>NC_057801.1:93494078-94094078 GCF_018294505.1 Triticum aestivum
GAGAGGGAGAGGGAGAGGGAGAGGGAGAGGGAGAGGGAGATGGCACTGAAGTCACAAGACTCAAAACCCTCTCCTCGTCTTGCGAACCACCGCACGCGTGGGCGAGGGAGAGGCGTAGTAAGCAAGCTTCTCCTCGTTCGGCGAGTTGACGAGACACATCAAAGCAGTACTAGTACTAGTAGTCCATACTGCATCCTTTCCGATTAATATGGCTTAATTTGAAACGAGAAAAATACACTGGCGGTCAACGTATGTAACAATACGCTCTTTACGGTCACTATATATAGTTTTGCGGTGATTATACGATCACTAGCTCATCGTAGAGCACCTTATTGCACCCTACTGACTAGCCACATAGTCGACGTGGCACTTTCTTGACTGGTTAAATTGTCACCTGGTTTCTAGGTCCCACCTGTCAGTTGGCAGAGCAAAGAAATCAGTTAAACAAAACTTTACGCAGGCGCTTACACGAGTCCAACCCTTGCGCGTGAACCACCCTGGCTGTGTATGTGAGTGCATGCACGTGTACTCCATCAGTCTTCTAACAAAGAGTGTACATCGGCTATAAAACAAAGAGTGTAGTACATGATGTACATCTACACTTCCAATGCATTTAGCCTTTAATCTAAATCGATATTGATTGACTAATGCACCAACTTGTGCTGTAGGTATAGGCTACATGTCTATCCTTAATGACAGCATGCAACAGCCTTCATTTAATCTTCTTCTCTCAATGGTCGCATGCACACATAAGTCTGCTACTTTTGGGTGTTAATTATGCCCTGGTCAATGTGTAAATCTCTAAATGTACAGTCTTTCATGGACGTAGGGAGTAGGTTGAGCACTTGAGCATGAGCGTGTGTGTTGTGTCATGTGTTGTGTGCCGCATGGGTGCGTGAGTGTTGCGTGCATCCATGTGTACGTGTGAGTGTTGCATGTTGCATGCATGCATGGGGCTTACTCCCTCCCATTGACATGTTCATATTTCAAGCTTCCTCTGTTCCCTCCATATGGTGATACTCCCTCTATTCCCAAATATGGAGTAAAATCCTCCCTCTATTCCCAAATACAGAGTATTTGTCTTTCTATAGATTCCAACAAGTGACTAGGTACGGAGCAAAATGAGTGAAGTGAGCGTAGAGGCATAGGGATAGTGTAGAAAGGAAGTCCTCGCGATCCGTTATTCCCCATCTTGGTCAGAGAGAACTATTCAACTAGTCTTCGCGGTGAAGTGACAATACACGCTGCAGCAGATGGGACATGTAATTAATAAGCTGAACCAGCGTGTTGGTGTTACTAAATCAGCCTTACCCAGTACTGCCATCATGTTTGCCAGTAGAGCACGCTTCCGCAAATACGCCTACGCACCTCTGTCCTCCATTAACTGACATATGGGCCCTCTTGTGGTAGACCCACATGTCATCGGTGTAACTATTTACACTCCAAAGAACGGTACATCCTGGTAGTAGTACTAGTAGAATTGAGATTTAATGCACTTTCTTCCCCGTCTTCCACTCTTCTTCCTCCTCTCTTCTTCTTCCTCCTCACTTCCCCATCGTTGGCCGCACACCATTTACCCCCGCTCACTGCTCGCCCGCCCGCGCCATTTTCCTTGGTAGCTCGCGCGTACCATATCCCCCCGCTCACTGCTTGGCCACACGAGGAGAAGCTTCTTCGCTCGCCCGCCCGAATCCACTTCCACGCTGGCTCGCAGGCACCGAAAACCCCAATGGTAGAACCGACTGACACGCAGAGCTGCGATTGCAATTCACTCCTCGATGTTCTCTTGGAGCAGATCTGTAGTCGTATGGACCTACTCAGCACCGTCCGTCTGGCCGCATGCTCGGTATCTTTGTACCATCTACTCGTCTACAACTGTCCGGCTCTTTTCAAGACACCCTGCTTGCTGATGCTCGATCCTCGCAGGTGGACCAGACACCGACTTGACGATCCTACGGAGGTTGCCGTGGTGCCCCTCGACATGCTACCACTACCCGTCCACCTGTCCTTCATGCACGGCCACTACAGGGCAGGCATGAAGGCCAACTGGATCGTCCTCATCCACCACTTCAGTAGTCTGTGGCGTCTCGTGGATATCTACAACCAGCGAGAGATCACCCTTCCATTGTTGGATACTGCCGCCATCGAGCCTCGTGGCCCGCCGAACACTCCTGCCTACTACGCATGTGACGCATCAAGCTTTTGGCTTGACCTCTGTTTGCAGAAAGTTGTATCTGCGAAGTGCCCACACCATCAGAAGACTACATGGATTACAAGCTCATTGCCTTGTTCAACATGGGATTAGTCTATCTAGAATCCGGCCGCCATACATGGTTATGGCTCATCATTAATCCTGTTGAGGCAAAATTTCAGTCTAATGCTATAGTGCACGATGGCATCGTTTACGCGGTCGACGCACAGATTGGCTGCCTATACCGGTGGAATCTATTGTCGTGTAATTGTTCTATCTCATCTCATCTTTACCTTATGAATACGACTGCTTGTTCATTTGTTACAAATTTAGAATACATAGCATGTCTATAACCACATCATTGCTATATGTCCCTCTCATTTCCTAGATTTTTATGACCACACATGTTATTGTTAGAGTTGATATGAGAACAATTGGCATCAAATGATTGTTAGAATACATATTATGAGCATAACATCATGATTGCTATATGTTACTCTTGTTTACAAGATTTTTATAACAACGCATGTTATTGCCTAGAGTTGATATGAGAACAGTAGTAGTAAGTGCTATGGTAGAATATGAGTAGGCGCTGTCATAGTTGTTTTCCTCTCATTTTTACATGATGTTTGAACCATGACATATTGCTAGAATATGAAAGCCATTGGCTTATTTTTTTAACTTGGGGTATGATTATGACCACGCCATTGCAATTCTCTATCTATGATATGTGTCACTATTAGAATAATCTTAATTCCACACATACTCTGAACATGTTGTTTATTTTTGTTCTTTTGGTCTCCAATTTGAATTGTTGCAGCAGACGCAAATGCGTTGGCCTTCATGATTCCAGGACCTGGAATCATACCAGCCGATGGGTGGTGGTTTATTGCTCGTTCAGCTGACGGTGGTCATTTGATGCTCATTCGCACATACCAAATTGACCAAACCATTACATCAAACCACATGCAGTACAATGCGTGGGGCGTTCGTGACATTGATGGCTATGGCTGCTTCGTGTTTGAGAAAGATCCCAGCTCCGTTGGGCCAGGCGTATTCAACTGGAGGCGGGTTTACAGCCTCGGCAACCACTCCTTGTTCCTCGGGCTCAATTATCCGATCATCCAACCAATCATCAATCATATCACCGGCGATGATTATCATGCTATGCAACTTCCATTCGCGAGGGGGACTGTGTTTACACATCATACCATGGGTTTCATGAATCATCATATCCAGAGATTCGTCGACACAGCTTGTTGCCAGATAATCTTCAGTGTGTGAAAGGCATCAAGCTTCCATGCGATGGATGGCTTTTGCAAACCCGACATGCGGTGATGTGGTTCATGCCAACAGCAAATATGCACAACTTGATTCGTGCTGATATCTAGACTGAGCCATGTATTCTGCTGCTGTAGCACGACCCTCTTTTGTTGCATATTATGTACTGTTGTTAGTTTGAAGCACTCCTCTGGTTTGAAGGATAGATACCTTCCTGTGATCAAGTGCATCCTAACTCACCTGCGTAGGATGTACTGATAATGATGATGGAGATGTTGTACAAAAGCCATATATATATATATATATATATATATATATATATATATATATCAGTTAGGCTTCGAGTGGGTACTTGTTAGTTAAACCTATGTATAAATTGTGACACTAAATACGACTAGTAAGTAGTACAGTAGCAGTACTAGTATATGTCGGTCAAATTATTCATCATGTCCACACATTGAATTGACGTGACAACACGCTACGCGTGAGGTGACACAAGAATCCCGGCAGCGTGTTCGGGTATTCTGGACTTCAGATTTGGAGTACCACTTATCTGTAGAAATCTTTCATCATTCACTTAAAACAGTCGATTGATCATACATTGAGTACCATATAACTGGAATTACCGATGCAAGTCGAAGAAGGATTGGCCGGTGCTGCCGGCTAGCATCAAGTTCGATCCCACGGATCAGGAGCTGATCGAGCACCTTGAGGCCAAAGTGAGTGCTGACAGCGCGAGATTTCAGTCTCTCATCGATTTGTTCATACCAACCATCGACAGCGAGCACGGCATATGCTACACCCAACCTGAGAAACTTGCAGGTAACACACCGATCGGCCTTCTACTTGCACAAACATATTCCGTTGTTTATAGCTCTATTTTTCTTTTTAGACGCAGACCTGGTGAAGCAATTACAATTTGACAGTTAATAAAAAGTGAAACAAGTGACTGCAACATGCCAAAGATGTTATGAAAATGCCAACTACGTACACTAAAACCTGTATTCCACAATACTGCAGGTATCACACTGAGTGGCCTAAGGAACATTTCTTCCAGCACAATTCCAGTGTGTTCAAAAGGGGCACGTGGACCCATCGCAAGATACAGTCAGAGTGCGGCATGCACACGATGTGGCACAAGACCGGCAATACCTTGCCGGTGATGGTCGACGGCCGGCAGACGGGCAGCAAAAAAGGTTCTGGTGCTACACACCAACAAGAACTTCGACCAGCAAAGGACCAACTGGGTGATGCAACAGTACCACCTCGGGCACTTGGAGCAAGAGAAGGAGTGGGAGCTGGTCCTCTGCAAGATTTTCTACCAGACGAACACTAGGGCCAGGAGTAAAAACATTATAAGTTAGTTTGGTATTGGTAGTTGTACTACCTTGTCGTCCGCAAGTTGGTATTGTTGTTAACGATCTTTTGGTATGAACTTGCATTTGCTTCCAACCATCATGCCGAGGGTCGACGTGGATATAAACCTGAGTCATTTGTTTTGACACGAATTTTCAGGCACCTAATTTTTATTTGATGGGTAGCATAAGCACCTGTTTTTCAGGTCGAGCAAGTTTCAACTGGGTTGTAGACTGCCCAGGGTTGGTTTTGTTTTTAACAGGCCCAGCCCATGACGGTAACGGGGCACAAAGATCCAGCAGGTATCTACTGGCCTCTGGCCCGCCAGCGTTAGTTATATTTTGTCTTACAACATCTGCAGGCAGTTTTTTTACTGAATCAAACACACAACCAAGTTCTATTTTCCTCTTGAAACGCATGTCCTACATCCGTTTTCTAATATCTACCTATAGTTTTACTAGTTCATATACACGTATCATTATATTGAAAACACATAAAATTCCCTTTTCATATTTACATCCTTAATTTTATTGTTTTTTCCCACCCAGCGCTGATTTTTTTACACTGGTTTTCCCTTAAACCAACTCAATTGTCCCACGTCTTATTTGCTTACAAAAACAAAATGATTTTTTTGGCAAATCAGTAAGTTCTTAAAAAATGTTTATCATTTCGGGATTACAATAGTTCAGACTCCACCGAAATATGCAAAATAAGGTTGAACTTTTTGACCGTGGTCCTGGGCAGAAAATGGGATCTAATAAATTACTTAAGAATTAGCAAAAGGGCTGCAAGTTATAAAAAATAGCAAATGGGATTCATGTTGTCTGCCGCAGATTTGGAGGCTCACTTGTGGGCCTACTAAGTTCATGCGTACACAAGGTTTCTCAAAAAAGAAACTTAGTCAACAATCGACTCTACCAGCGTCACACCGTTAGATGTCAATCTAACGGCAATTGTGCTTCTTCAGTCTCTGATCTTCCTGCCCAAGTTGCCCAAACCAGCACCGTCGGAACCGCCTGCTCCTGCCTCTCGTGGCCGGTTGTGCTGCCAAGCAGGCCTCACGGCCCCATCATACTCGCATCCCTGGCATGTCTATCCCTCTACTCACCCACACCTCATGTTATTTTCCGATGACGGCAGCCAAACCAGTCGACCCTCATACTCTCCACCGCGTGGGCAGCCACTGCGGTGTCTTCCCCGGCTCCGTGTCGTACCCTTCGTCGGCCTCGCCGTCGTCCACCGCCCTGGTGCTCTCGGCGCAGTGTGGTCAACGATGTCCATACAACGGCTGTAGTGCATTTTCAACCTCTGGTCTAGTCTTCTTGCTCCAGCCGCTCAAAGCAGCGCCGGTCGTGCCGCATGCTCCTGCCTCCCGTGGTCGGCTGTGCTGCCGCGGAGGCCTCACCGCCCCCATACTACTCCCACCGCTGGCCAGGCTATCCCTCCACTCACCCACTCCCCCTGTTATTCTGTGGCGATGGCAGCCTCACACCGCAGCCGAACCAGTGAACCCTCGTACTCCTCTCCATGTGGGCATCCACTGCCGCGTCTTCCCCGGCTCCGCGTCATCCCTTTCCTAGGCCTCGATGTCGTCCACCATCGTGGTGCTCTCAGCGCGGCGTGGTCAATGTGGTCAACGACCGACTTCCATCGGAAGAGTACTGTACGTGGAGAGGCTGACAGCTGGGTCCACGGCAGCCGCAAGGAAGTGCCTCCTTATTACGCGCAAAATAATTATTCCTCCACCTGACAGCAGGGACCCACCGGACGGGCCACCAGTATTTCGCGAAAAAAACATTTCCCCCTGTATGCTGGGACCCACCAGACGGGCCACTGTATTTTTGCGAAAAAACATTTCCCACTGACTGTTGGGACCCACCGGACGGGCCACCGTATTTTGCGAAAAAATGTTTCCCCCGCTGTCAGCTCGGACCCACCGGAAGTGCCTCCCTATTACGCACAACAAAATGAATACCCCCTGCTAGCTGGGACCCACCTTGGTGGGAGCCTGACTTGTGGGCCTACTAAGTTGACTGGGACAGAGGCCTTTGTCAAATTTAGTCAATATATGAACGATTCTAGCTCCAATGACCGTACGATGTCCATCCAACGGCCGTAGTGCTTCTTCAACCTCTGGTCTTCTTCCTCCAGCCGCCCAAGGCAGCGCCGGTCGTGTCGCGTTCTCCTGCCGCCCGTGGCCGGTTGTGATGCCGCGGAGGCCTCACCGCCCCTACTACTCCCACCGCTGGCCAGGCCATCCCTCTACGCACCCACACCCCGTGTTATTCTGCGGCGACGGCAGCCTCCCACCGCAGCCGAACAAGTGAACCCTCATACTCCTCTACGCGTGGGCATCCACTACCGCGTCTTCCCCGACTCCGCGTCGTCCCCTTCCTAGGCCTCTCCCTCGTCCACCGCCCTGGTGCTCTCTGCGCAGCGTAGTCAACGTGGTCAAGGAACGGCTTCCATCAGACGTGGACTGTACGTGGAGAGGCTGACAGCTGGGTCCACGGCCGCAGCAAGGAAATGCATCCTTATTACGTGCAAAATAATTATTCCTCCACCTGATAGCGGGGACTCACCGGACGGGCCACCGTATTTCGCGAAAAAAATGTTTCCCCCTGACTGCTGGGACCCACCAGCTACATCTTCGCATGCAAGGAAGTGCGTCCGGGCAAAAAAAAGATTCGCCCCCCTGACTGTTGGGACCCACCAGCTACATCTTCGCACGCAAGGAACTGCCTGACAGTCGGGACCCACCTGGTCGAAGCGTACATAGCGTTGTCATTCTGGTCACGAACGTGTACGTACATATATATTGGTCGATGTAGAGGCGCGCACGTGTCATAGTAGAGGTGCGCACATAGCAAGTACAAGTACGTACAGCGGCCAGGGTGCAAGAAAGAAAATATAGCCATGTATGTCTACATATGGGCAGGGTCTCGAATGCCTACTCGTGCATACGGACGGCCAGGGCTCGTGTTCATGGCTGGGTCGGAACGGAGAAACAACGTCATCATCGTGTTCATGGGGAGCCAACTGGCTGGGTCGGAACGGAATGCATCGTCGTGTTCATCGGGAGGGCTTGGACGGAACAGGCGATGGAAATGAGGCCTGGCGTACCGCAGAACAGCGGAAACAGCCTTGTGTTTGACCAGCCATGTTCGAAACGGGATCATGTTCATCGGAAGGGGTTTGGCATACCGCAAAACGGAGGAAACGGACCTCCTACGGTCGAAACGGGTGTCCTGTTGATCAAGAGGGGTGTGGCGTACCGCAAAACGGAGGAAATGGACCTCCTACGGTCGAAACGGGGTCATGTTGATCGGGAGGGGTGTGGCGTACCGCAAAACGGATGAAACAGACTTGTGTTGGAGTGCTACGATCGAAACGGGGGTCCTGTTGATCAGGCGGGGTGTGCCATACCACAAAACGGACAAAACGGACTTGTGTTGGAGCGCTACGGTCGAAACGGGGGTCCTGTTCATCGGGAGGGGTGTGGCGTACCGCAAAACAGGACTCCACGAGATACTTTTCATCTCCACCGTCGACCTCCTCCAGCCTCCATGGGCTACCGTCGACCTCCTCCAGCCTCCACGGGCTCCTGTTCATCCAGCCTCCACCGCGCGCTACTCCACCGGCTACTGTTCAACCACCCCTCCACGGGCATCCCTCCACCGTCTACTGTTCATCCAGCCCTCCACACCACGGGGTCCTGTTCATCCACAGGCAACGCCACCGCTCACTGTTCATCTAACCCCCCCCCCACAACGCTCACTGTTCATCTAGAGAGGCAGCATCAATCGGCTTCAGTTAGCAGCAGTAGCGAAGGAATCACTTGATCGGGTTCAGTTAACAGCCATCCATCGATCGCTCGGGTTCAGTAACGCGTAGCCTGCCGTGCAATCGCTCGGGTTCAGTTAGAGCCAAATGCCTCGCTCGGGTTCAGTTAGAGCCAACGCCTCGCACACACGTGTGTACGTGTACGAGAGAAACCCGCATCGCTCGGCCCCCGACCGCCCACCGTAACCGGGAACTCCCCAAAATTTTCCTCGCCCTTGCTTCTACCACGGTTTTTTCCATCATGGACGGCCCAAAGAATGTCATGCAGTTGCGTCTCCGGCCTGCCCAGGATGAAAAGCCCATTTTCTGTCATGTTTTTTTGTCATAGAAGTAGGAGCCCACCACATCTATGATGATACCACGTTTTGTCACAATTATCGTCATAGAAGTGTCAAATGTATGACAAAAAAAAATCGTTCGGCCCAAAATATCACAGATGTATCTTTTTTTCGTAGTGATAGTAGAGGCGGTGGAATAGTTTTTGAAGTCTGCAAAAGTACTCAACTAATGTTGTCGTTCTTCACAAAAAAAAATGTGTTTACCAATGCATGCATGAATACTAGTTACTCTAACCCCCCTCTCTTCTTTAATTCTTTGCCATATCAGCATGTTTGCTATTCCCGTGTGCATGATACCAGCTAAGATACCACCATTATGGCCAGCCTTAATCATCGCATGCAATAATTTAGTGCACCTTGAAATATGAACATGTGTGGGCGTGTATGTTTTTAATGACTTGAGACTATACCTAGCCCGACATGCAAGATGACTTATTATGCACCATTCCCCATACCTGCAGGAAGCCCGTTCGTCTCCAAATCTTTTCCTCTCCATGTGTGGAAACAATATGCCTGCCAAACTCTCCTTCTCCCTTCGACGGTCCCACCACTCCACCCCGTGTGAAAAAATCTGCATGCATGACTCTCCTCCCCCCACGCTCGTCCAATCCGTTGTGACCAGCAATATTTCCACCCCTTCGCTCCCCCAGAATTTACTCCAATAAATATGCCCATGTAGTTGTTACTTAACTGCAGGTGCATTGGGTCACTGACATATGGGCCCAACAGGGGTCTAGCCCACATGTAAGTGATGCAACTGGACCTGCAGTTAAGTCAGTGCAGCTCGGTCCATATCTTACGTAGGTGTGCCATTATTCGCTATAAATACTGCTCCTCCCACAACATCGCTATCTCCTCCCCCTCACGTTCACGTTCATCGCTATCTCCTCCCCCTCCCTCTCACATCGACCACCATGGCATCGCCCCTCCCAAGCCCTAGGAGCCCCTCGCTGCACCGCGCGGACAGTCACGCGTCGCCGTTCCATTCCTCGCCGCCACTAGTCGAGGAGGACGCGTCGGTGTTCCGCTCCTCGCCGCTACGCGACGCGTCACCATTTCGTTCCTCGCCACCACTAGTCAAGGAGGACGCGTCGGTGTTCCGCTCCTCGCCGCGATGCGACGCGTCGCCGTTCTGTTCCTCCCCGCCACTAGTCGAGGAGGACGCGTCGGCGTTCCACTCCTCACCACGACGCATCGAGGTGGACGCGTCAGTGTTACCAATCTCGCCAGCACATGTGTCGGAGGACGCGTCGGCTCCCTGCTACAAGGAGATCGCCGCGCCGCCCGCCGAGCCCCCCCCCCCCTAGCCTTGAGGAGCTTTGGAAAGAAATGGATGTCGCCATGTGGGAGGCTTTGCCTCCAGCAGAGCGTGCCAAAATAGAGACGGAGAAGAAGGCTGAGGAAGAGAAGCGCACTGCGGAACAAGCTGCCTGGGAGGCCTATGTCACGTCCAAGAGAGTCAGGCAATTGGTTCTTTGGCAGAAGGCTCGTGCGAGGGACGTGAGGGTGGCGGAGGACGCCTGTGTGAAAGTGCAACTATCCCTAGGTGGTTTTGGTAATTCCTAACAACATATAGCTCATTGAGCTAACATCTTTCCAAGACAAATATTTCAGGAAAAGCTCAATGAATGGCATGGCATGGATGAGGAAAGTGGATCCCTCAAAATACTAAGGATAAAAGGATTGGCTCAAGCTCAAAAGCTCAAGACTCTACATTTTACATTTTAGTGATCCAAGATCACATTGAGTCTATAGGAAAAGCCAATACTATCACGGAGGGATGAGGTGTTGCTTAATGAGTTTCTTGCTTCAAGTGCTTAGTGATATGCTCCAAAAAAACCTCAACTACTTTCTCATATCCACACATGACCTAAACCTAAAGTCAAACTCGGCCCCACCGATTCTTTCTATCCGGCGCCACCGAGATGGGATTGTAATCTCTCTGTTTCCCTTCGCAACGTGTCGGTCTAACCGAAGTGACTGATCGGTCCCACCGAGATTGCAACGTAAACTCTCTATTTCCCTTTCGTAACATTTCGGTCTCACCGAAAAGAGCGAATCGGTCCCACCGAGTTTACCTGACCAACTCTCTGGTTAGCTTATTACCAAAATCGGTCTCACCGAGTTTGTGTAATCGGTCTCACCGAGATTACGTTATGCCCTAACCCTAACCACATCGGTCCTACCGAGTTGCATGTCGGTCCCACCGAAATCACTAATGGTCACTAGGTCTACTAAATCGGTCTGACCGAGTTTGTTGATTCGGTCCCACCGAGATTGGTAAATTGTGTGTAATGGTTAGATTTTGTGTGGAGGCTATATATACCCCTCCACCTCCTCTTCATTCATGGAGAGAGCCATCAGAACAAAACCTACACTTCCAACTTACCATTTCTGAGAGAGAACCACCTACTCATGTGTTGAGGCCAAGATATTCCATTCCTACCATATGAATCTTGATCTCTAGCCTTCCCCAAGTTGCTTTCCACTCAAATCTTCTTTCCACCAGATCCAAATCCTGTGAGAGAGAGTTGAGTGTTGGGGAGACTATCATTTTAAGCACAAGAGCAAGGAGTTCATCATCAACACACCATTTGTTACTTCTTGGAGAGTGGTGTCTCCTAGATTGGCTAGGTGTCACTTGGGAGCCTCCAACAAGATTGTGGAGTTGAACCAAGGAGTTTGTAAGGGCAAGGAGATCGCCTACTTCGTGAAGATCTACCGCTAGTGAGGCAAGTACTTCGTGCGCGACGGCCATGGTGGGATAGACAAGATTGCTTCTTCGTGGACCCTTCATGGGTGGAGCCCTCCGCGGACTCGCGCAACCGTTACCCTTTGTGGGTTGAAGTCTCCATCAACATGGATGTACGATAGCACCACCTATCGGAACCACGGCTCAAAAATCAGCGTGTCTCCAAATTGCGTTTGATATCTCCAAACCCTTCCCTTTACATTCTTGCAAGTTGCATGCTTTACTGTCCGCTTCTCATATACTCTTTGCATGCTTGCTTGAATTGTGTGAAGATTGCTTGACTTGTGCTAAGATAGCTAAAATCTGCCAAAGACTAAAATTGGGAAAAGGTTAAGTTTTTAATTGGTCAAGTAGTCTAATCACCCCCCCCCCCTCTAGACATACTTCAAGATCCTACAAGTGGTATCAGAGCTTTGGTCTCCATTTGCTTTGATTTCCATAGCTTTTGGTGGTCATAGCCTTGGTTTCACAACCTAGGAGAGTATGGCGTCTAGCAAGGGAAATTATCACCGTAGAGGTCCTTACTTTGATGGTACTAATGTTGCTAGTTGGAAGCATACGATGAAAATGCATATTCTCTGACATAACCCCGCTGTTTGGGCTATTGTGTGTATTGGCTTGCAAGGTGAATTCTTTGATGGGAGGGAACCAAACCATGAAGCTAGCGCGGAAGAGTTGAAGATGCTGTAATACAACGCTCAAGCTTGTGATATCCTCTTCAACGGATTGTGCCCTGAAGAATTCAACAAAATCAGCCGTCTTGAGAATGCAAAGGAAATTTGGGATACTTTAATTGATATGCATGAAGGTACCGACTCCATCAAGGAATCCAAATTGGATGTGCTCCAAAGTCAACTTGACAAGTTCAAAATGAAGGATGGTGAAGGTGTCGCTGAAATGTACTCTAGGCTTGCTCTTATCACAAGTGAGATTGCAGGCTTAGGAAGTGAAGAGATGACCGGCAATTCATCATCAAGAAGATCCTAAGAGCATTGGATGGAAAATATGATACCGTGTGCACATTGATCCAAATGATGCCCAATTACAAGAATCTCAAGCCAACGGAGGTCATTGGAAGAATTGTTGCTCATGAGATGTCACTCAAGGATAAGGAGGAGCTTCACAACAAGTCAAGTGGTGCTTACAAAGCCTCATGTGAAGCCCCTACATCATCAAATGATAAACAAACCTTCAATGAAGAATTGAGCTTAATGGTGAAGAACTTCAACAAATTCTACAAGAGTAGAAGCAAAGAAAGAAGCTCCAAGTCAAGGTCCTACAATGACAAAAGATCTTCCAGTCGAGAGCACAATTGCTACAATTGTGGGAGACCCGGACACTATTCCAATGAGTGTACGGCACCCTACAAAAGAAGAGAAGATTCTCCCAATAGAAGAAGTAGAAGAGAAGAATCACCGCCAAGAGAGAGGAGGAGTAGAGATGATCGTTAAGAACGAAGAACATCCCGGAGAAGCAAGGATTCGAAAAGGAAGGACAAGTCATCTAAGAGTTACACAAAACGAAGACATCAAGCTCATGTTGGTGAATGGGTATCCGGTTCCGACTCCGAACATCACTCCGAGAGAAGCTATCACTCCGACTGCGAACATACTCAAGATGAAGGTGTTGCTGGTCTAGCACTTGTGTCAACCAACTCCTACGACATATTTGATTCACCAAATGAAGAAATTGAGAGATGCTTCATGGCTAAAGGCCCTAAGGTAACACACCCCGAGTATGTTGATTTCAATAGTGATGAAGATAACTTGTTAGGTGATGATGATTTACTTATTGACAACTCTAGTGATGAATAATATGATGAAACGTCAATTAATCATGCTAATCAAGATAAAATGAATGACAATGATAAGGAGAAGATTGAGCTTCTTACTAAAGAACTAAACACTCTTAAGTTAGCTCATGAAACTATCTTAGGGGATCATCGAGAACTTTTGAGGACTCATGAGAAGTTACGCTTTGAAAAACTCAATCTTGAGCAAGAGCATGAGTTCTTAAAAGCAATCAATGATGATCTTCGCAAGAAAAGTTCTTCTTACATTGCCAAGCGTTTACTCTTATCTACTTACATGCCTCAAGTCGAGTCTAGTAACAAAAACAAGAAGGATTCTTCCTCTAGTAGTAACAATAATCATGCTAAATCCAATATTGTTGCTTCTAGTAGTTCTCTTGATTCCACTAATGATTCTCTTAGCCAAGTTACACTTGAGCAAGAAAATAGCTTATTGAAGGGAATTATAGAGAAAGGTGTATACAAGAGCCTTGCCGGGAGTAAGCAATTCGAGGAAATTGTACGCAAGCAAGGAAGGCACCGGAAGAATCAAGGTGTTGGTTTTGAACGAAAGTTCAATGCCAATGGAGTTGAGTGGGAAGAAGATCAATACCCTAAGACGAAGTTTGTTCCTCAACAAGATAAGTATGATCCTACTTCCTTCAAGGGGACACAAGCTCAAGATGATCTTCCACCACAAGACCACAAGCAAAAAGGCAAGGACAAGCTTCAAGAGGAGATTGATGCATTTGAAGAATCTCCTAAGGCCTTGGTCAAGTGGGTTCCCAAGACTATGTCAAGTTCTACTTCATCAAGCACGACTACAACTCCAAGGATTCCCATCAAGATGATGTGGATCCCGAAGAAGAAGAACTAGAGAGTTCTTGAGGGTGACTCCGCCAACATACTTCACTCATATCGTATTGGCAACAACAAGTGCAATCAACTTCCACATCTTGCACTAGTTCAAGGAGTCACAAACCCTCATGTTGGTAAGACAAGGGACAAGGTAACCTAATGCTTTCATAGACATCATCTTGTGTGTGCATCACTCTATGTCTATGGATATACTTGTTTGTTCCTTGTGGGACTAACCCATGTAGGTATTTAAAGTGCAACTCACTCCAAAGGATTGCTCCAAATAATCTTCATCAACATTGAGCATCCACATCTTCAACACCTACATGAAGTCATCAGTGACAAAACCCAAGGTTAGTTCATCCCTCTTAGGGGGGATCTCACATCTAGGGGGATCTTCACTCTAAGAATTGAGTCAAAGCAACTCTAATGATGTGAACACATCAATGCATTATGTAAAAGTGGTAAACCCACTTGAGCTTAAACGATGAGTATGACCTATGATCAAATGTTCTCATTTGACTCCTAAGTCAATATACTCATATATAGATGACCTAGTCATCGCCAATTGTTTGATAGATGCTAGAATTGGTTGTGCATGCTTTGCCACATATTTCATTTGCCATTTTATTGTGTGAGCATGTTGGTTGCATATTTAACTCATTCGAGGACATCCACTTGTTGTTTTGATTGGTTGGCTTCTTTTTCTTTTGCCAAGTGGATGAACAAGAATGCCTAAGAACCTTCTCTAGCTATCTATGCTTTTCTTGTCTCAAACTCTATTCATGCTACATCACAAAATTTGATCAAGTCAGATTCGAACCACTCTATGTGAGGAGCACTCGGAGTCCCTGATTCGTCATAGACTTAAACTTCCAAAACTTCTGTGTGCATTTCGGTCTGACCGATTCTTCCATTTCGGTCATTAAGTCGATCTAGGTTTTCAATCTCGGTGCAACCGATTTGAACTTTTCGGTCTCACCGAGTTGCTGTAACTGTCAACAGTTATGCATCTCGGTGCCAACGAGTTGTTCCACTCGGTCACACCGACAGGGTTGGGCTATATATACTCACGGGCAAAAAATTGGAAACCTTCTCCAAACCCCTTCGCTCGCGCATAGCTCGCTCTGCCTCCAAGGTCTCCGAATCGTCGACTTCATCGCCAACCGCCTCCAGTCGCTGGTCTCCGCTGCCGTCAACGGAATTCAACCCCGCCGTTGCCGCCATAGCGAGTTCATCACCAAACTAGGGTATGGACTCGATCATAGTGCTATCCCCGTCCGATTCCTAGCACATTGTGTTCATCATGATTCTTGCCACGATTGAAACGCTTCTATCCAGTCAAAACCATCTCGGACCCACCAAGTTGAAAAAGTCGGTACCACCGATTCGGCTAACGCCATTGCACAAGCAAATTCTCGGTCTGACCGAGAATTGCAAATCGGTGTGACCGAGTTTAGAACTTTGTGAAACCCTAGCAGTCTCGGTGCCACCAAACTGTGACTCGGTCTGACCGAGTTCACTAGTTTAGGTTCCAAAAGCTGCTTCGGTATCACCGAGTTTGCAAATCGGTTGACCCGAAAAGCTTTTTGTGGAAAACTAAAACTAAGTTTTTGGATCATTCTTTTGCAAAAACCTCTGCATTTTGTGATGCTCATCCATTCTATCTCAACTACATCTATTCACAGGGTCAGCAGTCAGTGTTTGCAGCATGTTAGACCAAAGTGACAGCCAGAACAGGGAAGAGGAGCAGGTTCACATGAGTGAGGGCACTAGTCCCTCTAGCACCTCATATGAGGGCAGCAGGAGCACTCCAAACAACTTGCCCAAAGCTGCCACCAGGGCCAGAAGGAAGAGAACCTCAGACTCTGAGGATGAAGACTATGTGGCAGCTGAAGATGAGGCTACTTCCAAGAAGATAGTGCTCAAGAAGGAATATGGCTCAGCTAAAGCCACCAAACCATGACTAAACAAGAAGGTCCCTGCCAAGAGGACACCTATGCTGAAAGTCAGAGCTTCAACTCAAGAACCTGAGAAATCTGATCCCAAAGAGGTTGTTGCAGAAGGGAAGAAGAGGAAGGAAAGAGTCAAAAAGACCATGGCCAGAGTTGTTGGGCAGCCTTCCATGATGGAAGAGGAAGAGGAAGAAGAGGCTGCTGCTCCAGCACCCAAGGCAGAAAAGCTTATGGGTGATGCTATTAGGTCAGGGGCTGCAACATCAAAGCCCAAAGAAGCACCCAAAGATGCCTCCAAGGCCAAGTCTGCACCCAAAAGGAATACCAAGAGCATACCAGCTGCCGAGAAGAACAAGACCCAGTGTTGGGTAACGTAGCAGAAATTCAAAAAAATTCTACGCATCACCAAGATCTATCTATGGAGAGACTAGCAACGAGAGAGAGGAGTGCATCTACATACCCTTGTAGATCGCGAGCGAAAGCGTTCAAGAGAACGGGGTTGAGGGAGTCGTACTCGTCGTGATCCAAATCACCGATGATCCTTGTGCTGAACGGACAGCACCTCTGCGTTCAACACACGTACGGTTGGGAAGACGTCTCCTTCTTGATCCAGCAAGGGGAAAGGAGAGGTTGATGGAGATCCAGGAGCACGACGGCGTGGTGGTGGATGCAACAGTGATCTCGACAGGGCTACGCCAAGCTCTACGAGAGGGAGAGGTGTTGCAGAGGGAGAGGGAGGTGCCAGAGACTTGGGGTGTGGCTGCCCTCCCTCCCCCCACTATATATAGGGCCCCTAGGGGGGCGCCGGCCCTAGGAGATCCAATCTCCAAGGGGGGCGGCCAGGGGGGAAACTTGCCCCCCAAGCCAGGTGGAGGCGCCCCCACCCCTAGCGTTTCCAACCCTAGGCGCAGGGGGGTCAAGGGGGGGCGCACCAGCCCACCAGGGGCTGGTTCCCCTCCCACTTCAGCCCATGGGGCCCTCCGGGATAGGTGGCCCCGCCCGGTGGACCCCCGGGACCCTTCCGGTGGTCCCGGTACAATACCGGTGACCCCCGAAACTTTCCCGATGGCCGAAACCTGACTTCCTATATATAATTCTTCGCCTTCGGACCATTCCGGAACTCCTCGTGACGTCCGGGATCTCATCCGGGACTCTGAACAACTTTCGGGTTACTACATACTAATATCTCTACAACCCTAGCGTCACCGAACCTTAAGTGTGTAGACCCTACGGGTTCGGGAGACATGCAGACATGACCGAGACGACTCTTCGGTCAATAACCAACAACGGGATCTGGATACCCATGTTGGCTCCCACATGCTCCTCGATGATCTCATCGGATGAACCACGATGTCGAGGATTCAATCAATCTCATATACAATTCCCTTTGTCAATCGGTACATTACTTGTCCGAGATTCAATCGTCGGTATCCCAATACCTCGTGTAATCTCGTTACCGGCAAGTCACTTTACTCGTACCTTAATGCATGATCCCATGACCAAACACTTGGTCACATTGAGCTCATTATGATGATGCATTACCAAGTGGGCCCAGAGATACCTCTCCGTCATACGGAGTGACAAATCCCAGTCTCGATTCGTGCCAACCCAACAGACACTTTCGGAGATACCCGTAGTGCACCTTTATAGTCACCCAGTTATGTTGTGACGTTTGGCACACCCTAAGCACTCCTATGGTATCCGGGAATTGCACAATATCATGGTCTAAGGAAATGATACTTGACATTTGGAAAAGCTCTAGCAAAACGAACTACACGATCTTTGTGCTACGCTTAGGATTGGGTCTTGTCCATCACATCATTCTCCTAATGATGTGATCCCGTTATCAACGACATCCAATGTCCATAGTCAGGAAACCATGACTATCTGTTGATCAATGAGCTAGTCAACTAGAGGCTCACTAGGGACGTGTTGTGGTCTATATATTCACACATGTATTACGATTTCCAGATAACACAATTATAGCATGAACAATAGACAATTGTCATGAACAAGGAAATATAATAATAACCAATTTATTATTGCCTCTAGGGCATATTTCCAACAGTCTCCCACTTGCACTAGAGTCAATAATCTAGTTCACATCACCATGTGATTAACACTCATAGGTCACATCGCCATGTGACTAATATCCAAAGAGTTTACTAGAGTCAACAATCTAGTTCACATCACTATGTGATTAACACTCAATGAGTTCTGGGTTTGATCATGTTATGCTTGTGAGAGAGGTTGTAGTCAACGGGTATGCAACATTCAGATCCCTATGTATTTTGCAAAACCTTAGGTCATATCGTAGATGCTGCTACCACGTTCCACTTGGAGCTATTCCAAATTGTTGCTCCATTATATGTATCCGGTATCTCTACTCAGAGCTATCCGGATAGGTGTTAAGCTTGCATCAACGTAACTCTTTACGTCGAACTCTTTATCACCTCCATAACCGAGAAACATTTCCTTATTCCTCTAAGGATAATTTTGACCGCTATCTAGTGATCCACTCCTGGATCACCTTTGTACCCTCTTGCCAGACATGTGGCAAGGCACACATCAGGTGCGGTACTCAGCATGGCATACCGTATAGAGCCTATGACAAAAGCATAGGGGACGACCTTCGTCCTTCCTCTTTCTTCTGCCGCGGTCAAGCTTCGAGTCTTACTCAACTTCACACCTTATAACTCAGGTAAGAACTCCTTCTTTGACTGACCTATTTTGAACTCCTTCAAAATCATGTCAAAGGTGTGTGTGTTCTTTTGAAAGTATCAACAGGCGTCTTGATCTATCTCTATAGATCTTGGTGCCCAATATGTAAGCAACTTTCCAGGTCTTCCTTTGAAAAACTCCTTCCAAACAACCCTTTATGCTTTCCAGAAATTTTACATCATTTCGGATCAACAATATGTCATTCACATATACTTATCAGAAATGTTGTAGTGCTCCCACTCACTTTATTGTAAATACAAGTTTCTAACAAATTTTGTATAAACCCAAAAACTTTGATCACTCCATCAAAGCGTATATTCTGACTCTGAGATGCTTGCTCTAGTCCATGGAAGGATCGCTGGAGCTAGCATACCTTTTAGCATCCTTAGGATCGACAAAACCTTTCTGATTTTATCACATACAACCTTTCCTTACGAAAACTGGTAAGGAAACTTGTTTTGACATCCATCTGCCAGATTTCATAAATGCAGCTAATGCTAACATGATTCCAACGGACTTAAGCAATGCTACGGATGAGAAAATCTCATCGTAGTCAACTCCTTGAACTTGTGAAAAACTCTTCGCCACAAGTCGAGCTTCATAGACGGTGACATTACCGTCCACGTCCGTCTTCTTCTTAAAGATCCATTTATCTCAATGGCTTGCCGATCATCGGGCAAGTCCACCAAAGTTCATGCTTTGTTCTGATACATGGATCCTATCTCGGATTTCATGGCTTCTAACCATTTGTCGGAATATGGGCCCACCATCGCTTCTCCATAGCTCATAGGTTCATTGTTGTCCAACAACATGACCTCTAAGACAGGATCACCGTACCACTCAGGAGTAGTACATATCCTTGTCGACCTACGAGGTTCGATAGCAACTTGATCCGAAGCGTCATGATCACTATCATTATCTTCCTCTTCGACAGTCGTAGATTCCACAGAAACATCTTTCTGTCTTGCACTACTCTCCGGTTGAAGTGAGGGTTCGACAACCTCATCAAGTTCTATCTTCCTCCCACTCAATTCTTTCGAGAGAAACTTTTCCTTGAGAAAGGACTTGATTCTAGAAACAATCCCTTTTGCTTCCAGAACTGAGACTGGAGGTATACCCAACTGTTTTGGGTGTCCTATGAAGATGCATTTATCCGCTTTGGGTTTGACCTTATCAGCCTGAAACCTTTTTCACATAAGCGTCGCAGCCCCAAACTTTTAAGAAACGACAACTTAGGTTTCTCTAAACCATAGTGCATACGGTGTCATCTCAACGGAATTGCGTGGTGCCCTATTTAAAGTGAATGCGGTTGTCTCTAATGCCTAACCCATGAACTATAGTGGTAATTCGATAAGAGACATCATGGTATGCCCCATATTCGATAGGGTGCATCTATGATGTTTGGACACACCATCACACTATGGTGTTCCAGGTCGTGTTAGTTGTGAAACAATTTCCACAATGTCTCAACTGTGTACCAAACTCGTAACTCAGATATTCATCTCTATGATCATATCATAGACATTTTATCCTCTTGTCACGAAGATCTTCAACTTCACCCTGAAATTACTTGAACCTTTCAATAATTCAGACTTGTGTTTCATCAAGTAAATATACTCAACATCTACTCAAATCATCTGTGGAGTAAGAACATAACGATATCCACTGCATGCCTCAGCACTCATTGGACTGCACACATCAAAAATGTGTTACTTCCAAAAAGTTGCTTTCTTGTTCCATCTTACTAAAAACAAGGCTTTTCCAGTCATCTTGCCCATGTGGTATGATTTGCATGTCTCAAGTGATTCAAAATCAAGTGAGTCCAAATGATCCATCTGCATGGAGTTTCTTCATGCGTACATACCAATAGACATGGTTCGCATGTCTCAAACTTTTCAAAAACGAGTGAGTCCAAAGATCCATCAACATGGAGCTTCTTCATGCGTTTTATACCAATATGACTTACATGGCAGTGCCACAAGTAGGTGGTACTATCATTACTACCTTATATCTTTTGGCATGAACATGTGTATTACTACGATCGAGATTCAATAAACCATTCATTTTAGGTGCAAGACCATTGAAGGTATTATTCAAATAAACAGAGTAACCATTATTCTCCTTAAATGAATAACCATATTGTGATAGACATAATCCAATCATGTCTATGCTCAACGCAATCACCAAATAACAATTATTTAGGTTTAACACTGATCCCGATGGTAGAGGGAGCGTGCGATGTTTGATCACATCAACCTTGGAAATACTTCCAACACATATCGTCACCTCGCCTTTAGCTAGTCTCCGTTTATTCCGTAGCCTTTTATTTCGAGTTACCAACACTTAGCAACCGAACCGGTATCTATTACCATGGTGCTACGAGGAGTACTAGTAGAGTACACATGTATATCCAATATACTTGTATCGACCTTGCCTGCCTTCTTATCTACCAAGTACCTAGGGTAATTCTGCTCCAGTGACCGTTCCCCTTATTACAGAAGCACTTAGTCTCGGGTTTGGGTTCAACCTTGGGTTTCTTCACTAGAGCAGCAACTGATTTGCCATTTTATGAAGTATCCCTTCTTGCCCTTACCCTTCTTGAAACTAGTGGTTTGACCAACCATCAACAATTGATGCTCCTACTTGATTACTACTTTCACGGTGTCAAACATCGCGAATATTTCAAGGATCATCATATCTATCCCTTGATATGTTATAGTTCATCATGAAGCTCTAGCAGCTTGGTGGCAATGACTTTGGAGAAACATCACTATCACATCTAGAAGATCAACTCCCACTCGATTCAAGTGATTGTTGTACTCAGACAATTTGAGCACAAGCTCAACGATTGAGCTTTTCTCCCTTAGTTTGCAGGCTAAGAAAAATCATCGAAGGTCTTATACCTCTAGATGTGGGCACGAGCCTGAAATCCCAATTTCAGCCCTCGAAACATCTCATATGTTCCGCGACGTTTTGAAATCGTCTTTGGTGCCTCAATTCTAAATCGTTTAACATTACTAAACTATCACGTAGTTATCAAAAATGTGTATGTCAAATGTTCGCAACATCCACAGACGACGTTCGAGGTTCAGCAAACCGAGCGGTGCATTAAGGACATAAGCCTTCTATGCAACAATGAGGACAATCCTCAGTTTATGAACCCAGTCCGCATAATTGCTACTATCAACTTTCAACTAAATTTTATCTAGGAACATATCTAAAATAGTAGAACTAAAACGCGAGCTACGACATAATTTGCAAAGACCTTTTTGACTATATTCAGGATAATTAAGTTCATCTTATGTACTCCCACTCAGATAGACATCCCTCTAGTCATCTAAGTGATTACATGATCCGAGTCAACTAGGCCGTGTCCGATCATCATGTGAGACGGACTAGTCATCATCGGTGAACATCTTCATGTTGATCGTATCCACCATACGACTCATGCTCGACCTTTCGGTCTCTTGTGTTCCGAGGCCATGTCTGTACATGCTAGGCTCATCAAGTCAACCTAAGTGTTTTGCGTGTGTAAATCTGGCTTACACCCGTTGTATGTGAACATTAGAATCTATCACACCTGATCATCACGTGATGCTTTGAAACAACAAACTTTCGCAACGGTGCACAGTTAGGGGAACACTTTCTTGAAATTTTAATGAGGGATCATCTTATTTACTACTGTCGTTCTAAGCAAATAAGATGCAGAAACATGATAAACATCAGATGCAATCAAAAAGTGACATGATATGGCCAATATCATTTTGCTCCTTTTGATCTCCATCTTCGGGGCTCCATGATCATCATCGTCACTGGCATGACACCATGATCTCCATCATCGTGTCTCCATGAAGTTGTCTCGCCAACTATTAATTCTACTACTATGGCTAATGGTTTAGCAATGAAGTAAAGTAGTTACATGGCGTTGTTCAATGACACGCAGGTCATACAATAAATTAAGACAACTCCTATGGCTCCTGCCGGTTGTCATACTCATCGACATGCAAGTCCTGATTCCTATTACAAGAACATGATCAATCTCATACATCACATATCATTCATCACATTCTTTTGGCCATATCACATCACATAGCATACCCTGCAAAAACAAGTTAGACGTCCTCTAATTGTTGTTTGCATGTTTTACATGGCTGCTATGGGTTTCTAGCCAGAACGTTTCTTACCTACGCAAAAACCACAACGTGATATGCCAATTGCTATTTACCCTTCATAAGGACTGAGGGAGTCCTGGATTAGGGGGTGTCTGGATGGCCGGACTATAACCTTTGGCCGGACTGACGGACTATGAAGATACAAGATTGAAGACTTCGTCCCGTGTCCGGATGGGACTTTCCTTGGCGTGGAAGGCAAGCTTGGTGATACGGATATGTAGATCTCCTCCCATTGTAACCGACTCTATGTAACCCTAGCCCTCTCTGGTGTCTATATAAACCGGAGGGTTTTAGTCTGTAGGACGAACAACAATCATACCATAGGCTAGCTTCTAGGGTTTAGCCTCTCCGATCTCGTGGTAGATCTACTCTTGTACTACCCATATCATCAATATTAATCAAGCAGGAGTAGGGTTTTACCTCCATCTAGAGGGCCCGAACCTGGGTAAAAACATCGTGTCCCTTGTCTCCTGTTACCATCCGCCTAGACGCATAGTTCGGGACCCCCTACCCGAGATCCGCCGGTTTTGACACCGACATTGGTGCTTTCATTGAGAGTTCCTCTGTGTCGTCACCTTTAGGCCCGATGGCTTCTTCGATCATCAACAACGACGCGGTCCAGGGTGACACTTTTCTCCCTGGACAGATCTTCGTAATCGGCAGCTTTGCACTGCGGGACAATTCACTTGGCCATCTGGAGCAGATCAAAAGCTACGCCCCTGGCCATCAGGTCAGATTTGGAAGCTTGAACTACACGGCTGACATACGTGGAGACTTGATCTTCGACGGATTCGAGCCATAGCCGAGCGCGCCGCACTGTCACGATGGGCATGATCTAGCTCTGCCGCCGGACAGTGTCCAGAAGGCCGCTCAGGTGTCCGCTCCGACCCTTAGCTCGGAGCCAACTGCGCCAATCGAGGACGGATGGTTGGACACTGCCTCGAGGGCTGCAATCTCTACGGTGATCGAGCCGAATACCTGCCTTGTCCTTTGCGAAGCTCGTGACTCCAAGGTGTCGGGCTCCTTTCCGGACTCCAAACCTTCCGCACCCCTTCCGATCGGACCCAATTGGGCTTCGATCATGGAGTTCACCGCCGCGGACATCTTTCAGCACTCGCCCTGGCGACATCCTGAATTCGCTAAAGTCTCTCTCTTTATCAGGAGAGCCCTGGATGGACTATGGTCAGCAAGGTTGGGATGCGGACGACGAAGAAATTCGAAGCCCACCCACCACCCACTTAGTAGCCACTGTCGATGATTTAACCGACATGCTCGACTTTGACTCCGAAGACATCGACGGTATGGACACCGATGATGGAGACGACCAAGAACCAGCGCCTATAGGGCACTGGAAAGCCACCTCCTCATATGACATATACATGGTGGACACCCCAAAAGAAGGGGATGGCGATGGAACAACGGAGGATGACCCCTCCAAGAAACAGCCTAAGCGCCAGCGTCAGCGGCGCCGCTCTAAATCCCGCCAAAGCAAAAATGGCGATTCCAGCACTGGAGACAATAACACCCCGGACAGTGTCGAAGACAATCCCCTCCAGCAGGATTCAGCGCAGGAGGATGGAGAAGCCAGCCCTCATGAGAGAGCGGCAGACAGAGAGGTCGAGGACGATAATTACATGCCTCCCTCCGAAGATGAAGCAAGCCTCGACGACGACGAATTTGTCGTGCCTGAGGACCCCGTTGAACAAGAGCGTTTCAAATGCAGGCTTATGGCCACGGCAAGCATCCTCAAGAAAAAACAGCAGCAGCTTAGAGCTGACCAAGACTTGCTAGCCGACAGATGGACTGAAGTCCTCGCTCCCGAAGAGTACAAACTCGAACGCCCCTCCAAGAGCTACCCAAAGCGCAGGCTGCTATCCCAATTAGAGAACGAAGCAACTATACCTACATCACCAGCGTATGACGCGGCCGACCGGCCACCCCGTGGCCGCAACAGAGAGGCCTCTCGGCCATCAACTCAAGCCGCACCCCGGCGCCGCTCAAAAAGTACCAAGGCACGGGGAAACGCGCCAGACCTACGAGTCATATTGGAGGACAAGGCTAGGAAAACAAGATCGATCTACGGATCGCGTGGGCACCCCACGACACATGACGATAACCGTCACGCCGGACATGGCCAATACGGCCAGGCCGAACACAACAGACAAAGCTCATACGAGCTACATCGTGATATAGCCCAGTACAGAGGCGCCGCACACCCACTATGCTTCACAGATGAAGTAATGGATCATCAAATCCCCGAGGGTTTTAAACCCATAAACATCGAATCATACGATGGCACAACAGATCCTGCGGTATGGATCGAGGATTATCTCCTCCATATCCACATGGCCCGCGGTGATGATCTACACGCTATAAAATACCTCCCACTCAAGCTCAAAGGACCAGCTCGGCATTGGCTTAACAGCTTGCCAGCAGAGTCAATTGGTTGCTGGGAGGACCTGGAATCCGCATTCCTCGACAATTTCCAGGGCACCTATGTGCAACCACCAGATGCCGTTGACCTAAGCCACATAATTCAGCAGCCAGAGGAATCGGCCATACAATTCTGGACACGGTTCCTAACCAAGAAAAATCAAATAGTCGACTGTCCGGACGCAGAGGCCCTTGCAGCCTTCAAACATAACATCCGTGACGAGTGGCTTGCCCGGCACCTAGGACAGGAAAAGCCAAAATCCATGGCAGCCCTCACGACACTCATGACCCGCTTTTGCGCGGGAGAAGACAGCTGGCTAGCTCGTAGCAATAACATGACCAAGAGCCCTGGTAATTCGGATACCAAGGACAACAATGGCAGGTCGCGTCGCAACAAGCACAAGCGCCGCATTAATGGCGACAATGCTGAGGATACGGCAGTTAATGCCGGATTCAGAGGCTCTAAACCCGGTCAGCGGAAAAAGCCATTCAAAAGAAATACTCCGGGCCCGTCCAGTTTAAATCGGATACTCGATCGCTCGTGCTAGATACACGGCACCCCCGAACAACCAGCCAATCACACCAACAGGGATTGTTGGGTGTTCAAGCAGGCAGGCAAGTTAAGTGCCGAAAACAGAGACAAGGGGCTGCATAGCGATGACGAGGAGGAGCCCCGGCCGCCGAACAACAGAGGACAGAAGGGCTTTCCCCCACAAGTGCGGACGGTGAACATGATATACGCAACCCACATCCCCAAAAGGGAACGGAAGTGTGCGCTTAGGGACGTATATGCGTTGGAGCTAGTCACCCCAAAGTTCAACCCATGGTCCTCCTGCCCGATCACTTTTGATCGAAGGGACCACCCCACTAGCATTCGTCATGGCAGATTCACCGCATTGGTCCTAGACCCAATCATTGACGGATTTCACCTCACTAGAGTCCTCATGGACGGCGGCAGCAGCCTGAACCTGCTTTATCAGGATACAGTGCAGAAAATGGGCATAGATCCCTCAAGGATTAAACCCACAAAGACGACCTTTAAAGGCGTCATACCAGGTGTAGAAGCCAGCTGTACAGGCTCAGTTACACTTGAAGTGGTCTTCGGATCCCTGGATAATTTCCGAAGCGAGGAGCTAATCTTCGACATAGTCCCGTTCTGCAGTGGCTATCACGCCCTGCTCGGGCGAACCGCATTTGCAAAGTTCAATGCGGTGCCGCACTATGCGTACCTCAAGCTCAAGATGCCAGGCCCTCGAGGAGTCATCACAGTCAATGGAAACACCGAACGCTCTCTCCGAACAGAGGAGCACACGGCGGCCCTGGTGGCGGAAGTACAAAGCAGCCTCTCAAGGCAATTCTCTAGTTTGGCTGTTAAACGTCCGGACAACGTCAAGAGAGCCCGAAGTAACCTACAACAAGACCATCTGGCACGTTCCGAGCAAGCATAGCAGTGCAGCCCCAACCCCAGCCCTCGCGAGATTGCGGAACTAGTACCACGCGTACATAATTACGCTCTGGAAATACCATGGGCATAAGGGGAGGGGCACAACCACGGCATGCCTAGAATGCGGCTCAACCGCACTAGGGGCTCCCGATTTTGTCATTTCTTTTTTTTACTTTCAGGACTCCACTATTCGGAAGGCCTGTCCGGCAGTACAATCGCCGAACACACGATGCAACAGCCAGGGAGACAACAAGCCACGTCGAATGTCCAGGTGGTCTCTATAACGAGCTAAATACCTATTTTACTTAAAGTCTTGCAGCTTGCCCTTGGAGGGGAACATGTCAAATAATCCCATCTCTTGCTTATCGCACAATTTGTATCGTTCTGCTTTCATAGCAGCCCTTTAATAAACAATACATAGCTCTTGTCTATTATTGCATTCATTTTTATGTAAATATGTTCAGTTATGACATTATGCAACCGTACACTTTGGTACGGCCAATACACCAGGGGCTTAAGTACCCCAGAATACGGTGTGAGAAGACCGAACACTCTCATGAGTGCGGCACCCCGAACTTATAGCATTATATGCATCGGCTCCGAATCATGTCTTGGGTCAATAGTTGGGTTTGCCCGGCTCCCATGTTTTGGTACCTTACGTTCCGCTATATCGGCTAAGGTAGCGCTGGGAGAACTACTGCGATTGTGCCCCAGTTGAGCTGGGTTAACACCTCAGTAGAGAAAGCTAAAACTGACCGTCATGATAGGGCGAGAGCCGGTCGCTGTTCGAGAGGTTTTTCGAGTCCCTAAAGACTTATGCCGCTTAGAGCGAGGAGCTGGCTTTGTCCGGCCTAGGCGTGGATAGCGCCCCGAACTCGGTCTTCCGAATACTAGGGGCTTCGCCGAAATTTAAAATTATAGAATTCTATGGATAAGTGAGAGTGATAAAGCATTATAAGTCCGATTGCCTTGTTCATTGTGCTGAGCGCCTCCCTCGAAGGACCCAAGAATGGGAACAAGAGCGCTCAGGTTTATCCCAAACACCCCAGCACTCGTGGCATGGGGGTAGAAGCCGACGACTTGCATCTCTCAGATTTAATAAACGGCCGCACAGAAGGTAATATTTTAAATTCAAAAAGCATTGCTTAGCGCATATGAACAAGTTTTCAGCGCACAGGATAAACACGAGCGAGTTTACTCAAAAATTACATCCCTGGTATGACGCCCTCATAATACATTTCGGGCCTGCGATGCTCCTTCCCCTCCGGTGGCCCATCTGTCACCAGCTTCTCAGCATCCAGCTTGCCCCAGTGCACTTTAGCACGGGCAAGGGCCCTACGGGCGCCTTCGATGCATACGGAGCGCTTGATGACTTCAAGCCATGGACAGGCATCCACCAGCCGCCTCACCAGCCCAAAGTAGCTCTCAGGCAGGACCTCCCCAGGCCACAGCCGGCCTATAAGGCCCTTCATGGCCTGTTCGGCCACCTTATGGAGCTCGACCAGCTGCTTCAGCTAGTCGCTCAAGGGAACCGGGTGTCCGGCCTCAGCATACTGGGACCAGAACACCTTCTCCGTCGACCTCCCTTCTTTGGCTTGGTAGAATGCGGCGGCGGCGGACACACTGCGGGGCAGATCTGCGAATGCTCCTGGAGAGCTCCGGATTCGGGTAAGTAACACGTAATTCACTTTCACATGCTTGCTTTGCATAAAGAATGCCTTACCCACCGCTATCTTTTTCATTGCCTCAATCTCCTGGAGGGATTTTTGGGCTTCGGCCTTGGCAGATTTGGCGCTTTCAAGTGTCGAGGCAAGCTCGGACTCTCGCGTCTTTGAGTCAAGCTCTAAACTCTCGTGTTTCTTCACGAGAGCATTGAGCTCTTGCCGCACCTCCGCCACCCACGCCTCTTGTTTCTCTCGCTCGGTGCGCTCCATGGCCGCATTATCTTCGGCCTTGGACAGCGCTTCCTTCAGGGTCGCCACCTCGATTGTGGCCCCTGTAACATTCACGTTGGTCCTGTCATTATTTGCAACCATGTATTTTTATATACTTACATAAGGTACTACTTACCTTCCTTGTCCTCGAGCTGCTCCTTGGCACGGACGAGCTCGTTCTCGGACCGCTCGAGGCTCTGCTTCAATGCATCGACCTCCGCAGTCAGTGCGGCAGAGGTCAGCAGCGCAGCCTGCATTCCCATATTGACATATTTATATTAGACTCCTGCGTATATCTTTTTAGATCCTCGGTCCGACTTTTCTTTCCGAACACCAAACTGAGCATCAGGGGCTACTGTCTATGCGGTAACATTTTTACATGTTTTGAACTACATACCTCAAGGCCTGTTAGAAGGCTGGCACAGGCTTCTGTCAGCCCGCTCTTGGCGAACTAAACCTTCTGGATCACCGCACTCATAGTAGTGCGGTGCTCCTCGTCAATGGAGGCGCCGTTAAGCACCTCCAGCAAATTGTCCGGCGCCTCCGGTTGGATGGAGGCCGCCGGCATCGTAGGCTTGCCCTTCTTGCGAAGGGGCCGCCTGCCGGACTCCGGAACCACTGAAGGTTCCAGTGCGGTGTCCGGCCCAGGGCCGGACTTAGATCCCTCCGGGGTTTTATCCCCTTTCTGCCTGGAGTCCGGGAGGTCGCCTTGCTGCGCCTCCAGGACCACCTCCTCCTGGCTTAGCCCCTTTTGGGACTCCACCTCGGCTTAGTCCGTAGGGCGGGGGGAGGTAGCCATCGGGAGTGAAAGACTATTCATATTCGACGAATCCAGGGAGCCGCTCGATTAATCGTCGAGCTGAGCCTTGGACGGACTGCATGATTATATTCGGCGTCAGAAGGTACTGTGCAATAAAGGAATTCCGTGAGTTATTCTGGTATCCGGATACTTACGGTTTCGCCAGGGGCTTGGCCCTGGATGGCCGCTCCTCTCCGTTGTCTTCGGCGTCGGAAGCATAGTCGGGAAGAAGGGTCTTCCCCTTCTTGGACCCTCCGGCCTCCCCAGTTGGGGCAGCCTTTCTTTTCTTTCCTCCCCCCGTTGGAGGGGGAGAGGCTTCTTCTTCCTCCTCTTAGTCTTCGGAGGAGGAGTGCGCTTTGGGGTTGTCAGGCGACGAGTCCGACACCACCAGGCTCCGGGAGCTCCTTCGAGTTCCCGTGGCCTTCTTCTTGGCCTTCTTCTTCGGCACCACGTGAGGTGCCGGAACCAGCAACTTTGCCAAGCGGGCGTCTGCTGGGCCTTCGGGCAAAGGAGCCGGACAGTCGATCTGTCCGGACGTCCTCTTCCAGTCCTGTCAAAGGAGCGGGAGCTTAGATCCCGCATAGAGTTAAACTATGAAAAAACAAATACCCTGTATAGGGTAAAACAAGCTTACCGCACTAGCTTGGCGCTTCGCGCAGAATCCGCAATCCTCGGTAATTGGAGGGGAAACCTCAGAGCCCTTGAATAGCACCTTCCAGTCGTCTTCGTGCGTTGTGTCGAAGAGCCTGGACAAAGTCTGGTGCTGGGCCGGGTCAAACTCCCACAAGTTGAAAGCCCGTCGTTGACACGGGAGGATCCGGTGGAAGAGCATGACCTGGACTACGTCGACAAGTTTAACCTTCTTGTCCATCAGGTTTTGGACGCAGGTTTGGAGTCCGGTCACCTCTTCCGAATTACCCCACGACAGGCCCGTCTCTTTCCAGGAGGTGAGCCTTGTGGGGATGCCAGATCGGAATTCGGGGGCCGCCGCCCATTCAGGGTCGCGCGGCTCGGTGATGTAGAACCATCCCGATTACCACCCCTTGATGGTCTCCACAAAGGAGCCCTCGAGTCATGTGATGTTGGGCATCTTGCCCACCATGGCGCCTCCGCACTCCGCCTGCTGGCCACCCACTACCTTCGGCTTGACATTGAAGGTCTTCAGCCATAAGCCGAAGTGGGGCTTGATGCGGAGAAAGACCTCGCACACGATGATAAACGCCGAGATGTTGAGGATGAAGTTCTGGGCCAGATCGTGGAAATCCAGGCCGTAGTAGAACATGAGCCCCCGGACAAATGGGTGAAGAGGGAAGCCCAGTCCGCGGAGGGAATGGGGGAGAAACACGACCCTCTCATGGGGCCTGGGGGTGGGGATGAGCCGCCCCTCATCTGGGAGCCGGTGCGCGATGTCATTGGACAAGTATCCGGCTTTCCTCAGCTTTTTGATTTGCCCCTCCGTGACGGAGGAAGCCACCTGCCTCCCGCTCCGGACATGGTTGGAGAAGGTCGAGGTGGGAAGTGCAGACTTGGGCGCTGGAGCTCGAGTGTGCAGGAATGGATAAGCGAAGGAGGATGAAGGCGTAGATGGAAAGGGTGGATCCTTATCCCCTTATATGGGCGGCCGAAACTATGTGCCTCCACCAGCCTAGTAAAACTCGCTTATCTCCCAAGCACTGTGATTAATGGCGCGGTTGGGTTATCCACGCCTGTATTGATGAGAATCCCGGAATAAGGGGACATGATATCTGCTTTGACAAGACGTGCCAAGGAAACTGCCTCGCTAAACATGCTGAGGTGGGATAGTAAAAGGATTCGAATAAAGGCTTGGTTGTGGCATGATGTCACGCTACGGAGTACGTTAGCAAATTAGATTTATACAAATATTATTCTCTCTATGGTGGTATGTGGAACTTATTTTGCAGAGCCAGACACTATCCTTGTGTTCAAACATCTTCTATGAAGTATTCGGAGGAGGAACCCGCCTTGCAATGCCGAAGACAATTTGCGCGTCGGACTCGTCGTCATTGAAGCCTGGTTCAGGGGCTACTGAGGGAGTCCTAGATTAGGGGGTGTCCGGATGGCCGGACTATGACCTTTGGCCGGACTCCGGGACTATGAAGATACAAGATTGAAGACTTCGTCCCGTGTCCGGATGGGACTTTCCTTGGCGTGGAAGGCAAGCTTGGCGATACGGATATGTAGATCTCCTCCCATTGTAACCGACTCTGTGTAACCCTAGCCCTCTCTGGTGTCTATGTAAACCGGAGGGTTTTAGTCCGTAGGACGAACAACAATCATACCATAGGCTAGCTTCTAGGGTTTAGCCTCTCCGATCTCGTGGTAGATCTACTCTTGTACTACCCATATCATCAATATTAATCAAGCAGGAGTAGGGTTTTACCTCCATCGAGAGGGCCCGAACCTGGGTAGAAACATCGTGTCCCTTGTCTCCTGTTACCATCTGCCTAGACGCACAGTTCGGGACCCCCTACCCGAGATCCGCCGGTTTTGACACCGACAAGGACCCTTTTCATCGAATACGATCCAACTAAAGTGGGAGAGACTGGCACCCGCTAGCCACCTTATGCAACAAGTGCATGTCATTCGGTGGAACCTGTCTCACGTAAGTGTACGTGTAAGGTCGGTCTGGGCCGCTTCATCCCACAATACCATCGAAACAAGATTGGACTAGTAACGGTAAGCATATTGAATAAAATCAACGCCCACAACAACTTGTGTTCTACTCGTGCATAGAAACTACGCATCGACCTAGCTCATGATGCCATTGTTGGATAACGTAGCAGAAATTCAAAAAAAATTCTACGCATCACCAAGATCTATCTATGGAGAGACTAGCAACGAGAGAGAGGAGTGCATCTACATACCCTTGTAGATCGCGAGCGGAAGCGTTCAAGAGAACAGGGTTGAGGGAGTCGTACTCGTCGTGATCCAAATCACCGATGATCCTAGTGCTGAACGGACAGCACCTCCGCGTTCAACGCACGTATGATTGGGAGGACGTCTCCTCCTTCTTGATCCAGCAAGGGGAAAGGAGAGGTTAATGGAGATCCAGCAGCACGATGGCGTGGTGGTGGATGCAGCAGTGATCTCGGCAGGGCTTCGCCAAGCTCTACGAGAGGGAGAGGTCTTGCAGAGGGAGAGGGAGGCGCCAGAGACTTGGGGTGCGGCTGCCTTCCCTCCCCCCACTATATATAGGGCCCCTAGGGGGGCGCCGGCCCTAGGAGATCCAATCTCCAAGGGGGTGGCAGCCAGGGGGGAAACTTGCCCCCAAGCCAGGTGGAGGCGCCCCCACCCCTAGGGTTTCCAACCCTAGGCGCAGTGGGGGCAAGGGGGGCGCACCAGCCCACCAAGGGCTGGTTACCCTCCCACTTCAGCCCATGGGGCCCTCCGGATAGGTGGCCCCACCCGGTGGACCCCCGGGACCCTTCCGGTGGTCCCGGTACAATACAGATGACCCCCGAAACTTTCCCGATGGCCGAAACCTGACTTCCTATATATAATTCTTCACCTCCGGACCATTTCGGAACTCCTTGTGACGTCCTGGATCTCATCCGGGACTCCAACCAACTTTCGGGTTACTGCATACTAATATCTCTACAACCCTAGCGTCACTGAACCTTAAGTGTGTAGACCCTACGGGTTCGGGACACATGCAGACATGACCGAGACGACTCTCCGGTCAATAACCAACAACGGGATCTGGATACCCATGTTGGCTCCCACATGCTCATCGATGATCTCGTCGGATGAACCATGATGTCGAGGATTCAATCAATCCCGTATACAATTCCCTTTGTCAATTGGTACGTTACTTGTCCGAGATTCGATCGTCGGTATCCCAATACCTCGTTTAATCTCGTTACCGGCAAGTCACTTTACTCGTAGCGTAATGCATGATCCCATGACCAGACACTTGGTCACATTGAGCTCATTATGATGATGCATTACCGAGTGGGCCTAGAGATACCTCTCCGTCATGCGGAGTGACAAATCCCAGTCTCGATTCGTGCCAACCCAATAGACACTTTCGGAGATACCCGTAGTGCACCTTTATAGTCACCCAGTTACGTTGTGACGTTTGGCACACCCAAAGCACTCCTACGGTATCTGGGAGTTGCACAATCTCATGGTCTAAGGAAATGATACTTGATATTTGGAAAAGCTCTAGCAAAACGAACTACACGATCTTTGTGCTATGCTTAGGATTGGGTCTTGTCCATCACATCATTCTCCTAATGATGTGATCCCGTTATCAATGACATCCGATGTCCATAGTCAGGAAACCATGACTATCTGTTGATCAACGAGCTAGTCAACTAGAGGCTCACTAGGGACGTGTTATGGTCTATATATTCATACGTGTATTACAATTTCCGGATAACACAAATATAGCATGAACAACAGACAATTATCATGAACAAGGAAATATAATAATAACCAATTTATTATTGCCTCTAGGGCATATTTCCAACACCCAGTGCCTGAAGTTGCTGAAGAAGAAGAAGATGAAGGACAAGTTTTGAGGAAGCTGAAACCCAAGATTCCAGACCACAATGATGCTCATCCAGTGGCTGAGAACATGAAGCTGAGGAAGGATGCAGGGCTCAGGCAGTGGAGATTGCCTGATCCTTATGCAATCAGGAGGAGGACTGATGTTGACTACAGGTTCCACACTAAGGAACAGCAGGATTTCTATGAGACTGTGTTGTTGGACAAGAAGCCCATAGTTTGTGACATGAGGTGGGTGGACTGGAAATACATGAAGGAAAATGAGGAACACTACCCAGGAGTGTTTGACAGCTTCAAGGCTTGTGGAGTTGATGAGTTTGTTGGACAGAAGTTCATAAACTGGAATGATGAGCTTGTAATGCAATTCTACTCCACAGCTCACTTTTATCCTGATGGCAGAATAGTCTGGATGTCTGAAGGTACAAGGTACCGGTCCACAATTGAAGAATGGGCAAACCTGATCAATGCACCAGAGGAGAGTGAAGATGACTTGGATGTCTACTCCAAGAAGAAGAAGGATCACAACTCTATATCACACATGTACAAGGAGATACCAGATAAATCACTTGAGACTTTCAAGTTTGGGTCTGTCCATTTCCTTCTGTCAGGACTGCCAACGATCAACTGGATCCTAAGGCAGACTCTCTTGCCCAAGTCAGGTGACCACAACATGATCAGAGGCCATGTAATAAACTTGCTACACATATTTGATGTGCCTCAGAAGTTCAAGGTCATGAGCCTCATAGTTGAGACCATCAAGAGGACAGCAGCAGACCAGAACAGAAGTTGTGGGTATGCCCCATAGATCCAGGAGTTGATCAATCCAAGATGGGAACAGGCAAATACTTGTTGGACAAGGAACACTTTGCTATCTACCCAGACTTTGAGGACAACCAAGTAGTCATGAATGAAAATGAACCATCTTCAGTGCAAGCACAAGAGAAGAAGGAGAAGGCTGCCAAGATGCCAACTTTAGAGGAGGCATTTGAGTACTTTTTGGAGAGCAAGCATGACGAGCTTGGTTACTTAATAGCATCAACTCTGAGGATTGAGAAGGGGTTGGCTACCCTAACTCAAATTCAGGAGAGCCTGGAAAGAAGCATGGAACAAAAAATCTATGACCTAGATGTGAAAGTAACTGAGATCCAGTCTGTTGTGGAGCAGCTTCAGGATGATATGTAGGAGAGGAAGGGCAGGACAACCACTGATGCATTTGCCAGAGTGCCTCGAGCTTAGAGATCAGTTGCAGAGCCAGTGACAGACACCAGAGCCACTTCATCTGCACCAGCTACAGCTCCAGTGCAACCAGCTCCAGCACCAACTCCTCCAGCTCCATCCACATCAACTGAAGTCTTCGTCCAAGGAGACATCTCTACACCACCACCTGAAGATCAAGCCTGAGAGACGAAATAGTATTTTGCATTTTCTAGGGACTTTTTGGTAACTTGTTGCCAAAGGGGGAGAAAAATGTATAGATCATAGGCTTCGAGAGAGAGAGTTTGCTTTTGTTCTCTCTTGTCTTCGTGGTTGAACTTTATTTGATTTTGCTTGCTTGAGATACAACATTATTGTCTGTGTGATACAATGATGATCATGTGTTTGATCATATGCTATCTTAATGTTTGTTAGATGACAATATCCCATTTATCTTTTTATGATCATTCACTTTTCTTGGTGATGAGTGCATGTATTCAATCTTTATTATTTTGAGCGCTCCACCAAGATATATGTGACATGGAAGAGTAACCCATGAGCCTAACTCCTTGTGCATTTGCAGTTCAAAGAAAATCTTAAACTATGCACAAATTTAGGGGGAGCTCTTGCATATCACATACTTCTCAAAGCAACGATGTTTTTCAATCTTATTATCATTTGTCAAAGCTTTGATCTATATGTTGTCATCAATTACCAAAAAGGGGGAGATTGAAAGTGCAACTATCCCTAGGTGGTTTGGGAATTCCTAACAACATATAGCTCATTGAGCTAACATCTTTCCAAGACAAATATTTCAGGAAAAGCTCAATGAATGGCATGGCATGGATGAGGAAAGTGGATCCCTCAAAATACTAAGGATAAAAGGATTGGCTCAAGCTCAAAAGCTCAAGACTCTACATTTTACATTTTAGTGATCTAAGATCATTGAGTCTATAGGAAAAGCCAATACTATCAAGGAGGGATGAGGTGTTGCTTAATGAATTTCTTGCTTCAAGTGCTTAGTGATATGCTCCAAAAAAACCTCAACTACTTTCTCATATCCACACATGACCTAAACCTAAAGTCAAACTCGGCCCCACCGATTCTTTCTATCCGGCGCCACCGAGTTCAGATGTCATAGCCACTGCCAAGAACCCTAGGCAAATCGGTCTCACCAATAGGGATCTCGGTCTCACCGAGATGGGATTGTAATATCTCTGTTTCCCTTCGTAACGTTTCGGTCTAACCGAAGTGAGCAACCAGTCCCACCGAGATTGCAATGTAGACTCTCTGTTTCCCTTTCGTAACATTTTGGTCTCACCGAAAACAGCGAATCGGTCCCACCGAGTTTACCTGACAAACTCTCTAGTTAGCTTATTACCAAAATCGGTCTCACCGAGTTTGTGTAATCGGTCTCACCGAGATTACATTATGCCCTAAACCTAACCACATCGGTCCTACCAAGTTGCATGTCAGTCCCACCGAAATCACTAACGGTCACTAGGTTTACTAAATCGGTCTGACCGAGTTTGTTGATTCGGTCCCACCGAGATTGGTAAATTGTGTGTAACGGTTAGATTTTGTGTGGAGGCTATATATACCCCTCCACCTCCTCTTCATTCGTGGAGAGATCCATCAGAACAAACCTACACTTCCAACTTACCATTTCTGAGAGAGAACCACCTACTCATGTATTGAGGCCAAGATATTCCATTCCTACCATATGAATCTTGATCTCTAGCCTTCCCCAAGTTGCTTTCCACTCAAATCTTCTTTCCACCAGATCCAAATCCTATGAGAGAGAGTTGAGTGTTGGGGAGACTATCATTTGAAGCACAAGAGCAAGGAGTTCATCATCAACACACCATTTGTTACATCTTGGAGAGTGGTGTCTCCTAGATTGGCTAGGTGTCACTTGGGAGCCTCCGACAAGATTGTGGAGTTGAACCAAGGAGTTTGTAAGGGCAAGGAGATCGCCTACTTCGTGAAGATCTACCGCTAGTGAGGCAAGTCCTTCATGGGCGACGGCCATGGTGGGATAGACAAGGTTGCTTCTTCGTGGACCCTTCATGGGTGAAGCCCTCCGTGGACTCGGGCAACCGTTACCCTTCGTGGGTAGAAGTCTCCATCAACGTGGATGTACGATAGCACCACCTATCAGAACCACGGCTCAAAAATCACCGTGTCTCCAAATTGCATTTGATATCTCCAAACCCTTCCCTTTACATTATTGCAAGTTGCATGCTTTACTTTTTGCTGCTCATATACTCTTTGCATGCTTGCTTGAATTGTGTGAAGATTGCTTGACTTGTGCTAAGATAGCTAAAATCTGCCAAAGACTAAAATAGGGAAAAGGTTAAGTTTTTAATTGGTCAAGTAGTCTAATCACCCCCCCTCTAGACATACTTCAAGATCCTACACCGTACCGACGCCCTGAGTGCAGTTGGGCCCAAGCGCCTCATCTACGCTTGGCGGTACATGGACCGGGTGCACGCTTCCAGTGAGGAGGAGTACCTGTTGGTGCCGGATCACCACACCGGTGAGATCGCGCTCGCCCGCCGGCAAGCCGCCAATCAGCACCTCGCGAGTTGCGAGGCTGTGGAAGAGGCATTGTGTCGGCGCACTGGGAAACGGCCACGCACCAGGGCACTTGTGGCGCGCCGCAAGCGCTCCTGCGAGCGTCGTGGCTTTTAGGAGGAGTATAATTTTTGTTTCGCAAGGCGATCTCATTAGTTTTGGGATGCAAATGATAAATCCCGAATGTTCAGGAATTTTTAGCGTCCTTAATTAAGTATGTAAAAGGGAAAGTTTGGAAACCTTGTGTATTCGTACGTATTTTGCAAGTACGTGCATATATCACAAACTTTACTATATACTATCGCACTACACGTCTCTCTCCGTATATGCTTGCAGACTGTGCTACTCCCTCCGTCCAGGTCAATAAGTCATCTTTGGTTGTGCACCGTGACCAAGAAGGAGGGAAGACTTATACACCTAGACGGAGAGAGTACTACTATCGGTGTCAAAACCGGTGGATCTCGGATAGGGGGTCCCGAACTGTGCGTCTAGGCGGATGGTAACAGGAGACAAGGGACACGATGTTTTACCCAGGTTCGGGCCCTCTTGATGGAGGTAAAACCCTACGTCCTGCTTGATTGATATTGATATTGTGGATGTTTACAAGAGTGGATCTACCACGAGATCAAGGAGGCTAAACCCTAGAAGCTAGCCTATGGTATGATTGTAATGGTTGTTGTTGCGTCCTACGGACTAGAGTCATCCGGTTTATATAGACACCGGAGAGGGCTAGGGTTACATAGAGTCGGTTACAATAGTAGGAGATCTACGTATCCGTATCGCCAAGCTTACCTTCCACACCAAGGAAAGTCCCATCCGGACACGGGACGAAGTCTTCAATCTTGTATCTTCATAGTCTTGGAGTCCGGTCGATGATGATGATAGTCCGGTCGATGATAGTTCGGCCGATGATGGTAGTCCGGCTATCCGGACACCCCCTAATCCGGGACTCCCGCAGTAGCCCCCGAACCAGGCTTCAATGACGATAAGTCCAGCGTGTGTGTAGTCTTCGGCGTTGCAAGGCGGGTTCTCCTTCAAGTTCTACGTACTTGCTGAACAGTGTCCGACTTCCTCATCAATGTTGCGTGTCTTGGCTTCCACGCCCAATAATGGCCTTCTTCCACGCGTCGCGCGAATGTGAAAAGCCAGGGTGTCTTTTATGTTTTACCCCCTAGTTGTGCGAATAATCTGCCTATAAGGGAGGCAAGAATCCAGATCCAAATCGCCATCTTCCTCCCGCAAATACTCATCGGAGCGCTTTCGACCAAGAATCCATTCCATCATGGACCGTCAACGCGGCTCCTCTTCTCGCGCTCCCAGCCCTTTGCCAGGAGATTGGAGGAGATGCTCTGTTCCGCACAACGAGCTGGTGAAGCTCCAAGCGGGGGGATATCTCCCTCCGGCCTTTATGGTTCCGGTTCGAGCCGGGCTGGCCACCTACAAAGGTGGGAAGCAAGCGGAGGTTACCCCAAGTCCCAACAAAGGGGAGCGGGTATGCTTCGTCCCCTATCTGATAAGGGGGCTCGGATTTCCTGTACATCCATTCCTCCGCGGGCTCCTGGAGTTCTACGGACTCCAGCTTCATCACCTCACGCCCGCCTCAATCCTGCACATTGCGGGTTACGTAGCTCTTTGCGAGCTATTCCTGGGCGTCGAGCCCCATTTCGCGCTGTGGAAGAGGTTGTTCTGCCTTGTACCCCGCTCTCACGAGGGGTCCATATATCAAGTGGGCGGCGCCGAAATATGGCGTATTGCCGGGACCGGATATCCATCCGGAACCCCTAAGAAGGCGTCCGAAGACTGGCCTTCAGGATGGTTTTATATAGAAGACGCTCCGCTGCCGGACCCTGTTCGGATCGGCCTCCCGGAGTTCAGCAATGCTCCTCTGAAGAAACGCCTTAGTTGGCGTCCGCGGAGCCCCCAACTGGAGGAAGACAAGAGCGTCCATTATTTGATGGGCCGAATAAGGTTACTGGCCCATTCCGGGTTGACCATGATTGGAGTCATGGCAACATGCATTATGCGGGGGGTGCAGCCACTACAATACAGGGGCCACCCCATGTGGGATTTCAACGGGGAGGACGATGCCACCCGTCATGGCCGTAAAGGGCCGGATTCGGTCGAAGACCTGGTGACGATCCTGTCCGGCCTGTATAAGGGGGAGAAGGAGGATTTCCTTCGGACGAACCCGTTAAATGGGTTCTCCATGAATAATCCCCGGCCTTGGGTAAGCGAACACTCTGCGTGCCCGACCCATGCTTTTTGAAACTTAAGTTTCTTATATTGTGTTCTTCTTTCGACGCAGGAACTGCGCCGGATCGTGGAGGACATGCTAAGTCCAGCTCCGCAACCCGAGGATCCAGAGAGATCCCGGGATCCGGCCTCCGAAGAGGATCCGGACATAAAGGTGGAGCTAATCGACGGGGTGTTCCACCAGCTCAGCATGGACAATGCCTTAGTCGCCATCACGGCCGACTATCCCGGACTATATCCGGCTTCCCAGGTGATTGCGACCGAAGTCCTGACACCGTCATTCCTTCCTTGCTTATTTCTGACCACCGTATATGATGGCGCCGTGCAGGAGGCGCCCCTAGGGCGAGAAGCCGAGCCCGCGGTGGCTGACCAACAAAGGCCAGTCCGGACCAGTAGGCGGAAGAGGAGCGCGGCGCGGACTGAAACGTCGCCGCAAAGGTGTAGCTCACAATTCATTATTTAGAGCAACGTTCCTAGGAAGCGTTTGAGTGCTCATGACTTTTGTAGGGAAAAAAGCGCCCGCCGGACTGCGGGCGTGGAGGTTGCCAATCCAACCTCTACCAGCCAGGCTCCAGCACCTGGTCTGGAGGGGGAGGCGTGCGCAAGGCGCGAGCCGGACGTTCCTCCGACGGAGGATGCCGACAGACTGTCCGCCACCAAGTCTGAGGTGGAGAGTGCCATGAATCACAGGCGCCGCCGGACAGTATTTCGTGACGCGTGCTTCTCCCCCGAGGCGTTGAATGCCTTTAACGCGGGGGACGCGCACCTTCGTGCTGCTCAAGATGGTTTTACCAGAGCCACGGAGCAGTATGTAAAAGACATACGGGTAAGAGAATTTAATAGTTGTATATGCCAGTAGCCCCCGAGACTTAAAGTAGTTATATTAACTGATTTAAGGATCATATGAAACGTAGGATCTTACCGAGAAGAATACCCAACTGTCTCAGGAGCTGCAGGAGTGCAAGGCCCAACTTGAGGCCGCACTCTCTGGCGCAGGAGGAAACACAGGGACCTCTCCTGGTAACGCATTATTTTAGAAAGATAAGTAGCGTTTGGCCTTTGCGCAAGTCTAAAAAATGACGTTGCAGGTGCTGCCGGACAAGATCCGGACAGGCAAGAACTTCTGCGCCAACTGAAGGCCGGCGAGAGGGTGCTGCATAAGGTGCAGCATGAAAGGAACAAGCTCCAGGATGCCCATGCCCAGCTTGGAGAAGAGCTGAAAGGCGTTCGGGCCGAGCTGTCGGGCTCCGTTAAGGAGAATCAGCGGCTTCGTCGCGGCATCTATAGTAAGTGCTTGAGCGAACTCCTTTGAAAAGAAGAGTTCGGCGAGGAAGTCGATTTGACAGAATATGTCTGCAGGTATGCTCACAGGTCGCCCTGCGGAGGAGATGCCCGTATCAACGGGTGATCAACTTCCCGAATTGTTGCAACTGATCGAACGAGTTCGGCAGGCAATGAGCGGCGTCATCCAGGCTTTATGGCCAGCCTTCTCCTTACCCGAGGGTCTTGGGGAGCTTGCGGAGAAGCTTCAGGGAGTGCGGCAGCGCTTCCATTTATGGAAGATTTCGGCCTGCCGCCAAGGTGCCAGGGAGGCCTGGGCCATGGTAAAGACGCGGTACAAGAAGGCGGATCCCAACCACATGGCCGAAGTCGGACCTGTGGGGCCCGATGGGAAGGAGATCCCTGTGAGTTTAGTATACGGCCAAGTAGAGTTGGCCGCTAAATTTTCCCAACAGGACTGTAAATTAGACAACCTGTTAGACGGGATTGAGGAAGAATACAATCAGTCGATTTGACAATGTATTATAAAATGACATATAAAATGCCTTCTAGCCGGATTGTAGATCGTTTGTCTTTGCCGACCTTTTCGCTTCGACCTCGGGACCCTAGAGTCCGGAGTGTGTCCGAATACCTTCTCGGTTATGAAACAACCGGGGTATGCATGGAGACCAGGCGTAGGGGTCATTAGTGCTTTATCAGACAAGTGCCCAACTAGTTATGTTATATTACATGGGTAGTAAGAAACATCTTCCAGGGAGAATAGTTCCGTTAAGGGTTCCTTTCCTCTGGGGGTGGCATGCCCTAAAGTGCATGTCCGGACTGCGAAAAAAAGCAGAAAAACATCTGGGGGCAGATAAATAAGTGGATAAAAAACCATCTTTTAAGTCACCGACCGAATATTCCCTTAAGAACGCTAGCTTTCGGCTTCACCCAGTCTGAGGTACACATCCGGCTGACCCGGCAGTAACAATCGCAGAGGTGCTCCCTTTACCTCCTAGCCGAACAATCGGGAACGTAGGGGTAAGCACAGGAGCCAGGCAACCCAGCTTGGCCAAAACTTAAGTCATATCGATGCATATAATGGTGAATAAAAGGTACATGTGGAGGCTTGACACATGTGCTGGGCATGAAGCCCTTATAATTAAGCTTCTGGTAAAGAAGCCCCCAGGTATAATGAGTGCGGATAGCACATCAATTGCGCGCGAACGATGCGCAAGTAGGCCTTTTAAGGCTTTGATGAATAGGGTTGAGAAGAAAAAGATAAACAAAAGGCAGCTGAAGTAAAAAAAATTGGACGGGGGGAAAGGGACGAACTCTTAGTCCGGCGCTAGGCATAGAATCTTCGGAGGCGGGCTGCGTTCCATGGGTTCGGCTCGAGTCGGTTATCCGACGCATTTCGTAGACGGTACGCTCCGCCGGTCAAGACTTTATCGATGATGAAGGGGCCTTCCCATTTGGGCTTGAGCTTGTCCTTTTTCTTGTCCGGCAGGCGTAGAACCAGTTCGCCAACGTTGTAAGTCTTGGCCCGTACTTCTCTGCTTTGGTATCTTCGAGCCTGCTGCTGATAAAATGCGGAACGAGCCTTGGCGACGTCGCGTTCTTCCTCCAATGCGTCCAAGCTGTCCTGCCGATCCAACTCGGCTTCTCTTTCTTCGTACATGCGCACTCGAGGTGAGTCATGAATTATGTCGCAGGGCAAAACTGCTTCTGCGCCGTATACCATAAAAAATGGTGTGAATCCGGTAGTACGGTTAGGCGTTGTCCGCAGCCCCCAGAGTACGGAGTCGAGCTCCTCTACCCAGTGCGTGTCAGATTTCGTAAGGGACCGCACTAGTCTGGGTTTGATGCCGCTCATTATTAGACCATTTGCTCGTTCCACTTGACCGTTGGTTTGAGGATGATAGACTGAAGCGTAATCGAGCTTGATGCCCATATTTTTGCACCATGATTTAACCTCATCGGCCGTGAAGTTCGTGCCGTTATCGGTGATGATGCTGTGGGGGACACCATAACGGTGTACTACCCCAGATATAAAGTCTATCACTGGTCCGGACTCTGCCGTTTTAACTGGCTTGGCCTCTATCCATTTGGTGAATTTATCCACCATGACCAATAGGTACCTTTGCTTGTGGGTTCCCCCTTTAAGTGGTCCAACCATGTCAAGCCCCCAGACCGCGAACGGCCAGGTAATGGGTATAGTTTTGAGGGCGGTGGGTGGCATGTGGCTCTGATTAGCAAAGAGCTGACAACCGACGCATCTTCGGACTAAGTCCTGAGCATCTGCCCGGGCCGTCGGCCAATAAAATCCTGTACGGAATGCCTTTCCTACAAGGGCCCGGGCTGCGGCGTGGTGTCCGCCTAGTCCGGCGTGAATTTCAGCCAGAAGGTCTCGCCCTTCCTCTTCGGAGATACACCTTTGAAGGACTCCGGTTGTGCTTTTCTTATAGAGTTCTCCCTCATGGACCTTGTAGGCTTTAGATCGCCGGACTACGCAGCGGGCCTCATTATGGTCTTCGGGGAGTTCCTGCCTAAGCAAGTAGGCTAGGAACGGCTCTGTCCATGGGGCGATTACTGCCATTATGTCGTGAGCTGAGGGTGTTGTTTCGTCGGCTGGATCGCCGGTTATGTCAGATTGTTCTGCGGCTGCCTCCGGTTTGTTATTTCCGGACTCCTCTTCCCATAGTACGGATGGCTTGAACAGCCGTTCCAGGAAGATATTTGGAGGGACAGCGTCACGTTTTGCGCCGATGCGTGCCAATACGTCGGCCGCTTGGTTATTATCTCTGGCTACGTGGTGGAATTCAAGTCCTTCGAACCGAGCTGACATTTTAAGGACGGCGTTGCGATAGGCTGCCATTTTTGGATCCTTGGCGTCAAAGTCTCCATTTACTTGGGATATTGCGAGGTTTGAGTCCCCGCGCACCTCTAGGCGTTGGATGCCCATGGAGATTGCCATCCGGAGGCCATGTAAGAGGGCCTCGTATTCGGCTGCGTTGTTGGAGTCCGTGTACATTATCTGAAGTACGTATTGGACTCTGTCCCCGGTTGGGGACGTTAGTACGATGCCAGCCCCCAATCCGGCCAACATTTTGGAGCCGTCGAAATGCATAATCCAATTGGAGTATGCGCCGTACTCTTTAGGGAGTTCGGCTTCAGTCCACTCAGCGACAAAGTCAGCCAAAACTTGCGACTTTATAGCTCGCCGGGGTTTGTAAGTTATGTCGAATGGTAAGAGCTCAATGGCCCATTTTGCAATCCTGCCCGTTGCGTCGCGGTTATTTATAATGTCATTTAGGGGTACTTCGGAGGCCACTGTTATCGAACACTCTTGAAAGTAGTGTCGGAGCTTCCGGGATGCCATGAACACCGCATACGCTATCTTTTGATAGTGCGGGTAACGGGACTTGCAGGGGGTTAAAACAGTGGATACGTAGTACACTGGTTTTTGAAGAGGGAATTTATGCCCTTCTGTCTCTCGTTCTACGACAAGCACCGCGCTTACTACTTGATGTGTTGCCGCGATGTATAACAACATAGGTTCGCCCAGGTTGGGCGCAGCCAGGACCGGATTCGTTGCCAATATGGCCTTTATTTCTTCGAGTCCGGCAGTGGCAGCATCCGTCCACTCGAAGTGTTCGGTGTGCCTGAGGAGGATATAGAGGGGCAATACCTTTTCTCCTAGGCGGGAGATAAAGCGGCTGAGAGCCGCCACGCATCCAGTCAATTTCTGGATCTGTTTGAGGTTTTTTGGAATATCCAACTGCGATAGGGCTCGGATCTTGGCCGGATTTGCTTCAGTTCCTCTACCGGATACAATGAAGCCCAAGAGCTTTCCGGCTGGTACGCCGAAAACGCATTTTTCCGGATTCAGCTTGATGTCATATGCTCGGAGGTTGTCGAATGTGACCCTCAAGTCGTCTACTAGAGTTTCGACGTGTTTGGTTTTGACGACTACGTCGTCTACGTATGCCTCTACTGTTTTGCCGATCTGGGTAGCCAGACATGTCTGAATCATGCGCTGATATGTTGCGCCGACGTTTTTAAGTCCGAAGGGCATCGTGTTGAAGCAGAATGGTCCATATGGAGTAATGAACGCCGTTGCGGCTTGATCCGCTTCTGCCATCTTGATTTGATGATAGCCGGAGTATGCGTCCAGGAAGCACAATGAATCGTGCCCTGCAGTGGCATCGATGATTTGGTCGATGCGGGGGAGGGGGAAGGGATCCTTTGGGCAGGCTTTATTTAGGTCTTTGAAATTGACACATAGGCGCCAGGATCTGTCCTTCTTTGGTACCATTACCAGGTTTGCTAGACAATCCGGATGTTTGATATCTCTGATGAATCCGGCTTCCAATAGTTTGGCTAGTTCTTCTCCCATTGCCTGTCTTTTGGGTTCGGAAAATCGTCGAAGAGACTGTTTGACTGGCTTGAACCCTTTTAGGATGTTTAGGCTATGCTCTGCCAGCCTGCGAGGGATTCCTGGCATATCTGAAGGATGCCAGGCGAAAATGTCCCAATTTTCTCGAAGGAATTCTCGCAGCGCAGCGTCTACATCAGGGTTCAACTGTGCCCATTGGAGGCCGTGTTTGTCGGGTCCATTGGGTGGACCTGGAATTTTATAATTTCGTCCGCTGGTTTAAAGGAGGTGGACTTGGATCTCTTATCGAGTATCACGTCGTCTCTGTGCACCGTAGCGCGCAGCGCGGTGAGTTCCTCTGCCGCTAGGGCTTCGGATAGTGCCTCCAAGGCTAACACGGCTATTTTGTTTTCGGCGCGGAGTGCTATGTCCGGATCACTAACGAGAGTGATTATCTCGCAAGGCCCAGGCATTTTGAGCTTCATGTACCCGTAATGGGGTACGGCTTGGAAAATCGTGAACGCCTCTCGTCCTAATATAGCGTGGTATCCGCTACTGAGCGGGGCCACTTGGAACGTGATTTCTTCGGACCTGTAATTGTCCGGCGAGCCGAACACCACATCGAGTGTGATTTTTCCGGTGCAGCGTGCTTCCCGGCTAGGGATTATTCCTCTGAAGGTTGTGCTGCTTCGCTCAATGCGGCTCCAGTCTATTTCCATTTTTTGAAGAGTTTCCTCGTAAATGAGGTTCAATCCGCTGCCGCCATCCATGAGTACCTTGGTAAGTCGAAAGCCGTCCACTATTGGACTGAGGACCAATGCGGCTGGTGCTCGGGCTATTCGGAATTTAGGTTCGTCGCTGGCGTTGAAGGTGATGGACGCGTCGCTCCAAGGATTTGTTGTTGCTACTTGGTAGACTTCGGCAAGGCTGTGGATCATTCGTTTCCGCATATTGTTTGATGCAAAAGTCTCGAAGACGGTTGATACCGTACCGGTATTGTTGGTGTGGTTTCGCGGGGCTAGAAGCTCCTCGCCACTTTTGGCCACCTGCCATAATATCCAACATGCACGAAGGCTATGTGTTGGGGTGGCGCCCTTGGTACTGTGAATTGTACAGGGTTTGCTGAGCCATCCCTCCAGTACGGTTCCGTTCCCTTTAAGGGGCTTCTGTTTTTTGGTTCTTGTACTTGGTGCCTGAGTGTAATGCACCCTTTTGTTGCGGACTGGGGCTATGTTCGGAGCCGGATTATCCCAAAACCTATCTTCGGTTTTTCGAAAACTTTCTATGGCACAGTACTTTCGCACTATGGATGCCAAGTCGGCGAAACGCGTGATTTCACGATGGCTGACGGCGTTCAAGATTCCCTGTCCGTGCAATTGTTGCAAAAGATCGAGATTGCGTTTTCCTCTTGGCAGTCCTTTATCCAGTCCATGACCAGGAGGAATCTGGCCCAGTAATGATGTACTGTTTCGGCTGGCTCTTGCCGGATTAGAGATAGATCGCATATATCTGGACGGGCGGGCCTAATTGAGTCCGGGACCCTGCCCATCTCGAGGCTCAAGGGCCGAGAAGTTTCCGAATTTGGAAGCTTGGAAAGTGGAACGTTGTCCAACGAGTCCGGTCTGATGCCTGACTTTATGTTCAGTGCTTGATCGGAATCCGCTCCTCCGCAGGAATCCGGCATGGAGGGTTCGGTAGCCCGGACATGACTAGTTTTCAATATGGGAGAAGGATCGTCGCGATGTTCCTCTACCACCGTGACGTGGTGGGTAACCTGGGGAGAGTTAATATCTCTCAGATCAGTTTTAAGCCCGATTCGATTATAGTCTGTAGCGACTCCCAGGGCGGCGATCCGATCCAAGAGTTCGTTTACATACGAGAGCTCTGCTGGATCTAACTGCTCGGCGAATTCCGAGTTGACGCGAAGATTGCTCTCGATGACACGAGAGGTCATCGTTGAAGCGGTGGCCGGACAGGCGGTCATAAGAAAACCTCCTAGCCGGATAGTTTGGCCGGCAGCCAAGGCTCCATCGGCGAAGATGCCGTCCTTGAAGATGGGAAGATGCATCCTTCCTATCGGTGACGGCACAGAGGAACTCTCAATGAAAGCACCAATGTCGGTGTCAAAACCGGCGGATCTCGGGTAGGGGGTCCCGAACTGTGTGTCTAGGCGGATGGTAACAGGAGACTAGGGACACGATGTTTTACCCAGGTTCGGGCCCTCTTGATGGAGGTAAAACCCTACGTCCTGCTTGATTGATATTGATATTGTGGATGTTTACAAGAGTGGATCTACCACGAGATCAAGGAGGCTAAACCCTAGAAGCTAGCCTATGGTATGATTGTAATGGTTGTTGTTGCGTCCTACGGACTAGAGCCATCCGGTTTATATAGACACCGGAGAGGGCTAGGGTTACATAGAGTCGGTTACAATAGTAGGAGATCTACGTATCCGTATCGCCAAGCTTGCCTTCCACGCCAAGGAAAGTCCCATCCGGACACGGGACGAAGTCTTCAATCTTGTATCTTCATAGTCTTGGAGTCCGGTCGATGATGATGATAGTCCGGCCGATGATAGTTCGGTCGATGATGGTAGTCCGGCTATCCGGACACCCCCTAATCCGGGACTCCCTCAACTACTATTACTTATGTACGTGCAAATGCACGTTTTAACATTACGATGCGGTTTTTGTAAAAGTAGAAAAACAGCACTAGTCAAACTTGTGAAACGATTCAATGCAAAACAAATGCAAAAATCCTCGTTTGATTGTTTACTTTTAGCTTCCTTCTATGAGGTTATTTCTCTCTCACACTTTGTACGGAGTATCTCACTGGTTGGAAAGGCATGCAAATTCCCAAACCGCTTCCTACACCCTGTATCGAATTTTTTGCCTAACAATTTGTGCCGTGCAATTGGAATTCCAACTTGAGTACTACTACTAGTAGGAGTACAAGGGGCCAGTTCTTTTAGGCTTCTAGATTAGTAATCCCATAACTACTACCTCCGTCTTGGTTTATTGGCCCCCATTGTAATCTATGTCAAATTTTGATCATAAATTTAACTAATGAAATGTTAGTGCATGTCACATGCACTACTCCATCCGTCTAGGTGAGTAAGTCATCTTAGGCTGTGCACCGTGACCAAGGAGGAGGAGAAAACGAGAAACATTAATGTTTATTTGCTAATTAATAGTATTGCATGCTATGAACTAACCACTGCATGTCGTGTTTGATATCTCAAGTCATTAAAAGCATGCACACTCTTTATCTCTTATTGGTTGATATGTCAATAAACAAGAAATGAGGTAGAAGTTAATGCATCACGCCTAAGTATTTTGGGATTATTTGGTTTTCGTAAGATGACTTACACACCTAGACGGAGGGAGTAACATTTTATCAGTTAAATCTTTGGTCAAAATTTAGCACAAATTACAATGGTGAGGAATAAACCAGGATGGAGTAGTAGTTTAGAAGCCCAAATAAATGAGTGAGGTGCCTTATTGTTACTCTTCACTGTGACTAGTCTTATGGGAAAAGTTGGGGAAGCCACCAAAAGAATTGGCCCTAGGAGTAGTATCTAGGGATCGAGTGTGCGAGATGAACCGGAGAAAGTAAATGCAGAGAGATGAAATGCAAAACAAGACGGAGGGATGTGATGGTTGATTGTCCGTTTATTTTACCAGGCCACTTATTACTGGGAGTGGTTGGGTTTTGTGATATGACGGCTTTACTATCGCGCCACGAGCGGGGTGAGAGGTGAGACTCCCGTGCAGCGCCGCCCTCTACACCTGTACTACATCAGTCGTGGTTTATTAGTCCCCCATTGAATTTGACCGAAGATTTAACTGAAAAAATGTTAGTGCATGTCAACAAAAACTATATTGTTGGATTCGTATTTGAACATAGTTTTGAATGATGTAATTTTAGGTGACATGCATCAGCATTTATCGTACTATATATAATGTTAGTTCAATTTTTGGTCATACTAATCTATAGTAGTAAGGTGCCCGTGCGTTGCACCGAAGAGTGAAATGCATTGATCGGGGAGTTGTTTATTTTGACAAAGGATGTGGGGGTCATCTCATGTGTAACGGGTATCGATAGGTTTCTTCGGATATTATTTCATCTCTAGAGCTCACAAACATTCGGGTGAAATAGATAAAAATGTATCTTTTGCAAACAAAAGCGTTCAAATGTTCAACCTGCATCCAAAACTTGTGAAGAAATAACACTTATTGTGCTTTGCAAGAAATGATCTTTAAGAATTAGTTTTTGAGTATCGATTGTTATACATGTTGGCTACAGATGACATGGCACTTTCTTATAGTCAACAGTTGGCTATACTATTAAGTAATATTAACCATGCCCTTATACACCTAGACAGAGGGATTAAATCAGGATGACTTGCAAGGGGGCAGAGGAGATGTAAGAAATGGTTCATCGTAAGTCTTTCACCAGTATTGTAGTAAAAATTCATACATGGAAGACTCTAGACTAAACCATAAACAGATACACTTTTCTTCATGCGCGATACTCCAATAGAGCAAGATCCTGCATGGAAGTCTCCACATGCTTAGACAGCGGATTACATTGAGCGAAGACTAATGATCAACATTTAACTTGATAATGTGTATGTCCAGGTGAACCTCCTTGGAGTCCCCGTGCACCGCATTGGCGGGTAAAGGATGCCATGGGTTTTCCAAGTCCACATCGGCAGGATAGTCACAGCTCCCCAGAGTCCAAGTCCGTTCGATGAGGCCGGTGTCGCCACCCACGTGACCCGGAGGGGTAGTAACACTGACCACGCACCCATACATCGGCCTCGTGTCAGTGTCAGCATCAGCGGCGTCGCCCCTGACGCACACTACAGAGATAGGGCGGCAGCCTGCGCGGGCCTCGTCGGTGCCCATGATCAAGAGGAAGACGCTGCACTCCTCCGATACTAGTACGCGATGGTGATCCTCCAGCGACTCCGGCATGGTGAACGGGTAGCACGTCTCGTACTTGATGTTCTCCGCCAAGGGCCAGTAGTGACCGCTGCATGCATCCGTGAGGTGATGCACCATGTCCACCGGCGAGCCCCAAAATGGCATCGGGCAGTCATAGTAGTGGACGAAGGGCTCCTTGGAGGCATCGACCAGGCCATCCATGAAACGGGAGTGGTTGTAGGGACGTTGCACCAGTTGAATATATGAGCAAGTTACTATGAGATTTAATCCGAATAAGCACAAAATAAATCATGATGGCTATAACAGATATGAAACTAATCATGTGGACTAGCATAGTAGTAGGATACAGAGTAGAAACATGAATTCTACCATGATTTCGAACAGGAAGGACAGAAACACATACGGTGCAATGGGAGCGGCACCGTTGGCGTTGAGGTTGTCGCCCATGTCGTTGAGGAAGAGGTAGCCGAGGTCAGGGAAGAAGTCGTCATCGGTGAAGTCGTGGCTGCCAGCAGTCGCGAGAGTGCGCTCCCCAAATTTCAACAGCGCTTGCCGAATGGAACGTGGGAGGGAGTGGCTGTAGGGGACGTTGCGGCCGCCGAATGGAGCGCGGGAGTAGCACACGAAGCAGTAGATGGTGTCCTTACTAGTACTCTCTAGTCTCTATCTATCTATATCTACTCTTATAGAAAACTGAGTTGGTGATGATGGTATGCCTGCCATCTTGTAATATAGACCGTCCGACCTATATCTGACGATAGAAAGCCAACTATGACAATTTTACAAAAGATACCCGCACCTCTCTCCACATTTACAGATAAGGCCTTGCCTCGTTCATCCTTATCTCCCACAACCTCGTGCTCCTCCCTAAGTCTCTATCTCTACTACTCTTCTTTTTTTATAACAAATCGAATAGTGTTGCACCGCCGCTGCACGCCCGGCTGAACACGCCTCCTCACCTCCATCATCACCAACTGAGTCTTTTATAGGAGTAGGAGTAGAGAAAAAGCCGAGTTGATGATGATGGTGTGTCGTGCAATGCACGGGCATCTTGCTATTTTTTGCATATAAGTCCAAACACCACGTAGACACAGCCTTTGAGCACGGTTCATAGTCGTTCCACGCTCGGGCATTGAAGTTTGTAACTATTTTAGATTAGAATATTCTACTCCTCCGGTGCTAGTAGTAGAGCAGAGTCCTACTCTACTACTCTACTCAAGCAAGTTAGGGCATAGTACTGTAGTAGGTACTGTAGGGAGTACCAGTACTGTGATAACTCAAGCAAGTTGTCTCGCATCGATATGACCCTACGCTGCTGGTATGTGTCTCGTAAGTCAAGAGGCATGCTGTAGTCATCATCACCTGTCCACTTCCCGCAGCACATATTCGCTTCTCCATCTTTGTCCACACATAATCTCATCCAATCTTCCATCCCCGCTAAGGCGCCTCCCCCCCCCCTCGTCCAAAACCCAAGCACTAACAATGGCAGAACCGAGCAGCATCCGCCGAAAGAGTGGCTGGAATTCGCTCCCCATAGAGGTAATCAAGCTCATTGTTTCGCATGTGGACAATCCCAGTACCATGTCGCACGCCGCGAGCTCATCGGGGCTGTACCGTTTACTCAAAGCCCTCAGGCCGGAGCTTTTTAAGCCAGCTCCTTGCTTGCTGATGCCGCCTGATCTTCAGAAATAGCATGTCAAGCAGCATAACGATCGTAGTGTGGCAAGCATCACCCCCCTTGACTGCGATCCGATCCCCGTCAGCCTCAACTACATTAACGGTATGTACTGGGTCGGCATGAACACGTCTTGGATGGTGCTCTTCAACGGTCACGGCAGCTGGATGCTCGTGGAGGTCTACACCCGGCGATTGATCCCCCTTCCTTCGATTAACATTGCACTGCTTTGGCACCGCGGACCAGAATACTCAAAATCTTACAATATCCAACATGATACCAAGTTTGATTTGCTCAAGGTTGTAATCTGCCAAGTGCCCACAAGATCTGTGAATTATAAAGACTTTAGGCTAATTGCGTTCTTCAACCGCGGTCTCGCCTATCTGACAGGTCACTACGGTAAGTGGATAAATCTGCATGTCTATCGCAGGATCATACATCCTCCATGGTTCTCTGATGCCATTGAACACAAGGGCTTCATTTACGTTGTCGACTCCTTCTATGGCTGGACGTATTGCTGGCCTACTCCAGTCATCACTACAAACGGCTGTTACAGCAGTATGTTACTTTCCTATGATATCATGATGGCTTGCTTATATTACTGTCAACATTTACTGAAAAATATTCATGCTCATAACATGTTGTTTTTAAGATTGACTAAATCAAGAGCCCTTTTTTATTTGACTCCAACTTGATATGATGTTGTAGGCCGCCTGGTGTCCCTACCCTTCCTAATCCCAGAACCTTTCAAAGGAAAGCGGCATGACAGTTGCAGGTGGTTCCTGGCTCAATCAGACGACGGCAAAAGATTGATGATCGTTCGCACGTACCAAACGTGTTGTTTCGCGGAATACAATCACAATCACAACAAGTTCTTTGAGCAGGATCCCAGCTTCTCTGGGCCTTCAGGAATTTTTGACTGGAGGCTGGTAAGTAGCCTTGGTACACACTCTCTGTTTGTAGGACTGAATTATCCAATTAACCAGGAGATAACCGACGGCAAGGATCATGATGGCAGCACGGTTTCGTTCATCAGGCAAAACTGTATGTACACAGCGTACCATGCGTCTCTGCATGCACCATACCCTGATATGTGCCACCACGCTCTATAGCCCAAAGTAGGAGAGAGGGTCGCAAGTATCAGACTTCGACCTGCTGGCTGGAGTTTCCCCCGTCAGGCACCCATCTGGTTCAAGCCGTCAGCCAATCTCCACAGCTTAATAAATAGTAACATCTAACTGAGCCAGTTAGTTAGATGCGTACACTTGGTGTAGTAGGATCTTTATTTAGTTTGATGCATACACTTGTTCTTTTTTGGTAGCCCTTTTGTAACGATGGCTGATGTTTGGTTTGGAAGAGAGAGTTGCGTCTTCACTCTTCTGGCCTGCTTACTGCTTCTGTTGCACCCCCAGCCCTGGTTGCTGCTGCTGCTGTTTTCAATGTACAATCAGTAGTATATTTCGTCTATTGGTTGAATAAATGTGTTGTTAGAACGACAAACACAATGTTTTGGAAGTCGTTGCACGGTTCGATCCTTTAGTGCCTCGTACCATACGTAGCTCATACTATTTTTTGTACGGAACACATTTTCCACTTGTTGATAACATGCAGCCCACTGATGAAGGCCCAATAGAGAAGCCCGTAATTAACTGGAAGGGAGGCTCTCACATGAATCCGGCCCAGGTACATGCTCATGGTCCCCTAAACATAAATAAGTAAATAAATAAATAAAGCTAAATGCTCATGCACCAGTTCTTTGGGAAAATAGGTAGCCCAGTATTTCTTTTTGAAGAATACCCAAGCTAGGCCTATTTGTTTTCTCCGAATTACTGGGCTGCAAATCTTTCAAGACGAGGAGGGATGCATTCCGGCCTGGCCAAAGAGTATGGTCAATGTCTGTAAAAAGTAATATCAAAAGGGGTTGAAAATTCCAAAAAAATATAGCAAATGGGATATTAGTTTCTTTTTTTGTTTTTGTTCTTTAGTGATATCTTATACGTATTTCATTGGATTTAACATGACATAGTACTAATTTATTTTTAAATTTGTTTTAGTATGGCTATTAATTTTTGGATTAAGAATATTTTGTTCCCCAGCAAAAATTTGCAAATTTTCAAAATTTCCCACATATTTAGTTAATTTTTTGACCCTGGTACTGACCAGAAAATGGCCAGCAATTCTAGAAATGGAAAACGGGCTGCAATAAATTCCATATGAATTAGAAAATGAGTAAAATTATAAAAATAATAGAAAATGGGCTATGCACGCCACAGATTTTGAGGCTGACTTGTTTACGCAAGGCTTTGTCAGTGAACACATGATTCTAGCAGCAGTGTCTGTTGGATGTCCATCCAACGGCCGACGTGCTTCTTCAATCTCTGATCTTCCTGCTCCAGCCGCCTAAACTAGCGCCGGCGGGACTGCCTGCTCCCTCGTCTTGTGGCCCGCTGTGATGCCGCGCAGGCTTCCCTGGCCCACCCTTCTCCCTCCGTTGGCCTGGCCGCACGCAATCAACTGCCTCCTTATTACACGAAAAAAATGATTCCTCCCACTAACATATGGGGCACACCGGTTGGGAGGCTGACCTGTGGGCCTACTAAGTTGATGCATACGCAGGGCTTGTCAACTTAGTCAACAAACGATTCTAGCAGCAGTAACCATTGGATTTGAATCGAACGGTCCTGCTGCTTCTTCAATAGGTGCTCTTCTTGCACCAGCCGCCCAAACCAGCGCCGGGGAGACCGCCTACTCCTGCCTCCAGTGGCCGTTTGTGCTGTCATTGAGGCCTCATCGCCCCCTACTACTCCCACCGCTAGCCAGGCCCTGCGGCGACGGCAGCCTCACACCGCAGCCAAACTAGTGAACCCTCGTACTCCTCTCCGCGTGGGCATCCACTGCCACGTCGTCCCCTTCCAAGGCCTCGCGGTCGTCCACCTGAAGGAAATATGCCCTAGAGGCAATAATAAAGTTATTATTTATTTCCTTATTTCATGATAAATGTTTATTATTCATGCTAGAATTGTATTAACCGGAAACATGATACATGTGTGAATACATAGACAAACTGAGTGTCACTAGTATGCCTCTACTTGACTAGCTCGTTTATCAAAGATGGTTATGTTTCCTAGCCATGGACAAAGAGTTGTCATTTGATTAACGGGATCACATCATTAGGAGGATGATGTGATTGAGTTGACCCATTCCATTAGCTTAGCACTTGATCGTTTAGTATGTTGCTATTGCTTTCTTCATGACTTATACATGTTCCTATGACTATGAGATTATGCAACTCCCGTTTACCAGAGGAACACTTTGTGTGCTACCAAACATCACAACGTAACTGGCTGATTATAAAGGAGCTCTACAGGTGTCTTCGAAGGTACAAGTTGGGTTGGCGTATTTCGAGATTAGGATTTGTCACTCCGATTATCGGAGAGGTATCTCTGGGCCCTCTCGGTAATGCACATCACTATAAGCCTTGCAAGCAATGTAGCTAATGAGTTAGTTATGGAATGATGCATTACGTAACGAGTAAAGAGACTTGCCAGTAATGAGATTGAACTAGGTATTGGATACCGACGATCGAATCTCGGGCAAGTAACATACCGATGACAAAGGGAACAACGTATGTTGTTATGCGGTTTGACCGATAAAGATCTTCGTAGAATATGTAGGAGCCAATATGAGCATCCAGGTTCCGCTATTGGTTATTGACCAGAAACGTGTCTTGGTCATGTCTACATAGTTCTCGAACCCGTAGGGTCCGCACGCTTAAGGTTTCGATGACAGTTATATTATGAGTTTATGTGTTTTGATGTACCAAAGGAGTTCGGAGTCCCGGATGAGATCAAGGACATGATGAGGAGTCTCGAAATGGTCGAGACGTAAAGATCGATATATTGGACGACTATATTCGGACTTCGAAAAGGTTCCGAGTGATTCGGGTATTTTTCGGAGTACCGGAGAGTTACGGGAATTCGCCGGGAGTATATGGGCCTTATTGGGCCATACGGGAATAGGGGAGATAGGCCGAAAGGAAGGAGGTGTGCAGCCCCCCTCTGGTCCGAATTGGACAAGGGATGCAGCCCCCTTTTTCTTCCTCCTCTCCCCCTCTTTCCTTCTCTCCTACTCCAACAAGGAAAGGAGGAGTCCTACTCCCGGTGGGAGTAGGACTCCCCCCTTGGCGTGCCTCCTCTTGACCGGCCGCCCCCTTCCCCCTTGCTCCTTTATATACGAGGGCAGGGGGCACCTCTAGGCACAACACAAGTTGATCTTCGTGATCGTTCCTTAGCCGTGTGCGGTGCCCCCCTCCACCATATTCCACCTTGATCATATCGTAGTGGTGCTTAGGCGAACCCTGCATCGGTAGAACATCATCATCGTCACCACACCGTCGTGCTGACGAAACTCTTCCCCGACACCCTGCTGGATCGGAGTCCGGGGATCGTCATCGAGCTGAACATGTGCTAAACTTGGAGGTGTCGTACGTTCGGTACTTGGATCGGTCGGATCGTGAAGACGTACGACTACATCAACCGCGTTGTTATAACGCTTCCGCTTTCGGTCTAAGAGTGTATGTGGACAATACTCTCCCTTCTCATTTCTATGTATCACCATGATCTTGCGTGTGCGTAGGAATTTTTTTGAAATTACTACGTTCCCCAACAGTGGTATCAGAGCCTGGTTTTATGCGTAGATGTCATATGCACGAGTAGAACACAAGTGAGTTGTGGGCATATAAGTCATACTGCTTACCAGCATGTCATACTTTGGTTCAGCGGTATTGTGAGATGAAGCGGCCCGGACCGACATTACGCGTACGCTTACGCGAGACTGGTTTCACCACCACGAGCACTAATTGCTTAAAGGTGACCGGCGGGTGTCTGTCTCTCTCACTTTAGTTGAACCGAGTGTGGCTACGCCCGGTCCTTGCGAAGGTTAAAACAACACAAACTTGACAAACTATCATTGTGGTTTTGATGCGTAGGTAAGAATGGTTCTTGCTCAGCCCGTAGCAGCCACGTAAAATTTGCAACAACAAAGTAGAGGATGTCTAACTTGTTTTTGCAGGGCATGTTGTGATGTGATATGGTCAAAACGTGATGCTATATTTTATTGTATGAGATGATCATGTTTTGTAACCAAAGTTATCGGCAACTGGTAGGAGCCATATGGTTGTCGCTTTATTGTATGAAATGCAAATGCCCTGTAATTGCTTTACTTTATCTCTAAGCGGTAGCGATAGTCGTAGAAGTAATAGATGGCATAACGACAACGATGCTACGATGGAGATCAAGGTGTCGCGCCAGTGATGATGGTGATCACGACGGTGCTTCGGAGATGGAGCTCACAAGCACAAGATGATGATGGCCATATCATATCACTTATATTGATTGCATGTGATGTTTATCCTTTATGCATCTTATCTTGCTTTGATTGACAGTAGCATTTTAAGATGATCTCTCACTAATTATCAAGAAGTGTTCTCCCTGAGTATGCACCATTGCGAAAGTTCTTCGTGCTGAGACACCACGTGATGATCGGGTGTGATGGGCTCTACGTTCAAATACAACGGGTGCAAAACAGTTGCACACGCAGAATACTCAGGTTAAACTTGACGAGCCTAGCATATACAGATATGGCCTCGGAACACGGAGACCGAAAGGTCGAATGTGAATCATATAGTAGATATGATCAACATAGTGATGTTCACCATTGAAAACTACTCCATCTCACGTGATGATCGGACATGGTTTAGTTGATTTGGATCACGTGATCACTTAGATGATTCGAGGGATGTCTATCTAAGTGGGAGTTCTTAAGTAATATGATTAATTGAACTTTAATTTATCATGAACTTAGTCCTGGTACTATTTTGCAAATTATGTTGTAGATCAACAGCTCACGTTGTTGCTTCCCTATGTTTTTATATGTGTTCCTGGAGAAAACTAAGTTGAAAATGTTAGTAGCAATGATGCGGACTTGGTCTGTAATCTGAGCTTTATCCTCATTGCTGCACAGAAAAATTATGTCCTTGATGCACCGCTAGGTGATAGACCTATTGCAGGAGCAGATGCAGACGTTATGAATGTTTGGCTAGCTCAGTATGATGACTACTTGATAGTTTTGCGCACCATGCTTTATGGCTTACAACCGGGACTACAAAAACATTTTTGAAACGTCATGGAACATATAAGATGTTTCAAGAGATGAAATTGGTATTTCAGACTCATGCCTGTGTCAAGAGGTATGAGACCTCTGACAAATACTTCGCCTAAAAGATGGAGGAGAATTGCTCAACTAGTGAGCAAGTACTTAGATTGTCTGAGTACTACAATTGCTTGAATCAAGTGGGAGTTAATCTTCCAGATAAGATAGTGATTGGCAGAGTTCTCTAGTCACCATCACCAAGTTACTAGAACTTCGTGATGAACTATAATGCAAGGGATGACAAAAACGATTCCCGAGCTCTTCGTGATGCTGAAATCGACGAAGGTAGAAATCAAGAAAAGAGCATCAAGTGCTGATGATTGACAAGACCACTAGTTTCAAGAAAAGGGCAAAGGAAAAGAAAGGGAACTTCAAGTAGAATGGCAAGCAAGTTGTCACTCCCGCGAAGAAGCCCAAAGCTATACCAAAGCCTAAAACTGAGTGATTATACTGCAAAGGAAATGGTCACTAGAAGCGGAAATGCCCTGAATATTTGGTGGATAAGAAGGATGGCAAAGTGAACAAGGGTATATTTGATATACATGTTATTGATGTGTACTTTACTAGTGTTTATAGTAGCCCCTGAGTATTTGATACTTGTTCGGTTGCTAAATATTACTAACTCGAAACAGGAGTTACAGAATAAACAGAGACTAGTTAAGGGTGAAGTGACGATGTGTGTTGGAAGCAGTTCCAAGATTGATATGATCATCATCGCACACTCCCTATACTTTCGGGATTAGTGTTAAACCTAAATAAATGTTATTTGGCGTTTGTGTTGAGCATGAATATGATTTGATCATGTTTATTGCAATACGATTATTCATTTAAAGTTAGAGATAATTGTTGTTCTATTTACATGAATAAAGCCTTCAATGGTCATACACCCAATGAAAATAGTTTGTTGGATCTCGATCATAATGATACACATATTCATAATATTGATGCCAAAAGATGTAAAGTTGATAATGATAGTGCAACTTATTTGTGGCACTGCCATTTGGGTCATATTGGTGTAAAGCGCATGAAGAAACTCCATACTGATGGACTTCTGGAATCACTTGATTATGAATCATTTGGTACTTGCGAACCGTGCCTTTTGGGCAAGATGACTAAAACTCCGTTCTTTGGAACAATGGAACGAGCTACTGATTTATTGGAAATAATACATACCGATGTATGCGACCCAATGAGTGTTGATGCTCGTGGCGAGTATCGTTATTTTCTGACCATCACACATGATTTGAGCAGATATAGGTATATCTACTTAATAAAACACAAGTCTGAAACATTTGAGAAGTTCAAAGAATTTCAGAGTGAAGTGGAGAATCATCGTAACAAGAAAATAAAATTTTCTACGATCTGATTGTGGAGGAGAATATTTGAGTTACGAGTTTGGCCTTCATATAAAACAATGTGGAATAGTTTCACAGTTCACACCACCTGGAACACCACAACGTTATGGTGTGTCCGAATGTCGTAACCGCACTTTATTGGATATTGTGTGACCTATGATGTCTCTTATCGGTTTACCATGGGTTATACATTAGAGACAACTGCATTCACTTTAAATAGGGCACCATTGAAATCCGTTGAGACAACGCCTTATGAACTGTGGTTTGGCAAGAAACCAAAGTTGTCGTTTCTTAAAAGTTTGGGGCTGCGATGCTTATGTGAAAAAGTTTCAACCTGATAAGCTCGAACCTAAATCGAAGAAGTGCATCTTCATAGAATACCCAAAGGAAATTGTTGGGTACACCTTCTATCACAGATCCGAAGGCAAAATATTCGTTGCTAAGATGGATCCTTTCTAGAGAAGGAGTTTCTCTCGAAAGAAGTGAGTGGGAGGAAAGTAGAACTTGATGAGGTAACTGTACCTGCTCCCTTATTGGAAAATAGTTCATCACAGAAACCGGTTCTTGTGACAACTACACCAATTAGTGAGGAAGCTAATGATATTGATCATGAAACTTCAGATCAAGTTACTACCAAACCTCGTAGGTCAACCAGAGTAAGATCCGCACCAGAGTGGTATGGTAATCCAGTTCTGGAAGTCATGTTGCTAGACCAAGATGAACCTACGAACTATGAGGAAGCGATGATGAGCCCAGATTCCGCGAAATGGCTTGAGGCCATAAAATATGAGATAGGATCCATGTATGAGAACAAAGTATGGACTTTGGTTGACTTGCTTGATGATCAGCAAGCCATGTTAAATAAATGGATCTTCAAGAGGAAGACGTACACTGATAGTAGTGTTACTATCTACTAAGCTCGACTTGTTGCGAAAGGTTTTCGACAAGTTCAAGGTGTTGAATACGATGAGATTTTCTCACTCGTATCGATGCTTAAGTCTGTCCAAATCATGTTAGCAATTGCCACATTTTATGAAATCTGGCAAATGGATGTCAAAACTGCATTCCTTAATGGATTTTTTAAAAGAAGAGTTGTATATGATGCAACCAGAAGGTTTTGTCAATCCTAAAGGTGATACCAAAATGTGCAAGCTCCAGCGATCTATCAATGGACTAGTACAAGCATCTCGGAGTTGGAATATACGCTTTGATGAGTTGATCAAAGCATATGGTTTTATACAGACTTTTGGAAAGGCCTGTATTTACAAGAAAGTGAGTGGGAGCAATACAGCCTTTCTGATAAGTATATGTGAATGACATATTATTGATCGGAAATGATGTAGAATTTTGTGGAAAGCATAAAGGAGTGTTTGAAAGGAGTTTTTCAAAGAAAGACCTCAGTAAATCTACTTACATATTGAGCATCAAGATCTATTGAGATAGATCAAGACGCTTGATAAGATTTTCAATGAGTACATACCTTGACAAGATTTTGAAGTAGTTCAAAATGGAATAGTCAAAGAAAGAGTTCTTGCCTGTGTTGCAAAGGTATGAAATTGAGTAAGACTCAAATGCCGACCACGACAGAAAATAGAAAGAGAATGAAAGTCATTCCCTATGCATCAGTCATAGGTTCTATAAAAGTATGCCATGCTATGGACCAGACCTAATGTATACTCTGCCCTGGTTTGGCAAGGGAGTACAATAGTGATCTAGGAGTAGATCACTGGACATTGGTCAAAATTATCCTTAGTGGAATAAGGATATGTTTCTCGATTATGGAGGTGACAAAAGGTTCGTCGTAAAGGGTTACGTCGATACAAGTTTTGGCACTGATACAGATGACTCTAAGTCTTAATCTAGATACATATTGAAAGTGGGAGCAATTAGCTAGAGTAGCTCCATGCAGAGCATTGTAGACATAGAATATTTGCAAAATACATACGGCTCTGACTGTGACAGACCCGTTGACTAAACTTCTCTCACGAGAAAAACATGATCATACCTTAGTACTCTTTGGGTGTTAATCACATAGCGATGTGAACTAGATTATTGACTCTAGTAAACCCTTTGGGTGTTGATCACATGATGATGTGAACCATGGGTATTAATCACATACAGATGTGAATATTGGTGTTAAATCACATGGCGATGTGAACTAGATTATTGACTCTAGTGCAAGTGGGAGACTGAAGGAAATATGCCCTAGAGGCAATAATAAAGTTATTATTTATTTCCTTATTTCATGTTGAATGTTTATTATTCATGCTAGAATTGTATTAACCAGAAACATGATACATGTGTGAATACATAGACAAACTGAGTGTCACTAGTATGCCTCTACTTGACTAGCTCGTTTATCAAAGATGGTTACGTTTCCTAGCCATGGACAAAGAGTTGTCATTTGATTAACGGGATCACATCATTAGGAGAATGATGTGATTGACTTGACCCATTCCGTTAGCTTAGCACTTGATTGTTTAGTATGTTGCTATTGCTTTCTTCATGACTTATACATGTTCCTATGACTATGAGATTATGCAACTCCCGTTTACCGGAGGAACACTTTGTGTGCTACCAAATGTCACAACGTAACTGGCTGATTATAAAGGAGCTCTACAGGTGTCTTCGAAGGTACAAGTTGGGTTGGCGTATTTCGAGATTAGGATTTGTCACTCCGATTGTCGGAGAGGTATCTCTGGGTCCTCTCGATAATGCACATCACTATAAGCCTTGCAAGCAATGTAGCTAATGAGTTAGTTACGGAATGATGCATTACGTAACGAGTAAAGAGACTTGCCGGTAATGAGATTCAACTAGGTATTGGATACCGACGATCGAATCTCAGGCAAGTAACATACCGATGACAAAGGGAACAACGTATGTTGTTATGCGGTTTGACCGATAAAGATCTTCATAGAATATGTAGGAGCCAATATGAGCATCCAGGTTCCGCTATTTGTTATTGACCGGAAACGTGTCTCGGTCATGTCTACATAGTTCTCGAACCCGTAGGGTCCGCATGCTTAAGGATTTGATGACAGTTATATTATGAGTTTATGTGTTTTGATTTACCAAAGGAGTTCGGAGTCCTGGATGAGATTGGGGACATGACGAGGAGTCTCGAAATGGTTGAGACGTAAAGATCGATATATTGGACGACTATATTCGGACTTCGGAAAGATTCCGAGTGATTCGGGTATTTTTCGGAGTACCGGAGAGTTACGGGAATTCGCCGGGGAGTATATGGGCCTTATTGGGCCATACGGGAATAGGGGAGAGAGGCCGAAAGGAAGGAGGTGCGCAGCCCCCCTCAGGTCCGAATTGGACAAGGGGTGCAGCCCCCTTTTCCTTCCTCCTCTCCCCCTCTTTCCTTCTCTCCTACTCCAACAAGGGAAGGAGGAGTCCTACCCCCTTGGCGCGCCTCCTCTTGACCGGCCGCCCTCTCCCCCCTTGCTCCTTTATATACGGGGGCAGGGGGGCACCTCTAGGCACAACACAAGTTGATCTTCATGATCGTTCCTTAGCCGTGTGCGGTGCCCCCCTCCACCATATTCCACCTCGGTCATATCATAGTGGTGCTTAGGCCAAGCCCTGCGTCGGTAGAACATCATCATCGTCACCACGCCGTCGTGCTGACGGAACTCTTCCCCGACACCCTGCTGGATCGGAGTCCGGGGATCGTCATCGAGTTGAACGTGACCTGAACTCGGGGGTGCCGTACGTTCGGTACTTGGATCGGTCGGATCGTGAAGACGTACGAATACATCAACCGCGTTGTTATAACGCTTCCGCTTTCGGTCTACGAGGGTACGTGGACAATACTCTCCCTTCTCGTTGCTATGCATCACCATGATCTTTCGTGTGCATAGGATTTTTTTTAAAATTACTACATTCCCCAACACCACCGCCTTGGTGCTCTCGGCGTGGCATGGTCAATGTGGTCAACGACATTCCATCGGAAGAGTACTGTACGTGGAGAGGCTGATAGCTGGGTCCACGGCCACAGCCTAATTTTTTTGTGATTTGCCAAGTAAGTCACTTTGTCAGGCCTGTTGGGCTGCAAATCTTTCAAGACGAGGAGAGCTTTCATTCGGCTAGCCGAGAAAATGGCCCATCAGTAATGAGAAATGGGTTGTACAATTTTAAAACACATCAAACCGGCAATTAGTTTCAAATATCTTTTTTTCATTTTGAGATTTTAAATTACATTAATTTTTATGCGTGGAGAATTTGTTGGATTTTATATTGATATACATTTATTTTTAAAATCAGTTTGAATGTGAGTCGAAATTTCGGGATTAAAAACAGTTCGGACCGCACCGAAATATGCAAAATTTTGTATAATTTTTTAACCATGGCCACAATATGGGTTGTAATGCTAACAAAAAGAATATGGGCTAAAAACCTTAAGAATTAGAAAATGGGCTGTAAATTATTAGAAATAATGGCAGATGGGTTGTATGCTGTTCTCCATAGATTTGAGGCTTTCCTAAAAAAAGGTTGACGCACAAGCAGTGACTGTTGGATGTCCATCCAACGACCGTCGTGCTTCTTCAATCTCTGCTCTTCCTGCTCCAGCCGCTCAAACAAGCGCCGGCGGGACTGCCTGCTCCCTCCTCCCCGCGGCCGCCTGTGCTGCCGTGCAGGCCTCACCGCCCCACCGTACTTCCATCGCTGGCCTAGCCATCCCTCTACTCACCCACACCTGCTGTTATTCTCCGGCGACGGTAGATGAACCAGTAAACCCTTGTATAGTCGTACTCCCCTCCGTGTGGGAAACAACTGCCGAGTCTTCCCTGCCTCCGTGTCGTTCCCTTCCTAGGCCTTGCCATCGTCCACCGCCCTGGTGCTCTCGGCGCGGCCTGGTCAACATGGTCAATGACCAACATGCATCTGAAGTGGACTGTACGTGGAGAGGCCGATAGCTAGGTCCACGGATGCACGCAAGGAAATGCCTCCTTATTACGCGCAAAATAATGATTCCTCCACCTGACATCAGGGACCCACCGAAAGGGCCTCTGTATTTCGTGAAAAAAACATTACCACCGCTGACAGCTCGGACCCACCAACTATATCTTCGCACGCAAGGAAGTGCCTTCTTATTACGCACAAAAAAATGAATACTCCCCCTGTTAGCTGGGACCCAGTATAGTGGTAGGCTGACTTGTGGGCCTACTAAGTTGACGGGGATGGAGGGCTTTGTCAACTTAGTCAATATGCACGATTCTAGCTCCAGTGACCGTACGATGTCCATCCAACGGCCGTAGTGCTTCTTCAACCTCTGGTCTTCTTGCTCTAGCCGCCCAAACCAGCGTCGGTCGTGCCTCATGCTCCTGCCTCCCGTGACCGACTGCAATGCGGCGGAGGCCTCATCGCCCCCTACTACTCCCACTGCTGGCCAGGCCATCCCTCTACTCACCCACACCCCATGTTATTCTGCGGCGACGGCAGCCTCACACCGCAGCGAACCAGTGAACCCTCATACTCCTCTACGCATGGGCATCCACTGCCGCGTCTTCCCCGGCTCCGCTTCGTCCCCTTCCTAGGTCTCGCTGTCGTCCACCGCCCTGGTGCTCTTGGCGTGGCGTGGTCAATGTGGTCAAGGAACGGCTTCCATCAGACGTGGACTGTACATGGAGAGGCTGATAGCTGGGTCCACGGCCGCAGCAAGGAAGTGCCTCCTTATTACATGCAAAATAATTATTCCTCCACCTGACAGCAGGGACCCACCGTATGGGCCACCGTATTTCGCGAAAAAACATTTCCCCCTGACTGCTGGGACCCACCAGCTATATCTTCGCACGCAAGGAAGTGCGTCCGGGCAAAAAAAACGATTCGTCCCCCTGACTGTTGGGACCCACCAGCTACATCTTCACATGCAAGGAATTGCCTGACAGTCGGGACCCACCTGGTCGTACGTAGCATTGTCATTCTGGTCGCGAATGTGTACGTACATACTGGTCGATGTAGATGCGCGCATGTATCGTAGTAGAGGCGCGCACGTGTCGTAGTAGAGGTGCGTACGTGGCGTAGTTGAGGCGCGCACGTAGCATGTACACGTACGTATAACGGCCAGTGTGCAAGAAAGAAAATACGGCCATGTATGTGTACATACGGGCAGGGTCTCGAACGCCTACTCGCGCATACGTACGGCCAGGGCTCGTGTACATGGCTGGGTCAGAACGGAGAAACAACGTTGTCGTCGTGTTCATGGGGAGGCAACGGAATGCGTCGTGTTCATGGGGAGGCAACGGAATGCGTCGTGTTCATCGGGAGGCAACAGAACGCGTGGGAGCCAACCGTCTGGGTTGGAACGGAATGCATGGCCGTGTTCATCGGGAGGGCTTGGACGGAACAGGCAATGGAAACGAGGCCTGGCATACCGCAGAACGGAGGAAACGGCCTTGTGTTCAACCGGCCACGTTCGAAACGGGATCCTGTTCATCGGGAGGTGTGTGGCATACCAAAAAACGGAGGAAACGGACCTCCTACGGTCGAAACGAGGGTCCTGTTGATCGGGAGGGGTGTGGCGTACCGCAAAACGGATGAAACGGACTTGTGTTGGAGCACTAGGTCGAAACGGGGGTCCTGTTGATCGGGAGGGGTGTGGCATACCGCAAAATGGACGAAACGGGCTTGTGTTGGAGCGCTACGATCGAAACGGGGGTCCTGTTCATTGGGAGGGGTGTGGCATACCGCAAAACGGGACTCCACGGGATACTTTTCATCTCCACCGTCGACCTCCTCCAGCCTCCACGGGCTCCTGTTCATCCAGCCTCCACCGCGCGCTACTCCACCGGCTACTGTTCAACCACCCCTCCACGGGCACTCCTCCACCGTCTACTATTCATCCAGCCCTCCACGGGGTCATCCTATTCATCCAGCCCTCCACACCACAGGGTCCTATTCATCCAGAGGCAATGCCACCGCTCACTGTTCATCCAACCCCCCCCCCCCCCCCCCGCAACGCTCACTGTTCATCCAGGGAGGCAGCATCGGTCGGCTTCAGTTAGCAGCAGTAGTGAAAGGATCGCTCGATCGGGTTCAGTTAACAGCCATCGATCGATCGCTCGGGTTCAGTAACGCGTAGCCTGTAGTGCAATTGCTCGGGTTCAGTTAGGGCCCAACGCCTCGCTCGGGTTCTGTTAGAGCCAACGCCTCGCACACACGCATGTACGTGTACGAGAGAAACGCGCATCGCTCGGCCCCCGACCGCCCACCGTAACCGGAAACTCCCCGAAATTTTCCTCGCCCTCGCTTCTACCACGGTTTTTCCGTCATGGACGGCCCAAAGAATGTCATGCAACTGCATCTCCGTCCCGCCCAAGACAAAAAGCCCATTTTCTGTCATGATTTTTTGTCATAGAAGTAGGAGCCCACCACATCTATGATGATACCGGGTTTTGTCATAATTATCATTAGAGAAGTGTCATATGTATGACAGGAAAAAAATTCGTTCGGCCCAAAATGTCACGGATGTGTCTTTTTTTGTAGTGTGAGGGTTTTTCCTATATACTTCCTCACTAATTTCCATCGGTTGAACATCATCAACTGCAGACGTGTTCTCACCAGAGGACTGCACTGGAGCATGACGTATCATAACCTTCTCTGACGCAGACGATATGGGATCATTGGACCGACGATCATTTTCCTTCACTGGAACTCCTTCAGTGGCCTTCTCAGATTCAGGCACAAGGGCCTTTTCTTTAGGTGACGCCACAACTGGTGGTGGCACAAAAACTTCTTGAGACTCAAACGTCTTAGCTTGTTCTCTTTCAGACTAATGCTGCATCACTGGTGGTACATCCTGGTGGGATAGAACTGGTGGTGCAACTTCTTCATCTTTCTCCTTGTGAGACATGGGCTCTTTAAACTTCGTTTCTTCCTGTTCTGACTATGAGGCCAAAGAACCAGGAGCAGGGTCAACCTCCATCGGGGCAGGTGTGCCGGATGAGGAGACCGTAGGGGCAGTACTTTGGGCAGCAATTTGCTCCCCCTCAACCTTTTCTCCCTCCTTTGTGGAGCCGGAGGGTTCAGCTTGAATATTGTTTACAGGTGATGAGACTTCCTCTTCAATTTCAATTTCTTCGTCAATCTTTTCATCAGGAGCATTTTGCTCGGGCGCAGCATTTACTTCATCAGGATTGACAAGATATATGTCCACAACATCAGCTTCTTGTTCGACTAAGGTAGGAACTACCACAACCTCAACTTGTTGCTCGGTTAGTTCCTCGGGATGAGGGGATGGTGGAATCTGCTGTAGTGGGACACTTGTATCGACGGGTGCATCGGACATTCCAGATTTGATACGACGATCCTTAATTTCTTTCGGCTTACTTGCTCTAGCCTGAGCTCTCTGATTCTTTTCTTCTCTTTCTCTGTGTCGAGCAAGATCTTCTTGATGCTTAATCTCTTCGATTCTGCGATCACGAAGTTGAGATACATCCATCTTCATCCTGGAGTGCCAATCAATCTTGTTGTTTCTCATGGTAGTGGGAGCTTTGGTGGTCTCAAGAATAGCCTTGTTCACATCTTTTCTTTTAGATTCAAATTTAGCTTCCCCTCTCATCTTCTCCAGAAGCTTCTTATCATCGACAACTTGATTGAGTTCTTTGGTGATTTCTTTCAGATCAGAGAAGTGATTTGCTACCATCTTGATAACATCTTCTGGCAGACCCAAATTACCCAACTCAGCTGGATTTGCATCATAGGATGCACCTTCAACGATGTCAAATATCATATCAAAATCATATTCCTGTATGGAAGCAGGAATGATTTTGTTCGCCTTCTTGGCAGAAGCAGCAACTTTCTCATCAGTAATCAATTTTCTCTTTGCAGCTGGGGCAGCAGAACCCGAAGGTTTATCAAAGGGGACAGGTGCAAGTCTTGGTGAAGATCTCACTGGTGGCGAAATCTACGCAGGAGATGGGGTTTGATATGGCTCGTCAAGCAGCGCTTTCTTATCATACATGGGAATTTCTTCGCCAGCATTGCCATTAGATGAATCCTCATCAGACGAGGCAGGTGCGATTTTCCTAGATTTGCTTGCAATGGACTTCTTCTTCGGAGCTCGAGGAGAAACATACCTCCTCTTCTTCTTTTCTTTATGGGCAGACACCCTTTCCTTCTTTTCAATCACATCATGTTGAGTCAACTCAACATTCCGTTGTTCTACTTTGTTCTTCTTTGCAAGTCTGGCCTCACGCTTAGCCTTTGCCTTTTCCCTTTTTGCAACTTCTTTGGGAAATCAACTATGGCTTTTAATGAATCGGCATGAGCATTGGGAGGTGGTGCTGGCCTAACTTTTTCATCTTCCTGCCCTAGGCAGCCTTCTGTAATGCAATCATTCCAGGGTGGAGTGAATGCAAACAATATCTGGTATTTTCTTCAGACGTTTTCATAGTTGAACCATTTCTTCGCCCAGTGACGGCGAATCTATTGCAGTCGGTTGTTCCTATCTTGAGCAGTTTCCACTCCAGGTGGACTTGTACGTTTCCTGATCAGACATCTCGGCTGTAGTATTTCTTTCTCTTCCTCGACCACCCTTTTTGGGATTTCCATTAGAGAACATGGTCTTGGAATATGTGACTGGCTCGTCCTCTGGCTGACTGTGAGCAGAGGGAATATCATCATCAACTTCTTCATCGGATTCAGATTCGGCCTTTTTCTTTGGTGCTCTTGGTGGCTTTGTTGATTTTCTTTCGACCATTTTAGCTTTGTCAGCCACCCTAGGCTATTGAGGGATTTCTTCCTCTGAACCAGAATGCTCATCCGAACTATTTTCCATGACCACTCCTGAGAGAAAAACGCAAATTCGAAAGAAAGCACAGAAGAAGTCACAAGCATGCATAGGGAAATTTTAACATCAAAACAAATGGTTTTTCAGGAAGAGGCACGGGATACATGGCATGCACATAGCAAGATATCATCGAGTAATTTTTTGTATGCCTGGTGACGACATAACAATCCTCTAATCTTTCAAAGAGCATACTGTGGATCTTAGAACCAAGAGACTAGTACGAGGAACAACTACAAACCGTACAAGTCGAAACTAACTAAGCCTAGAAGATCTACCGCAAGGAAATAACACAGGATAAATATAATCGGGAGGAACTACTCTAGAACAGAGGGTGAGTAGAGCAAGAACCAGATTTGAATGCCCTAACTTGGCAAGACAGATCGACTATGGCAGTGCGGGAAGGAGAAGTTACCGCATTGGCACGATCAATGGTGACGGAGCTTCGCCGGAGTTGCACGGCGATGCTTGACGTCGACGCTGTACTACCTCTTGAGCTTGCATTGGTTCCCCTTGAAGAGGAAAGGGTGATGCAACAAAGTAGTGTAAGTATTTCCCTCAGTTTTGAGAACCAAGGTATCAATCCAGTAGGAGACAACGCACAAGTCACCGAATACCTGCACAAACAATCAACAACTTGCACCAAACGCGATAAAGGGGTTGTCAATCCCTTCATGGTCACTTGCAAAAGTGAGATCTGATAGAAATAGAGAAACGTTAAAGTAAATATTTTTGGTATTTTTAGTTTATAGATCGGAAAGTAGAGATTGCAAAATAGTAGATCAGAAACTAGTAAGATGTAAACGAGAACTTACATGATGGAAAAGAGACCCGGGGGCCATAGGTTTCACTAGTGGCTTCTCTCAAGATAGCAAATAATGCGGTGGGTAAACAAAATTACTGCCGAGCAATTGATAGAAGAGCGCATAATTATGACGACATTTAAGGCAATGATCATGAACATAGGCATCACGTCTGTGTCAAGTAGACCGAAACGATTCTTCATCTACTACTATTACTCCACACATCGACCGATATCCAGCATGCATCTAGAGTATTAAGTTCATAAAGAACGGAGTAACGGATTAAGTACGATGACATGATGTAGAGGAATTAACTCAAGCAATATGATGAAAACCCCATCTTTTATCCTCGATGGTAACAATACAATATGTGCCTTACTGCCCCTACTGTCACTGGGAAAGGACACCGCAAGATTAAAGCCAAAGCTAAACACTTCTCTCCTTGCAAGAAAGATTAATCTAGTAGGCCAAACTAAACCGATAATTCGAAGAGACTTGCAAAGATATCAAATAATGCATATAAGAATTCAAAGAAGAATCAAATAATATTCATAGATAATCTGATCATAAATCCGCAATTCATCGGATCTCGGCAAACACACCGCAAAAAAGTATTACATCGAGTAGATCTCCAAGAACATCGAGGAGAACATGGTATTGAGAATCAAAGAGAGAGAAGTCATTTAGCTAATAACTATGGACCCGAAGGTCTGTGGTAAACTACTCACACTTTATCGGAGAGGTAATGGTGTTGATGTAGATGCCCTCCGTGATCGAATCCCCCTCCGGCAGGACGCCGGAAAAGACCCCTAGATGGTATTTCACGGGTACAGAAGGTTGCGACAGTGGAAAAATGGTTTTATGACTCTCTTGGATGTTTTCAGGGTATAAGAGTATATATATATACACGAAGGAACTAGGTCAGGGGAGCTACGAGGGGCCCACGAGGTAGGGGGCGCGCCCTCCACCCTCGTGGCCTACGTCTCCGATATTCTGGGATTGCACAGTGTAGGGTGACGCCTAGATGTCGACGCTACATAAAAAGGTCAGTTGGGTGAAATTTTTTCAAACACAGTTCAGTTTGCAAAATAGTTTCATCCATAGGTCGATTTGTTATTTTTGCCTCTGCCTTGTCCCTTGCCAAGCCAAGACGCGCTCGCCTCGCCCGCTTTCCGGGTAGCGAGCCCGGCCCGATCGACACGTCCGCTCCCGGTGCGGGAAAAAGTCCGCAGACGCGAAAGCGACGCGTCATGCCACCATGCATGTGCGGGTAGACGCGCCTGCCGTTTCTGGCCAGTCATCTTTGCGAATGCCTGTCTCCTATCGAAGCACGGCCCGTCCATTCTCGTCACCATTTTCTATGCCGAGCTGCGTGCGTACTGTAACCCAGTACAGTAGCGTCAATCAAATCTGGCTACGTGTCGGCCCCTGCTTACTTAATTGTTTTCTTCTGTGGTTCCTCTTCTTCCTCGCCGGTATTGCAGTGAGATTATTGTGATTATCCTCGCCGTGAACTAGGAGTACTAGTATGTCAGAGACCGACCACCTGCACATTTTTCAATTTCCGTGCAAACTGAACACCTCGTCCAGTGTGTTAATTAATCTAACTGACGTCTAGTTGTAGTACCAATAGCTCTGCTAGTAACGTCCCCGCAGCTTAGTTTTCGTTTTTTTGCTCGCGTGTCTTCTTTTTATCCTTCTTCCTTGCCTCCGTGTATTCGGAGGTAAGAAGTATAGTTTTTGTACTCATGACAAGACAATCAAATATCTTTTTTTTCAATGTAAGTTTGCACGCTTTACATGGTCAGTCATTCAAATAGCGTCTAGTAATTTGTATCTGCCCACAAGTGTTGCCAATATTTTTGGTCATTGGTTGGAGGGCATTTCATATAGGTTCAAAATGCTAATTCGGGTGGGAGCATATGCTTTATTATGGGCACTCTGGCTATGTAGAAATGATTTGGTTTTCGAGGGCAAAAACACCTCTCCTTTGCAGGTTATTTTCCGTTGTACACACTCGCTTTGTACATGGTCTACACTACATCGAACGGAGTATCAACCGTTATTCAAGGCAATGTGTACGCGGTTGGAGCCGGTGGGCAGGGAGGTCTTCGCCCAGCATGGGTGGCAGCATAATCTACGGATAGCCGCACCAACTCCTTCATCATAGGCGGACTGTTGGTCCTGTATGATCCTATTGTTGCTGATATGTCGCTTTTTTATCTTCTTTCATTTTGTTTTTGTTTGGCTGTGTGCATCTTAGTTATGCAGAGGTCGGATGATGCTCATTATGTTTTGTATCCGCTTGATACTACATTTTGAGTCAATAAAAATGCCCTTTATAAAAAAAATGTAAGATCATACATAGCCCGGCGCCTCAAATCCGTCTCATACGTCAGGACGGGTCGCCCGGTCACTGATCGCTCACGAAAATTTGACCCAAACGAGTTTCTTAAACGGGCTTCAAATGCCTCGACTAACCGGCATCCTTCATATCCAGCCTAAATATGGGCCGCCTGGGCACGCCCGCCATATCGGACCCGACAGCTCGACCCTACCACAAATTGCAACAAATCCACCAAACCCTTCCTCCTCCTCCCGCCGCCCTCCAAGGTTTCCCGTGGCCGAGCACTCGCCATCCTTCACCCTTGTTCCCCATCCTCGCCACCGGTCCTGGTCCACTGCCCGAGATGTCGTCTAGCTTGTCCCCGACCGCCGCGACGGAGACGCGATCCACCTCGTCCGTCGGCGTCACTTCGCCGGTTCTGTCTTGCAAGGCGGAGAACGTCGCCGGAAGTTGCAGCGACACCGACAGCGAGAGAGGGAGGCGGCAATGGCGACGCAGGGAGGTTCAGACATGGTGAAGCAGTTGTTTCCCCTGCCGTGCCAGGAAGCACGCGCCCCTTTCATCCTAGTGCCGACACAGATTACCCCGCCCGACCCCGTTGGGACATAGGAGGATTCGACGACTGGCTGGGCCATTCCGGAGAGCTTTCCGCCCATGCAGATGTCGGCGGTCGACGTATGTGACTCACCGCAGCTCGTTCGGCATGCGGATGAGCATGGGCACCGACGTTGCCCGGGCTGCTTCGACATGTTCGATGGAATAACAGAACAAGAGTCGGTATGCATTTTTTGCTCATGTCCGATCAAATTTTTTCATAGACCACTAGTTCATTTCGCACATGATGAATTCTCACAAACCATTATCATGCAGGAGGCGTTCTTGTCGAACATGATCAATGACAATGAAGAATCGACTGAAATGGAGTATGAATTGGAGGGCACCACCGCATTTGAAATTGGGACAACATCTGGTCCCAACCCGAGCAAGAAGAAAAAGAAGGTCAAGACGGCGACGGCAAGAGATCCGGCATTCTCGATATTTGAGGACATCTTGTTGGTCAAAATTTGGTTGGCCACAACAATGGATCCAATATGCGGCATCGAGTAAAAGGGGAACAAATATTGGGGAGAAAATTTGGAAGGAGTATCACGAACAAAAGGAGTATGTGGAGCCGCATCCTATCATGACCACCCACAATGTGGCATCTCCAACATCGATGGGGGATCATTCAAGGGGAAGTCAAGTACGTCGGCTACTACTCACAAGTGACCAAACACCCTCAAAGTGGGATGGGAGTGGCAACTCATGTAACCTCAATTGCTTCACCTTGTTGTCATTTTTTTGCATATGCTTCTTGTATTTGCATTCTCATGTTTATACATATGTTGTTTGCTAGACGGCGATGGCGGCCACTTTGTATCACGGGGTGGAGAAGAAGACATTTGCATTTAGCCATTGTTGGATCATATTAAGAGGCAAGCCGAAGTGGAACCAACTTGTGACCGATCTCAAGTCCCGCAAGAAGAGGAATGATGGCTGAAACTTCCACCAATCAATTGGTTTGGACGATGAAGAGGACGATGTTGTCGTCATGAATGGAAGAGCCACCGTGCCAAAGGATAACCACCAAGTCATGGAATACAAGTGGGACAAGGCACAAGCCTCCCGTGGCGCCGCGACTACAAAAATGTCGTTCACATGGACAGGCATTTTTCAGTAAGGGAGAACAAGAAGGAGGAGAGGTACAAGCCCATGTTGGATGCACCAAAGGAGAGGATGGAGTGGGACCGGAAGAGGGCGGAAAAGAAACTCGAAATTGACAGGGAGAAGATCGACTTGGAGAAGCAAGAGGCAGTGATTAAATGAGAACTCGACAAGGCCAAGACATTGGGCGAGATAGAGCTTGAGAAGGAGAAGTTGCAACTCGCACGGGACGCGGAGGATGCGAAGATCATGTTGGCGGACGAAACCCTCTTGGATGAGTATGCAAAGAAGTGGCTTGCGGAAAAGAAGAAGGAGATCATCGACCGTAGGGAGTTCGAGGCGGCGAGGGCGGCAGCGGATCATGCGGGCCGGATGCAGGCGGAGGAGGCAACCCGAGTGCAGGCGGAGCAGGCAACCCGGATGCAGGCGATGCTGGACGAGCAGGACGCATTCCGCCTGGAGCAGGACGCATTTCGCTCGGAGCAGGAGCCCGGCCAGTGATCCAAAGCCATCCATCACCCTCAGACATTGATTTCATTTCCGCATGTCTGGTTTGTTGAACTATTATTTGCTCTTGCTTTTGTCTCGAACTGCGGACAATTTGTATCATATGATCGATTTGCATGGACATGGATTTGAGGATCGACATTTGATGTATATGAATGTGAGAAGCAACATATGAGGGGCCGGCGGGCCCTGTCCGCGGACGTGCCCACGTGCGTATATGGGGCCGGATTTGCCAAATCCGACAGTAGATGCTCTAAGAGACGGTTGAGTTCGTCCTTATTCTACCTGCCCCTACCGGTCCAGTGGTCGGTCATGGAGAGGGCATTCTGCATGTCTTGCTTCAACTAGCAGTTGATTGATTTTTTTTTAGCCTTTGTGAAGGCGTCATTTAAACATATGACATTGCTTCTTTTTCGAGTTGGCCTTTCGAACTTTGATCTTTGTCGTGATTATTCACATGGACTAAGTCAATGGAACTCCGTAGATTCCGTCGTCTTCATGGAACGATGAAGTTAGGGTTTTTGTCGTGCGTTCACGATGACGAGATCTGATGTCAACATTTCAGATGCTCAATAATGATGACTACAACTGCAAGACACCGATGCCTTAAGGCACGCACACATAGATTTGCCGATCGTCACCGGCAAGGCCAAATCGATACGATCTATTTTTCAGAATAAGGAAATTATCATTCTCTTTCACTATGATCAAGAGTGAATACTTTTTCATTCTAAAAAAAAAGAGTGAAAACTTTTTCAACTTTAAAAAAGACTGAATACCTTTCTGGTGCCACTCCTGTTCACGGGTCACACACAGGCTCGACACAGACGTGCTCTCGCGTTGGTGGGTCCTCGGAAATCTAGGGGCGCGGGCCGGTCCCACCGGTCGCTCCACCTCGTCCGGCCCCACAAAAAGCGGCCTCGCTTTGCTTTGCCCCGCAGGAGAGGCGCGGCGCAAGTGCGCAACACACGCCCGCAAAGCTCGCTCCCTAGTTCTCTCGCCGTCGCCCGAGGCGGCCGCCGGGCGAGGCGATCAGACGAGGCGGCGGCGGCGGCGGCGGCGGCGGTTCGCAGCGCCACAGCGAGGTGAGCGATCCCTCCCTCCCTGCCGACTCCGTCCCCTGATTTGGGCGCGATTCGCGCTGTATTTCCCCCGTTTCGTCGCGGGTTTTGGTGGGGTTTTAGTACTACTGCTTTGTTCGCGGTGCGAGCGGCCCGCTTGGGGGTCTGCGTGCGGTTGTCGCGGGTCGATTTGGAGCGGGTGGCGGCCAATGCGGCCATGGCCGCTCGGTGTTCTTAGGGCCGGCTGCGGGTGTACGGAAGTTGGGGGTCGCGGAATATGAGCTTCGAGTGGAGCAGGTTGAGGGTAGGTGCGCTTGATGGTTCAGGTGCGGGGCGATTCGGTTTGATTTTTCTACGGGGAAACGGTGGAATTTTTTGGTGTTTTCTAAGCAACTGGTGGGTGGCCGTGGGCACGGCTTTGGATATTTTTGGCATTCCAGCGTTTCCCCGTGCTGCGACACTGGTCGCTGCCATTGCTGATGTTTTTGACGCCTAGCAACCGTGTGGGATCTACGAAGTCAGGGTTTATGGGGACGATATTTTACCGGTTGGATTTCATTGGAAAAAGTTCACGGAAGTAGGGGGGCAGAATCCTGTCGAAACACGTCCACTCTGGGGTTGCTATTTTGTTGCTGCGGATGTTGTGAAGCAACTCGAGCTAGTTGCATAACTTGTTCTAATTTGCAGTTCTGAATTGGAGGATTTCCTGTAGCGAGCCTTTCAGGACTTACATCCTCGAGTTTTGATGTGGAAATGGCATGTAGGTGTGGTGTCCTACACTCCTACTGTTGTGTGTCCCTTCCAGTTGCATTGCCGACTGCGAGGTAGCTCACTGTAATTTTGCCGTGGAGCTCATGCAGTGAATCTATTTTCTGGTGCTGTTTTAGGTGTTGCTCCGATTGCACATCTCGTGGAATTTCTTAGTTGCTGCAGGCAGCGTTTGTATGGTGCTCTTGAAATTTTATCAAACAGTGGGTGTTTGGCATCAGAAATAGAACCATAAATCTTTTGACGGAAACACAACTACAGCCTTTTACATTCCCATTGTTCTGGTTTACCTGGCAAGCTCAGGTTTACGGACGTCATGATGTTAGGAGCCACTTTTGATTTTATTTTATTTTTTGGTACGATCTTGCTGTCAGATATAATATGATGTTGGTTGTGTCAGTACTCTTTTGATCACTAGTTTCAGATTTGTGTTTACTATAGTAATTTGTGCTGATCGGTGTGATAATTTATCTATACATGATTTTGTTGCCGCAGTACACCTTCAGGTTTACTAATGGTTATGTTTTGTGCATTGTTGATAATTTTTCAAAGAATGGGTACTGGACGGAAGGCAGAGACCTACAATGCCCCAGCACCAAAACAAGATCGAAGCAATACTCGGTGGTATGGTGACCAATCTTTTCCTGCACGTAATCTTGGGGAAGATGCGCTAGCAGGAGTTATTTTCGGCTGCACCAACAAAACAATGAATGAATGCCTCTCTAAACAGCTATTTGGTTAGTACATTTCTTTTGATTCGTATCATTTGCAATTTCGTTACAGTGAATATATCTTGCTGACATCATATCTTGGTTGATTTTCGGAACATTAGCCTGTTCCTCATCAGTACTTTGTTGAACTGCTCGTTAACTTCGAATGCATGGTCTTTCTACCTTGTGTTTGATAGGTTTGCCTGCATGCCATTTCTCCTATGTGAAGAATATTAAACCTGGACTGCCTCTGTTTCTGTTCAATTATAGTGACAGAAAACTGCATGGCATTTTCGAAGCTGCCACTCCTGGCCAGCTTACCATTGACCAATTTGCTTGGAGTCATGATGGTAGAACAAAGACACAGTATCCCGCACAGGTATCAGCATATAACAACTAGTGTTCAATGTATCTGTCACTTCAGTTTGTATGTATGATTTTGCTGGTTATAGTTTTGTAAACTGATTGTGATGTGTGAGTGACTTGATTTTTGTTCTGAAGGTTCGGGTCTCTATCAAAACTCAGTGCCTACCACTTCCAGAGAACATATACAAAGGCGTGATTAGTGGCAATTATCACAAGTTTCGCCACTTCCACTTTGAGCTAGACCATGCACAAACAAGAGACTTAGTTTCTTTGTTTGTACCTGCTCCTGTTGGTGCTGTTCCAAACGAGCGGAATTTTTCGGTACCTCGTGCTCCTGTTGACGCTGCTCCAAACAGATGCAGTCTTTCTGGACCTCTGCCATCTCCAACAGGAGCACAGCTTGTTCGTGGCGTAGTGTCGACTGAGTCTGGTTCAACGGATGGTGAACTGTTTGCCGGTTCAGCATATTCAGTTGATAGAAATGCTGACCATGCCAGTGCAAGTAGAACATCAAAGAGCAACTTTGATGAAGAGCCTTCTGAGTGGGATGATTTGGATGATGGTGTGACTGAGAAAGGAACAAAGTCTGTGAATGATGGCCATCCACATATCAATCCATTGAATGGTCAACAGCATGACCCAATGGATGTTTTGCAGAAGTTGCAAGAACTGTCTCTTTTACGGCAGGAGAAGGCCCAACCCTCGGAGGTTGCTGTTGATTATACTTCAGGTAGAAGCAGACTTCAAGAATCACCACTGGGTGCTGCTTTTGGCAAAGATCCATCAAACGCCACCTTGGGCGGTGATGCACCTGTGAAAGACAGCACATCCTTTGAGCAACTTTGTGGAAATGATGAGGTGCCCTATGCTATTCTGTTTTCTTGATTACCTGTTGCCCTTAATTATTTTCACATTATGCTCCAGATTTTCAAAATTATGGTTTGTAATATTCCGTATGCACACACTTATCTAATGCTATTTCTGGTACTGTATGCAGCTGCTTCAGATCATCAATGAATTATCCAAGAAGACCGAAGCAATTGGGAAAAAGCAGGTATTAACTTGTTTGCTTTGAACTTTTGGGTGCAAATCATCATCTGCTGGAGAAGAAAGTATAAATAGATGGAGCTGCTTTCCTCATTGTCTTAAGTTCTTATTTGGCATGCCCGTAACTATGTGATTTTAATTCATGTTCAAATGTTTATTGGAAATATGAAACCATATTTATTCTCTTTACATTATGTTGAGTTAATTATGTTACTCATGCATGTTTGATATGCATTCCCTCTGTCTTGATTGTGTTCGTGCATTCCAGACCGAGTCAGATGAAGAAATACTTGTATTGAGGGCAACTGTAAAGGACATGGAAAGAAAAATTCAGGAACTGCAGTACCAATATGGGAAATTACAGTTGGAGTATTCAGCAGCACTTCTTGGTGAACCACGCAATATTCTGGAAGGGCCATCAATTTTCCTAATAGGTGGCCATAATGGCATCACCTGGTTGCCATCCCTCGATTCCTTTTACCCTACAGCAGATAGACTAGTGCCGCTGAGGCCAATGAGCTCAGCCCGTTCATATGCTGCTGTTGCTGCATTGAATGATCATCTCTTTGTTATTGGTGGCGGCGATGGCGATTCATGGTATACCACAGGTAAACATTGTTCGGCATGACAAATAAAGATCTCTGTAGAAGTTCAAGTTGTTTGACTATCTGCATTGCTTTTATCAGTGGAATGCTACAACAGGGTGAGCAATGAGTGGATGGCATGCCCATGCTTGAAACAGAAGAAAGGAAGTCTTGCTGGAGCTACATTGAATGGTAAAATATTTGCTATTGGTGGGGGCGATGAGTCGAGATCTTTTTCAGAAGTTGAGATGTTTGATCCAGTACTTGGGAGTTGGATATACAGCCCGTCTATGCAACAATGTGTATGGTCTCATGCTCCCTCTAACGCTTATATTCAGTGAAATGTTCTAAACCTAATATGCAATTTAAATTATTGGCATATTCTTATTTGTGATATGTGATCAGGGTTAGATTCTATAAGCTAGAGCAGACAAAAGAAATGCTATGAAGGGAGGAGGCTGTTTTAAAACTTCAAAACTGCATATTGGATGTTCTTAATCACTTAAATCTGGTGTATTCTTCATCCTTTAAAGGATGGAGTTCCTGGCATTATTGTATTATGGTTTACTTGTAGTTGCATACGATCAATAGGAAAGAAGTTAGACATCTGTTTTGGCATTACAGGTTTCTATGCATCTACTCTAGTCTATCCTTTTAGCACTAGCATAGATCATAATGTTTTTTTTTCTGGAGAGATATTGATGCCAACATATGGTGTGTAGAAGTAAGGATAGATGTTTGATATTTCCACGTCACTTTTTGGGTGCTACATTAATCCACTCCATCATGCATTTTTCCCACTATGTCGATGTTAGAACTAACAGTTATTCATTCCGCTGCTATGTTTGTTCCAGCGATTTGCTCCTGCTGCAGCCGAATTAAATGGCATCCTCTATGTTGTTGGTGGTTATGATTTCAGTGACGACTCATACTTACAGTAATGATCCCTCAGCATTCTCTACATTTTTTCATGATTATACCATTTAAACCTGCATAATAAATGAAAGATTTTAATACCCACAGATCAGCAGAAAGGTATGATCCAAGGGAAGGTTTCTGGACCCAGCTTGCAAGCATGAAGACAAAAAGAGGATCCCACTCTGTTACTGTCCTGGGGGAGGCACTGTGAGCCCCCCCCCCCCCCCACCCCGGCCCCTCTCTCCCTCTCTCTCTCGACCCTGTGATCATCAAGTTCCTAAAATGTCAACAAATTACCTTAAGCAATATAATTAGATGTATAATTTTGAATTCTTTCATTCACTCAGGCAATTTGATGTTAATAAGTTTGACGTCTCTTAAACATACAACTACATACTCAGCAGTATAATTTTTTCTTAAAGTGAACATATCAATCTATGTTTCAGATATGCTCTGGGAGGGTACGATGGAGACCAAATGCTTTCCACTGTGGAGATCTTTGACCCTCGTGCCAATTCGTGGAGGATAGGCAGCCCGTTCAGCGTCCCAAGAGGATATGGGTGTGCAGTCACAGCGGACGACAATGTGTACCTCATTGGCGGGTCCGAATCCAATGGAGAAACTATTGAAACTGTATGGTTTCTGACAGTTTACTCTGGATCACTGATCGTTTCTTCTATGTATTCAAGCCTCACTACTTTCCTTCTTCTGTGTGGCTTCGCAGGTGGAAGTTTACAATGAGAGGCAAGGCTGGTCTATCCCTGGCTACAAGGCGATAGGGAAGAGGGCCTTCGCCTCTGCCATCGTCGTTTGACAGGGCTGCAGATCTCATATCCTGCCCACATTTTGCTTTTTGCCAGAGCCCATGGGTTCTGTACAGTATGAGATGCCGATCACAGTATACCCTCTTCTCGAAACAGCCGCTGGGGGTTTGAGAAATTTTTCGCGCCCGCGCCCCCCTTTGCCGATGTACAGATGTAACCCATCAGTTTGGTGCTTGTCTCAGACACCATGGGATAGATCTCACAGCAACACAAGGTCTTAACGCTAACAGAGCACCTGCAGCATATCCTCCTGCTGCGTTATTGAGTGGGCGCAGACAAGCGGTTCCTTGTTTCTGTTTGTTTTTGAGGCGATACTTGAGGGCGCCTGAACAAATTAAACTGCTCGCGGTTCATTAGTGGCTACTCCGAAAGTTGGAATGAAAAAAAAAACAACTGTTTTTGCAATGTGCGGCCTGGGGATTCTTGGTGCTGAAGCACCATGTGTTTATTCTGTTCTTGTACCTAGCTTAGCTAGTAGCTCTGCCTTTTCCGGCAGCCGGTGGAGATAAATAGTGGCTGTTTTGGAATGTTGGACTATTCTGGCGGTTCCGGTGGGAAAGTTGGGATGGAATGCAACGCTGCTAATCGAAGAATATGGTCCTAACTCACAGCCCCTAACCCCGCCTAACTGTCTATCTATTATAGGGGCAAAGCTTTGTTCGCTCAAGCTTGAGCGGCAAGGCACCTTGAGAGATTGCTAACCAGTGGATAGTTCCCATGGTGTGAAGCGCCGGGGCGAAATCTTTCGAACTTCTCTTTGTTCTTTACAACTATCTCCTCATTTATTCATTGATCAAAATAGTGGCATCGCTTACAATAAAGGGAATAACCGCATTAGAACTAGTATCCATCCTACAACTAGGGGGAGAAAATTTGGCTAACCTAGCCAATTCGTGAGCTACTTGATTGCTCTCTCTATTACAATGTTCATAAATGACATGATTGAAATCTAATGACATGAAATAACAATCATTGAATATAGCACTAGCAATTGAAGAAGAGTTGCCTTCTTTAGAGCATCAACCACCTCTATACTATCGGAGTTGATTTTAGTCTTGTTACATCCAGCAGTACGGGCTAGATTCATTCCAGATCTTACCGCAATAGACTCTGTTGTAAATGAAACAAAGCATATGTCTATTTTTCGTTTGCGGCAGCAGTGGACATGCCGTTGTGATCATGAAGGACTGCTCCCATCGTGAATCTGAAAGTTGTGATGAAGTGTTAAAAGAAGAAATTTTTAAAGGGATTCACGATAGCTCCTTAAATGAAAATCATGATTGCAATGATGTTATTATAAATTCTATTTTTTTCTTCAATTGTGCTAATGATATGCAAAGCTACAAGCTTGGGGATGATAATTTTGTTATGTCCACTACTTATTGCAATGATCATGATTGGGATGATAATGTTTCTCATGATCTTGAAAATTTATTTAGTCATCATGATGAATATGTTATTGATAATAATGTTTGCAATAATATTGAAAGTGGGTTTGGAAGAGTGTCAACTTTAGGTAAAAGTAATCCCACATATTCGGAGAGCGTTCAATCTTATGATAAAAGTGGGTTTGGATAGGTCATGACTTTAGTTGATGTTAATCCCACTATTTTGGAAGAGTATAAACTATGTATGCATGTGGATCATGTAGAAAATATGTTATCGGATAGCTATAATGTTGAATTTGAATAAGATCCTACATGTAATTATTATGAGAGAGGCAAATGTGGTCATAGGAATTTTCATGTCCAATTACCTCTCTTGAAGTTCAAATTGTTAATGTTTTGTTCTTCTTCCTTGCATATGCTAGATACTTCTTGTCTTGATAATTTGTTTGCTTACAAAATGCCTATGCATAGGAAACATGTTAGACTTAAATGTGTTTGTTACATGTTATATGATGCTCTGTTTGTGCTTTAATTCTTATCATTCATGTGAGCATCATTGAAACCTCAAGCCTATCTTAATGGCTATAAAAAAAGAGCTTGTTGGGAGACAACCAAATAGTTATCTTTATTTTTCTTTTATGTTTCTTGAGTCCACACAATAATTACTATTATAATGATTGTGTTTTTAATTTTAATTAGCGTTTGTGTCAAGTAAAGCCTTTGGGATGATTTGGATAATAGTTGACTTGATTGTGTGAGAAAACAGAAACTTTTGCTCTCAGTCCAGGAATTTCTATAATTCACTGGAACGTGATTTTGATCTGAATTTTTTTACACATGATTGATATACAAATTTCCCATGTTGTCCTAATTTTTCAGAATTTGTAGAGTTACAGAAGTATGATTTTTATTCAGATCATTACAGACTATTCTGTTTAGACAGATTCAGTTTTCTATTGCATAGTTGCTTGTTTTAATGATGCTATGGATTATATCAGGGGGTATAAATCATGGAGAAGTTAGAATACATTAGGTGTTATGCGATAATAAAATGTGAATGGGTTTATAATAGTACATAAAGTTTATGATTTGTCTATTATACTAACGGATCTCACGAGGTTTCTGTTGAGTTTTGTGTGCTGAAGTTTTCAAGTTTTGGGCGAGATCACGATGGATGAAGGAATAAGGAGCGGCAATACCCTAAGCTTGGGGATGCCAAAGGCACCCCAAGGTAATATTCAAGGAAGACCCAAGCTTCTAAGCTTGGGGATGCCCCAGATGACATCCTCTCTTTCGTCTACAATCTATTGGGATGTTACTTGGAGCTACATTTTTATTCATTGCAATGATATGAGTTTTGCTTGGAGCGTCTTGTGCCATAGTATTTGCATTTTAGTTTGCCACAATCATTGTTTATTGGACACACCTTTTGAGAGGGACACACATTCATCGTGATTTGTTAGAATACTCTATATGCTTCACTTATATCTTTTAAGCTAGGAAGTTGCTCTTGTGTTTCACTTATACTTGTTATTAGAGCACGACGGTGGTTATATTTTATAGAAATAGTTGCACTCTCATGCTTCACTTAAATCTTTTTGAGAGTCTAGTAAATAGTAATGGCAATAGGAACAGGATATAAGACTAGTCCGAGAAGGATAGGTATTCAAGGGGGATATAATAAAAACTTTCATGTAGATCACTAAATATGAAACGTAGGGTTTAATGATATTGATGTCGTAATATGAAAGGATATATGTTCATGATCATTGGTTAGTAGAAATATCGATATTAAAGCTTGTTATTAACTTCTTATCTAAGTGTTGGTCTTGTCATGGTGGGGAGGTTTGAGCATTTTTATGTCCGAAATGAAATCCTTGAGTGATGTTTGTTAGCCCAAACTAGTCTCGGCTAGCTAATATCCTCAGAATGAACTACGGTAGCAAACCAGTCACTGAAGCAGCACACACATGTACTAGTACTGGAGCTAGCTCACGGGCACACTTGAGAAATGAGCACACACGGTGGTACTAGGAGGAACTGAAAGTGCCTTGTATTGAAGTGAAATGGCCTATTTTACAATGGAGGAGCACGGCTCCTTTTATAGGCCGGGCTGTGCCTAGTGCACACACACACGAAATTACTACGAACATGCACACCACTTACGGGACAGCTTCCCCTATGTTCAGTTCAACCTTTTTACTAGGTAAAGGCTACTACTACCACTCTCCACCTCAGTCTTTTGCCCAGATGAAGACTACTACTAGAGAAAGCCTACATGCAATAAAGACTAGCAAACGACGCACTGTAGACTGGGTTGATCAACAATCTCCCCCTCAACCCTGTCGAACAGGTTTTGACGTCGATGATCCCGACCTTGTCGCGTATCTCCTGGAACCGGACGCGACCAAGTACGCCCTCCTCCTGCTTTGCCACTAGAGTAAGGACCTCCTACAAGTCCTCCCCCGTGCGCGACGAGCCGCGCCTTGTGCTTGATGATGGCGCCGTGCTCGTCCTTCCTGATCTCGGGGTGCTGCGGTCGTCCCGCAGGCTCGCCGAGAAGTTCCCCCTAGGCGTCGCAAACTGTGTGGATCGCCAACGTTGTTGGCGTCGAACAGGTCCGACCGCGCTGTAGCCGGGAACACAGACTGCCCAAGAACCACCTCGCTCTTGGGCGTCAGAGTTGCTGGGGTCGTAGTTCCTGACGTCACACTGCCCGGGAACTCCCTTCCCGGGGTCGTTGTGTCAGACGTCATGCTACCCGGTAACTCCCTTCCCGGAGATGACTCGTCGGACACTACACTACCCGGAGTTGCTTCTCCCAAGGTAGCAGACTCCTTGTCACTCTTCCCAACAATCTTGCTTGTCGGGTCTCCCCCAACAGTTGTGAGTCGTGCCTCTCGCACGAACTCGATGGACCCCGAGCGCATCGGGGCTGCGGCAAGGCCGACCATAGAGAACTGTGCCTCCTGCACGGTCTCGACAGTCGCCACCGGCGTGGTCGGTGCGTGCCCAACCAGAGAGTGTCGTGCCTCCTGCATGGACTCAATGGACCTCGAGCATGTCGAGGTCGTGGTGTGGCCGACCATAGAGCACCGTGGCTCCTGCACGGTCTCGACAGCCGCCATAGTCATGGTCGAGGCCTTGTCGCCCCATGACCGTCTCTTCATCGCCCCCTAGTTGAGGCCTGTCGAAGAGTGTCGTGTCGCCCACACAGGCTTGCAGAACCCCGAGAACCTGGTTGTCGGGGTGTGCCGACCTGAGAGTATCGTGCCTCTTGCACGGGCTCACTGGTCGCCAGCATCATGGTTGGGACGTGGCCCACCATATGCGTCATTGCCGTGCCTCCTGGCACGGGCTTGTTGGGTCCCGAGGATGTCGGCGGCGCCTTTGCCGTGCCAACTTGCATGGGCTTGACCAGCGTCACAAGGGACGTGGTTGCCGGGGTGTGGCTCCCCCACACCCGGGTCTTAATCTCCTCCCAATCGTAGTCTCCCGAGAACGTTTTTGTCGGGGAGAGCGCTACCGATGTGGGGAGGGGATTAGTTGAAGGGCTCCGTGCCTCCCGCACGAACTTAACGATTGCCGACACCGTGGTCGCCGGAGGTGCTGCGCCCTCCTGCACGGCTTCGATGCTTGTCAGGACCATGGTCGCCAGAGGCGCTGGGCCCTCCTGCATGGTCTCGACGCAAGCCATCATCATTGCTGGCCCACCGTCCTCTTCAGCCTGCACGAGATTTGCCGCGGCTGCGGCATCCTCGTCAGCCATCCTCTTGCGATACTCATGGGCCCAGTGGCCCTTGATGCTACAATATCGGCATTTGTCTCGGTCGTCGTTGCCGGCACCTCGTCCAGCTCCGCCCTGGGTGCGACCGCCGCCTCTGTCGGTGCCGCCTCCACTACCCGAGGCACCGCCACCACGTCCTTGACGCTTCCTCGCCTCCCAGTTCTTCGAGAATAGGAGTTGTCCACCGCCGAAGCTCTCGCGACCGTCGTCAAGGCGGTCCTCAACCACCCGGAACCGGCCCGTGAGCTCCTCGATGGAGAGCTCGGCGGTGGACAACTCCTATTCTCGAAGAGGGAGTTACCGGGTAGCATGACGTCTGACACGACGACCCCGGGAAGGGAGTTCCCGGGCAGTGTGACGTCAGGAACTACGACCCCAGCAACTCTGACGCCCAAGAGCGAGGTGGTTCTTGGGCAGTCTGTGTTCCCGGCTACAGCACGGTCGGACCTGTTCGACGCCAACAACGTTGGCGATCCACACAGTTTGCGACGCCTAGGGGGAACTTCTCGGCGAGCCTGCGGGACGACCGCAGCACCCCGAGATCAAGAAGGACGAGCACGGCACCATCATCAAGCACAAGGCGCGGCTCGTCGCGCACGGGGGAGGACTTGTAGGAGGTGTTAGAACTAATCTTGATATTAGTGCCAAGAGTAGATGATTAGATCATGTTTATTTTGGATTGCATGATGTTGTTTTAGTAGCTGACTAAGGGCCAGTTCTTTTAGGCGATTCTCCGAGAATCGCCCCCCTCCCTAGTTTCTCCCAGAATCGCCACTATATATATTTTTTACAATCCTATCTAGTTAAGGTCTAATTAGCTAGGATTGTAAAAAAAAATGAAGTGACGATTCTGAGAGAAGCTGGGGAGGGGGGCGATTCTGGGAGAATCGCCTAAAAGAACTGGCCCTAAGTTCTAGCTAGTTGCATGCACGTGATCATGGCAGAGGGGCATACCGGCAAGAGAGACAGCACTAAGCGCGATAGAGAGAGTGCAGTCAGCGGCCAGATTGCAAGCCATTAGTGGAGTAGTGCATGCACGACTTGTTAGGATTAGTCAAGTTGATTAGTGGCAAGCTACAAGCATGGATCAAGTTTGGCCTGGTCATGTGGCCGTTGAGGAGAAGCCGCACCAGAGCTGAACGTGGCTGCATGTAGGTAGTGGAGAGTGAGAAACGGATCAAGCCGTTGTGGCTTGGCTTGGCCGGTGCGTTGCGTGTGTGCTATTTAAGCATTGTAATCAGTTTGCCTAAGTAACAAAAAAAGAGAGGAAAGATGTAGCATGTGTGGTTGCCAAGGAAGTGTTCCCGTGGCAAAGCTGCTGTGTTTCTTCCTCCTTGGCCTGTGTGTTCTGGTCCTGTGTGTGTTCTTTGAGAGAGTTGTGTGAGGTTGAAGAAGGGAGCTGTGAGTTGCAGCTCCAACAATTGGCATCAGAGCCTTGTCGATCCAAGGCGGTGGTGGCGGCGCGGCGGACTCCGTGTGAGGTGGAGGTCGGCGACGCAAGGTGGACGTCGTTGGCGGCGCGATGCTGCTAACGGCCGGTGTGTGTCTCCCTCATCGTCGAGCTGCGTCACGAACGATGGAGAGAGGTGTGCTGCCCGGTAAGTTGCGGCACCGGCGGCAAAGTGGTGATGGCCATGGAGCGGAGGCCGCGCCATTGTCACGAGGAGTTCCATGTCCGAGTCGTCGGCAAGGTGCGTCATCATCGACAACATGGAGACGAGTCACTGGTGAGTTGCATCACCAGCGACAAACATGGAGGCGGGTCACCGGCGAGTTGCGGCACCGGTGGCAAACATGCGGCAGCGAGCATGCCATGGCGGTGGGCTCATGGTGAAGGCGCAAGAGTTGTGGCTCTCATCGAGGCCAACGACGATGGCGGCAATCGGCGTGACAAGATGGCATTGGCGGCCGTCTGCGTGTTGCATCGACGACGTCAACAATCATTGGCTTCAAGAGAGAAATAAGTTAACAAGATTAGGGAGGTGAATGTTAGAACTAATCTTGATATTAGTGCCAAGAGTAGATGATTAGATCATGTTTATTTTGGATTGCATGATGTTGTTTTAGTAGCTGACTAAGTTCTAGCTAGTTGCATGCACGTGATCATGGCAGAGGGGCATACCGGCAAGAGAGACAGCACTAAGCGCGATAGAGAGAGTGCAGTCAGCGGCCAGATTGCAAGCCATTAGTGGAGTAGTGCATGCATGACTTGTTAGGATTAGTCAAGTTAATTAGTGGCAAGCTACAAGCATGGATCAAGTTTGGCCTGGTCATGTGGCCGTTGAGGAGAAGCCGCACCAGAGCTGAACATGGCTGCATGTAGGTAGTGGAGAGTGAGAAACGGATCAAGCCGTTGTGGCTTGGCTTGGCCGGTGCGTTGCGTGTGTGCTATTTAAGCATTGTAATCAGTTTGCCTAAGTAACAAAAAAAAAGAGGAAAGATGTAGCATGTGTGGTTGCCAAGGAAGTGTTCCCGTGGCAAAGCTGCTGTGTTTCTTCCTCCTTGGCCTGTGTGTTCTGGTCCTGTGTGTGTTCTTTGAGAGAGTTGTGTGAGGTTGAAGAAGGGAGCTGTGAGTTGCAGCTCCAACAGGAGGTCCTTACTCTAGTGGCAAAGTAGGAGGAGGGAGTACTTGGTCGCGTCCGGTTCCAGGAGATACGCGACAAGGTCGGGATCATCGACGTCAAAACCTGTTCGACAGGGTTGAGGGGGAGATTGTTGATCAACCCAGTCTAAAGTGCGTCGTTTGCTAATTTTTATTGCATGTAGGCTTTGTAGCATGTAGGCTTTCTCTAGTAGTAGTCTTTATCTGGGCAAAAGACTGAGGTGGAGAGTAGTAGTAGTAGCCTTTACCTAGTAAAAAGGCTGAACTAAACATAGGGGAAGCTGTCCCGTAAGTGGTGTGCATGTTCGTAGTAATTTCGTGTGTGTGTGCACTAGGCACAGCCCGGCCTATAAAAGGAGCCGTGCTTCTCCATTGTAAAATAGGCCATTTCACTTCAATACAAGGCACTTTCAGTTCCTCCTAGTACCACCGTGTGTGCTCATTTCTCAAGTGTGCCCGTGAGCTAGCTCCAGTACTAGTACGTGTGTGTGCTGCTTCAGTGACTGGTTTGCTACCGTAGTTCGTTCCTGAGGATATTAGCTCGCCGAGACTAGTTTGGGCTAACAATTGGCATCAGAGCCCCAGGTTGCGGTAGCCATGGCCGGTACAAAAGGAGTGCAGCAACGCACCACCTCGGGTGGTTCCAAGTCGCGGCCATCACAGGACGGCTCTCAGTCGCCGCCTCCGGAGGAGCGGCGAGGGCGCAGCCGGTCCAGGCACGACCATCGCGGTGAGGTCGTGGTTAGGGAGATCGTGCGCGAGACCGCAATCAGCGGTAGCGTACCCATCACCTAGGCAAACGGGAGGAAAACGGAGCCGGGAAGGTTCCCGAGGTGGGCACAACCCACCTAGGCACGGGGCGCCCTGGTGTCTTGTGCCCCCCTCGGGTGCCTTCTTGGTTGTTTCTTATTTTTCTAATTTTTAAAATATTCCAAAACTGATAGAAAATATTTTTGCGGATTTTTCATAGTCTGTTTACTTACCACATCACGTACCTCCTCTTTTTCAGTTATTCTAGAGTGTTTCGGAAGGTTTCTTTTATGTGTTCCTCAGGTGTCATGGTTTGAATAATATTGCTTTCAACATTAATAGGCGTACCTGAGATATAATGTTTAATTCTTTGCCCATTGACCACCTTCGGGTTAGTACCTTCGGCATTATTTATTTTAATAGCTCCAGAGCGATAAACCTCCTTGATGATCTATGGTCCTTCCCATTTAGAGAGAAGTTTTCCTGCAAAGAAACTGAAAGAGAGTTGTATAGAAGAACATATTCTCCAACTTTGAACTCTATCTTTTGGATTCTTTTGTCATGCCATCTTTTAACTTTTTCTTTGAATAATTTGGCATTTTCATAAGCTTGGGTTCTCCATTCATCTAGTGAGCTAATATCAAATAACCTCTTTTTCTTCGGCAAGTTTGAAATCATAGTTGAGTTCTTTTATTGCCCAATATGTTTTATGTTCTAACTCTAGAGGCAAATGACAAGCTTTTTCATATGCCATTTTATAGGGAGACATATCCATAGGATTTTTATAAACTGTTCTGTAGGCCCAAAGTGCATCATCTAATTTCTTAGACCAATTCTTTCGGGACATATTAACGATTTTCTGTAATATTAGTTTTATTTCTCTATTGCTAAGTTCAACTTGACCACTAGATTGAGGATGATAGGGTGATGCAATTCTATGGTTAATATCATATTTAGCAAGCATTTTACGAAAAGCACCATGAATAAAATGTGAACCACCATCAGTCATTAAATATCTAGGGACTCCAAACCTCAGAAAAATAACTTCTTTAAGCATTTTAATGGACGTGTTATGATCAACACTACTAGTTGGAATAGCTCCTACCCACTTAGTAACGTAATCAATAGCAACCAAAATATGTGTATACCCATTAGAGGAAGGAAAAAGTCCCATATAATCAAAACCCCAAACATCGAATGGTTCAACAGCAAGTGAATAATTCATGAGCATTTCTTGACACTTACCAATATTACCAATTCGTTGACATTCATCATAAGATAAGACAAACTTACGGGCATCCTTGAAGAGAGTAGGCCAATAAAAACCAGATTGCAATACCTTGTGAGCAGTTTTATCTCCCGCATGATGCCCTCCATAAGCTTCAGAGTGACATTTCCATAGGATTTGTTCCTTTGATATCTCGGGGACATGTAATTTTCTCAATTGCATCAATTTTAGCTTTATCCACCTCAATACCTCGTTTAGAAATTTTATGCCCCAAAACAATACCTTCATTAACCATAAAGTGGCACTTCTCCCAATTCAAGACAAGATTAGTTTGCTCACATCTCTGCAAAACCCGATCAAGGTTGCTTAAGCAATCATCAAAATAAGTTCCATAAACAGAAAAATCATCCGTGAAAACCTCAACAATCGTTTCACAAAGATAAGAGAATATAGCAGTCATACATCTTTGAAAAGTAGCAGGTGCATTGCATAAACCAAAAGGCATTCGTCTATAAGCATAAGTTCCTAAAGGGCAAGTAAAAGTGGTTTTCTCTTGATCAGTTTGTGAGACAGGTATTTTAGAAATGCCAGAATATCCATCGAGAAAGCAAAAGTGTGTGTGCTTAGATAACCTTTCTAGCATTTGATCAATAAAAGGCAAAGGGTAATGATCTTTTCTAGTAGCTTTATTTAATTTTCTAAAATCAATTACCATTCTATAGCTAGTAACAATTCTTTGTGGAATAAGTTCATTCTTATCATTTGGAACAACAGTAATACCTACCTTCTTAGGAACACAATGAACGGGACTTACCCATCTACTATCAGCTATGGGATAGATTATACTTGCTTCCAGAAATTTTAGTATTTCAGTTCTTACCACTTCTTTCATTTTGGGATTCAATCGTCGTTGATGATCAACAACGGGTTTAGCATCAGGTTCCATATTAATCTTATGCTAATGGAGAGTGGGACTAATGCCCTTAAGATCACCAAGAGTATACCCAATAGCAGCTCAATGCTTTTTCAGAATTTTCAATAATCTCTCTTCTTCATGTTCTGAAAGGTTAACACTAATAATAACATGATATATCTTTTTCTCATCAAGATAAGCATATTTCAAAGTGTCAGGCAATTGTTTCAGTTCAAACACATGATCACCCTTAGGTGGAGGAGGACCTCCTAGAGTTTCAATAGGAAAATTATGTTTGAGCAGAGGTCCTTGTTCAAAGAAAATTTTATCTATTTCATTTCTTTCATGCATATGCATATAATTTTCATGGTCTAGCAAATATTGTTATAGTGGATCAGCAGGAGGCAGAACAATAGAAGCAAGACCAATTATTTCATCCTTACTAGGTATTCTTTCTTGTGAGGTTGTCTATTAAACTTGGAAAAAATAAATTCATAAGACTCATCACCAAAGTGAACGCCGACCATTTGTTTTATGGCAATCTATAGTAGCATTGACAGTGTTCAAGAAAGGTCTACCAAAGATAATGGGACAAAAGTCATATTGTGGGGAACCAAGAACTAGAAATTCAGTAGGGTATTTTGTTTTCCCACACAAGACTTCAACATCTCTAACAATCCCAAGTGGTGTGATGGTGTCTCTATTAGCAAGTTTAGTAGTAACATCTACATCTTCTATTTCAGCAGGTGCTATGTCATTCATAATTTCTTGGTATAAGGTAAAAGGAATAACACTCACGCTAGCACCTAAATCACATAAACCATGAAAATAATGATCTCCTATTTTAACTGAGACAACATGCATGCCAACAACAGGTCTATGTTTATCTTTTTCATCGGGTTTGGCAATTCTAGCAGCTTCATCACAGAAGTAAATAACATGCCCATCAATATTTTCTACCCAAAGATCTTTAACCATAGCAACACTAGGTTATACTTTAATTTGTTCAGCAGGTTTAGGTGCTCTAATATGACTTTTGTGAACCATAGTTGAAACCTTAGCATGTTCCTTTATCCTAACATGGAAAGGTGGTTTTTCAATATAAGCAGTAGGAACAACTGGGTCAACATTGTAAATAATAGTTTCATCTTTAGCTAAGACCGGTACTTTAATTTCTCATTTCGTAGGTGGGTGTATTTAAACCACTTCTCCTTAGGGAGATCAAGATGAGTAGCAAATGATTCACAGAAAGAGGCTACTATCTCAGGGTCAAGTCCATATTTAGTGCTAAATTTCTGAAAAGCTTTGGTATTGATAAAAGATTTGTGACACAATCAAACTTAAACTTAATACCTGAATCTTTACCTTCGTCGAGTTCCCAATATTCAGAGTTGTGTATAATTCTTTCTAAGAGATCCCACCTGAATTCAATAGTCTTCTTCATAAAAGAACCAGTACAATAAGTATCGAGCATGGATTGATCATTACGAGAAAGCCGGGAATAAAATTTCCGAATAATAATTTCTCTTGAGACCTCATGATTGGGGCATGAATATAACATTGACTTAAGCCTCCCCCAAGCTAGAGCGATACTTTCTCCTTCACGAGGCCAAAAATTATATATAATATTCCGATCACGATGTATTAGATGCATAGGATAATTTATTTTGGTGAAATTCCAATTTCAATCGATTCTAGATCCAAGATCCAATCTCATCGCATAGCCTATACCATGCCAATGCTTTCCCCTTCAGAGATAAAGAGAAAACCTTCTTCTTAGATTAGCTAGCAGTTGTTCTATCATACTTGAAGGAATTTCATAACCAATATTTTCAGTAGGTGCAACAGGTTGAGGGGCAACTAATTGTGGTTCCGGTCAAGGTGAAGAGACCCCAAACAAACCCCTCAAAGGATGGTTCTCCATAGTAGCAAGTGACAATAAATTTCAGCGCGTAGTAATATTTTTTGCTTATCAATTTCCACTTATCAAGAGCGCTTCACTCCCTGGCAACAGCGCCAGAAAAGAGCTTTGATGACCCACAAGTATAGGGGATCAATCTAGTCCTTTCGATAGTAAGAGTGTCAAACCCAACAAGAAGGAGAAGGAAATGACAAGTGGTTTTCAGCAAGGTAATGTCTGCAAGCACTGAAATTGTAGGTAACAGATAGTTTGATAGCAAGATAATATGTAACAAACAAATAATGGTAACGATAAAAAACGTGCAGCAAGGTAGCCCAATCCTTTTGTGGCAAAGGACAGGCCAAAACGGTCTCTTATGATAAGCAAAGCGTTCTTGAGGGTACACAGGAATTTCATCATATCACTTTCATCATGTTGGTTTGATTCGTGTTCGCTACTTTGACAATTTGATATGTGGGTGGATCGGTGCTCAGGTGTTGTTCTTACATGAACAAACTTCCTACCTATGATTAACCCCCTCGCAAGCATCCGCAACTACGAGAAAAGTATTAAGATATAATCTAACCATAGCATTAAACTTTTGGATCCAAATCGGTCCCTTACGAAGTAGCGCATAAACTAGGGTTTAAGCTTCTGTCACTCTAGCAACCCATTATCTAATAACTACCCCACAACACATTCCCTTAGGCCCTAATAATGTGAAGTGTCATGTAGTCGATGTTCACGTGACACCATTAAGGGAATCACAACATACATATCATCAAAATATTGAACACATATCAAGTTCACATGATTACTTGCAACATGACTTCTCACGTGACCTCAAGAACAAAAGTAACTACTCACAAATAATAATCATGCTCAAGATCAGAGGGGTATTAAATAGCATAATGGATCTGAACATATAATCTTCCACCAAATAAACCATATAGTAATCAACTACAAGATTTAATCAACACTACTACTCACCCACAAGCACCAATCTAAGGTTCCGTACAAAGATTGAACACAAGAGATGAACTAGGGTTTGAGAGGAGATGGTGATGTTGAATATGTTGATGGAGATAGCCCTCCCAAAGATGGGAGAGTTGTTGGTGATGACGATGACGATGATTTCCCCCTCCGGGAGGGAAGTTCCCCCAGCGGAATCACTCTGCCGGAGGGCAAAAATGCTCCTGCCAAAGTTCCGCCTCGAGACGGCGGCGCTTCGTCCTGAAAGTCCTCCCCTTATTTTTTTCTAGGTCGAAATGACTTATATACCAAAAGAGGGGCACGGGAGGTGGGCGAGGAGGGCACAACCCACAAGGACGTGCCTGGACTCCCTAGCGCGCCCAGGTGGGTTGTGCCCACCTGGTGGGGCCCCTATGGTAGTTATTTGCTCCAATATTTGTTAAATATTACATAAAAAGCACCGTGAAGTTTCAGCTTGTTTGGAGATGTGCAGAATAGGTAACTCTGACGTAGCTTTTCCAGGTCCAGAATTCCAGTTGCCGGTATTCTCCCTCTTTGTGTAAACCTTGCATATTATGAGAGAAAAGGCATTAGAATTACTCCCAAAAGCATTATTATGCATAAAAACATTATAAATAACAGTAGGAAAACATGATGCAAAATGGACGTATCAGGTAGCATTCAACATCAAAAATTTGTTTTTATCTTTTACCAACTCAAGGACGAGCAGGAATTAAGCTTGGGGATGCTGATACGTCTCCAATGTATCTATAATTTTTATTGCATCATGCTATTATATTATCAATCTTGGATACTTCATATACATTTTTATGCTAGTTTATATCATTTTTGGGAACTAACCTATTAACCCAGTGCCTAGTGCTAGTTGCTTTTTTCTGCTTGCTTTTGGTTTCCCAGAAAATCAGTACCAAATGGAGTCCAAATGCTCTGAAACTTTTTAACAATTTTTCCTGGACAAAAGATACCCTAGAAGCTTCGAGTGGAGACCAGATGGCAAGGCTACCGGGCGCGCCCAAGGGGTAGGGCGCGCCCTATTACCTTGTGGGCCCCACATGGCTCCATTTGACCTAATTCCACATCAATAAATTCTCAAATATTGGGAAACCCCCAAAGAGCCACCCGAAACACTTTTTTCAAGGCCGCAAGCTTCTGTTCTTGTGTGATCCCATCTGGATGCCTTTTCTGGTACTCTGCCAGAGGGGATCCGATCACGAAGGGCTTCTAGATCATCCTTCCTACCTTTCGATGATGCATGGGTATTTTACCATAGACGTACAGGTCCATAGCTAGTAGCTAGATGGCTTCTTCTCTCTCTTTGATCTTCAATACCATGTTCTCCTCGATCTTCTTGGAGTTCCATCCGATGTAATCTTGTTTTGCGATGTGTTTGTTGGGATACGATGAATTGTGGGTTTATGATCAGATTATTCATTGAAAGCAATTGCTTCTTTTCTAAATTTTATTATGCATGATTATGATAGGTTTGTATTTCTCTCTGATCTATCCATTTGGTTTGGCCAACTAGATTGATTTATCTTCAGTGGGAGAGGTGCTTTGTAGTGGGTTCAATCTTGCGGTCTCCTCACCCAGTGGTTGAAAGGGTAGCGAGGCACTTATTGTATTATTTCTACTAAGGATAAAACCATGGGGTTTATTCATATTGATTGAGTTTACTTTGTCTACATCATGTCATCTTGCTTAATGCGTTACTCTGTTTGTCATAAATTTAATACCATAGATGCATGCTGGATAACGGTTGATTGGTGGAGTAACAGTAGTAGATGCAGGCAGGAGTCAGTCTACTTGTCACGGACGTGATGCCTATATGTGTGATCATTGCCATGAAAAATGTCATAACTATGCACTTTTCTATCAATTACCCAACAGTAATTTTTTTATCCACCGTATACTATGTGTTCGAGAGAGAAGCTTCTAGTGAAAACTATGGCCCCGGGTCTACTTTAATCATATTATAAAAAACCAAAAATACCTTGCTGCAATTTATTTACTTTTATTTTATTTTGTTATTTATCTATCTACCACTACAAGATTTCATCCTTGCAAGTAACGAGTTCAAGGGGATTGAAAACCATCTTGCCCGCGATGGGTGCAAGTATTTGCTTTTGTGTGTGCAGGTGTTGTTCACGAGGCTTGGTGTGATTCTCCTATTGGTTCGATAAACCTTGGTTCTCACTAAGGGAAATACTTATCTCTACTATACTGCTCCACCCTTCCTCTATGAGGAAAATCCCAGTGCAACTCACAAGTAGCAACCCTCCAGAATTCAAAACCTTCATAGTTCACACCCTCCGAGAAGCAATGATGCCTCCCTGCATACGCCTCTGTCGTGCTCCATCTCGAGCTCCTCTATGCGGCGTCACCTCCTCCAGCGCACCAGGCTGAGCTCTAGGCCGCGCTCCATGCCTCAGGCCAAGATCAAGCGGCCTCCTCCGCCTTAGGCTGGGCTCTAGCACCATCCAAGCCGCGCTCCAATGTGCTACCTTTGCACCAAGCTGCAGCTCCAGGCACTCCTCTGCCTAGCTCACGCTCTAGTCTCAATCGAGGGCGGATCTCACAAAGGAGGATGGTGATGTCGGATCCGAACTTGAGTCCTCCACAAGAGGAGGAGGATTGGCAAAATTATCCTGAAGATAAGTCAAACCAAGAACAGGAGGCAGATGATCATGCAATATGCACTACAAAATTTGCTCTTTCAGTGACAAAAACCCTAGTGACGAAACATGAAACATCATCAAAGATCATTTTCTATGACGGTCCACCGTCACGAGATCCCCCACCCCCTGGGGGGAAAGGGAAGCTTAGGCATGTGCTTATTTTGCGATGATTTGTAGTGTTGCAGAAAATAATTTGAAAATTAGTGATTTTTTAAGATCTCATTTGACTATATCAAAATTATGTGCGTGGGCCAAATCACAAAATATATACTTATAATTACACTTGTCGCCTCCATTGTGCCGGGCCACTTGACAGCGACAGAAGTAACCCATTAACAGAAAAAATAGCCCATGGGTTCGAGCCAAGGAACTTATGCCTTCATCGTGGTGACCGCCTAAATAACATGTTGATGGTGTGGTCGTCGCCTAAACTGGATGAAATGGCATTGCTTGTCATGATTAAGATTGAAACTAGACTGGAGATGAGAGAATTCAATGGACAACTTCATAAAACATAAAGATAAGAGCAACTCCAGCCGTTGGCCCCCCAGGGGGCGCCTAAAATCGCCGCCTGGGGGCGAGCCGGCGAAAAAAGGGCTCGGGGGCGAGTTGGTCCCCAGTCGCCGGCCCTAGGGCCGCCCCTAGATGCGCATAATTTTTTCAAAAAAAAACGTTCGGCAAAGTTCGGTTAAACACGGCTAAATTTTGACAAACCTTGGCATATATTGACATGTTTGGCGGTACATAGCAAAATATAACTAAAATAAATAAATCGCTAAACGCCGAGTAATCGCCATCGTCGCCCCCGCCGTCGTCGGCCTTCTCCTCCTTGATGTGGCCGTCCCTGGTGGACCCTAGACCGGCGTCGCCAACGCGGACTAGTGGTGGCGAAGTAGCCAGGGCGCGCCACGGCGTCGGGCAATAGGGGAATGGGCACTCCCCCGTTGCTGAGCCTCCACCCCGTCGGCCCGGCGCGCATGTCCGGCGGCGTCGGGATGTTGGCCTGGAACAGGAGCCACGACTCCTATTCACGCAGCGAGCGTCGGTCGAAGCCGTTGGCCGCCGCCTCGTCGTCGGGGAAACGCTCGGCCATCGGGGTATGGGGGGAGGGAGGGAGAGGGAGGGCTCGGAGGAGGCACACGGGGGAGGGAGAGGGAGGGCTTGGCGGCGGCGCAAAAGAGGGAGAGCTCGACGGATAGGGCTTGGTATGGCCGGGAGGGAGGCCACCGGCTTATATAGCCACGCCCGTGTGTGCACCGCGCCCATGTGTACGCGTGCGCGGGAGGGGAGGCGTCGGCGCGCCGCCCCATGATGCGCCGCCCGTGAGGAATCAATGGCAAGGCTGACTGGCGGCGGCAGCCTTGGCATTGATTCCCGCGGGAACCGAGGAGATGAGGGCGACGAAGCGCCCGTGTCGCTGACTCGGCGGGCCCGTGGCTCTTTCGCACCAAAAACGATTTGCTCGGTGCCTCCGGGTGCCCCCAACGCGCCGGGTTCGGGCTGGTTCCGCCGGCGCTAATTTCGGCCCAGGCCGGCGAAAATCGGGCTCCTGGGGGCGCGACTGGGCCGTTTTTTCGGCGCCGGCGCGAAAAAATCGTTTGGGGAGGCCTTTCTGAAGACGCGGCTGGACTTGGAACGCGATCGAGTAGACTTTGGGCTTTAGGATCCGTGCAAGGCCCAAGTGTTGAGCCCGGACGGATGCCTATAAATAGTGGAGGTGCGGCACACTTATTCGATTGATCGCTTCGACGCCGTTGTTAGGGCTTTGCATGTGTTGCAATTAGCCACCTCCACTCGCCACCGGTTGTGTGATCCGACCTAGCAGTCCGCCGCATGACGTTCCTCGTGCATGCGCGGATACCATTAGAGGCGGTGCACTTGCGCCGCTCCGGCGAACCTGTTCGCGGGATCCGATCAGCTACGTGGGAGACCGGCAAGGAGGAGATGACTCTAGGAACGCGAGGCGACTCCAGGAACGCGCTGCCTCAACTCTACTTCCGCTACACGACATTGCGCATCTAGTGGTAATGATCTGTGATCCATCTCCCATAGCATGTTCTTGGTTGTTCTACGCGTAGGAAATTTTAATTTGCAGTCGACACACCCTACCGTAGAACCCAACAGTAGCGGTCAAGGGTGGCGTCCCATGCAACTGAGGCGGGCACTGGCACCAGTGCGGGGATAGGCACGTGCATAGGCACATGCGTGGGCAGTAGTGCAAGTGCTCACGCTGGCACGTCTCGAAACTTGTTCTGTTCCCACTCCTCCAACTAGGGCTATTCCTATGGAAACTAAAAGACTGGGGATAGACCATCGTGATGCACCATAGCGTATGACGAGGTGTGGCTGTTTAGTGGCGGATGACAGGGGAATCGAAGATGGGGAGAGGATTGTAGCGAGAGTGGCGAGTACGCGGCCTATTGTACATCGGCTAGGGCGGCATTAAGTGGGAAATTGGGAGGAAGGCGGTCGAGCAGCGAAGGGTGGTCAAAGGGTTCGCCTCCCGGTGAGCATGCGCAATGGCGTGCTCACGCGCATCCCGTCAACTCACAGGACACCTCTTGGCCTATGCGAAGCAAGACCCGTGGCGTCTCCATTTGAATTGTGCATGACACACACACACACAAGGTAGATGGACTGGCCATTCATTTACATCACTCAAATATTGCATTGAAAACTTCAAGTTTTAACATCGATGTGTAAACACTAATGACAATGACATCCGAATTATTTATTTAAAAGTATTGCACCACAAATTTCTTAGATTCAACCTGAAGATGTGGTGAAACCCCCAAGATTCACCTTAAACATGAGATCAAGCACGTAAGAATCACATTGAACATTTGAAGCTTCGGTTAACACATATAAACCCCACTAACTTAACAGGTGCGTAACACATATGTTCAGAACAATGAAACACACAACTTCAACATAATTTAAAATACATAATATTAGTAGTGATCTATCTAAATTTGTTTCGACGTTGTGCCTTCTCCAGTTTTAGTTTCTTCTTATCTGGCTTCTTGATGCTTGCATCAATAACCCTAATCACTTGTCTATCTTTTGCCTCTATTAGACCCTGCTTGATGAGATCAATCTAACTCCATATGGCGTAGCATGCATATGCGTCCCTCGCTGCATACTCCATCTGCTCGTCACATAGTTTCTCAGCCCAGCTTTCGTAATAGTCCTTATTGAAACCATTCTTCTTGATGAGGTAGTAGTTATCAATGAGCAAACCGCCGATGTTGCGAGCGAATCAAAATCCTTAGATCCATCCAGGTCAGCCCATTCGACCTGGATGTCCGTGTAGTTTCTGACCCTGATGTGCTAGGACTGAAGCATTTCTATGTCGTCATTGATGCAAAAACCAACGAATGTGTATCTGTCCTCGAGGAGAAAGAAACTAGAGAAGAGACGGGCTCACACCTTGAGACTGACATACCTGGTAAAGGAGACAATTCTTGGCGTGTGAGATATGGATGAGGGTTGCCTTCTATTCTTCAACAAGAAACTGTCCCTTCTTCTTGCGGCAGGTGTACTCAACCAATATGCTGACAAACGATAATCAAAAGATATGCATAAACTGCTCAACCTATGATATCCAGCGCTGCACAATGTTGTTGTCATTGGTGTACACAGTGTGGATGTTGTTGCCACCATGGATTGGAACGCGGTGTTCCTCCATGAGTGGGACTACCAAGCTCGTCAACACCATCCTGTCACCGACGAGGTGGCCGAAATATCTACCACTAGACATGGATGCTACTGATAGGATGCAAGAGAGTTGACAGGGAGAGAGGGAGCTGAATGAGGATGATGGTGGGTTAGTTGTTGTTGGGGAACATTCCATGGAAAACAAAAAAAATTCTATGCACATGCAAGATCTATCCATGGAGATGTATAGCTACGAGAGGGGAGAGTGTGTCTACGTACCCTCATAGACCGTTAAGCGAAAGCGTCTATCAACACAGTTGATCTAGTCATACAACTTCACAATCCATACCGATCAAGCACAGAATGTACGACACCCCCGCGTTCAGCACACGTTCAGCTCGAGGACGTCCTCACCTTCTTGATTCAGTAAGAGGGGCGAAGTAGTAGATGAGTTCCGGCAGCATGATGGTGTGGTGACGGTGGTGGTGAAGAACAATCTCCATAGGGATTCGCCAAGCACAACAGAAACTATGACGGAGGATGAACTAGAGGGAGAGGGGGCGCCGCACACGGCTTGGGGATTCATGGTGTCCTCCAGGGGCTAGCCTTGCTCCTATATTTATATGTTGAGCCCTGGGGTCGTTTCTTGGAGAAAGAGCCTCCTCAAAGTCGGTTTGGAACGCAAGGAAGAGTCCTTCTCGATTTCCAGTACCAGACACCAGGGTCCATGGTGTCTGGTCCCTGACCTCTGTAAAACTTCCTTTTGCACCAAGTTAAAGCCCCGTGGGCCTTACCCCTTGGCCCAACCATGTGATACTATATATCAATCTTTACCTCCAGACCATTCCGGAGCTCCTCGTCATGTCTGTGATCTCATCCGGGACTCCATACAACATTCAGTCACCAACATGCATAACTCATATAATACTATATCATCAACGAACGTTAAGCGTGCGGGCCCTACTACGGGTTCGAGAATGATGTAGACATGACCGAGATGCTTCTCCGGTCAATAACCAATAGCGGGACCTAGATGCCCATATTGGTTCCTACATATTCCATGAGGGTCTTTATCGGTCGAACCTTTATGACAACATATGTAGTTCCCTTTATCTGTCGGTATGTTACTTGCTCGAGATTCGATCGTCGGTATCTCCATACCTAATTCAATATCATTACCGGCAAGTCTCTTTACTCGTTCCATAATACATCATCTTGTAACTAACTCCTTAGTCACTTTGCTTGCAAGCTTCTTATGATGTTGTATTACCGCCCCTACTGCCGCTACTAGTACCGTAAAACCCGACACGAAAAATAGCGGTCGAGAATCGAGGCGGTAGTAGCCCGGAACCACTACGGTACTACGACCGAAGTTCACAAGCGGTACTAGCGCTCAGGGAGCGGTACTACCGCTTGACGTGCTTCGGCGGTTCTACCGCTGAGGACCGTGGTACTACCGCTGGGACAGGACAGGCAGGCACAAATTAGGAAAGATAGCTCGAATGAAGCGGAAAGAAGCATTGGGTGTGATAAGGTTGTGTACGTGTTGATTCCACCCTAGCCTTACCAAAGCAGATCCCCTCTTGATAGTACGGTGACTCCTACGAAACTAGACCACCAGCAGAGAAACGAAAGAGCTACACCGTCTTGAATAAAACACCGTGGGGAAGTAACCATCTCGTGCCAAAGGATGAAACTCTGAAAGAACTCAACGCACACGATTAGTCCGCAAAAGCATTGTCATCAATCACCAAAACATCTTGGGGATAAATATGCCCTTACAATCTCCCCCTTTTTGGTGGATTGATGACAATACGGGATTTGCACAAACAGGAAAGATATAGGATAGGCGCAAAGCCCCACCGTCCTAAAATGTAGAAGGGCTCCCCCTGGATGTGTGCTATCTAGATAAGTGCTTTGTACTGCACGAGACAGATACTAGGATCAACACTCCCCCTACATTTTAGAGACCAATTACCTAAGAAGGATATATGAGAGCAACATAGATAACAGGATAAGCATGCAACTCATAAGCTAGATAGACATAGATAATGATACTCGAAAGATAAGGTAGCATATGTCTCACACCATATGACTGGAACTTAGGTCTCACTGACACAAACCAGACACAAACCAAACAAGGCAAACTGCGAGAAAACACAGAAGATGGAAGACACAACACAAATCCCTAAACTCTCTCCCCCTTTGGCATCGAGACACCAAAAAGGAGAGGGAGTGTTGCTACAGCTCCAGGTGATAGCAAGAAAGGGACACAAATATCAGGTCTCAGCGGGATCGTCTGCGCCACCATCGTCGGTCGGGAAGTGCTCGGCATCAGAATCGGTCCACGGGCAGTGCTGCTGAATCCACTCCTCCTCCTCAGTAAGCTGGTCCTCAGATCCACTATTAACGGTGGCACCCAACTGACGCATGAGCTCCTTGTGACGACTACGGGCCTTCTTCTCACCCACATGAGTCATGTACTGACCGTGAGCCTCCATGCAGAACAACTTCTTCATCTTGAGCTTGAGCTTCTTTGCCTAAGAGGGCTCTGCCGCAGAAGGCACATAGTCATCATCATCCTCAGCCTCAGCCTCAGCCTCCTCCTCGGTCTCCATGGCAGTAGCAGACGAAGGACCTCCAGGTTTAGGGACCTGAGAGCCCCAGTTGTCCTTCTTCCTCAGACGCTTGACGTCGTGAGAAACTAACTCTCCGGTCTCTAGCATCACCTTGGGATAGACACGATCCCAGGCCTTCTCAATAAGCAGCATGATGAACGGATGATAAATCGGGCACTTGCGCTCGAAGATAGCAGATAAAAGCTCAGACCACATAACATGGGATATATCCAGGGACTCTCTGGTGTTTTGTTCCTTCTCACGCTGGCAGAAAAGAAGCATATCCATGAGATAAGAATGAACCATATCCAGATTCCCGATGCGAGGGAAAAGAGTCTCATGGAAGACACGGTGAAGAATGTCCAGAAAGGGAGGCAGCTCATACGTTTCCTTCTTCGTCTCAGGGTTGATCTTCAAAGTGCAGTAGGGCCATAGAGCTTGCTTGTGAGTGGAGGTGGTGTTGCGGTGTGGGTGAAAGCCGACATGATACGCAAGCCCTTGATCTTCCACCCCAATCAATTCCATGAACGCCTTCCACTTGACTAAAAGCAACTTGGCATTGGTCATCCAAGTCAGTGTCCTGTCCTCATCAGTCCCGAGATGAACCGTGGCATAGAATTGGGCCATGACACCAAGAAAGTTTAGTTGAGTGCACATCTGAAGAGCTTCACCAAAGTATTCAGGATCCTTCTCCATATGGTCGGTGTCGATGGAGTGGACGTTAACAAAGAGGTTCTTCTTAGCCTTGAGTACATCAAAGAAGATGGCAAACTGAAACCTGTTCCAGAACGGACGGTTGACCAAAGTGGGATCTTGGTCTGCCTCATAGGGGTTGCTGCGACGTCTTGCCCAGAACTCCTTGGCTTGCATTTCTGGCACAGTTTTGCCAGATTGCTTCGGCTTGACACCAGGCTTCTTCTGGATTTGGGGTGGAGGAGGAGCACTTGAGGAACCTCCTGCAGACTCAGTTGTGCGGTACCGCTTGGACGTGGCACGACCGGTGTTGACACGCCGAGCCTGATGCTCAGGAAGCTCATCACCTGGAACCACACACAAGAACACGCAAACAACCAGAAAGAACGAGCATAAGCCACCAAACACAACAAAAAATGACCACTGATTAGTAAAAGTATGGTGGAACCTGGTAGAGAGCGGTAGTACCGCGACCTGTGAGCGGCAGTACCGCTCCAAGCGGTAGTACTGCTCCAGAGGGAGCGGTAGTACCGCTCGGTACGGGAAACAACAGTTTCCTACTGCCGTGGTCAGATCCGGCACTACCGTCCTATCAAATTCAAAAATACTCCTACCAAACACCAATCCAAACTGCCTAGATGCCTTCTCCATCCTACTCAAGCCTAGATTTGGCCAAAAATCTAGAGATGCAACTACTATTGCCCCTAAGATGCTAGATTGGAAATCTAGACAAGAAGAGAGAGGGAACAGGGGCAATACCGGCATCCATGGCAAGAGGACAAGGTGGGGATCGTCTCCATCGAAGGAAATGGAAAGGAGCGCCCCGGAGAGGGAGATCCACCGGAGCCCTCCCGCGGCGCCGGTTGCTGGAGAGACAAACACAGCGTGGGGGCGAGCGAATGGGTATGGGGGAGAAGAGAACTCCCCTGCCCCCGATATAACCCCCTGCCCCCGCCTCGCAGCGGTAGTACCGCGCTGGTGGGCGGTAGTACCGCTTAGAGCGGTAGTACCGCACACCACCAGCGGTAGTACCGCTCAGCAACCACAGGCCTCTAGACACACGGCTTAAGCTAAAAAAGAACGAAAAAAACACAGCCAAGACAGAGGAAAGACCAACAAGGCCACAAACACACTAACAATGGACCAGAACACACCTCTTCAAGAGAGGGCGGTGGCCGAGGCCACCTATGTTTGAGTCAAGAGGTATGGCGTCGCGAAGATTTTAACCGTGGACCCATGACCAAAACTCGTCTTTGAAGCACTAGTACCATAAAAATATGGTTAAAGTGAAAGACTAGATCAATTTATGCATAATGGGGGGAGGGAGAGTTCATTGAGAGAACAACACTCCCCCTATGTCCATGCCTACATCTAGACTAGACAACAAGTAGAGTGAGGAGGGGTGTGCACGGGCTCAAGTCACATTGCTCGAATCAATGATATTTAGCTCATGGCTTAACTCGCGAAATCTTGCTTCATCCAAGGGCTTCGTGAAAATATCTGCAAGGTTATCATGAGTGTTGACATACTTGAGCTCGATCTCCCCCCGCCTAATGTGATCCCGGATGAAGTGATACCGAATCTCAATATGCTTCGTCTTGAAATGTTGCACTGGGTTGAGCGAATTCTTGATTGCATTTTCATTGTCACACCAAAGAGGCACTTTGTCACAAATGACACCGTATTCCTTTAAAGTTTGCCTCATCCATAAGAGTTGTGCACAACAACTACCGGCCGCCACATATTCCGCTTCGGTGGACGAGAGAGACACACAACTTTGCTTCTTGGAAGACCAACTTACCAAAGAGCAACCAAGAAATTGGCACCCTCCAGAAGTGGACTTCCTATCCACCTTGTCTCCCGCCCAATCAGAATGCGTGAATCCTTCAAGCTTGAAGTTTGCTCCTCTTGGGTACCAAAGGCCAAAGTTTGGGGTATGAGCCAAATATCGAAAGATTCGCTTGACCGCCACAAAATGGCTTTCCTTTGGTGCGGCTTGAAACCGTGCACACATACCCACACTCAACATGATATCCGGTCTAGATGCACAAAGGTAAAGCAAGGATCCAATCATAGAGCGATATACCTTTTGATCCACCGCTTTACCATTGGGATCAATGTCAAGTTGGCACTTGGTAGGCATTGGAGTAGAAGCCGGCTTGACATCACTTAGCTTGAATCTCTTAAGCATGTCTTGAGTGTATTTGGCTTGGTTGATGAAGGTACCTTCTCTTCTTTGTTTGATATCAAAACCAAGGAAGAACTTCAACTCTCCCATCGAAGACATCTTGAACTTAGAGGTCATGAGAGCGGCAAATTCTTCATTGAAAGCTTTGTTAGGGGAACCAAAGATAATGTCATCAACATATAGTTGGCACACAAACAACTCCCCTTTGACCTTCTTAGTAAAAAGAGTGGGATCGATTTGCCCAACTTCAAATCCACGATCTTGTAGCAACTTGGTAAGGTGGTCATACCACTCACGTGGGGCTTGTCTAAGGCCATAGAGTGCCTTATCGAGTTGATACACATGATCCGGGAAGTAAGGCTCCTCGAACCCGGGGGGTTGCTTGACATAAACCAACTCATTAATAGGACCATTAAGAAGAACACTTTTCACATCCATTTGTTGCAACTTAAAGTTGTGATGGGAAGCATAAGCAATCAACAAACGTATGGATTCAAGATGAGCAACAGGAGCAAAGGTTTCACCGTAATCGATACCCTCGACTTGGGAGTAGCCTTGTGCTACCAATCTTACCTTGTTGCGAATGATGTTCCCATGAGCATCTTGCTTGTTCTTGAAGATCCACTTGGTTCCAATGACGCTATGGTTCCCCGAAGGCCTTGGCACCAACCTCCACACCTTGTTGTACTCGAAGTTGTTGAGTTCTTCATGCATGGCATTGAGCCAATCCGAGTCTTCGAGCGCCTCATAGACCTTTTGGGGTTCAACACAAGAGACAAACTCGTGATGTTCACAATAGTTTGCTAATTGTCTATGGGTGCTTACCCCCTTTCTTAGGCTTCCAACCACATTCTCCATGAGATGGCCTTTGGTGGTGAGTTTGGAAGCAATCTTCGCGGCACGAGGCTCTAATTGCTCCTTGGATGTGGAAGGAGGAGGGATAACTTGATCATCTTGAGCGTCGTCTTGAGCTTGTTCTTGATCTTGAGCTTGCTCATGATCTTGAACTTGCTCGAGGGGGAGAACTTGACCTTGGGCATCATTTGGAGGTTCACCATCATCTTGAGATTGATCTTGCCCTTGGTCTTGTTCCCGAGGTTGAGGGCCAACACTTTGTTCTTCGGAAGCATGTGGGTCTTGAGTAGGTGAATGCTCCACTTGAGTGGAGCATTGTCCTTCTCCTTCGGCCAAAAGGGGTTCCTCAATGGGTAGAATATGACCAATACCCATTCTTCTTATGGCTTGGGGAGGAATTTCATCACCTACATCACAAGTACCACTTTGCTCCACTTGGGAGCCATTATTTTCGTCAAACTCCACGTTACACGTCTCCTCAATGAGTCCGGTGGACTTGTTGAGAACACGGTAAGCATGAGAGTTTGTAGCATAACCAACAAATATGCCCTCATAAGCTCTAGCCTCAAATTTAGACAAACGAACACCTTTCTTGAGAATGAAACACTTACACCCGAACACCCGGAAGTACTTGAGATTGGGCTTGTTCCCGGTGAGTATCTCATAAGGAGTCTTGTTCAAACCTTTGTGGAGATAGAGCCGATTGGATGCATGACATGCGGTGTTGATGGCTTCAGCCCAAAAGTTGTGTGGAGACTTGAACTCCGCCATCATGGTCCTTGCCGCATCCATCAACGTCCGGTTCTTCCTCTTCGCAACACCATTTTGTTGAGGGGTATATGGTGCAGAATATTGATGCTTGATCCCCTCATCACTAAGAAACTCATCCAAGGTGTAGTTCTTGAACTCGGTGCCGTTGTCACTTCTTATTGTCAAGATCTTTGCATTATGTTGATGTTGAGCTTCATTTGCAAAGTCGATGACGGTTTGTTCAGTCTCACTCTTCCTCTTGAAGAAGTATACCCAAGTGTATCTTGAATAATCATCCACAATCACCAAGCAATACTTTCTACCCCCAAGACTATCAAAGGATGGAGGCCCAAAGAGGTCCATGTGCAGGAGCTCCAAGGGTCTCTTCGAGTAGATGATAGTCGTGGGAGGGTGAGCCGTCTCATGAAGCTTTCCTTCGATACAAGCACTGCAAGCACGATCTTTGGCAAAACTAACATTTGTTAGTCCATGGACATGGTCCCCCTTGAGAAGACTTTGCAAAGATCTCATATTGACATGGGCTAAACGGCGATGCCAAAGCCATCCCACATCAACTTTAGCCATTAGGCATGACGCGGTCTTAGTGGGTTGCTCCAAAAAGTTAATCACATAGAGACCGTTCTCGACATGTCCAACAAAGGCTACTTTAAGAGTCTTGCTCCACAAGAGGGCCACGGTATCAATATCAAAGAAGGTGGCAAAGCCCATGAGTGCAAGTTGACAAACAGAAAGTAAATTGAACGCAAAGGACTCAACAAGCATGACTTTCTCGATCGTTAGATCATGAGAAATGACAACCTTGCCAAGACCCAATACCTTAGAATGTGAGGCATCACCCCACTCGACATTGGTGGGCATAGATGGGATCTTTTGCACGTCCACCACCAAGTCCTTACTCCCGGTCATATGATTTGTTGCTCCACTATCGAGAAACCATGATCCCCCACCGGAAGCAAATACCTACAAGAGATCAATGCTTGGTTTTAGGTACCCATTTAGTAATGGGTCCTTTGATGTTAGTAACAAGGGTCTTAGGAACCCAAATAGACCATTCAATGTACTCATAAGAAGAACCAACAAATTTAGCATAAACATGCCCATCACTAGCACGGCACAACACATAAGAGGGGTTACAGTCGCTGGCTTTGTTGGGAGAGATGGCTTTGCGCTCTTTGGCATCACCACTCTTCGCATTGTTCTTCTTCTCCTTAGGAGCACCCTCTCCCTCCTTCACAAAAATTTTCTTGAGCGGGGGAGGTTGTTTGGTCTTGTTATTCTTCTCCTTGTTCTTCTTCTTGATCTTGGACTTGGGTGAGAACCCAACTCCCTCCTTGCCCACAACTTCCTTTTGATTGCTCAAAAGGTCATTTAGGTTCTTCTCACCTTGTATGCATGACACAAGACCTTTCTCGAGTTGTTCCTTCAACTTGGCATTCTCCTCCACAAGATGCACATGCTCACAACACGGCTTAGTAGCATTTGCATTATGAATTAAGACCATGTGAGGAAATGTGGCCTTTTCCTTGGTTAGCTTAACTTGGAGTTGAGCATGAGACTCCTTGAGGTTTGCATGAGCACCTTTCAAGACCTTATGGGCCTTGTCAAGTACATTAAACTCCTCCTTGAGTCTAGCATGATCAACCCCAAGATTAGCCTTCTCGGAAGTTAGAACACGAGACACAACAAGAGCATGATCAAGATCTTTCTTTAATTTGGCATGGTCACGTTGTGTGACTCCTCAAGAGCCAAACGATGCCCACGCTCTTCCTCAAGAGCATTAGAAAGATCCGATATCTCATCGGCATAGTCACAACTATGACCTTCCATCTTAGAGATGGTTTCTTCGTGAGCCTCGATCATGTCATTGGCTTCACCAAGTTGTTCCAAGAGAGCAACGAAGTGCTTCTTGGATTTGCCCTTGAGCTTACTCATGAAGGACTCAAATTCATTTACCTCCTCATTAGACCCCTTACCATCATCAAAGCCAACCGTCGAAGAAGGATTAGGAATAATGGTGGTTTTGATGTTGGGGGTTACCTTGTTGGTCGCCTTAGCCATGAGGCACTTGGCGGTGATGTTCTCGTTGGGTGAATCAAAAAGAGACACCCGGGGAGTTGTGGCAATGGCAACGGATGCCATGGCCATTGCTTCACTATCTTCATCATCATTGTCATCCTCACGGTATTCTTCTTGAACCACCAACCCGCGAGTAGGAGTCTTCTTGGTGAAGTTGTTCTTGTTGGGGAAGGACTTGGCCTTGTCTTTTCGGATGAACTTGCCACCATTGTCTTCCCGCTTCTCGTAAGGACAATCCACAATGAAATGGCTCACATTGCCACAGTTGAAACAAGTTCTAACTTGTTGCTTGCCCTTGAGGCCACTTGAGTTGTTCTTGTTGAAGTTGGGTCTTGTATTCTTCTTGCTCCAGAATTGTCTTCTGGCAAGAGCCATGTGCTCATGATAATCATATTTTGTGTCTTCGGGGTTGCTCTCCTCATCTTCCTCTTCTTCCTCTTCTTCCACATTGACCTTGGCCTTCAAGGCAAGGTTGGGCTTCTTTGCCCTTTGAGAACGGAGCACCGCATTGTCGGCAGTCTTGTCCAAGATGCTCATTGCAACGAACTCATCCAGCACTTCACTTGATGTCATGGAGTGGAAGTCCGGTCTTTGACGAATGACGGAGGACATGGCCTTGTTGTAGGGCATCATGGCCTTGAGGAACTTGCGCTTGATCCAATTGTCATCCGTGTCCTTGCTCCCATGATCTCGGAGTGCGACCGCGAGTTTGGTCACTCTTCGAAAGAGCTCACGAGGTTCTTCATCTTCTTTCATTGCAAACTCATCGGCTTCATCTTGCACCACTTCATAGTTGGAGCGTGGAATGCTAGCACTTCCTCGATAGAGAGACACAACACATTGCCATGCGTCTTTAGCCATGGCATGAGGTCGAAGATGAGGGAGATCTTCGAGAAGGATTGCATCTTGGATGATGAAGAGAGCACTCTCATTGAATTGATTATCCACGGCTTCTCAAGGGGTGAAGTTGCTTGGGTCATGTGGATAGAAACCTTCTTCTATAATTCTACAAAGGTTAGTATTCACATGTTTTAAATGACCCTTGAAACGATACACCCAAGAATCAAAATCCTCATTTTTCACAATCTTAGGAGGAGGACCGGCATGATTTAAATGAGTGGTGGGAATCGGTCCACCATAAGTAGGAGGTTCCACATGGGCAAAGATGCCGGAGCCATTTCTACCACTAGTAGAAGGACCTTTTTCACTATTAGCTTCCCCCTTGTCGGAGTTGGCATCCGTCACCTTGTTAGTGGGATCACCCACTTTCGTCGGTGAGGTGGATAGTTTAAGTCCTTCTAGTAATTCAGTAAACATGCTTTTAACCTCGGCCGTCATGGAGGTTTTCAATGTGTCTAAAGCCACATTGAATTCCTCACGTGAGACCGAGGTTCCCCCATCGGCCGTAGACGAGATAGGATTCACACCGAAGTGCTCCTCCGCACCGTCGTTGGTGTCAACCATACTCTTCGGACGACAAAGTCCTTAATAAAGAGACGAGGCTCTGATACCAATTGAAAGGATCGATACGGTTGACTAGAGGGGGGGGGGGTGAATAGGCAACTAACAATTTTTAAGCTTTTCTTCAACAATTTAAACCTTGCGACAAAGGAGGTTGTCTAGATATGCAACTAAGTGGGCAACCTATATGATGCAATGACAACTAGCACACAAGCAAGCAATAGATACAACACAAGTAAGCTTGCAAAAGTAAAGGCACGAAATAACCAAGAGTGGAGCCGGTGAAGACGAGGATGTGTTACCGAAGTTCCTTCCTTTTAAGGGGAAGTATGTCTCCTTAAAGCGGTGTGGAGGCACAATGCTCCCCAAGAAGCCACTAGGGCCACCGTAATCTCCTCACGCCCTCACACAATGCGAGATGCCATGATTCCACTATTGGTGCCCTTGAAGGCAGCGACCGAACCTTTACAAACAAGGTTGGGGCTATCTCCACAACACTTGGAGGCTCCCAACAACACCATGAAGCTTCACCACAATGGAGTATGGCTTCGAGGTGACCTCAACCGTCTAGGGTGCTCAAAGACCCAAGAGTAACAAGATCCGCTAGGGATTAGTGGGGGGAATCAAATTTCTCTTGGTGGAAGTGTAGATCGGGGCCTTCTCAACCAATCCCGAGCAAATCAACAAGTTTGATTGGCTTGGGAGAGAGATCGGGCGAAAATGGAGCTTGGAGCAACAATGGAGCTTTTGGGGAAAGAGGTGAGTCAACTTTGGGGAAGAAGACACCTTTATATAGTGGGGGAAACAATCCAACCGTTACCCCCCAAACAGCCACGCACAGAGTAGTACTACCGCTTGGGCAGGGCGGTACTACCGCTCCCTCCCAGTGGTACTGCGGCGCTGAAGAGGGATGCAGGGTCCTGGACCCAGAGCGGTACTACCGCGGAAGTATTGGCGGTACTACCGCTTGGAGCGGTACTACCGCCACTACTGCTGCTACTAGTACCGTAAAACCCGACACGAAAAACAGTGGTCGAGAATCGAGGCGGTAGTATCCCAGAACCACTGCGGTACTACGGCCGAAGTTCTCAAGCGGTACTACCGCTTGGGGAGCGGTACTACCGCTTGACGTGCTGCGGCGGTAATACCGCTGAGGACCGCGGTACTACCGCTGGGACAGGACAGGCAGGCACAGATTAGGAAAGATAGCTCCAATGAAGCGAAAAGAAGCATCGGGTGTGATAAGGATGTGTACGTGTTGATTCCACCCTAGCCTTACCAGAGCGGATCCCCTCTTGATAGTACGGTGACTCCTATGAAACTAGACCACCAGCAGAGAAACGAAAGAGCTACACCGTCTTGAATAAAACACCAAGGGGAAGGAATTGTTTCGTGCCAAAGGATGAAACTCTGAAAGAACTCAAAGCACACGATTAGTCCACAAAATCATTGTCATCAATCACCAAAACATCTTGGGGATAAATATGCCCTTACAACGTATAAAATAGGGGAGCTACATCACGAGCTATTGATCTCCAACATAATTTGCAATGATATTTTGACTATGTTCATGATAAATTTTAGTTCAAATAATTAAATTACCAATGAACTCCCACTTAAATCAACATCCCTCAAGTTGTCTAAGTGATGCATGATCCAAATCAACTAACCCATGTTCAGTCATCATGTGAGATGGGGCAGTCATCAATGGTGAACATCTTCATGTTGATCATATCTACTATATGACTCATGTTCAACCTTTCGGTCTCCAGTTTTTGAGACCATGTATGTACATGCTAGGCTCGTCAAGTTTAACCCAAGTATTCCGCGTGTGTAAATCCGGCTTACACCCGTTGTATGTGAACGTTGAATTTGATGATGTCAGTTTTCTGTCAAGGATGCCCGTACTCGGATGGTCCTTCACCAATGCGATAGTCCTGACGAGCTCACCCGGTGTACTCCTCTGCCACCGCCTCCACCACCCTAGTCACCTTTGAAGGGAGACATAGAGATTTGCAAGATACATACAGATCTGAATGTTGCAGACCCGTTGACTAAGCCTCTTCCACGAGCAAAACACGATCAGTACCAAGACTCCATGGGTGTTAGAATCATTACTATGTAATCTAGATTATTGACTCTAGTGCAAGTGGGAGACTGAAGGAAATATGCCCTGGAGGCAATAATAAAGTTGTTATTTATATTTCCTTATATCATGATAAATGTTTATTATTCATGCTAGAATTGTATTAACCTGAAACTTAGTACATGTGTGAATACATAGACAAAACAAAGTGTCCCTAGTGTGCCTCTACTTGACTAGCTCGTTAATCAAAGATGGTTATGTTTCCTGACCATGGACATGTGTTGTCATTTGACAAACGGGATCACATCATTAGAGAATGATGTGATGGACAAGACCCATCCGTTAGCTTAGGATAATGATCGTTAAGTTTTATTGCTATTGCTTTCTTCATGACTTATACATGTTCCTCTGACTATGAGATTATGCAACTCCCAAATACAGGAGGAACAACTTGTGTGCTATCAAACGTCACAACGTAACTGGGTGATTATAAAGATGCTCTACAGGTGTCTCGGAAGGTGTTTGTTGGGTTGGCATAGATCGAGATTAGGATTTGTCACTCTGTGTATTGGAGATGTATCTCTGGGCCCTCTCGGTAATGTTCATCACTATAAGCCTTGCAAGCAATGTGACTAATGAGTTAGTTACGGGATGATGCATTACGGAATGAGTAAACAGACTTGCCGGTAACGAGATTGAACTAGGTATGAAGATATCGACGATTGAATCTCGGGCAAGCAACATATCAATGACAAAGGGAACAACGTATGTTGTTGTGCGGTTTGACTGATAAAGACCTTTGTAGAATATGTAGGAGCCAATATGAGCATCCAGGTTACGCTATTGGTTATTGACCGGAGATGTGTCTCGATCATGTCTACATAGTTCTTGAACCCGTAGGGTCCGCACGCTTAACATTCGATGACGATTTGTATTATGAGTTATGTGTTTTGGTGACCGAAGTTTGTTCGGAGTCCCAGATGAGATCACAGACATGATGAGGAGTCTCGAAATGGTCGAGAGGTAAAGATTCATATATTGGAAGGTTATATTCAGACATTGGAATGGTTCCGAGTGATTCAGATATTTTTTCGGAGTACCGAGGGGTTACCGGAACCCCCCAAGGAAGTTTTGGGCCAACATGGGCCTAAGGGAGAGAGAGGGAAGCCCATGGGGTGTGGCTGCACGCCCCCCTCCTAGGGAGTCCGAATAGGACAAGGAGGAGGGGGCGATGCTCCCCTTCCCTTTCCCTCTTCCTCTCCTTCCTATTCCCTCTGGTGGAGAAAGGAAAGGGGGGGGGGGCGAATCCTACTTGGACTAGGAGTCCAAGTAGGACAACCCACATGGCGCGCCCCTCCTGGCCGCCGGCCTCTCTCCACCCCTCCTTTATATATGTGGGCAGGGGGCACCCCAAAGGCACATCAATTGTTCTCTTAGCCGTGTGCGGTGCCCCCCTCCATAGTTTACTCCTCCGGTCATAGCATCGTAGTGTTAGGCGAAGCCCTGCGCGGATCACATCACCAACACCGTCACCATGCCATCATGCTAACAGAACTCTCCCTCGACCCACTACTGGATCAAGAGTTCGAGGGACGTCATCGAGCTGAACGTGTACTGAACACGGAGGTGCCATACGCTCGGTACTTGGATCGGTTGGATCGTGAAGACGTTCGACTATAACAACCGCGTTAACCTAACGCGCGCTTTCGCTTTCGGTCTACAAGGGTACGTGGACACACTCTCCCCCTCTCGTTTCTATGCATCTCCTAGATAGATCTTGCGAGAGCGTAGGAATTTTTTTGAAATTGCATGCTACATTCCCCTACAGTGGTATAAAAGCTAGGTTTATGCGGAGATGATATGCACGAGTAGAACACAAAGAGTTGTGAGCGATAATAGTCATACTGCTTACCACCAATGTCTTACTTTGATTCGGCGGTATTGTTGGATGAAGCGGCCCGAACTGACATTACATGACCGCGTTCATGAGACTAGTTGTACCGACGTGCTTTGCACACAGGTGGCTGGCGGGTGCCTGTTTCTCCAACTTTTGTTGAATCGAGTTTGACTACGGCCGGTCCTTGTTGAAGGTTAAAACATCACACTTGATGAAAAATCATTGTGTCGGATTACGGGTTCCGCAAACCCTTGAGAGGTTCGAACTTTGGGGTGCGTGCGAAAATCTCAACCTACCCAACCTGCCTACTCGCGATCCTCCTAAGCCTAGCACGTCGAGCTTGAAGAGACAAAGAGACACATCAGTTTATCCTGGTTCGGGCCACCTTGAGGTGTAATACCCTACTCCAGCGTTTTGGTGGATTGCCTCGAAGGGCTGAGGATGAACTAGTAAAGTGGATGAACTGGCCTCAGGAGGTGAGGTGTTCTTAATCTCAAGAGAGCTGGTGAGGTGGTCGGATGAGAATGGATCTGATCCGATCCCCCTCTATGGTGGTGGCTAAGTCCTATTTATAGTGGCCTTGGTCCTCTTCCCAAATGTTGGCAAGAAGGGATCCCACAACGGCCGGATTTGAAAGGGGACAAGCAATATAGCTTATCCTGACAAAAGTGGTCTTCGCCTGCGAAAAGCCCCTGTTCGTGATGCTGCAGTGGGCTCAGTGATGACCTCCGTCCTGTCGTCCTGGTGGTCTTGGTCTCGTTGCACCAGAATGGAAACCTTTGGCTGATTCCTCGGGACTCTGCACCTGTGGCTTGCCTCCCTTGAACCAAAGAGGAAACTGACGCTCTGTGCCCACTGGCGCCCATGTGGCGCCCGCCTGGCCTTGGTCGTCTTGGCTCACGTCAGCTGAGCCTCGTGAGGTGCACCTTGCATAGAACTCTCCGCCCCTCGGGAGCTAGCCTGAAGAGGCCGATCCCCTCGGGTGTCTTGGCGTCGTCCGCCTCGCGAGGGTCTGGAGCTGTTGATGTCAATGCTGGGCCGTACCAAGCCATCGATGGAGCCACGTGGTGGGCCGCAGGCAGGCAGGTCTGGATACCCCCATATCCAGAACTCCGACACATTGTGGTTTTGATGCATAGGTAAGAACGGTTCTTGCTAGAAGCCCGCAGCAGCCATGTAAAACTTGCAACAACAAAGTAGAGGATGTCTAACTTGTTTTTGCAAGGCTTGTTGTGATGTGATATGGTGAACACATGATGTGATATAAATTGTTGTATGAGATGATCATGTTTTGTAACAAAGTTATCGGCAACTGGCAGGAGCCATATGGTTGTCGCTTTATTATATGAAATGCAATCTCCATGTAATTGCTTTACTTTCTCACTAAGGGGTAGCGATAGTCGTAGAAGCAATAGTTGGCGTGACGACAACGATGCTACGATGGAGATCAAGGTGTCAAGCCAGTTATAATGGAGATCATGACGGTGCTTTGGAGATGGAGATCAAAGGCACAAAATGATGATGGCTATATCATGTCACATATTTTGGTAGCATGTGATGTTTATCTTTTATGCATCTTATTTTTCTTAGTACGGCGTAGCATTATAAGATGATCCCTCACTAAATTTCAAGATATAAGTGTTCTCCCGGAGTGTGCACCGTTGCTACAGTTCGTCGTGCCGAGACACCATGTGATGATCGGGTGTGATAAGCTCTACGTTCACATACAATGGGTGCAAGCCAGTTTTGCACGTGCAGAATACTCAGGTTAAACTTGACGAGCCTAGCATATGCAGATATATATGGCCTCGGAACACTAAGACCGAAAGGTCGAACGTGAATCATATAGTAGATATGATCAACATAGAGATGTTCAGTATTGAAAACTACTCCATCTCATGTGATTATTGGACATGATTTAGTTGATATGGATCACATGATCATTTAGATGACTAGAGGGATGTCTATCTAAGTGGGTGTTCTTTAGTAATATGATTAATTGAACTTTAATTTATCATGATCTTAGTCCTCATAGTTTTTTGCATATATATGTTGTTGTAGATCAATGGCCCGTGCTACCGTTCCCTTGAATTTTAATGCATTCCTAAAGAAAGCTAAGTTGAAAGACGATGGTAGCAATCACACGGACTAGGTCCGTAACTTGAGGATTATCCTTATTGCTGCACAAAAGAATTACGTCCTGGAAGCACCGCTAGGTGTACCACCTGCCCTAGCAACTGCAAACATTGTGAATGCCTGGCAGTCGCGTGTTGATGACTACTAAATAGTTCAGTGTGCCATGCTTTACGTCTTAGAATCGGGACTTCAAAGACGTTTTGAATGTCATGGAGCATTTGATATGTTCCAAAGAGTTGAATTTACTATTTCAAGCAAATGCCTGAGTTGAGAGATATGAAGTCTCCAACAAGTTCTATAGCTGCAAGATGGAGGAGAATAGTTCTGTCAGCGAACACATACCCAGAATGTCTGGGTACCATAACCACTTAACTCAGCTGGGAGTTAATCTTCCTGATGATAGTGATGATAGTGTCATTGATAGAGTTCTTCAATCACTGCCACCAAGCTGTAAAGGCTTAGTGATGAAATACAATATGCAAGGGATGGAAAAGACAATTCTCGAGCTCTTTGCAATGCTAAAGGCTGCGGAGGAGAAATCAAGAAGGAGCATCAAGTGTTGATGGTTAACAAGACCACTAGTTTCAAGAAAAAGGGCAAAGGAAAGAAGGGGAACTTCAAGAAGAATAGAAAGCAAGTTGCTACTCCTGGGAAGAAGCCTAAGTCTGGACCTAAGCCTGAAACTGAGTGCTTCTACTGCAAAGGGACTGGTCACTGGAAGCGGAACTGCCCTAAGTATTTGGCGGATAAGAAGGATGGCAAAGTGAAAGGTATATTTGATATACATGTTATTGATGTGTACCTTACTAATGCTCGTAGTACCGCCTGGGTATTTGATATTGGTTCTGTTGCTCATATTTGCAACTCGAAACAGGGGCTAGTGATTAAAGAAAGATTGGCTAAGGACAAGGTGATTATGCGCGTCAGAAATGGTTCCAAGGTCGATGTGATCACTGTCGGCATGCTACCTCTACATCTATCTTCGGGATTAGTTTTAGACCTGAATAATTGTTATTTGGTCCCAGCGTTGAGCATGAACATTGTATCTGGATCTTGTTTGATGAGAGACGGTTATTCATTTAAATCAGAGAATAATGGTTGTTCTATTTATATGAGCAATATCTGTTATGGCCATGCACCCTTAATGAGTGCTCTATTTTTGTTGAATCTCGATCATAGTGATACACATATTCATAATGTTGAAGCCAAAAGATGCAAAGTTAGTAATGATAGTGCAACTTATTTGTGGCACTGCCGTTTAGGTCATATTGGTGTAAAGCGCATAAAGAAACTCCATGTTGATGGGCTTTTGGAATCACTTGATTATGAATCACTTGATGCTTGTGAACCATGCCTCATGGGAAAGATGACTAAGACTCCGTTCTCCGGAACAATGGAGCGAACCAGTGATTTATTGGAAATAATCAATACTAATGTATGCGATGCAATGAGTGTTGAGGCTCGCGGCGGGTATCGTTATTTTCTGACCTTCACGGATGATTTGAGCAGATATGGGTATATCTACTTAATGAAACACAAGTCTGAAACATTTGAAAAGTTCAATGAATTTCAGAGTGAAGTGGAAAATCATCATAACAAGAAAATAAAGTTTCTACGATCGGATCCCGGAGGTGAATATTTGAGTTACGAGTTTGGTGTTCATTTGAAACAATGTGGAATAGTTTCACAACTCACGCCACCTGGAACACCACAACATAATGGTGTGTCCGAACATCGTAACCGTACTTTATTAGATATGGTGCGATGAGACGACACCATATGAACTATGGTTTGGCAAGAAACCCAAGCTACCGTTTCTTAAAGTTTGGGGCTGCGATGCTTATGTGAAAAAGCTTCAACCTGGTAAGCTCGAACCCAAATCGGAGAAATGCATCTTCATAGGATACCCAAAGGAAACTGTTGGGTACACCTTCTATCACAGATCCGAAGGCAAGATATTCGTTGCTAAGAATGGATCCTTTCTAGAGAAGGAGTTTCTCTCGAAAGAAGTGAGTGGGAGGAAAGTAGAACTTGATGAGGTAATTGTACCTTCTCCTAAATTGGAAAGTAGTTCATCACAAAAATCAGTTCCAGTGATTCCTACACCAATTAGTGAAGAAGTTAATGATGATGATCACGAAGCTTCAGATCAAGTTACTACCGAACCTCGTAGTCAACAGAGTACGGTCCGCACCAGAGTGGTACATTAATCCTATTCTGGAAGTCATGTTACTAGAGCATGATGAACCTACGAACCAGAAGGAAGCAATGATGAGCCCAGATTCCGTGAAATGGCTTGAGGCCATGAAATCTGAGATGGGATCCATGTATAAGAACAAAGTGTAGACTTTGGTGGGCTTGCCTGATGATCGGCAAGCCATAGAAAATAAATGGATCTTCAAGAAGAAGACTGACACTGATGGCAATGTTACTGTCTACAAAGCTCGACTTGTTGCGAAAGGTTTTCGACAAGTTCAAGGAGTTGAGTACGATCAGACCTTCTCACCTGTAGTGATGATTAATTCTTTCCGAATCATGTTAGCAATTGCCGCCTTTTATGATTATGAAATTTGGCAAATGGATGTCAAAACTGCATTACTTAATGGATTTCTTAAAGAAGAGTTGTATAGGATGCAACCGAAAGGTTTTTTCGATCCAAACGGTGCTAACAAAGTCTGCAAGCTGCAACGATCCATTTATGGACTGGTGCAAGCCTCTCGGAGTTGGAATATACGCTTTGATAATGTGATAAAAGCATATGGTTTTATACAGACTTTTGGAGAAGCCTGTATTTACAAGAAAGTGAGTGGGAGCTCTGTAGCATTTCTAATATTATATGTGGATGACATATTGTTGATTGAAATAATACAGAATTTCTGGATAGCACAAAAGGATACTTGAATAAGAATTTTTCAATGAAAGACCTCGGTGAAGTTGCTTATATACTGGGCATCAAGATCTATAGGGATAGATCAAGACGCTTAATTGGACTTTCACAAAGCACATACCTTGATAAAGTTTTGAAGAAGTTAAAAATGGATTAGTCAAAGAAACGGTTCTTGCCTATGTTACAAGGTGTGAAGTTGAGTCAGACTCAATGTCCGACCACTGCAGAAGATAGAGAGAAAATGAAAGTCATTCCCTATGCCTCAGCCATATGTTCTATCATGTATGCAATGCTATGTACCAGACCTGATGTGTGCCTTGCTATAAGTTTAGCAGGGAGGTACCAAAGTAATCCAGGAGTGGATCACTGGACATCGGTCAAGAACATCCTGAAATACCTAAAAAGGACTAAGGATATGTTCCTCATTTATGGAGGTGACAAAGAGCTTGTCGTAAATGGTTATGTCGATGCAAGCTTTGACACTGATCCGGATGACTCTAAGTCACAAACCGGATACGTATCTATATTGAATGGTGGAGCTGTCAGTTGGTGCAGTTCCAAGCAGAGCGTTGTGGTGGGATCTACGTGTGAAGCGGAGTGCATAGCTGCTTCGGAAGCAGCAAATGAAGGAGTCTAGATGAAGGAGTTCATATCCAATATAGGTGTAATACCTAGTGCATCAGGTCCAATGAAAATCTTTTGTGACAATACTGGAGCAATTGCCTTGGCAAAGAAATCCAGATTTCACAAGAGAACCAAACACATCAAGAGATGCTTCAATTCCATACGCGATCAAGTCAAGGAGGGAGACATAGAGATTTGCAAGATACATACGGATCTGAATGTTGCAGACCCATTGACTAAGCCTCTTCCACGAGCAAAACATGATCAACACAAAGACTCCATGGGTGTTAGAATCATTACTATGTAATGTAGATTATTGACTCTAGTGTAAGTGGGAGACTGAAGGGAATATGCCCTAGAGGCAATAATAAAGTTGTTATTTATATTTCCTTATATCATGATAAATATTTATTATTCATGCTAGAATTGTATTAACCAGAAACTTAGTACATGTGTGAATACATAGACAAAACAAAGTGTCCCTAGTGTGCCTCTACTTGACTAGCTCGTTAATCAAAGATGGTTATGTTTCCTGACCATAGACATGTGTTGTCATTTGATGAACGGGATCACATCATTAGAGAATGATGTGATGGGCAAGACCCATCCGTTAGCTTAGCATAATGATCGTTAAGTTTTATTGCTATTGCTTTCTTCATGACTTATACATGTTCCTCTGACTATGAGATTATGCAACTCCCAAATACCGGAGGAACACCTTGTGTGCTATCAAACGTCACAACGTAACTGGGTGATTATAAAGATGCTCTACAGGTGTCTCCACTTTTCTATTTCCATTAATCCATAGTGATGTTTGGACATCCCCGGTTGCAAGCAACACGGGTTATCTTTATTATTTGGTGATCTTAGATGACTTTTCTCATTATGTGTGGATGTTTCCTCTTTGTCGCAAGTCCAATGCACTTTCCACACTCACCATGTTTTACACGTACGTCACCACACAGTTCGGTCATCCCATCCTTGCTCTCCAAACTGATAACGGACAAGAATTTGACAATGTTGCTGTTCGCAACCTTCTTGCTACGCACGACACTATCTTTTGTCTCACTTGCCCCTACACGTCCCAACAAAATGGCCATACTGAGCGTATCCTACACACTCTTAACGACTGCGTACGCACGTTGCTCTTTCACTTCAACACGCCTCCCCGGTTTTGGCCGGACGCTCGCCACCGCCACTCTCCTCATCAACATATGCCCATGCCGTCCATGCTGGAACTATGCTCCTCATCATCTTCTCTTTGGTGCGCCTCCATCTTATGATGGTCTTTGCATTTTCGGGTGTCTCTGTTATCCTAGCACAGCGTCCACCACTCCTCACAAACTCGCCCCCATCATCCGTCCCTTGCATCTTCCTCGGCTACCCTCCCGACACCAAAGGTTACCAGCGCTATGTAGGGGTGGGCATAAAAACCGACCAACCGAATGCCGAACCGATAACGAACCCAAAAAAATGAATTTTCAGTTTTTGCTGCTACTATAGAATAATTTTTTTTTACTTTTAATAACCGAACTCGAATCGGTAGGTTCGGTATAAAAACGATAACCGAAAGAAAAACCAAAGCCTCGAGCGATCCAGTACTCCAGGAAAGTATGAGGCTCCCTCACATCAAGCATCAGGCTGCCACACGTCTCACGAAGCTAGAAACCACTCGCGGCCACGCGCTCATGTCTAGCTAGCCCATGTGCGAGCTACTTTTTGTGTGCGCAGGTCCACGTGCAAGCTAAACCAGTTTTCTGTGTCATGGGCCTGGGCTGTCCATACAAATTGAATGGCCCAATCATGCTAGTGGAGTCCGTAGCAGCAGTGAACTATCTTATTTGTTTAGTCCTACATCGACGAGCTTTGCTCAAGTGGCTAAGGTCCATGCTATATAAAAAGTCTCTGGGCCTCATAGTAGCGTTGTAACTTGTTAGCAGCAAATCAACTGTTTGGCATAAAACCGAAAACCAAACCAACTTTTCAATTAACCGATTTTTCAGTTAGCTGTTTTGTGTTGTTAATTTCGGTTTTTAGTTTTGCTAACCAAATTTCTAAAAAAACGAAATGGTATAAACTAAATTTTTGGTTTCTACCGAATGCCCACTGATCCAGTGTCCCATCGCGTGTACATCTCACGTCATGTGTACTTTGATGAGTTGGTTTTCCTGTTTCAGCAGGTGCGCGCCCTGCCCTCCTCCTGGCGCAACCGCCCCTACCCTAACACTTGGTGGGCTGTCATCCAAGGACCATAAGGTGAAGGAGTAGGGCACAAGACACCGGGGCACGCCTCGTGGGCCCGGCTCGTCCCGGTGGGTTGTGCTCACCTCGAGGCCCATCTTTGTGTGAAACCAATGCCAAAAAATCCTATAAATAGAGAAACCAATAGAAGTAACCCTAGATAAGAAGTTTCGCCGCCGCAAGCCTCTGTAGCCACGAAAAACCAATCTAGACCCTGTTTCGGCACTCCTCCGGAGGGGGAGATCATCATCGGTGGCCATCTTCATCATCCCGGTGGCCACCATGATGAGGAGGGAGTAGTCCACCCTCGGGGCTGAGGGTTTGTACCAGTAGCTATGTGTTTAATCTCTCTCTCTCTCTCTCTCTCTCTCTCTCGTGATCTTGAGACATCACGATCTTGATGTATCATGGGTTTTGTTAACATAGATGGATCATATGATGTTTCTCCCCTCTCTACACTTGTTGTGATGAATTGAATCTTTACCCTTTGAAGTTTTGTCTTGTCGGATTGAATGTTTAGATCTGAGAATACATGATATATGTCTTGCATATGAATATGCATGGTGACAATGGGGTATTATTTTGATTCACTTGATATATGTTATGGCACTCAACTTGCGGATTGCCGAGGTGATTTTGGGGTAATCTATGCATAGGGGTTGATGCGCGTTTTTATTATCTTTTCTCTGATAGAAACTTCAGGGTCTCCTTGTAGTTCTTTGTGTGGATTGAGTATTATGATCATGAAGTTGTTTGATGCATATCATAGAATTAACTCATGGATACTTGTGGTGATATTGGAATATCTAGGTGACATTAGGGTTGGTTGATGTGTGTCATATGGTGCTATTTTAGTACGAACTCCTGGTTAGATTGATCGGAAAGAATAGCTTTGTGTTATTTTAGTAAGAACTCTAGGATAGATTGATCGGAAAGAATAGCTTTGAGGTGGTTTCATACCCTACAAACAATTTCTATCTTTCGTTCTCTGCTAATAGGAACTCGGGAGTGATTCTTTATTGCACTTTGAGGCATAATCATATGATCCAACTATGTTAGCATTGTTGAGAGATTGCACTAGTTAAAGTATGGACCCTAGGCCTCATTTTCCATTATTTCAATACCGTTTGTGCTCCATTTTATCATTTACTACCTTGCTGCTTTTTATTGTTCTTACTACAAAAACCAATATCTACTATCCATATTACACTTGTATCACCATCTCTTCCCGAATTAGTGCACCTATACAAATTGCCATTGTATTTGGTGTGTTGGGGACACAAGAGAATTTTATTATTTGGTTGCAGGTTTGTTTGAGAGAGACCATCTTCATCCTACACCTCCCACGGATTGATAAACCTTAGGACATCCACTTGAGGGAAAATTGCTACTGTCCTACAAAACTTCGCGCTTGGAAGCCCAACACGTGTCTACAAGAATAAACTTGCGTAGTAGACATCAAGCTCTTTTCTGGTGCCATTGCAGGGGAGGTGAGTGCTTGAAGGTATATCTTTAGATCTTGCAATTGAATCTTTTAGTTTCTTGGCTTTTCACTAGTTTGGTTTATAAAAAGAAAACTAAAAAAATGAAGATTGAGTTACCTCAAAGTGTTCGTTATCTTTATAATGTCTATCTTGAGAATAAGGATTCTGATAATTGTGCTCAATTGCTAGAAAAAGAATTCAACAAAATTTATGGCACAAAAAAGTTGGATGATGGGCATGATTGCAATGTTGCTAGTGTAAATTCTTTGAATATCCATGATTCTAGTGATATGCAAAGCCATAAGCTTGGGGATGCTATGTTTGATGAAGATGATATTTTTATTACCCTAAGTTTTGATGTGGAAATTTGTTATAATGGTAGCATGCCTCCTATTTATGATGATTACAATGATGAATGTGGGTTTGGAAGAGTGTCAAATCTAGGTAAAGATCCCACTATTTTGGAGGGTGTTGAATCTTATCACAATGATGAAAGTGGATTTGGAGAGGTCATGATTTTATTTAGTGACGAATCCACCATTTTGGATGAGGCTTCAGTTGACTATGATAACAAAGTTCCTATCTATGATGATTATTGTGATGACATGTATGCTACAAAGAATAATGATAACCATGAAACTTGTCATCATGATTTTAATTTTCAATCAGATGCTAGTTATTTTGTTGAGTTTGCTCCCACTACTATTCATGAGAACAAATTTGCTTATGTAGAGAGTAATAAATTTTCTATGCTTGTGGATCATGAAAAGAATGCTTTATGTGATAGTTTATATTGTTGAATTCATTCATGATTCTACTAAAAAATTACTATGAGGAAGGAACATATGCTTCTACATATCTCAATAATATAAAGTTTCTTCTCTATGTGTTGAAACTTTTGAAGTTGCACTTGTTTTGCCTTCCTATGCAAGTTGATTCTTGTTCCCATAAGTTGATTGCTCACAAAATCCCCTATGCATAGGAAGTGTGTTAGGATTAAATGTGTTTGCCATGTGTTTCATGATGCTCTTGTTATGTTTCAATTCTTATCTTTTATGTGAGCATCATTGAAATCATCATGCCTAGCTAAAAGGCATTGAAGAAAAGCACTTGTTGGGAGATAACCCAAAACTTTTACCTACTGTTTTTGTCTGTTCACATGATTATGCTATTGTAGTAATCATATTTTATTGCTTTTGTTTCAGTAAAGTGCCGAGTAAAGCCTTTGGGATAGTGTGGATGATAGTTGACTTGATTCTGTGCAAAAATAGAAACTTTTGCGATGAGTCTAGAAGATTCTAAAATTCACTGAAATGTGCTTTTCATATGAATTTTTAACAGGTCATAGATATACAAATTCTCTACATTGACCTAATATTTCAGAATCTTTGGAGTAGTAGAAGTATGATTGGAGTACAAATTACTATAGACTGTTCTGTTTTGATAGATTTTGTTTTCAATGCATAGTTTGCTTGTTTCCTTGTTTCTATGGCTTATATTGCTCAATATAAATTGTGGAAAATTTTGGGGATATAACTATTGGGTATGAACCACCCAGGAGGGGCCGGGTCATACCACTGGCGGTTCATAATGAGAAGGCACAGAAGGTATTGAAGATGACAGTTCATGAAGCAAGCTTACTGAAGGCCCAAGACCCGGAGGCGACTTGAGGCCCACGGGCATAAACCACCGTATGTTTAACTTGTATATTAAGGAAAGTTTAGTTTTGTCACCGAACCGGACACGTTGTGTATGAGCCGGTCGGGACTCTGTAAGCTGCCGGGCATCAGCCTGTGTATATAAAGGGGTAACCCGGCGGCGGGTAAGGGAAACAACAAGTTGAGAACTAGGTCAAGTCGAGAACAAGAAACAAGGCCTAGGGTTCATACTTTCACTAGTGCAAGTTCTCTCAACAGTAATAACATAATTGGATCATATAACTATCCCTCAACATGCAACAAAGAGTCACTCCAAAGTCACTAATAGCGGAGAACAAATGAAGAGATTATTGTAGGGTACTAAACCACCTCAAAGTTATTCTTTCCTATCAATCCATTGGGCCAGCCCTAGATTTCATAGTAAAAGAACACCTTAAGACACAAATCAACCAAAACCCTAATGTCACCTAGATACTCCAATGTCACCTCAAGTATCCGTGGGTATGATTATACGATATGCATCACACAATCTCAGATTCATCTATTCAACCAACACAAAGAACTTCAAAGAGTGCCCCAAAGTTTCTACCGGAGAGTCAAGATGAAAACGTGTGCCAACCCCTATGCATAAGTTAACAAGGTCACTGAACCTGCAAGTTGATCACCAAAACATACATCAAGTAGATCACGTGATATCCCATTGTCACCACAGATAAGCACATGCAAGACATACATCAAGTGTTCTCAAATACTTAGACTCAATCCGATAAGATAACTTCAAAGGGAAAACTCAATCCATTACAAGAGAGTAGAGGGGGAGAAACATCATAAGATCCAACTATAATAGCAAAGCTCGCGGTACATCAAGATCGTGCCGAATCAAGAACACGAGAGAGAGAGAGAGAGAGAGAGAGAGAGAGAGAGAGATCAAACACATAGCTACTAGTACATACCCTCAGCCCCGAGGGTGAACTACTCCCTCCTCATCATGGAGAGCGCTGGGATGATGAAGAAGGCCACCGGTTATGGATTCCCCCTCCGGCAAGGTTCTGGGATAGGCTCTCGAGAGGTTTTTGGTGGCTACAAAGGCTTGCGGCGGCGGAACTCCTGATCTATGTTTATTTCTGGAGGTTTGGGTATTTATAGGAGGGTTTGGCGTCGAGAACAAGTCCACGAGGCACAGGGGTGCGCCCTAGGGGGGGGGGGCGCCCTCCACCCTTGTGGGCCCCACGGGACTCCTCTCCGATAACTTTTTGTTCCGGTATTTTTTATATTTTCCAGAAAAAATCTCTGTTGATTTTCAGCGCATTCCGAGAACTTTTATTTCTGCACAAAAACAACACCACGGTAGTCTGCTGAAAACAGCGTCAGTCCGGGTTAGTTCTAACCAAATCATACCAAAATCATGTAAAATATTATAAACATGGCATGATTACATCAAAAATTATAGATACGTTGGAGACGTATCAGCATCCCCAAGCTTAATTCTTGCTCGTCCTCGAGTAGGTAAATGATAAAAACAAAATTTTTGGTGCAGAATGCTACCTAACATATTTGTCATGTAATCTTATCTATTGTGGCATGAATGTTCAGATCTGAAAGATTCAAGACAAAGTCTAATATTTACATAAAAATAATAATACTTCAAGCATACTAACAAAGCAATCATGTCTTCTCAAAATAACATGGCAAAAGAAAGCCATCCCTACAGAATCATATAGTCCGGATATGCCCTATCTTCATCACACAAATTATTTAATCATGCACAACCCCGATGAAAAGCCAAGCAATTGTTTCATACTTTTGATGTTCTCAAACTTTTTCAATCTTCACGCAATACATGAGCGTGAGCCATGGACATAGCACTATAGGTGGAATAGAATGGTGGTTGTGGAGAAGACAAAAAGAGAAGATAGTCTCACATCAACTAGGCGTATCAACAGGCTATGGAGATGCCCATCAATAGATATCAATGTGAGTGAGTAGGGATTGCCATGCAACGGATGCACTAGAGCTATAAGTGTATGAAAGCTCAGCAAAAGAAACTAAGTGGGTGTGCATCCAACTTTCTTGCTCACGAAGACCCTAGGGTACTTTGAGGAAGCCCATCATTGGAATATACAAGCCAAGTTCTATAATGAAAAATTCCCACTAGTATATCAAACTGACAACATAGGAGACTCTCTATCATGAAGATCATGGTGCTACTTTGAAGCACAAGTGTGGTAAAAGGATAGTAGCATTGCCCCTTCTCTCTTTTTCTCTCATTATATATATATTTTATATTTGGGCCTTTTCTCTTTTTTATGGCCTCTTTTTTCTTTTTTATTTAGTCCGGAGCCTCATCCCGACCTGTGGGGGAATCATAGTCTCCATCATCCTTACCTCACTGGGACAATGCTCTAATAATGAAGATCATCACACTTTTATTTACTTACAACTCAAGAATTACAATTCGATACTTAGAACAAAATATGACTCTATATGAATGCCTCCAGCGGTGTACGGGGATGTGCAATGAATCAAGAGTGACATGTATGAAATAATTAAGAAAGGTGGCTTTTCCACAAATATGATGTCAACTACATGATCATGCAAAGCAATATGACAATGATGAAGCGTGTCATAATAAACGGAACGATGGAAAGTTGCATGGCAATATATCTTGGAATGGCTGTGGAAATGCCATAATAGGTAGGTATGGTGGCTGTTTTGAGGAAGGTATATGGTGGGTGTATGGTACCGGCGAAATTTGCGCGGTACTAGAGAGGCTAGCAATGGTGGAAGGGTGAGAGTGCGTATAATCCATGGACTCAACATTAGTTATAAAGAACTCACATACATATTGCAAAAATCTATTAGTTATCGAAACGAAGTACTACGCGCATGCTCCTAGGGGGATATATTGGTAGGAAAAGACCATCGCTCATCCCGACCGCCACTCATAAGGAAGACAATCAATAAATAAATCATGCTCCAACTTCGTCACATAACGGTTCACCATACATGCATGCTACGGGAATCACAAACTTTAACACAAGTATCTCTCAAATTCACAACTACCCACCAGCATGACTATCACCATCTTCATATCTCAAAACAATCATATGGAATCAAACTTCTCTTAGTATTCAATGCACTTCATATGAAAGTTTTTATTATACCCATCTTGGATGCCCATCATATTAGGACTAATTTTATAACCCAAGCAAATTACCATACTATTTTAAAAGACACTCAAAATAAGATAAGTGAAGCATGAGAGTTCATCTATTTCTTCAAAATAAAACCACCATCGAGCTCTAAAAGATATAAGTGAAGCACTAGAGCAAATAACAAACTACTCCAAAAGATATAAGTGAAGATCAATGAGTAGTCGAATAATTATGTAACTATGTGAAGACTCTCTAACATTTAAGAATTTCAGATCTTGGGATATTATTCAAACAGAAGAAAAACAAAATAAAAACAAAATGACATTCCAAGCAAAACACATATCATGTGGTGAATAAAAATATAGCTCCAAGTAAAGTTACCGATGAACGATGACGAAAGAGGGGATGCCTTCCGGGGCATCCCCAAGCTTAGGCTCTGGATTGTCCTTGAATATTACCTTGGGGTGCCTTGGGCATCCCCAAGCTTAGGCTTTTTCCACTCCTTATTTCATATTCCATTGAATCTTTACCCAAAACTTGAAAACTTCACAACACAAAACACAACAGAAAACTCGTAAGCTCCATTAGTATAAGAAAATAAATCACCACTTTTGGTACTATTGTGAACTCATTTTAAATTCATATTGGTGTTATATCTACTGTATTGCAACTTCTCTATGGTTCATAATCTATTAGTTGTTGTTGTTGTTGTTGTTGTTGTTGTTGTTGTTGTTGTTGTTGTTGTTGTTGTTGTTGTTGTTGTTGTTGTTCACATCTGGTTCTCATATCGACGAATGTGCTGATCCATCTCCTGAATGTATGCTGCAATTGATCCATCCCTCCTGATATGAATCATCTCCCATTGCTTATCTCAGCGTCCACATATCTGATAGACGTGTCTTCAAGCTCCTTGTAGTACACTACACAAATGCGTCCAAAGGTGATGTGGGCTGCCATGCTCTTTCCTATGATCCAAGTTGGTGCATCCAAGGTAAACTCGATGGGCTCGGTTGTTGGTGCAAATGTCCTCCCAGTTACACGAACTTTGATCCTCCAGCGCTCCTCTTCAGGTAAAGTTGCAGTGAATGTTCCAGTGAAGCTTGGTAGTCCGATGTTCAGGTACTTCGTGACTTCCTTCAAGTGGCGTCCAAAAGGAGTGTCGTCATCCGGATGAGTGAACTTGTTCCTGGGGTACTCCATCTATAGAGTAGAAATAGAGGAGGATTAGAAATGAGCAGAGAAGAGTATCTTGTGGCTTTTCCTAGTGGTCGCGTCCTACAGTCAGTGTGTCCTCTGATACCATCTTGTAGCGACCACAATCCCAATGGACCGAAGTCTCTGTGCTTAAGTATCATCCCTGGATCGGTATGCTGACACACACAGTACTCGATGTCGGTGTACAAAAAGAGGGGTACACTTTTCGTACCCCTATAACTGTGCACGGACAGTTTGAGCCACGGACGCCACCATGCCAAGCAAGGCAAGGGAGGTAAGCCAAGGTAAGACCGAAGCTCGGAAAGAGCAGAACGACGCCAAGACCAAGACCACAAAGAGCAAAGAGGACGAAGCGGACTCCCCCGGCAAGATCCTTGCCGGGGGCGGTTTTAGCAAACCCGGCAAGGCCCTTGCCGTGGCAGCTCACCCCACACCTACGGAGCGATTCGCCCTTGAGTCCACTGCCCCCATGGGGCAAGGATTCGGGAGACATCCCCGTGGTGGCATGCAGATCTTTGTGAAGACATTCAAGATCAAATTCACATTATAGAAGATGACAACCCCTGGCAGGATCCCAGCCAAGGAGGACCACAAGACCCCCGGCAGGAGCCTTGATGGGGATGATAGCAGGCGCCATGGCAAGACCCTTGCCGGGGCCCCGACAAGACTCTTGCCGGGGCTGCGGCAAGGCCCTTGCTAAAGGCACCCGTAGGGCCACCATCAGGCCCACGCCAATTCCAAAACCTCCACCGCCGTTCGCATGCGACTGCTGACCAAACCAGTTGGGCAAGCACCTGCGTGGCGGCAAGCAAATCTTCGCGGAGGCCCATCGCTGCGCCACCTCAGCTACCTGCCTGCCTACATGGCACCACAGGTACCGCTGACCAGGGCGCGTGTCAACGCGATCGGCGACGAACAAGACTGGGCTCTCCCCCGCCCCCGATAAAGTAGGGACACCTAAGCATGACGCATTAAATGCGCCTTGTCACGTAATGCGAGAAATAAACTCATATCACTGTGCCCTTTCCACCTCCTGTGTGCCACGGTGGCGGCCCCTTTCCCTATAAAAGGAGGCCCAGGGCGACTAGGAGGGGGATTCGGCTTTTTGGAGCTCTGGATGCCCCATTGCTAGCTCAGGAACACAGATAAACAAATCACCAAGACATGAGTAGGGTTTTACGCATCCTCGCGGCCCGAACCTGGATAAAGAACTCGTGTGCTACATGTTTGATCCACCCTTCTCATAACCCCGCGCCCCGCAACCGTAGTAGGAATTCTCGTGATCCCATAGGTGTCGTCCTCGCACCGACAATCGAGGAATTATAACAGAGTTCAATCACAGACTTATTACATCGTATCCTCATAAAGAGTATTTATTACACAAATAATATGGCTGAAGGCCATCTAAACGAAATAACCGCGGAAGCTTCGAAGATAAATGAGTCCATCAACTCCAACGGCATAGTTGAGTGCATGACAACGACCTATCGCACCTTATTCATTGTCGGTAAAGTCTACAACATGAGACGTTGCAGCCATGTAGGTCAGCACATGGAACATGTTGGCAGAGTTACAGTATAGAGCAAATGAATGCAAGAAACTATATCTACATGCATATTTGGCTGGTGGAGGCTCTAATTTTAATGTTTAGCATAAAGCTAATTTTTCTCTACAACAAAGGAATTAATTTTATTTACTACAAAGTTATACCAATATTTGAGAAAGTTCCTCCAACTCAAATCCCACAATTAACCAAGTATCATCATTAAACCCAATACATTATTAAAGAGTGATGAGATCAACAATAATATCCACTTCTAGATACTCAAATTGTCCATAACCGGGGACACGCCTAACCATGATTAGTTTATACACTCTCCAGAGGTTGCGCACTTTTGCCCAGAAGACTCAACCGCATCCATGATCGGAAGATCGAGACATAGTCTTTCTGAAGCATTAACTCTCTACTCTGGGTAGACCGGTACACCTACTTTCCCCTACTTCTGCTAGTCCACCTCTTCAAGAGCTCACACAACTTACTCAACTATGCCAGAGCCCATAATGGCTTGTGGCTGCACACGGAAGTTTCTAGGCATGACATATCATATGACCCCTTTAAGCCTGGGTGGCAAACCGACGGAAAGTTACACGGGTACTCCGGGATTCCCTTGGGCAAGCCCTGGTTTCTCTAGGTGCCCCAACCAATCCACCCAAATGTGTATTAAAGTTGCCACCTTAATGTTGTCCAAAATTATTATCTCTCACAACTTCCATGAATATCATGAACCAATCCACCTCTACGAGCATGGCTAAGCAATATATGAGCATAATGTATATTCCCGGGGTGATCAAAGGTAATAGGTTCCTACCTCAAGTACTACAACCAAATCCACATGTTCCCAAATCCTACTCATGCAAATATTTGAGGGGTAAAACTAATGCTTAGTAAAAACTGGGTATTGAAAAGTATGATCAAAGTGTAACTTGCCTTGCTAACGATCAAAATACTCGAGAGATTCGTCGTAACAAGCTTCACACTCGGGAAAATCTAGCGTAGACAAGCAATAGCATACATAAGCAATCAAGCAAACGATGCAAAGAGAAAACAAAGAAAAGATCCAAAGAAAACTCAACAACAAGCAAATAACAAAACTAAATATAAAACAAAATCTAACAGCATTATATTTTTGTGTATTAGATCTTAACAGTAGATACATGTGATTAGCTATGATTTGCTAAAAGGATCAACTCAAACGGAGCTAGGAAACTCAAGATACGAACAAAACAAGATCAAAATCAAATCTGAACTAAACTCCCATTTTAAATTATCAAAAACATGTTCAAGTTGGTTTACTGGATAGATGGGATTGCTCTGAAGATTTAGGCGTTGGTTTCGTCGAATTTGGACAAATAAGCAAAAAGTTACGAGGGTTTAAAGATTAGGGGCTAATCTACGAAGGAAATATTGGCGGATAGGTCCCTGGCTGAAAATTAAAATAAAAAGAAAAAACTATCGAACGAACATTCGCTACAGAACCTCATCTAACGAATTCGTTTGCTATAGATACTAAACAAACGAGCGTTCGCTAAATAAACTAACTTAAAACAATAAACCGATCTAAAAAGAAAAACTGAAAAAAACAAAACCAAAATAAATCGGATCGGGCAGGCAGTTTATACCGGTTTAGTGGTTCGTCGACTACGGCGGCGGGTTCGACGGTGACGGCGGCGTCGCGCGAGGCGGCCCGGTGGTGGCGGGCTCCAGCGGGGCAGGTTCGGCGGCGGGGCGCGGCACGGCGGCGGCGTTAGCAGCGGCTTGCGGCGGCACGACGGCGGCTTCGGGCAGCAGAAGTGTGAAGTGCGGCGGCAGGCGGCGCGGTTTGAGATGGGCAGAGAAGGGGTCGGCGGTGGCTATATAAAGGGGCCGAGGGGGTGCTGCTTGCGGAGGGGGCAAGGACGAGGCGCCGGCGGACTCGTGTCTCGGTCGGACACGACCGGCGGCGGCAGCGCGGCTCGAGACTCCACCCCGAGCGCGAGCAGGAGAGGCGGCTGACGACTGGGCCGGCTGAGCTTGGCGAGGCCAGTTCAGTCGGCCCAAACAAGTTTTTTTTAAACAATTTTTCCAGAGACAAAAACACGCTAAATAAATAAAAATAAAATCCTAAAAATTCTAGAAAAATTCACATTGTAATATGGCCTGATACGTCCATTTTGCATCATGCTTTTATATCTATATTTATTGCATTATGGGTTGTTACTACATGTTATGTCACAATACTTATGGCTATTCTCTCTTATTCTACAAGGTTTACATAAAGAGGGAGAATGCCGGCAGCTGGGATTTTGGGCTGGAAAAGGAGCAAATATTGAAGACCTATTCTACACAGCTCCAAATGTCCTGAAACTCCATGAAAGTCATTTTGGGAATTAATGAAAAATATCCAACGAAAGAAATACCTGAGGGGGGCAAGCCACCACCCACGAGGGTGGGGGCGCACCCTACCCCCCTGGGCGTGCCCCCTGCCTCGTGGGCCACCTGGCAGCCCTCCGGTGCCCATCTTCTGTTTTATGAAGTCTTTTACCCTGGAAGAAATGATAAGCAAGCTTACGGGATGAAACTCTGCCGCCACGAGGCGGAACCTTGGCGGAACCAATCTAGGGCTCCAGCGGAGCTGTTCTGCCGGGGAAACTTCCCTCGGAGAGGGGGAAATCATCACCATTGTCATCACCAACGATCCTCTCATCGGGAGGGGGTCAATCTGCATCAACATCTTCACCAGCACCATCTCGTCTCAAACCCTAGTTCATCTCTTGTATCCAATCTTTTTACCAAAACCTCAGATTGGTACCTGTGGGTTGCTAGTAATGTTGATTACTCCTTGTAGTTGATGCTAGTTGGTTTATTTGGTGGAAGATCATATGTTCAGATCCTTAATGCATATTAATACCCCTCTGATTATGAACTTGAATATGCTTTGTGAGTAGTTACATTTGTTCCTGAGGACATGGGAGAAGTCTTGCTATTAGTAGTCATGTGAATTTGGTATTCGTTCGATATTTTGATGAGATGTATGTTGTCTCTCCTCTAGTGGTGTTATGTGAACGTCGAATACATGACACTTCACAATTATTTGGGCCTAGAGGAAGGCATTGGGAAGTAATAAGTAGATGATGGGTTGCTAGAGTGACAAAAGCTTAAACCCTAGTTTATGAGTTACTTCGTAAGGGGCTGATTTGGATCCACTTGTTTCATGCTATGGTTAGGTTTACCTTAATACTTCTTTTGTAGTTGCGGATGCTTGCAATAGGGGTTAATCATAAGTGGGAAGCTTGTCCAAGAAAGGGCAGTACCCAAGCACTGGTCCACCCACATATCAAATTATCAGTAATGAACGCGAATCATATGAACGTGATGAAAACTAGCTTGACAATAATTCCTATGTGTCCTCGGGAGCGTTTTCTCATTATAAGAACTTGCCCAGGCTTGTCCTTTGCTACAAAAAGGATTGGTCCACCTTACTGCACCTTATTTACTTTCATTGCTTGTTACCCGTTACAAATTATCTTATCACAAAACTATCTGTTACCTACAATTTCAGTGCTTGCAGAGAATACCTTACTGAAAACCGCTTGTCATTTCCTTCTGCTCCTCGTTGGGTTCGACACTCTTACTTATCGAAAGGACTATGATAGATCCCCTACACTTGTGGTTCATCAAGACTCTTTTCTGGCGCCGTTGCCGGGGAGTGAAGCGCCTTTGGTGAGTGGAACTTGGTAAGGAAATATTTATATAGTGTGCTGAAATTTACTGTCACTTGATACTATGGAAACTAATCCTTTGAGGGGCTTGTTAGGGGTATCTTGACCCCGACCAGTAGAGCAAAGAGTTGCTCCTCAACCTACTGAAAATGTTTACTTTGAAATTCCTTCTGGTATGGTAGAGAAACTGCTAGCTAATCCCTTTGCAGGAGATGGAACATTGCATCCCGATTTACACCTTATCAATGTGGATGAAGTTTGTGGATTATTTAAGCTTGTAGGTATGCCCGATGATGTTATTAAGAAGAAGGTTTTCCCTTTATCTTTGAAGGGAGATGCATTGACATGGTATAGGCTATGTGATGATATGGGATCCTTGGACTATAAACGATTGAAATTGGAATTTCACCAGAAGTTTTATCCTATGCATCTTGTTCATCGTGATCGTAATTATATATAATTTTTGGCCTCGTGAAGGAGAAAGTATCGCTCAAGCTTGAAGGAGGCTTCAGTCAATGTTATATTCATGCCCCAATCATGAGCTCTCAAGAGAAATGATTGCTCAAAACTTTTATGCTCAGCTTTCTCTCAACAATCGCACCATGCTTGATACTTGTGCTGGGTCTTTTATGATGAAGACTATTAAATTCAAATGGGATTTATTGGAAAAGATTAAACACAACCCTGAAGATTGGGATTCCGATGATGGTAAGGAGTCAGGTATGACACCTAAGTTTGATTGTGTTAAATCTTTTATGGATACCGATGCTTTTCGTGGATTTAGCACTAAATATGGACTTGACTGAGATAGTAGCTTCTTTCTATGAATCATTTGCTACTCATGTTGATCTCCCTAAGGAGAAGTGGTTTAAATATAATCCTCCCACTGAAGTAAGAGTATTTGCACCTATTACAGTTGAAGAAAAGACTATCACTTATAATGATCCTATTGTTCCTTCTACTTATATTGAGAAACCACCTTTCCTTGTTAGGATAAAGGGTCATGCTAAAGCTTCAACTGTGGTTTGTAAGAGTAATACTAGAACATATACACCCCCTGAGCAAATTAAAGTTGAACCTAGTGTTGCTATGGTTAAAGATCTCTTGGCTAATAATATTGATGGGCATGTTATTTATTTCTGTGATGAAGCTCCTAGAATTGCTAGACCTGGTGCTAAGACACATAGACCTATTGTAGGCATGCCTGTTATTTCTGTTAAAATAGGAAATCATTGTTATCATGGCTTATCTGATATGGGTGCTAGTGCTAGTGCAATACCTCATTCCTTATATAAAGAAATTATGCATGGCATTGCACCTACTGAGATATAAGATATTGCTGTTACAATTAAGCTTGTCAATAGAGGTACTATTTCACCAATTGGGATTGTTAGAGATGTTAAAGTCTTGTGTGGGAAAGTTAAATATCCTGCTGATTTTCTTGTTCTTGGTTCCCCACAAGATGACTTTTGTCCCATTTTATTTGGTAGGCCCTTCTTGAATACTGTTAATGCTAAGATTGATTGCAAAAAGGATGTTGTTACTATTGGGTTAGGGGAGACGTCTCATGAGTTTAATTTTGCTAAATTTTGTAGACAACTGAAAGTGTGTTATATCGACTAGAGGGGGGTGAATAGGCGATTTTTATGAATTCTTCACTTAGGAATTTGCCGGTGAGGAAATTCCTTAGCAAAGAACTACTAGCAGAGGAATAAGTACTCAGAAGTAAGCATAACAGGATACAGACATAGTCATCATGATGAAATGAAGACAAGCACAGAGTACAGGAAGCGTAAACACAGGATAACACAAGATGAGGACAAACAGACTGAAGAAATGGAACTGAGGAAATTGAGAAAGTCTTCAGTCAAAGTCTTCAAACACAGATATGAACAATCACTCAACACAGTAATGAGGAAATGAAAGAGTTGAGGAAATAGAACTAGTCAGGTTGGTGAAGACAATGATTTGGTAGACCAGTTCCAACTGCTGTCTCAGTTGTACGTCTGGTTGGAGCGGCTTAGTATTTAAAATCGAGGACACACAGTCCCGGACACCCAGTCACTGAGCACGCAGCTCAGGACACCAAGTCCTCACCGTATTCTCCTTGAACTAAGGTCACACAGACCTCGTCCAATCACTCGTGGTAAGTCTTCAGGCAACTTCCAAACCTTCACAGACTCGGTCACTCGACGATCCACAATTCCTCTTGGATGCTCTAGACCATGACGCCAAACCTTCTGGAAGAAGCACAATCTTCAAAGGTAACAAGCGTCGGATCCATGCAGGATCAATCTCTTTAGTGATGCTCAATCACTTTGGGTTTGTAGGTGTTTGGGTTTGGGGTTTTTCCTCACTCGATGATTTTCGCTCAAAGTCCTCAAAGGATGGGTTGCTCTCAAATGACAAGTGTCAGTTTTTCTCGGAGTAGCCAACCAGCTAGTGGTTGTAGGGGGCGGCTATTTATAGCCTAGGGAGCAGCCCGACATGATAAGACATAAATGCCCTTGTCTGATATGACCGTTAGGTGGATAAGATATTTTGGGACAGCTGGCGCGCAGCACAGCAATGGTCGGAAATTTGACTATCAAATTCCTCAGAGCTATCATGTTCCTCACCGTGTAGGCAATCCGCACTGGCGAATTCCTAACTCCTCAGTTAGAACAAATTCCTCAGCGACCAGAAGAACTTTGTCTCTGTCACTGAAGAAAATGACTGAACTGTATGAAATTTCCAAAGGCTTCACTCGAAGGGTTTGGTAGGTGTAGGATTTTGAGTTGAGCATCACATGGAAAATTTTCCTTAGTATTTCCTCAACCCCCTTTAACAGTACGGTGTTTCCTATGACTCAAGAAAGATAAAAACAAAACTATGAAAACGAAAGTCTTCAAGCTTCATATTCCTCGCATGAATATCAAGTCTTCACGGATACACCAATTTCTTCACTTTCAAAGTCTTCATGAAAGTCTTCAGAAATACCAAAATCTTCAGTCGAAGATATTCATTTTTAGGGGTCGACTTTCCCTGTAAATATCAAACTCCTCATACACTTATATACCTGTGTACACTCACAAACACATTACTCCCTTAACCTATAAGTCTTCAATACACCAAAATCACTAAGGGGCACTAGATGCACTTACAATCTCCCCCTTTTTGGTGATTGATGACAATATAGGTTAAGTTTTCAACGGGAAAAAACTTGTGAAGTGTAAGTACTGATATTGAGGAATTCGATTGCAAGATATAGAAGAACTCCCCGTGAAGATGTGCATAGTGAGGAATTTGCTTTTGAAGCAATGCACACTTGAAGAGTTGAATCATGGAGATCTCCCCCTATATCTTGTAATTCATACAAGCATTTGACATATAATATGAAGAATTTGAAATGCATGATGAAATATGGTGCCTGATGAAATTCAGCATGCGTGCAATAATGTTAATGAGGAACAAGCATGCAGAATAACATATCTAGAGTATCAAAGCACAGTGCATCAAAAGTATCAGGACACCATCGGGTTTAAGATTACAACTCGATCCAATAAAGTTTCAGAAGAACGAGAGTTGTAACTTAGCAAAAAAACGCCCATATAACAGACCCGCTTGAAGACTAACTCAAATTTCTCCCCCTTTGTCATCGAATGACCAAAAGGATCGAAACTGAGGACTACCGCCCCTGAAGAATATCAAGTTGATGGAGGAGCGCCAGCGTTGTTGGGGTCGGTAGTCGTAGTAGGGCCTGCCGCAGTGTCGTCCAAATCTTCATTTTCATTAGTGTCGCGCGATGTAGAATAGGAGCTGGACACCAAGGAAGGAACTTTGACCTTCTTGAATTTCTTTGGTGGAGGTGCAGACCAGTCAAATTCTTCCTTGAGACCCATATTCTTCAGATCTGCAGCGCTGTAGACATGTGATAGAACAGCCCAGGTACGGTTGAAGGTTTCATGGAGGTAGTATTGGTTTTTCTTCACTGCATTGTGTGTTGAGGTCATGTTGTGAAGAATTGAACCAAACTGACGCTTGACCCATTTATGATTGCGATCAACCTTCTAATGAAGACTGAGGAGTAACTCACGATCAGTCATCACCCTGGGTGCTCTGGCTTGAGGATTTTGCTTGGCGGCAGAGTCATGTGTGGCGGAGTCATCATTGGTGGAGTAGGATGCAGCCTTGTGAAATTGACCATCCAATGGACGAATGCCTTCATCTATCATAGCAGATGCCTTGCCTTTGTCATCAGCTGAGGAATATGTCTGTTTGAGGACTTCAATCGGAGGCAAGTAGCTGCCATGGTTCAAAGTGTCAGCTTTGTAATTTAGTGAAGCCCTTGTCCTGATGAATCTTATAATCCATGGTGCATAAGGCTTCAGCTCAAATGGTGACATAGCAATATTCGCTAGAGTCCTCATGAAGAAATCATGGAAGTTGATGGGAACGCCATGAATGATATTAAAAAGCATGTTCTTCATGATGCCAACGACCTCTTCATCATTTGAGTCGTGGCCTTTGATAGGACTCATTGTCTTCGTCAGAATGCGATAGACAGTCCGAGGCACATATAGTAATTCCTTGACGAGGAATTTGGTTCTAGGAGCCTGCCCTGGCTTCAAAGGCTTCATCAGCACTTGCATGAAATGATTTGAAAGTTCTGGTTCACTGTAGACGCAATGAGCACCGTCAAGGGGAGGACTGAGTGGGAGGGCACGAAGCAATTCAGTTGCTGGTGCCTTGTAGTGAGTATTTTCAGACATCCAGTCCAACACCCATGAATTCACATCTTCAGAGTTTCCTGTGATGTGCAGCGTTGCATAAAATTGAAGAATGAGTTCTTCATTCCAGTCACAGATGTCAGTGCAGAAATTTAGCAATCCAGCATCGTGAAGAACACTAAGGACTGGCTCGAAGCACGGCAGAGACTCCATGTCTACATGAGGAATATGCTCATGGTCAAAGACTTTGTCTTTGTTGAACAGTACTGAGGAATAGAAATTGGCTTGACTAGCAGTCCAGAAACGCCTCTTCCTTATGCGAGCAGAGTCATAGGGGTTATAGTCAGTGAAGAACACATGCTCGCTGAAGAAATCTTCAGCCTTGAACTTTTGCTTCTTTGAGAATGGATCCGTTGGCTTGAGCACGGGAGTGTCAGTGAGTTGCATCACAAAATCTGGAATCGCAATCTCAGGTTCTTCAGGATGAGGAATTTCTGGTTCCTCTTCAGTGGCAGTCTGTGTGTTCAAAGGTTCAACAACAGCAGCTTCTTCAGCACTAGCGGCTGGAATGTATTCATGCATAGAGGAAGTGGGATGAGTTTCTTCAGATCCCATTTGAACAGTTGGTGCAGGGAACTAAGGTATTTGTTGAAGTGGGGTGAAGAGTGGAGTATTGGGGTGCTGACTTTCCCAAAAGTCATCATTCATCACGGGCGTTGTGCAGCCAATGTCCACGTCTTCATCTTCAATTTCTTCAACGCCGGCCTCTTCAGCTGTGAACTGAGGCATTTGCAAGGAAGCAACAGGCGTTGAAGGGATCGTATCCATTTCAATTTCTTCATCAACCTGCTCTGACGAAGCAGCAGATTGAGGTTCTTCGTTAGATCCGCTAGGGATCACATATTCCTCATCAAAAGGAACAAGGTCCTTTGATGGCATGGTGGCAATCGGAACATCATCAATTAGATTTTTAATAGAGCTTGTCAGAGGCTTCATCTTCTTTGGAGCTGAAGATTCTGAAGCACTGGATGCTTTCCTTTTCTTCACTGCAGCTCGCTCTGCAGCCTTGGTCTTCTTCACATCGAGTGAACATGGAAGAATTGGAGTTCGGGTAGGCGCAGATGGAACGAAGGAATCTGGTTGAATTTCCTCAGGCGCAACTGATGCAGTTGCCCTGACTTCTTCAATTTCTTCAGGCGCACCAGTAGTGGATGCCCTGACAATTTCTTCAGTCGTTGGAATGGATTCATCAGCCCTGGAACTAGCATTTTCTTCAGCAGCCTGAATGTCATCAGCGGTGCTGGCATGTTCTTCAGTTGGCTAAGCAGACGCTTCAACATGAGGAATTTCTTGTTGCGATGGAGCTGCAACATTTGTGAATTTCTCAGTCAGTTTCACAAACCTGACTTTGGCTCCTTGCCAATCAGCATAGTAAGCATTGAAATCATCGCTGAGGGTTTTGATTTCAGCTTGGATCTTGAGGAGTTCATCAGGTGTCATATTGACAACGTTATTCTTCAGGAACTTCTCCTTTCTGAACTGAGTGTTCTTGATCTTCCTGGCCTTCTCAAATTTCCATTTCTCTTCAGTGATGAAATGGGTCAGCATGTGACTTTGACCAGGAGTCAACTTGAAATCAGGCATAGGAGTATTTGGATCCTTGTGCCAGAGATCAATGTAATCAAGGATCACCCTTGGATCCAAAAGCAGTGGCACATTTGTGCCTTTGGCTCTAGCGGCCCTTTCTTGTCGGTCTCTGATGATTTCTGCAAGTTCATCATCATCAGCTTCATTGTCAGATGGCACTTGGAAGGCAAATTGTTTCTTCTTCAGACTTGGCCGAGGACCTCGACCAGCCGTTGCCTTAGTCTTCAGCAGAGTGGCGCCTGATGAAGATTTTGGTACAACTGAGGAACTTGCTGAGGCACCAGAGGCAATAGAGATGTCTGCTGTCCTTTGGCAGGTGGCCAGATGTACAGGTGTTGAGGACTTTGCCGGAGCAGCTGAGGACTTTGGAGGAGGAGCAGTAGTTGGAACTGGCCGTGAGGGCTTTGAAGAATCTGGCCGTGAGGGCTTTGAAGATTATGGCCATGTGGGCATTGCTGAGGAACTTGGCCGTGAGGGCATAGTTGGTGAAGCACTTGGCTTGTGAGCGGGCTTCTTTGCCATTGATTTTCTTGGCTTGACAGAGGCCTCAGTGGCAGTAGCAGCAGCAGAGTCTTCATTGAATTTCCTCACTGCTTCTTTGGCTTGTCTTGCCAACTTAGCTTGGCGTTTGGCCCATTCTTCAGGAAAATCCTCACCACGCTTGATGCTGGTGGGGTCAGCTTCTTGGCCAGGTGCCAATGGAGCTCTTGGGCATGAAGGATTAAGTGCGAATTTCTTCATATACTTTGGAGTCACATCTCTGTACTCCCTCCATTCTCTTGCCCATCTCCGTTCAATTTTCTGTATGCGCACCTTGCGCTGATTTTTCTTTTCTTTTCTGTACTTCGCCTCATCAGGTGTGCAATAGTCAGCATAGATGGCCTCAGGGATTTCAAAAGCAGTCATGACCTCAGGATTCTTTCCTCCTTCCTGCGGCCTCTTACCATCAGCCATATTCTTCAGATGAGGAATTTGAACAATCGAATTTTCTGAAGAAGTATGCAACTTTTCTTCAAGGAACGCTGCAAATGAGTTAAGTTGATGAGAACCTAGTGATTCAGTAGCGGACATGTGTACCTGTAAACAGAGTATAGTTGCGAGGAATTTGGAGAGGTCATATGTGTTCTCAGAAGGTTTTCAAAAAGAACAAGTTTGAGGAATTTGACCGATGAGCCTTGAAGAATTTCACCAAGCGTTCTTTGTCCTAGGTTCCAGAGTTTTATAGATCGAGGATCCACACAATTGAGGAATCTTGAATAAAAATGATGCTTAGAGAAACGAATCAAGAACAGATGACTAGTGAGGTGTTTTGTGTGTTAGGATTTGAAGAATAAAACACCTTTGAAGATTTTGTTGTGAAATTTCGAATCAAAAGGGGTAGTAAAAGTAACTTTTAATTACCCTGGATGAAGAACACGACGAACTGAGAAGCAGAATAGTGAAGTTCGTTGGTGTAGATCTTCCACGCTCTAACTTGGCGGAGGAAGACAGCTATGGCAGCGGCGGAGTGAAGATTTCCGCAGTCGGCGCGAGTACGACGGCGACGAGGTCGAGGCAGTGAAGCTCTTCCTCACCGGCGACGATGGAGTAGCGGCGGCGCTAGGGTTTGAGGAGCTCGAGCGAGAGAGAGAGCGGTCAAGCAGAGTAAAGGAAGTGAGGAAGGGGAGAGGGGGTATTTATAGTGGTAGTGAAAAACTGTTTGCCCGAAGATTTTGGACGAACATGTCCCTGACCCTTCTCCTTCGCTTGATATGTGTCACCCACGTACTGAGAAGTGAAGATCGTGTTAGATCGTGGGTGAATAGATAAGTCTATTGTGGGATCCGGAATGGATTGAGCGGTAAAATTGAAAATTTGGATAAGATTAATTTTAAAGTTCCATTCGCAAATTCTTCAGCTGTCAAGGACACAGTGAAGAATTTGAACGAGTTTCAAATAGAACACACATGAAGAATTTGTGAATAGATTGGGTTGAGTATAGCATAGAGGGGGAAGGGTCCGATCACATTCACTTAGTAGAAGAAGCAACTTGAAGAAATAGCCATAAGTGAATGCTGTAGAGGACATAAACTCATATATAACTATATAGCCAATGAAGAAAAACGACGGAAACATTGAAGATTTTGTAAAGTTGAATTTGAAAAACTGAGGAATTTCAAAAATGAAGATTTTCCACTTTGGTGGTGGCGTGACCCACCGTATAAGAATGATGATTCCAGACACCGCGTACAATTGTCATAGGGTTCTGAGAATCAAATTCTTCATTAATTTCTTCACACTTAGAGTGTTATTCTTCATTGATTGAAGAAAAACGTTTCTTCATGTGTTGCACATCTAAGTCATCAATTTTGCATAAGTGTCAGGATGTGTGTCCTTTTCAGAGAACATTCGAAGATTCTAAGATATTTAGCTCACATCGCAACTTGCTAAATCTCTTCTCATCCAAGGGCTTTGCGAAGATATCGGCTAGCTGTTCTTCAGTCTTCACGTGCTCGATGGAGATGTCGCCCTTCAACACATGATCACGAAGAAAATGATGACGAATCTGAATGTGCTTTGTCTTCGAGTGCTAAACTGGGTCGTGAGCAATCTTGATGGCACTCTCATTGTCACAGAGGAGAGGCACATTCTTCACGTTGATGCCGTAGTCCTTGAGGGTTTGCTTCATCCATAGTAGTTGAGCACAGCAAGAACCAGCAGAAATGTACTCAGCCTCTGTAGTACACAGTGATACGCAGTTCTATTTCTTCGAGGACCAATAGACCAAGGATCGTCCGAGGAAATGACAAGTACCAGATGTTGACTTGCGGTCCACACGATCACCAGCATAGTCAGAGTCAGAATATCCAATGAGATAAAAAGTAGAGCCCTTGGTGTACCATAATCCTAGTGTTGGTGTGTGTGCTAGATATCGAAGAATATGCTTCACAGCCTTATGGTGTGATTCCTTCGGTGCAGCTTGAAATCGGGCACACATGCAAACACTAAGCATTATATCTGGCCTAGATGCACATAAGTACAATAACGAACCAATCATGGAGCGGTATACCTTGTGATCGAAGTCAATACCATTTTCATCAGTGCATAGATGGCCATTTGTGGGCATAGGAATTTTGACGCCTTTGCAGTCTTGCATGCCGAATTTCCTCAGAAGTTCCTTGAGGTATTTCTCCTGAGATATGAATATGCCATTGTGCTATTGACGAATTTGAAGACCTAAAAAGAATTTCAACTCTCCCATCATAGACATTTGATATTCTTCACTCATCATATAGGCAAATTCATCACTATAATGTTGGTCAGTACAACCAAAGATAATATCATCAACGTATATTTGGCACACAAACAGTTCACCATCATAAGTTTTAGTAAAGAGAGTAGGATCGAGTGAACCGGGTGTGAAGCCATTCTTCATGAAGAATTCCTTCAAAGTGTCATACCACGCCCGAGGGGCCTGCTTGAGGCCATACAGGGCCTTGTTGAGTCTGAAGACTTTGTCAGGATTCTTTGGATCTTCAAAACCTGGGGGTTGAGCAACATATACTTCTTCCTCAAGCTTACCATTGAGGAATGCACTTTTCACATCCATTTGTTGTAAGATAATATTATGATGGTTAGCGTAAGCAAGTAATATGCGAATAGCCTCAAGTCTAGCAACAGGTGCAAAAGTTTCATCGAAATCAATTCCTTCAACCTGTGTGTAGCCTTGAGCTACAAGTCGTGCCTTATTCCTCACCACAAGGCCATTTTCATCTTGCTTGTTGCGGTAGATCCACTTTGTGCCGGCGATATTATGCTTGCGAGGATCTGGACATTTGACCAGTTCCCAGACATTGTTGAGCTTGAACTGATGTAATTCTTCTTGCATGGCCTGAATCCACTCAGGCTCCAGAAATGCTTCATCTACCTTAGTGGGCTCTGTAATAGAGACAAAAGCATAGTGCCCACAAAAGTTAGATAAATGTGAAGCTTTTGAGCGTGTGAGAGGGCCTGGCGCTCGAATGTCATCGATGATCTTTTCCAATTGCACTTCTTTTGCAATGCGAGGATGAGCTGGTTGTCGTCGAGGAATTTGATCAGCATTTCCTTCAGCACCATTTTCTTCAGCATTTTCATCAGGTGCACCAGCTCGATTTTCTTCACGTTCTGGAATGAATTCTTTAGTAGATTCTTCGGTAGGAATCACATCCTCAGTAGCCTTGAACTTGATAGAATCCTCACGTGTTGGTTCATCTATCACAAAAGGTAGGTGCTCTCTTTGCGAGCCATTAGTTTCATCGAACCGCACATCTACAGTTTCAACAACCTTGTGAAGAACATTGTTGAAGACTCTGTATGTGTGCGAGTCCTTTCCGTAACCAAGCATAAAACCTTCATGTGCTTTCGGTGCAAATTTAGCATTGTGATGAGGATCTCTAATCCAACATTTAGCACCGAAGACTTTGAAATAACTCACATTGGGTTTCTTGTCAGTGAGGAGTTCATAGGCAGTCTTCTTGAAGAATTTGTGAAGATATACCCGATTGATGATGTGGCACGCAGTATCAATTGCATCTATCCAAAAACGATGAGGCGTTTTGTATTCATCAAGCATAGTGCGAGCCATTTCAGCGAGGGTTCTGTTCTTGCACTCCACGACGCCATTCTGCTGAGGAGTATAAGGAGCAGATAACTCATGAGTAATACCAAGTTCATCAAGATAGCCATCAAGACCGGAATTCTTGAACTCAGTTCCATTATCAGTTCTGATGTGCTTGATCTTCACACCAAAGTTGGTTGAAGCCCTCGAGGAAAATCGTTTGAAGATTTCATGCACTTCATGTTTGTAAGTGACAATGTGTACCCATGTGTAACGAGAATAGTCATCAACAATAACAATGCCATATAGGGATGCATCATTTGAAACAGCAGAATAATGATTAGGACCAAAGATATCCATGTGAAGCAATTCAAATGGACGAGTAGTGGTCATTATAGTCTTCGCTGGATGCTTGGCCTTTGTCATCTTTCCAGCTTCACAAGCTCCGCATAAGTGATCCTTGAGGAATTTGACATTCTCAATGCCAATGACATGCTTCTTATTTGCGAGCGTGTTCAGATTCCTCATGCCAGCATGACCAAGTCGTCGATGCCATAGCCAACCTTCTGAGGCTTTTGCAAGTAAGCACATGGCTGGTTGTGGTCCTGTAGAGAAATCAACAATATACAGATCTCCTCTCCTAAAGCCTTCAAAGACTTTGGAATGGTCAGCTTCCATGATCACAACACATCGATATCTTCCAAAGACAACAACCATATCGAGATCACAAAGCATTGAGACAGACATGAGGTTGTATCCTAAGGACTCGACAAGCATGACTTTGTCCATGTGTCGATCCTTTGAGATCGCAACCTTACCTAGACCCAATACCTGACTTTTGCCTTTGTCAGCGCTTCAGATGTGACGCTGTTAAGGGAGCATCCATCAATAGACTCTTGTCACCTGTCATGTGATTTGTACATCCACTATCTAGAACCCACTCGTTGGCTTTGGGCTGATCATCCTGCAGATGAATTAGTGCAACTTACAATCTCATATACTTCATCAGTGAAGAATATGATATCAAGTTCATCAGATGAATTTCATCAAGCAGTAAAACAGATATTTCAGTATGAGGACGTGTGAAATGAAAGTTCATTTCATCATGATTCGCCTGCGTCCTTTCAGGCATTTTTGTCAGGCCCCCAGCAAATTCTTCGGACGTTTAAAGCACGTCTGGAGACCTGACCCTGCAGAAGAAATTAGTTCTTTTTCTTCACCACCCACATCTGAAGGGGTGGCAAAGAGTTCATCACTCTGCGAGCACCATATGAGAAAGGTGGCATAGAGGCCAATCCATTTCGTTTCACATAAGAGGGGTTAGGGTAAGCATATGAATAAGCAGAGAAATTCTTCGAGGACTTATGAACATAATGATTTGAAGAATAATGCGCATATCCATAGCCCTTAGCTCTACCCTGCGAAATAGAGGGGTTAGCACGATGATGATCATATGAGGACTTTGACCCATTTGAGGAATTTGATCCATGTGAAGAATTAGGTCCATATGAAGAATTGGATCTGGGGTTCCTATTCTTCACAGGTGGTGTCATGAGGACATTCACCTGAAGACTTTCAACATAACTTTTGGGAACCCAGATTTTCTTCATAGGGGAACCGTTCCTGCAGTTAGTGCCAACATATCTAGCAAATACTTCACCATTCTGATTTTTGAACAGTTTATAGTTGGAGTCAAATGACTCATCAGAAGAATGAGAAGATTCACATGTAAAGCCAGACAAGTTAGATGGATCAACTGGAGGTCCCTTTGCAGCAACCCATGAGGTTTTAGGGTACTGCTCAGGCTTCCAATATGTTCCATCAGCATTGAGTTTCCTCTTAAAGGCAATACCCTCTTTCCTAGGGTTTCTATTGAGGATCTGCTTTTTGAGCACATCACAAAGAATCTGATGCCCTTTGAGGCTTTTGTACATGCCTGTCGTGTACAATTCCTTCAGCCTTGCATCGTCAGTGATACTAGCAATGTCCTCAGATGAGGAATTAGTGATAGCAGAGGCAGGTGAAGAATTTGTAACAGTTGAAGCATTTGAACATTCAGGTGAAGAATTAGCAGATTCACGTTCAATGCACTTTAAGCATGGAGGAACAAATTCTTCTTGAGTAGCGCTGATTTGTTGAGCAAGTAATGAATTGCGATCCTTCTAAAGATCTTCATAACTCACTCTTAGCTTCTCAAGATCTTGCTTTCTTTGAAGAAATTCATAAGAAAGCTTTCGTGATCAGATAAGAGATTGTTATGATGACTTTGAAGATTGTCAAACTTAGACTGGAGTCTCTGAAGATTTTCAGTTAAGTCTTTAGTGCGGTCCATTTCATCACCCAACATATCATCACTTTTGTCTAGCATTTTTTGAAGTTTTTCAATAGACTTTTGTTGTTTCACAGCAATCTTAGCAAGTTTAGAGTAACTAGGCTTAAGATTTTCATGAGATTCATCCTCACTAGATTCAGAGGAGGGGTATTTTGTTACCTTGACACCTTTTGCCATGAAGCAATAGGTGAGAGCGTAGTCATCATTGTCTTCGTCAGCCTTGTTGGTGCGGTCAATTTCTTAAGAGTTGAAGATAGACTTGCTGACGAAAGTAGTAGCGAGAGCCAGACTCGCCACACCAGACTCGGACTCCTCAGAAGCCTCCTCTTCCTCATGTTCCACAGATTCAGCTTCAGAGTCCATTTCCTTGCCAATGAATGCCCGAGCCTTCTTGGAGCTGCTCTTCTTGTGAGATGAAGACTTCGAGGATTTTGATGATGAAGATTTTGAAGATTTCTTCTTCTTCTTAGCGTCATCAGAACTGTAATCCTTGTATTTCTTCTTCTTTAATTCCTTTTCCCATTGAGGACAATCCTGCATATAGTGACCAGGTTTCTTGCATTTGTGGCAAAGTCTTCTCTTATAGTCACCTGATGAGGAATCACTGCTTCTTGAGGATTTTCCAAAGCGACCATGTCTTGAGAACTTCTGGAACTTCTTCACGAGCAGTGCAAGCTCTTGGCTCAATTCTTCAGGATCACCAAGGCTACTACCAGAGTCTTCACATTCAGATTCAGACATAGCCTTGACCTTCAGGGCACGTGTTTTGAAATAGCTTGAACCATACAGATCTCTCTTTTTGGCAAGCTGGAACTCATGAGTATTTAGCCTCTCGAGGATATCAGCGGGATCTAGTGACTTGTAATCAGCTCGCTCTTGAATCATCAGTGCCAGAGTATCAAATGAGGAATCTAGCGATCTCAGCAATTTCTTCACCACCTCATGGTCGGTGATGTTAGTGGCGCCAAGCGCTTGAAACTCATTTGAGATGTCAGTGAGGCGATCGAAGGTTTGCTGAACATTTTCATTATCGAGTCTTTTGAAGCGGTTGAAGAGATTGCGAAGAACGTCAACACGAGAGTCACGTTGAGTTGAGACCCCTTCGTTTACTTTGGAGAGCCTATCCCAGATAAGTTTAGCAGTTTCCAAAGCACTCACTCTTCCATACTATCCTTTGCTCAGATGGCCACATATGATATTCTTTTCTTGAGAATCGAGTTGCTTGAATCTCTTCAGATCAGCAGCATTCAGAGAAGGTGTGACTAAGGGAACACCATTTTCCACAACGTACCAGAGATCGTTGTCAATTGCTTCAAGATGCATTCGCATCTTATTCTTCCAGTAGGAGTAGTCCGTGCCATCGAAGGTAGGACACCCAGCGGAGACCTTGATCATACCTACGGTCGACATAACTAGAACTCTAGGTGGTTAAACCAAAATCACATAGAACAAGGGAGTACCTCGCTCTGATACCAATTGAAAGTGCGTTATATCGACTAGAGGGGGGGTGAATAGGCGATTTTTATGAATTCTTCACTGAGGAATTTGCCGGTGAGGAAATTCCTTAGCGAAGAACTACTAGCAGCAGAATAAGTACTCAGAAGTAAGCATAATAGCATACAGACATAGTCATCATGATTAAATGAAGACAAGCACAGATTACAGGAAGCGTAAACACAGGATAACACAAGATGAGGACAAACAGACTGAAGAAATTGAACTGAGGAAATTGAGAAAGTCTTGAGTCAAAGTCTTCAAACACAGATATGAATAATCACTCAACACAGTAATGAGGAAATGAAAGAGTTGAGGAAATAGAACCGGTAAGGTTGGTGAAGACAATGATTTGGTAGACCAGTTCCAACTGTTGTCTCAGTTGTACGTCTGGTTGGAGCGGCTGAGTATTTAAACTCGAGGACACACAGTCCCGGACACCCAGTCGCTGAGCACGCAGCTCAGGACACCAAGTCCTCACCATATTCTCCTTGAACTAAGGTCACACTGACCTCGTCCAATCACTCATGGTAAGTCTTCAGGCGACTTCCAAACCTTCACAGACTCGGTCACTCGACGATCCACAATTCCTCTTGGATGCTCTAGACCATGACGCCTAACCGTCTGGAAGAAGCACAATCTTCAAAGGTAACAAGCGTCGGATCCACGCAGGATCAATCTCTTCAGTGATGCTCAATCACTTTGGGTTTGTAGGTGTTTGGGTTTGGGGTTTTTCCTCACTCGATGATTTTCGCTCAAAGTGCTCAGAGGATGGGTTGCTCTCAAATGAAAGTGTCAGTTTCTCTTGGAGCAGCCAACCAGCTAGTGGTTGTAGGGGGCGGCTATTTATAGCCTAGGGAGCAGCCCGACATGATAAGACATAAATGCCCTTGTCTGATATGACCGTTAGGTGGATAAGATATTTTGGGACAGCTGGCGTGCAGCACAGCAATGGTCGGAAATTTGACTATCAAATTCCTCAGAGCTATCATGTTCCTCACCGTGTAGGCAATCCGCACTGGCGAATTCCTAACTCCTCAGTCAGAACAAATTCCTTAGCGACCAGAAGAACTTCGTCTCTGTCACTGAAGAAAATGACTGAACTGTATGAGATTTCCAAAGGCTTCACTCGAAGGGTTTGGTAGGTGTAGGATTTTGAGTTGAGCATCACATGGAAATTTTTCCTTAGTATTTCCTCGACCCCCTTTAACAGTACGGTGTTTCCGATGACTCAAGAAAGAGAAAAACAAAACTATGAAAACGAAAGTCTTCAAGCTTCATATTCCTCACATGAATATCAAGTCTTCACGGATACACCAATTTCTTCACTTTCAAAGTCTTCATGAAAGTCTTCAGAAATACCAAAATCTTCAGTTGAAGATATTCATTTTTAGGGGTCGACTTTCCCTGTAAATATCAAACTCCTCATAGACTTATAGACCTGTGTACACTCACAAACGCATTAGTCCCTTAACCTATAAGTCTTCAATACACCAAAATCACTAAGGGGCACTAGATGCACTTACAACAACCCCATGATAAAGAATTGCCTAGTAAGGATGAAATTATTGGTCTTGCTTCTATTGCCGTGCCTCCTACTGATCTGTTAGAACAATATTTTCTGGACCGTGAAAATGATATGTTTATGAATGAAAGAAGGGAAATAGATGAAGTATTCTTTAAACAGGGTCCTTTTTTGAAACACAACTTGCCTGTTGAAATCCTAGGGGACCCCCCACCACCCAAGGGTGATCCCATGTTTGAGCTTAAACCATTACCAGATACTCTTAAATATGCTTATCTTGATGAAAAGAAGATATATCCTATTAGTGCTAACCTTTCAGAGTAGGAAGAGGAAAGATTATTGAAAACTCTGAAGAAGCACTGTGCTGCTATTGGATATACTCTTGATGATCTTAAGGGCATTAGTCCCACTCTATGCCAACAGAAAATAAAATTGGAGGAGGATGCCAAACCAGTTGTTAATCACCAACGACGATTAAATCCTAAGATGAAAGAAGTGGCAAGAAAGGAAATACTAAAGCTCCTTGAGGCAGGTTTAATTTATCCCGTTGCTGATAGTCAGTGGGTAAGTCATGTCCATTGTGTCCCTAAGAAGGGAGGTGTTACTGTTGTTCCTAATGATAAAGATGAATTGATCCCGCAAAGAATTATTACAGGTTATAGGATGGTAATTTATTTCCGCAAATTAAATAAAGAAACTAAGAAAGATCATTACCCGTTACCTTTTAGTGATCAAATGGTAGAAAGACTATCAAAACATACACATTTTTGCTTTCTAGATGGTTACTCCGGTTTCTCTCAAATACCTGTGTTAGCAGAGGATCAAGAAAAGACCACTTTTACTTGCCCTTTCATTACTTTTTCTTATAGACGTATGCCTTTTGGTTTATGTAATGCACCTGCTACCTTTCAAAGATGCATGATAGCTATATTCTCTGACTTTTGTGAAAAGATTTGTGAGGTATTCATGGATGATTTCTCCGTTTATGGATCCTGTTTTGATGATTGCTTGAGCAACCTTGATTGAGTTTTGCAGAGATGTGAAGACACTAGTCTCGTCTTGAATTGGGAAAAGTGCCACTTTAAGGTTAATGAAGGCATTGTCTTGGGGCATAAAATTTCTAAGAAGGTATTGAAGTGAATAAAGCTAAGGTTGATGCTATTGAAAAGATGTCGTGTCCCAAGGACATTAAAGGTATAAGATGTTTCCTTGGTCATTGAGGGAGTCCTGGATAAGGGAGTATCCGGACAGCCGGACTATATGCTTTGGCCGGACTGTTGGACTATGAAGATACAAGATTGAAGACTTCATCCCGTGTTCGGATGGGACTCTCCTTGGCATGGAAGGCAAGCTTGGCGATTCGGATGTAGATCTCCTTCTCTGTAAACCGACTCTGTGTAACCCTAGCCCCCTCCGGTGTCTATATAAACCGGAGTGTTTAGTTTGTAGGAGACAACACCAATCATACCGTAGGCTAGCTTCTAGGGTTTAGCCTCTCTGATCTTGTGGTAGATCAACTCTTGTAATACTCATATCATCAAGATCAATCAAGCAGGAAGTAGGGTATTACCTCCATCGAGAGGGCCCGAACCTGGGTAAACATCGTGTCCCTAGCCTCCTATTACCATTAGCCTTAGACGCACAGTTCGGGACCCCCTACCCAAGATCCACCGGTTTAGACACCAACATTGGTGCTTTCATTGAGAGTTCCTCCGTGTCGTCGCTGCAAGGCTCGATGGCTCGTCCTGTTGTCAGGGACAACATCACCTTTGAAGGAGCACTGGCCCAAGGCCAAACTCTCCATCTTGGCGGTTTCATCATGACCGCCCGATCGGCTGTCGCACCGACAATGACTTCTCAGGTCATCAAAAACAGCCTCCACGTTAGTTCGGAACTCGCCGGACAGATGGATCCAATGGAGCTCTCTTCCCTTAATGAGCTCTTGGATCGCATCGCCGCCCTGGGTGTCGCTACAGACTATGATCGGATCGGGCTTAAACCCGACCAAAGGGAGATTTATTCTCCGCCAGTCACCCACGAAATCGCGGTAGTGGAGGATCATCATATGAATTCTCCCTCTATTTTGAGGACAAACTGTGTCCGGATTTCTGAGCTCTCTGAGCCGAACACCCGCTCGAGGGAGGACATGACCCAAACCCCGAACTTAGGATCGGGCGATGGGTCAAACAAATTGGGCAGCATCCCAGAGCCCGAGCCGTTAAGCTCAGGAACTTCCTTGCCCCTGGGTCTCAGATTGGGTCAGGATTCGGATTCAAATTCACCCACCCACCCAGATTTATTCAATATTCAAGAAATCAAACAAGAGCCACAAGAGACAGTACATCATTACTGGGCCAGATTCCTCCTTGTGTTAAACAGGGTTAAGGACTGTCATGAGGAAGACGCTATCTCCCTCTTCTGCAACAATTGCACAGACAAAGGGATCCTCAACGCTATAAGTCGCCATGACATAGTACACTTTGCTGACTTGGCGGCCATAGTGCAGAAGTATTGCACGATGGAAAGCACTTGTAAAACCCAAACGGAGTTCTGGGACAATCCGGCCCTCACTAAACCCTTCGTCCAATCTAAAAGGGCAAGCTCTCGTAAGTTACCCGATTCAATTACCAAAAAACCAAAGCCTAATACAAGGCACAGAACCGTGTTGGAAGAATGGCTTAGTGGACCGTGCAAAATTCACAGCACACCGGATACTACACCAACTCATAGCCTTAGAGCATGTTGGATACTCCGGCAGGTAGCAAAGATCGGTGAGGATCTCCTCTTAAACCATATAGCAGAACAACAACCCGCCGGAAACAACAATACGGTATTTACAGTCTTCGAGACTTTCGCCTCAAATAATAGGCGCAAGCGAGCTCAACGCAGCCTCGCCGAAGTTTGCCACATGGCAACAATAAACCCATGGAACGACACGGATATAACCTACAATGCCAGTGACGAACCTCAGTTCCAAATAGTCCAGCACCAGCCGCTTTGGTCCTTAGTCCAATCGTGGACGGCTTCAGGCTCACTAAAGTGCTCATGGACGGCGGAAGCGGGCTAAACCTCCTTTACGAGGAAACCTTTAACAAGATGGATATTGACAGGAGCCGCATTGAGCAAAGCAGCACAACCTTCAGGGGAATCATCCCTAGTCCGGAGGCGCGATGCGCGGGAAAATCACACTGGATGTGGTATTCGGCACGCTGGAGAATTACAGGTCCAAAGAAATTACATTCGAAGTGGCCCCGTTCAGCAGCAGATACCACGCCCTCTTGGGGCGGGATGCATTCACGAGTTTCCAGGCTATACCCCATTACGGGTACATGAAACTCAAAATGCCCGGGCCCAACGGAATCATCACTCTAGCTAGTGACCCGGACGTCGGACTCCGCGCCGAAAATAAAACCGCCGCCCTTGTCCTGGAAGCATTATCAGAAGCCCTCATGGCCGAAGAACTAACAACGCTGTGAGCAACAGTGGACAGAGACGACGTGATACTCGACAAGCGACCTAAATCCACCTCCTTCAAACCCGCGTACGAGATAGTCAAATTCCAGGTCCACCCAATGGACCCTACAAAGACAGCTTCCATTGGGACACAGTTGAACCCCATAATAGACGCCGCACTGCGAGATTTCCTGCGCGAGAATTGGGATATCTTTGCCTGGCACCCTTCGGACATGCCGGGCATCCCACGCAGGCTGGCCGAACACAGCCTCAATATAGTGAAACGATACAAGCCAGTCAAGCAGACTCTTAGGCGCTTCTCAGAGCCTAAGCGGCAAGCCATGGGAGAGGAGCTAGCCAAGCTACTCGAGGCCGGATTCATCAGAGACATCAAACATACGGATTGGCTAGCAAACTTGGTAATGGTACCAAAGAAGGACAAATCCTGGCGCTTATGTGTCGATTTCAAGGACCTCAATAAAGCTTGCCCTCAGGATCCCTTCCCCCTCCCGCGCATTGACCAAATCATCGATGCCACCGCGTGACACAACTCATTGTGCTTCCTCGACGCATACTCCGGATACCATCAGATCAAGATGGTGGAGTCCGACCAGGCCGCAATGGCCTTCATTACACCATATGGCCCTTTCTGTTTTAACACCATGCCTTTCGGGCTCAAAAATGCCGGCGCAACCTATCAACGCATGACTCAGACATGCCTGGAAAAACAAATCGGCAAGACAGTAGAGGCCTATGTAGACGACGTGGTCATCAAAACAAGACATGTTGAAACTTTAATAGACGATTTGAGGCTTACGTTTGATAGCCTCCGAACAAACGACATCAAGCTCAACCCGGAGAAATGTATCTTCGGGGTACCATCCGGAAAATTGCTCGGCTTCATTGTTTCAATAGAGGAATTGAAGCAAATCCGGCAAAAATCCGATCTCTGTCACAGTTGGCTATCCCAACAGACCTCAAGAAGATCACGAAATTAACTGGATGTGTGGCTGCCTTAAGCCGCTTTATCTCCCGCTTAGGAGAAAACTCACTACCTCTGTATCGCCTTCTTCGACGCACCGAACACTTTGAGTGGACGGATGCGGCCACAACCGGACTGGAAGAAATAAAAGCACTCTTGGCCACAAACCCAGTCCTGACAGCGCCAATTATTGGCGAACCCATGCTATTATACATAGCCGCAACAAACCAAGTTGTGAGCGCAGTGCTCGTCGTCGAACGAGAGGTGGACGGACACAAGTTACCGCTCCAAAAGCCGTTATATTACGTGTCCACCGTCCTCACTCCATGCAAATCTCGGTACCCACACTATCAAAAGATAGCGTATGCGGTATACATGGCATCCGGAAACTACGACACTACTTTCAAGAGTGTTCGGTCATGGTGGCCTCCGAAGTACCACTCAATGACATAATAAATAACTGCGACGCAACATGCCGGATTGCCAAATGGGCTATTGAGCTTCTTCCGTTCGACATAACATAGAAACCACGACAGGCCATTAAGTCGCAAGTACTGGCTGACTTCGTCGCCGAATGGACAGAAGCCAAACTCCCTAAAGAGTACGGCGCGTACTCAAATTGGATCATGCATTTCGACGGCTCTAAAATGCTGGCCGGATTGGGAGCGGGTGTCGTCTTGACATCCCCCACCGGAGACACGGTTCAATATGTACTCCAAATATTATACACAGACTCCAACAATGCAGCCGAATATGAGGCTCTATTACATGGTCTTCGGATGGCAGTCTCCATGGGCATCCAATGCCTCGAAGTACGCGGGGACTCGAACCTCGCAGTATCTCAAGTAAATGGAGACTTTGACGCCAAAGACCCAAAAATGGCGGCCTATCACAATGCCGTCCTCAAAATGTCAGCTCGGTTCAAGGGGCTCGAATTCCACCATGTGGTCAGAGAAAATAATCAAGCGGCCGATATCCTCGCCCGCATCGGCGCTAAACGTGACCCCGTCCCACCCAATATCTTCTTAGAAAGGTTGTTCAAGCCATCCGTGGCATGGGAGGGGGAGTCCGGCACTACTAGTCCGGCTCCGAACACAACCCCAGTTTCTAAACCATCTGACATAATCGGAGGCTCTGCCACCGAAATAACACCTTCGGCCCATGAAATACTGGCTGCCATCGCCCCGTGGACTGAGACCTTCTTGGCCTACCTAAACAGGCAAGAACTCCCCGAGGACCAAAATGAGGCACGTTGTATTGTGCGACGCTCTAAGGCCTACAATGTCCATGAAGGAGAGCTCTACATGAAGAGCACCACCGGAGTGCTCCAATGATGCATCTCCGAAGAGGAAGGGAGACAGCTCTTAGCCAAAATCCACTCCGGACTAGGCGGGCACCACGCGGCAGCCCGAGCACTCATAAGCAAGGCCTTTCGGACAGGTTTTTACTGGCTGGCAGCCCGGGCAGACGCACAGGACCTCGTCCAACATTGCGTTGGTTGTCAACTATTTGCCAATCAGAGCCATATGCCCCTTACTGCTCTCCAAACAATCCCCATAACTTGGCCTTTTGCGGTCTGGGGGCTGGATATGGTCGGACCCCTTAAAGGGGGAAGCCATAAGAAAAAATACTTATTGGTCATGGTGGACAAGTTCACCAAATGGATAGAAGCCAAACCAGTTAAAACGACCGAATCTGGACCAGTGATAGACTTCATATCAGGGGTTGTACACTGTTACAGTGTCCCTCACAACATCATCACTGACAATGGCTTGAATTTTACAGCCGATGAAGTGAAAACCTGGTGCGGCAAAATGGGCATTAAGCTCGACTACGCCTCTGTCTATCACCCCCAAACAAACAGTCAAGTCGAACATGCAAATGGTCTCATCATGAGCGGCATTAAACCCAGACTAGTGCGATCCTTGAAGGAATCAGACACACATTGGGTCGAGGAACTCGACTCCATACTCTGGGGGCTGCGGACCACGCCTAATCGTACCACCGGATACACACCATTTTTTATAGTGTATGGTGCAGAAGCAGTACTGCCCCGCGACATAATCCATGACTCACCTCGCATGCGCATGTATGAAGAGAAGGAAGCCAAGCTAGATTGGCAGGCCAACTTGGATTCTTTGGAAGAGGAGCGTGATGTCACTAAAGCCCGTTCCGCATTCTATCAGCAACAGGCTCAAAGGTATCAAAGAAGAGAAGTATGGGCCAAAACTTATAACATTGGCGAACTCGTTCTACGCCTCCTCGATAAGAAGAAGGACAAGCTCAAACCCAAGTGGGAGGGTCCCTTCATCATTGATAAAGTTTTCACCAGACGAGCGTACCGCCTGCACAGTGCATCTGATAACAGACTCGAGCCGAACCCATGGAACGTGGCCAGACTCCGGAGATTCTACGCCTAGTGCCGAACTCAGTGTTCGTCTCCTTAACTCTGCCTCTTCAATTACAGTTCAAAGGCTGGTTTATTATGTTAGTGAGGTGCTCATTGCGTCTAAGAAGAGGTACCCACATGGGAAGAAGTTGGTGTATATGCACAATTACTTAAGTATCCCCCATGAATATATCGGGAAGAACCGAATCCGGTGGCAGCCTGAGAACTCACCTGACTAGGAGGCCACGCGGCGTGGAGCCCACAGTCCTCGGATATGGGAGGAGGTACTTCATAGGCCTTGAACAACGCCTTCCACGCGTTTTTGTGCTTCATGTCGTAGAGCCTCTGAAGCGTCGGGTGTTCAGCCGGGACGAACTCCCACACATTGAATACCCTCCTTTGGCACGGCAGAATCCGGCGAATGAGCATGACCTGGATCACGTTGACAAGCTTGATGTTCTTGTCCTTCATGCCCTTGATGCAATTTATGAGTCCGGTCGGCTCTGTAGATTCGCCCCACGTCAGGCCCTTCTGTTCCCAGGAGGTGAGCCACATAGGGGTTCCGGGTCGGAACTCGGGGGCCACTGCCCAGTTGGCGTCGCGCGGCTCGGTGATGTAGAACCACCCCAACTACCACCCCTTCACGGTTTCCACAAAGGATCCGTCAAGCCAGGTGACTTTGGGCATCTTGCCCGCCATGGCTCCTCCGCACTCCGCTTGCTGGCCGCTCACAATCTTCGGTTTCACACAGAAGATTTGCGGCCACAAGCCGAAATGAGGCTTGATGCGGAGGAAAGCCTCGCATACGACGATGAACACCGAGATGTTGAGGACAAAGTTCGGGGCTAGATCATGGAAATCTAGCCCGTAGTAGAACATGAGCCCGCGGACGAAGGGGTGGAGTGGAAACCCCAGTTCACGGACGAAGTGGGCGAGAAACACAACCCTCTCGTGGGGTCCCGGACTTGGAGTGACCTGCCCGTCGTCCGGTAGCCGGTGCACTATGTCTGCGGCCAAGTATCCGACCGCCCGAAGATTCGCGATGTGCTTCTCCTTCACGATGGAAGGCACCCACTTGCCTCCTGCTCCGGACATGTTTAGCTGTGCGGAGAAGACTTGGACTAGGGCGCTGGAGCTTGAGGGGGCAAGAGTGGGCAAAGGAGGAAGAAGGCATGGATAAAATGGGGAACTCTTATCCCTTTATAGAGGCGACGGAAGCGGTGCGCCTCCCCACTAGCCCATTGAGAATCGCTTACTTCCCAAGCGCCACGATTGATGGCATGGTGGGATTACCCATACCCGTATTGATGAGAATCCCGTGATAAGGGGACACGATCTCTGCTTTGACAAGACGTGTCAAGGAAACCGCCTCGCAATACGCGCTCTGTCTGGTTGTGGAAAAACGGTTCGAATAATGTCCTGACCGTAATGACATATCACGTCATCTAAAAAGTTGTCAGCTGAAGTATCATTCTCTCTACGGTAGTATGTGAAGATCATTTTTGCAGATCCGGACACGGTCTATGTGTTCGATAATAACCTTGGAGTATTCGGAAGGAGGAACCCGCCTTGCAATGCCGAAGACAAGACTGCGCGCCGGACTCATCGTCATTGAATCCTGGTTCAGGGGCTACTAAGGGAGTCCTAGATTAGGGGGTATCTGGATAGCCGGACTATATACATCGTCCGGACTATTAAAGCGTGAAGATACAAGACTCAAGACTTCGGCCCGTGTCCGGATGGGACTCTCCTTTGCGTGGAAGACAAGCTTGGCGATCTGGATATTTTATTTCCTTCCTTGTAACCGACTCCATGTAAACCCTAGCCCTCTCGGGTGTCTATATAAACCAGAGGGGATGGTCCTTAGAAGGCCGGTCACAATTACAATCATACCATCATAGGCTAGCTCTTAGGGTTTAGCCTCTACGATCTCGTGGTAGATCTACTCTTGTACTACACATATCTTCAATATTAATCGAGCAGGAAGTAGGGTTTTACCTCCATCGAGAGGGCCCGAACCTGGGTAAACATTGTGTCCCTTGCTTCCTGTTACCATCAGCCTAAGACGCACAGATCGGGACCCCCTACCCGAGATCCGCCGGTTTTGACACGACAGTCGTCCCATCATTGTGGTTAGTTCTGCTCCCTTGGGGGATATTATTCAAAATAGAGAAGCCACAGGTCGGGTAGCTAAGTGGGCCATTGAGCTTGGACACCATGGCTTGAAGTATATGCCTCGAACGGCTATAAAGTCTCGAGCACTTGTGGACTTCATCAATGATTGAAAAGAACTGCAGATTCCTGAGGATAAACCGGATAGCACCTATTGGACTATTCACTTTGATGGATCCAGGAAATTAGAAGGCTCTGGGGCTAGGTTTATATTGACTTCCCCACGAGGTGATAAATTTTGTTATGTTTTAAGGTTGATGTTCCCTTGTACTAACAATGCAGCTGAGTATGAAGCCTTACTCCATGGTCTTCGGATGGCTAAAGAGATGAATCTAAGCCGAGTAAGGTGTTTTGACGACTCCGACTTGGTGGCTCAGCAAGTGTCAGGAACTTGGGATTCAAAGGATCCACTCATGGCGGCTTATTGTCAGGAGGTTGACACTATTGCTGGTCATTACAAGGGTTATCAAGTGGAGCGTGTTGATCGCAGGAAAAATGAAGCCACTGATGCTTTAAGCCGGCTGGCATCTCAGCATAAGCCGGTAACCCCTAATGTTTTCCTTGATGTTTTGCATATTTCATCAGTTAAGTTGCCTACGGAGGAAGATCTTGCAATTCCTGACCCGGAGGCACAGTTGGTGGCGGCTCTCCATGTTATTCCTGACTGGACTGTTCCATATTTGGCTTATATGACCCGGGGCGAGTTACCTGAGGATGAAACCTTGGCCAGGCAAATAACCCGGAGGTCTAAGTCAATTACTATTTTCAATGGTGAGCTACACAAATGTATTGTTACAGGGGTGTTTCAATGATGCATTTCTCCTGAGGAGGGTCGTGAAATTCTAGGGGAGATTCATGAGGAGATTGTGGCCATCATGCCGGCTCTAAATCCCTAGTTGCTAAAGATTTTTTCATGGGTTTTATTGGCTGACGGCTCATGCTGATGCGGAAGATCTAGTCAGTAAATGTGATGGCTATCAAAATTTTCAAGACGAGCTCATGTGTCGGCTCAAGAGTTGAGGATGATTCCAATTACTTGGCCGTTTGCAGTTTGGAGGCTGGATATGGTTGGTCCTTTTAAGAGGTCCAAGGACAAAAACACTCATCTCCTGCTAGCTGTTGACAAGTTTACAAAGTGGGTTGAAGCTGAGCCGGTCAGCAAATGTGATGCGGCAACAGCGGTTCAATTCATCAAAAAGGTGATCTTTTGTTTTGGATACCCTCATAGTATCATCACTGATAATGGTACTAATTTTTCTAAGGGTACAATGAAAGAATTCTGTCAACAAGAGCATATCCGGCTTGATGTAACATCGGTGGCTCACCCCCAGTCTAATGGACAAGCTGAAAGAGCCAATCAAGAAATCTTGAGAGGTATCAAGCCCCGGCTTATGGTCCCATTGCAGAGGATGCCGGGTTGTTGGGTGGAAGAATTGCCCTCAGGTGCTTTGGAGTATCAATACCACCCCCAACAGATCTACGGGTTACACACCTTTCTTCATGGTTTACGGAGCAGAGGCAGTTCTCCCTAGTGACATACATCATGACTCGCCCCGTGTGGCGGCTTATGTTGAAGCTGATAATGAGAAAGCACGTCAGTATGCTATTGACCTTTTGGATGAAGAGCGTGACCTTGTGGCGGCTCGTTCGATGATTTACCAGCAGGATCTGCGTCATTATCACAGCCGCCGAGTTAAAACCAGGACCTTTCAAGAAGGAGATTTGGTGCTTCGGCTCATCCAGGATCAAACTAACATGCACAAGTTAGCCCCACCTTGGGAAGGGCCCTTTGTGGTCAGCAAAAATCTAAACAACGGGTCATACTACCTTATCAATGTTTGAGACCACAAGGACTCACACACGTTGGAGGAGGAGATCCACCCGCCGTGGAATATTGCTCATCTTTGGCCTTATTACACCTGAGCCACCAGCTCTTGTGATGTACATACTTTTACCAATGTATATATTATGATTAGTTTAATAAAGTCAGCATCCCCGATGCTTCAGGGCCTCTGTTGTTTCATTTCTGAGAATCTGAGTCTTTATTATTACTTCATACGGTCACTTGGGGGCATCCTACTCATTGAGCATAGCTATGACTACCCTTTTGGTCCAGCTTTTGCGCCTTGATTACAAAATACTTCGGGGCTTCCTGCTCATTGAGCATAGCTATGATTACCCTACTGGCCCGGCTTGTACGCCTGGATCAAAATATTACTTGGGGGCTCCTTGTTAACTGAACAAAGCTTTGTTGTCCCTTGTTATAGGCTTGGACGCCAGGTGTATTCACCAAAAATCCAGGTTATCCTGCCTTTGTATGCTTGCCACTCCGACTTGGTAATCCTGGAATGACTCACCGTACTCTTGACAGTCAATCTTATAAAGACCCTGAACTTGTCAAAGTTAAAATGGCGATTGGTCATGTGAGGCCCGGCTTACAGGTTTGAATTAAGGAGTAACTCAGTGGTTGTGTAGCCCTTGAATAGCACTTGATGTTGAGGCTTGGCAGCCTTTGAATGCCTTGTTTTTCTGGTTTATATTGACTTTGAATCTTTTTTTGTGATTTTTTTGTACCATGTTGATATATGGTTGAAAGTTGATTTGAGTCATGATGCCTTGATCTTTATTTGAAAATATCCGGTGTTTTGCTAACCCGGCCTGGCTTTGAACGTTAAGTCGCTAGTGTATGATGATCATATGTTTGGAGTTTTGTACTCTAAAGAGTTGGGATGTTACCCTTTGCTGTCTATGGTGTTGTAAGCCGGCAATATGAATAAATTGCACAGAGCGCTGCGCTCTGAGTCTGGGCTGTTGCCCTTACTGCATGTGGCATGGTAAGCCGGCAATACACATAAGCATCACAGGTATGATATTTATTCTATTATGATTATATGAGGTTTTGATAAACCGACCCTGGTTATGGACGATGCAGTCACCATTGATTTTTTGTATGGGGCATTATGACCGACCTTGGGGTAAACCGCCAAGGCACTTGTTCTATGTTTGTATGCAGGGTTTAAGATAGCATGATCAGCAAAGTTGACAGTGATTATGAGCATAAACAGTGGATCGTCAAATAAGATTAAACGGCTCATAAGTGTTTTGCAAATCAACATGCACGATGGCATGGCAAATCATTGTTTTCAAGCTAGCATATTATAAGGCATCGGACAGCCCAAAAGAATAAGTGTTTGATGCATGAAGTATTTCAATTGGCAGATGCTAAGCCGGCTTTTGGATTACTGGTCTTGACCTTGGCGGGTAGAGGATTCCGGGTCATCTCGCATCGGTTCATCTCCTTCCTCTTCACCCGTTGGCTGGAAGTCAGGGGTGGCCCAATTGATCCCAGTCAAAGCTTTGAATACAACTTCGTCACAATAAGTGTTGACAGGTCAATATTAGGGGCAAAGGTATGCTTACGGATTGGCGGAATAAGCTCCTGGTGTCACATCCCTAGCCTTGCTATGCACTTGGACTAGCTTGGTTGTTGCATCATGTCTAAATTTATTTGAAAGTTTAAATGGGGATTGCTCAAACCCTAGCACCAGATCAAATCAACTAGGTTCAAATAAAAATATTCTCAATGAATCCAAAATGCCCTTCAGAAAAGTTCATCATTTTTGGATTGGTTTAAAACCTCTGCCAAAAATGGTGCACATATTTCTAGGTCCATTTTGGATTTTCTAATTAAATGCTATAAATAATTTAAATGCTCAAATAATTCTGAAACTAATTGAGGGTTGTTGCATATATTTCAGAAGGTTCCCACAATTAGTTTCAGGATTTTTAGAAGTGCTCTGGTATTTTTAACAAAGCCCAAAAAACTACAGAAAAATAGAAAACAAAAAGAGATAAAGAGAGAGAGAGAGAGCGAGAGAGAGAGAGAGAGGAAACTACGTGGGCCACCTACCTGCAGCCGCACCGGCCCAACTCCTGTTTTGGCCCAGCCCACCAGGGGCTCCCCTGTCGTCTTCCACCTCCTGCCAGTGGGCAGGAGGGCGTGTGCCCGACGGGCGCTAGCACGCGTCGGCCACCTCCACCTTGCCTGCCTGTCTCCTCGCCGCCTCAAAGCGCCCAGAGGACACCACTCACCCCCCCCCCCGACTTCTCTCTCACTCTCCCCGTGTTTCTCCCCTCCTCTGTCTCTCTCACGCACGGCCGCCCGAAACCGCCCGTCACGCCGCTCGCCGTTCCCGCGGCCACCAGCCACCCCATGCCTCACCGACACGCCCAGAAGCTCCGCCATGTTTTCTTCTTCATCCTCGACGAGCCACGCGAGCCGGGAGGGCCTGGAACATCGCCACTGCCGTCGTCTTCATCGTCAGCCGCCCGAGATCGCCGCCGTCATTTCATCGTCACCAAGCCGTCCTCGAGCCCGCTGAGACCGCCGTCAATGCCGGAGCACCCAGCAGCGCCGCCATCGCTTTGTCTTCGTTCTCTGCACTAACAGCCGTCGTCGTCGATTCACAGCAACCCGGCCGTCCCTGACCTTGCCGATGATGCCATCGGACGCGCTGTGAGCACCCGCATCGTCTCCCGCTTCTCCCCTGGTCGCGCCCGCCCTCTACGCTGTAGCCCCGCCATGGCCGAGAGCTTCTCGCCGCCCCGCTCGTCACTGCTGTCGCTAGCAAGCCCCAACGACCAAACCGAGCTCGCACACTTCTTCCACGTGCTGTGTAGATGCCACTGCGTTGCTCAGCTCCCTCGCCCGTGAGCTCTAGCCCTCCCAGCCGCAACCACCAAGCTCCGGCCGCCGCTTTTTCCATCGCCGCCGTCGATTCCGGTGGCCTCGCAACCTACTGTTGCCTCCTCTAGATGCGCAGGGCAAGGGCAACCCCCTGGTGCCCTCAGTTGCCTCTGCCGTGGCCTCTAGGGTGGACGCCGCCGCGTCTGTGTGCTCGCCGGCGTTGAACTCCGGCGACGCTGACGTGGCACCATCGTTAGGCACTAATTGCCCAGCTTAATTACCCCCTGACCCACTTACACATGGGCCCCACGCCCTTAACTAACAGTTTAGTTAACCACTGTGGCCCCACGCACTAGAGTTGACCGTGCTGACGTAGCCGCTGACCGGACCCACATGTCTGTGACCCTAGCCTACATTGTGAGACTGACCAGTGGGACCCGTGGGTCAGGTTTGACCTAGACGGGCCATATTGACCCGCTGACGTCACAGTGACGTAGTGTTGATGCAATAAATCATTTTCTGGATTTAGCTTATTTCAAATAACCAGGAAATTCCAGAAAATGTTATAAACTTCATAAAATCATATAAAATTATCTATAACTCCAAATAAGATAAATTATATATGAAAAATGATCAGAAAAATCCAATCTATCCATATGTACTGGTTTGATGCATGTTAGAACAACTTATAGTTGCTGTTTAGGACAAACCATATAAATGGCATTTGAATATCCACATATGGAGTTTGAATTTGAATCTTGGATTCAAACCAACTTCATTTAATCTGTTGCTAGTTGCATTAGCTCAAATCACAGCATATTGACATGTCATGATCATGCATCATATTGTGAATTGCATTGATTGTGTTCTTCCTTGTTTGCCTGTATTTGTCCCCTCTCGATAGATGTGGTACCGACAATGTGATCAATGACACTGATGAAGAGCTATACTATCTTCAGAAGTGCCAGGCAAGCAAAACCCCCTTGTTCATTCCGATACAATCCCACTCTCTCGCTCATGCTCTCTTTTACTGCATTAGGACAACAATGATTCAACTATTACATGCTGTGGTAGTTGAACCCCTTATCCTCTGCATGACATGTCATTGCCACAGTAAATAGATGAAACCCACTAGTATGAGTAGGAGTTGTTTGAGCCCTGATGTGCCTACTCATTCATGTTTGTTTGTCATGCTTGCTATTGCTTAGAGTTGAGTCAGGTATGATTCATCGGGGATGAATTGGAATTGTGATGAACATGTCCTACTGTGTGTGAGCTAAGTGTGTGAACACGATTTGGTAAAGGTAGCGGTTAGAGGCCATGTAGGAGTACATGGTGGGTTGTCTCATTGAAGCCGTCCTCAGGAACTGAGTTATGTGTTTGTGATCCATGAACAGTTACTACCACACATTGGGTTTCGGTAACTCGACCCCTCTCGACTTATTAATCAGCCAGATCTCTGTCCAGGAGTTGCAACTAGTTTCTGGTGTTTGTAGGTAGTGCTAGTAGTCTACCAAGTGGCACCCGATACAGGTAGGCTTGGGACAGACTAGGTGCAGTGGCACGGTGTACCAAGTGGCACCCGGATGGTGGGCTTGGGAACCCTGCTCACATCGTTTGGGGCCGTGAGTGACACCCCGCCCGGATCTCCTTGCGGATGGAACCCGAATAGGCGATAAACCTGGACGAGAGACTTGTGTGGTTAGTCAGGTCGTGGCCGACACCCTCGCTGGGCTTTCGCTTGAAGGTTGCCGAGTACATGACTTGTAAACGGTGATAAGTGGTGAGAGAGTGTGTGAAGAAGTACACCCCTGCAGGGTTAACATTATCTATTCGAATACCCGTGTCCGCGGTAAAGGACTTCTAGGTTGCTTGTACAGTTCATAGACAAGTGAAAGTGGATACTCTAAAATACGCAAGATAAGCGTGAGTGCTATGGATGGTGTTCTTGTAGGGAGACGGGAACGGATCCATAGTGGTATATTGATATGGTGAATATGTGGACTCGTGTGCGCCACCTCAAAAGAGTTACTTGCAGTCATAGTTCAGGATAGCCACCGAGTCAAAGCTGGCTTGCTGCAGTTAAACCCCACCACCCCTTTGTAGATAATGGTGCATATGTAGTTAGTTCTGATGGAAGTCTTGTTGGGTACATTTGTACTCACGTTGCTTAATTTATGTTTTTGCAAAGAGACTTCAGTCTCACTAGTAGTTCCACGTGGACTTCGATGTTTAGCTTGTTACCTTAGCTACGATCTTGTGCCCTCGGCAGGATCTGGTAGATAGTTAGGCTTCTCAGCCTTTTTCATTTGTAAATGTCTGTACTCGGACATGATAAGCTTCCGCATGTGCTTTGATTTGAATCCTCTAAATGTTGGGTCATGAGACCCATGCTTGTAATATCTCGCTCCTTGGAGCCTATTGAATAAATACTTTGAGTCTTAGTGTTATGTTGTGATGCCATGCTGTATTTGCACATAGCGAGCATATTGTGTGTATGATTTGAAATGCTTGATATGTGTGGGATCTGACAACCTAGTTGTTCATCCTTGGTAGCCTCTCTTACCGGGAAATGTCTCCTAGTGCTTCCACTGAGCCATGGTAGCTTGCTACTACTCCGGAACACTTAGGCTGGCCGGCATGTGTCCTTCTTCGTTCCTGTGTTTGTCCCTTCGGGGAAATGTCACGTGGTGTCTACCGGAGTCCTGTTAGCCTGCTACAGCCCGGATTACCGGGGTCCTGCTAGCCCATCTGCTACAGCCTGGACTCACTCGCTGATGACCGACACGTTCGTTGCTGGGTCATGTATGCGTGTCCCTGTAAGTTAGCGCCACTTTGGGTTCACGACTAGCCATGTCAGCCTGGGTTCTTTGTCATATAGATGCTAGTGACACTATCATATACGTGAGCCAAAAGGCGCAAACGGTCCCGGGCCTGGTAAGGCGACACCCGTGGGAATACCGTGCGTGAGGCCGCAAAGTGATATGAGGTGTTACATGCTAGATCGGTGTGGCATAGGATCGGGGTCCTGACACCTGGGAGTCGTGAACTGGAGCCTTCACCTTCTTGTTATTAGCATCATAAGCCGCCTGGTAATGAGATAGGTCTGTATCTTTAGCCGGTTTACTTGCTATTGCAGCAAAGTCATTGGCGCTGAAGGGAGACCCATCCTCCTTTACACTGGGGCAGCCGTTGGCCATGTCTTCCGGGTCAAGATCTGCTTGCCACACCTTGGCCCGGGTTAGCGCAGTGATTCCACCGGCTCTTGCAGTTGATAGCTTCAGATCCTCAGCCCGTTACGGAAGCACATGTAACTTTTCCAGCATGTCCTTGATGAGGGTTGGTGGTTGCTTCTTATGCGAGGCTGCATAGATAGCTCGTTGTGCGCCGGTATACAATTGCTATGTCACAGTATAGGCGGCTTTCAGCTTCATGCGCATATCTGCGCCAAGATGGGCGATTCTGGAGCCTGCATTCCCAAGTAAATCTATAAGTCGGATGAATGATTATCACAATACATTGGTGGTGACAAATTGAGATAAAGTTACTTACCGAAGATGGCAGCTGCCATGGTATTTATTTGACGTTTTAAGCTGGAAAGCTCTTCAGCCACCAGCTTAAGGGCTGCTTCTGCTTCTTCGGCTCTCTTCAACAAGGATGCTTTGTCAGTCTCCCAAGCTGCCTAGTCAGCCTTAAAGTCCTTTTTCAACTTCTTCATCTCTGCCAAGGCGGTGGTCAATTCTGCTTTGGCCTTGGAAGTTTCGGACTGTTGCGACTTAATATTTTCTTGAAGATCGGCGACTTGGGATTCCTTCACAGTGAGTTCAGCCTGTAGTATACAAACAACAGGTGGTGTTACAGTTATATTATTTAAAGGTCCCAAGCATAATACAAGTATTTCACTTGGCACTTGCGGGCTAATGCACATTGCTCTTTTTAAAAGACAATTTCCTGATGACTCGGCTACACTATGGTGACTATAGCCGATTCATGGGGGCTATGTCTTTGGATTTTATTGACAACTATGGTAATGAGCCCCGGCTTATCTTGACAGTTTAAGCTGGCCCTTGGGGGCTACAGGTGCAAAAATTGAATCATTACTATTTGAAGTCTCGGCTTATCTTGATAGATTAAGCCGGCCCTTGGGGGCTACATGTGCAAAGTTGAAGCATTATTATTTGAAGTCCTGGCTTATCTTGAAAGTTAAGCCAGCCCTTGGGGGCTACATGTGCAAAGTTGAAGCATTATAATTTGAATCCCGGCTTATCTTGAAAGTTAAGCCGGCCCTTGGGGGCTACTTGATTTGATCTATAAGACTATCTAAAGTCTATAGTACATTCAATTCTATCATGTCCAGTAAACTTGGCGGCTGATAAAGTATGTTTATATGAAGAAGGCTAGTGTTTACCTCAAAACTTTCCTTCATGAGATTCACTAAGTCGGCCTCAAAGTCACGGCTTGTGTGCAGACGGTTCAAGTACCCAGAGTGGATCTCCTGAGCACTGTAGTGAGCATAGCTCTCTAAATTGACTGACCACTTGCCTTTGTTAGCAACAGATATTTCTTCCTTGGCATTGTGCTTTGATAAGACAGTGGGATGGCCTGGCGCTGTATAACCAAGCCTAGTAATGATAACATCATCAGCCTTTTCTTCAGTAGGCTTGATGGGACTTGGCAGCTTGATGGGACTTGGCGGCTTGGTGGTGGATGGATCAACGTCCATATGATGTATGGTAACGTTGTGCTCTTAGAACGGCGGCTCACCAATGGTGGCTTCAGTGGCGTGGAGGGAAGTGTCTGTTGACTGCTTCTCCGATTCAGAAGGTTTGTCAGTTGTTTTTTTCACCTTCATTTTCTTGCTGGGCTTTACCATAGCTCTATGAATGAAACACAAGATGAGGTTAACACAACAATTGAATACATGATTGAAAGCAGAGATTTAACATTCTTACCCAGGCAAAGTCTTGAATACTGGGACGTGCATTCCCGTTGAGTTGCCAAAGGAGGAATGAGATGTTCCCTGGTAATTTGAGTCGGAAGGATTAAGAGGTTGTCGAAAAAGACCCGCCTTGGGATAAGTTAAGTCACAAATTGTTGAAACCTCTGGATGATGCTTGCAGGGAGCTGGAGTGTTTGGTAAGCCGGAGGAAAGGATCCTGCTTCCTCTATTCCAAGTCATACGGCAAGCTTCATGTTGCTGCTTCTTCAAAATAAAGTTGGGATCCAAATAAGCCAAAGAATGAGAAAACCTTGCTTTCCGGCTTGCTTGTCGAGTTTTCTGTTTTGGCAGAGATTATGAGCCAGAGGAAAGAACAATTACCTCTTCGTCACTCGCACATCTGGCTTCCGCTTCATCCTGATAATAGTCATTGTCAATGAGATGTACAAAAACTGAGCCAAAAGAATAAAGTTCTACCTCCGACTCATCATCATCACCATCATCATCCAAGTCAAGTAACTCGAAAAGGTCGGTCTTCTTCTTGGCAGGCTTTTTGTTAGCCTTGGTCTTGGTCCGGGTCTTCTTGGCCGGTTTGTCCAGCAGCTTCTTCTTCCAAAAGGGAGAATCGGCCTGTGGAAGTCAGATGATTATAAGAGAATAGTGGTAATGAAAGCATGATTCAACTAGAAAATTATGTGCAAAACTTACAGCTGGCGGATTGTTGAAGGTGCAGAAAGGACTAAGTCCAGTTTTGATGCACTCTGTTAAGCTTTGATTCAATAAAGCCTTGGTTGCATCATTGATTTATGTGTCACTTAATTGGATTTCACAGAGGCGTTGTGGATGTTTCAAATCACCGGTGTATTCGCATATTAAGCCGGGGCGGCGACTTAAGGGCAGAATCCTCCAGGAGACCCAGCACCAAACAAGGTCGATGTCGGTTAAGCCGTTAGCCATGAAGGATCTGATTTTTGAAAAAATGGGCGAATACTTGGCCCGTTTCTTCGTGCTAATTCACTCTGGGAGTCGATGTGTGTTGCTGAGCCGGTGTTCATGGTAACCCGGTAGGGGATTTTCACCCTCTGGGGATGTATCTTGGCAATAGAACCAAGTCTGGTTCCAGTCCTTAGGATGACTGGGCGGCTTGGCATATGGGAAGGTGGCCTCTTTCTGCTTCTGGATTGAAACTCCGCCTAGCTCTAAGCTGTGTCCATCCGTGAATTCAGTCTACTGGTTCAAGTAATAGAATTCCCTGAACAATTCGACAGTGGGATCTTCTTGAAGATAAGCCTCGCAAAAAACTTGGAAGTTGCAGATGTTGGAGCCAGAATTGGGCCCAATATCTTGAGGATGAAGCTAAAAAAGTGCAGCGCGTCTCGGAAGAATTTTGAACCGGGCGGGGTAAACCCCTAGATAATATGATCAGTAAAAATAATTACTTCTCCTTCCTTGGGCTCAGGAGGACTTTCAGTGCCTGGGACCCTCCAATGGATGTCATCTTTCTTGGCTAAGACGCAAGTCTGAAAAAATTGTTCAAATCTTCCTCGGTGACCCGAGATGCTACCCAGTTGCATGAAGTGAAGGTCTTAGTCATTGTTGATGATGGTCTGAAAAGAAAAGTTTGCTGGTTTAAGATTGTGTTGTTAAGTCGGTCATTGGTTCAAAGGTAAGGACTATAAACATGCAGTGTGTTAAGCCGGAGGATAACGTTCAAATTATCCAAAGCAATCTATTGGTGGCTTAAAAGGGAACTAATGGTACCTGGCGGGTTATGGTTTATCAGTTAAGCCGCGCACACAGCTATCAGTTTTTCAGATCTATGAGTGAAGGATTGCTAGGTGTTGGACAAACAGCTTTCACAGATCGGTGTTATAATTTTGGATCTACAACAGTTTAGAAATTGAAGAAAAATCTAAACCTAAGGTGGCACTAGCAGCGAAGTACGTATGCTCAGATGAGATTTTCTATGAAGGGGAGGTATTCACATATTAAAAATGAGGGCTATGCTGCTACCGCATAAGTTTGGTGCCACATCCAGATCAAAGGTTACTCGATCTAGAGGGAAAAACGAAGAACGTCGAAGAACACCGACGAACAAGTAAAACCCTAACGGCAGATCTGTGTTGGGGTAAAGTTGAACTTACTGGACGTTGATGGATAGCGGAGGTGCAACGTGAATCTCTGGTCCGTTCAGGGTGATGCAGCAGCCAGAGTTGGTGCAGTGGACGAAGGTCGACGGCGGCAGCGGAGCTCGGGCGCTTGAGACGTTGTGAGGAAGAGGACGAAGACAAGGAGGCAAGGGGGGAAATGAAAAGGACCCCTATCCCTACTTATAAGGCAATGGATAGATGGCATGCACGGGAATCGAGGAGACTAAAAAATGATTATGTGATAGCACAGATGCCTCAATTTTCGGAGGTTCATTAGAAGTGAAGATATATTGATATTTGTTCCTCGTGCGATATTAATGCAAGATGACGTCATGGCGGGTTAGCACAATTCTGTAAGCTGGCGTCATGGCGGGTTATAAGATTACATAAGACTGATGATGAAGGATTTTTCTAAGTCAAGTGTTGAAGTTTGATATGAACAAGTTATTGAGAAGTCCCAGAAGATATTGAAGATGGCGGTTCATGAAGCAAGCTTACTGAAGGCCCAAGACTCGGAGGCGACTTGAGGCCCACGAGCATAAACTGCCATATGTTTACCTTGTATGTTAATGAAAGTTTAGTTTTGTCACTGAGTCGGACACATTGTGTATGAGCCGGCCAGGACTCTGTAAGCCGCCGGGCATCAGTCTGTGTATATAAAGGGGCGACCTGGTGGCGGGTAAGGGCAAGAAACAACAAGTCGAGAACTAGGTCAAGTGTATTCGCTCCCTGGTAATCAAAACCCAAGCAATACAACCTAAAGCAGGAGTAGGCCTTTACCTCGTTCCAAGGGGTCGAACCTGGGTAAAACTCTCTGTGTCCCTTGTCATGTTAACCCCTTTAAGCTAACTATGTTGCGATGGCTCCACACCTAAGTCCTCATGCTAGGGCATCTACCGTGACAATTCCATGACAGAAATGATATGCTACAATAGGCATCGTGCGGAAACAATTATGAATCTTGTCTTTGACAGTACCAAAGTGAAATGGTTTGCTCTTTACCATACTAACCTATCTCATGAAGTTCCGTTAAGTTTTGTGTGATTGAAGTTTTCAAGTTTTGGATGAGATGTCGATATGAGGAGAATAATGAGTGACAAGACCCTAAGCTTGGGGATGCCCAAGTCACCCCAAGGTAATATTCAAGGAAGATCCAAGCAAGTAAGCTTGGGGATGCCCCGGAAGGCATCCCCTCTTTCGTCTCAAACATTATCGGTAACCTCACTTGGAGCTATATTTTCATTCGTTACATGATATGAGTTTTGCTTGGAGAGTCATTTTATTTTGCTAGGATTTGCTTGCTATTATTTAGAATAATGTTTGGCATCTTTTATTTCAATAAAAGTGGCAATGATAGCCTTTGCCATGCTTATTTTGCAAGTCTATATGTTGCTGTTTGAAAACAGAAAGTTTATTGCTGTTGCAAAAATTCCTGAGAAAAGTCAGAATGTGATAAAAGGTTGAAACGTTTTGCACATCAAGCTATGATAAATTGTCTATAGTGTGGTAAATTTTTAGAATTTTTGGAGTTAGGGAAGTATGATGAATCTTGCATTCTTTACAGACTGTTCTGTTTAGACATATTGTTGTTATGTTTGCATTGTTTGCACATGTTGCTTGTTTAATGATTCTATTTGAGGATAGGAGTATTACATATGCAGAGGCATTTAGTAGGCAATGTTAAATAATAATCTTAGTGATTTTCTATAGTAGAGAATGATAAGGTTTTGCATTGATTTATACTAACTTATCTCACGAGTTCTTGTTGAGTTTTGTGTGGACAAAGTTTTTGAGATTTAGGGAAACCGTGATATAAGAGGAATTAAGGAGACACACAATCTCAAGATTGGGGATGCCCAAATCATCCCAAGCTAATATTCCAAGGAGTCTCAAGCATCTAAGCTTGGGGATTCCCCGGTAGGCATCCCGCCTTTCTTCTTCAACAATTATCGGTTAGTATCAGTTGAGCCTAAGTTTTTGCTTCTTCACATGAGTTGTGATATGCTTGGAATGTCATTTTTTTTGTTTTGCTTGTTGTTTCAATAAAATAATTATATCTAAAAGTTTTAAATAAAAGAGAGTCCTCAAATATCTACCCATTTACATAACTACTCGCTTGATCTTCACTTATATATTTTTGGAGTAGCTTGTCATTTACTCTTGTGCTTCACTTATATCCTTTGAGTAAATTGTTGAATGGATTGTATATCATGAAGTTGAAATTATATGTTCATATCATGCCGAGTGGTAGCTTCACATTGGGTTTAGAAAGTGAAATCTTTTGAAGCTTCACAATCACAATATTGGTCATACAAGCAATTCATGAATGATTAGTAGAAGGAAGAGAACTTTCACATGCAAATACACTATCTTGGAAATCTTTTGTGATTGTAAGCCCCCATCAAAATATTATATGTCAAAATTGTTGACGTTGGACAAGGAAGACAACATAATGATTTATGTTTGTTCATATTCACAAGAAGTTATATTGTCATAGATCCGTCAACATGTGGTGCTTGCCCCCTATCTTTGCTAGCCAGAAATTCCGCACCAAGTAGAGATACTACTTGTGCATCCAAAAACCCTTAAACCCAAATCTTGTTTTGAGAGTCCACCATACCTACCTATGGATTGAGAAAGATACTTCAAGTAAGTTGTCATCGGTGCAATAAGGCAATAAAATTTGCTTCTAAAAGTGTTCGATCATTTAGTGTAAGAGAAAATTGAGCGTTGTACAAACTTGTGATGGCGAAGAATAAAAGTGACAGACTGCATAATAAAGGTTGCTATTACAAGGAGCAATATAACATGATGTTCTTTTGCACTAAGGGGTTGAGCGTACAAATAAATAAGCGCATGGCAACCTCTGCTTCCCTCTGTGAAGGGCCTATCTTTTACTTTTATGTATTTACTTTCATGCAAGAGTCAAAGTTTTTCTTTCTATTCCTTTCTATTTTTCTCTTTTAGCAAGCATCATGTGGTGAGGAAAGATCTAGGCACATATATCCATTTGGATATGGGTAGCATGAGTTATTATTGTTGACATCACCCTTGAGGTGAATATGTTGGGAGGCAAAATTATAAGCCCCTATCTTTCTATGTGTCTGGTTGAAACGTTTTGCTCATGTGTATGCGGTGAGTGTTAGCAATCATAGAAGACTATATGATGGTTGAGTATGTGGAGCTCTTACTTAGACTCTGTTGAATAAGTTGAATTACAATTGCTTGGTGACTAAGAACATAGGTTGTTGAGTTTCAAGAGAATTCATTGTTTGAACCTTAGCATGTGAATTGGTTGCTACTTTGTCATGATGAGTTTTATGAGAAAGAGTTGATGTTATGATGCTAGGGAAAGTGATTGAAATTATCATTGATCAAAGTTATGCACTTTGCTAGCATTCACACTTCATAAATTATTTCTTTTATCATTTACCTACTCGAGGACGAGTAGGAATTAAGCTTGGGGATGTTGATACGTCTCCAATGCATCTAGAATTTATGAAGTATTCATGCCATGTTTGCAAAAAAATTATATGGTTTTGATATGATTTGCATGGAACTAACCCGGACTGACGCTGTTTTCAGCAGAACTATCGTGGTGTTGTTTTTTATGCAGAAACGAAAGTTCTCCAAATGAGCTGAAACTTTTTGATGATTTTTTGGGAACAAAAGAGACCCCTGAAGCTTCGTGGAAGCACCAGAAGGTGAAGGAGTAGGGCACAAGACACCAGGGCGCACCTGGTGGGTCCGGCTCGTCCCGGTGGGTTGTGCTCACCTCGAGGCCCATCTTCGCGTGAAACCAACACCAACAAATCCTATAAATAGAGAAACCAACAGAAGTAACCCTAGATCAGAAGTTCCGCCGCCGCAAGCCTCTATAGCCACAAAAAACCAATCTAGACCCCGTTTCGGCACTCTGCCGGAGGGGGAGATCATCACCAGTGGCCATCTAAATCATCTCGATGGCCACCATGATGAGGAGGGAGTAGTCCACCCTCGGGGCTGAGGGTTTGTACTAGTAGCTATGTGTTTAATCTCTCTCTCTCTCTCGTAATCTTGAGATGTCATGATCTTGATGTATCATGGGTTTTGTTAACATAGATGGACCATATGATGTTTCTCCCCTCTCTACACTTGATGTGATGAATTGAATCTTTACCCTTTGAAGTCTTGTCTTGTCGGATTGAATGTTCAGATCTGAGAACACATGATATATGTCTTGCATATGAATACCCGTGGTGACAATGGGGTATTACTTTATTCACTTGATATATGTTATGGCACTCAACTTGCGAATTCCCGAGGTGACTTTGGGGTAATCTATGCATAGGGGTTGATGCACATTTTTATTATCTTTTCTCCGATAGAAACTTTGGGGTCTCCTTGTAGTTCTTTGTGTGGATTGAGTATTATGATCATGAAGTTGTTTGATGCATATCATAGAAGTAACTCACGGATACTTGTGGTGACATTGTGGTATGTAGGTGACATTAGAGTTGGTTGATGTGTGTCATATGGTGCTATTTTAGTATGAACTCTTGGTTATATTGATCGGAAAGAATAGATTTGTGTTATTTTATTACGAACTCTATGTCACGCCCAGTATGCGACCCTATCCAAAAGGAACTTGAAGGTCCCACCAAGGATAGACCCGCATATTGAAACGCTTTTGCAAGGTGGATATCATTACATCAACATTACATAATAGATGGGGATACATACATAAGGCATACAATGCCACACGAATACAACAATATATCATACACAATATCAACATCCGACTACGGATGAAACACAAACAGAAGCTCAAACGACATCCACCCTGCTAGCCCAGGCTGCCGACCTGGAACCTATTCCCTGATCGAAGAAGCAGAAGAAGAACTCAACGCAAGCAAGCATCGCTCTCGCGTCATGATCATCGCATAACCTGTACCTGCAACTGTTGTTGTACTAATCTGTGAGCCACGAGGACTCAGCAATCCCATTACCATGGGTATCAACACTAGCAAAGCTTAAAGGGAAAGGAAGGGGTAAGTGGTGAGGCTGCAGCAGCGACTAAGCATGATATGGTGGCTAACATACGCAAATCAGAGCGAGAAGAGAACAAGCGGAACGGTCGTGAAGCTAGCAATGATCAAGAAGTGATCCTGAACTCCTACTTATGTCAAACATAACACAGAAACCGTGTTCACTTCCCGGACTCCGCCGAGAAGAGACCATCACGGCTACAAACGCGGTTGATGCGTTTTAATTCGGATCTAGTGTCAAGTTATCTACAACCAGACATTAACAAATTCCCATCTGCCTATAACCGCAGGCACGGCTTTCGAAAGATTATACCCTGCAGGGGTGTCCCAACTTAGCCCATCACAAGCTCTCACGGTCAACGAAGGAATAGACCTCCACCCGAGACATTCCGATCAGACTCGGTATCCCGGTACAACAAGACATTTCGACAGGGTAAAACTAAACCAGCAACACCGCCCGAATGTGCCGACAAATCCCGATAGGATCTGCAAATATCTCTTTCTCAGGGCACACTCAGATGAGCCAGATGTCGGGTAAGCCAGCCCAGAGTTTCCCCTGGTAGCCTCGGACATCGCTCAGTTGGACCAACACTTAGAGAAGCACTGGCCCGGGGGGGTTAAAATAAGATGACCCTTGAGCCGGCCGACTCAAGGGAAAGAAAAAGGCTAGGTGGCAAATGGTAAAACCAATGTTGGGCATTGCTGGCAAAGCTTTACTTAAGGCGAACTGTCAAGGGGTTCCCATTATAGCCCAACCGCGTGAGGAACGCAAAAATCCGGGAACATAACACCAATATGATGGAAACTAGGGCGGCAAGAGTGGAACAAAACACCAGGCATAAGGCCGAGCCTTCCACCCTTTACCAAATATATAGATGCATTAATAATATAAGAGATATTGTGATATCCCAACCAAAATCCTGTCCACCATGGAGCAATCTTCAACTTCACCTGCAACTAACAACGCTATAAGAGGGGCTGAGCAAAAGCGGTAACATAGCCAAGCAACGGTTTGCATAGGAAGGGTGTCAAAGGTTAGAGGTTCATGGCAACATGGGATGGCTCGAGAAACAGATGATTGGTAGCGCAGCAAAGCGATAGAACGAAGCAACTAGCATAGCAATGATAGTAGTGAGATCCAGGGTAGCGGTCATCTTGCCTGAAATCCCGCTAGGAAGAAGAACGAGTCCGTGAAGAAGACGAACGGGAGCAGTCGAACGAACCCTCACAAACGCGACGTTATCGGAACCAACCCAAAGAAGCAACACCGGAAAGAAGCAAACAACCATGGTAAACAACCACCACATAATCATGGCATGATGCACAACCAAGTATGATGCATGTCCGGTTTAAATATGCATGGCATGGCAAAGTGCACAAACAATCCTACAAATTAAGTGGAGCTCATTATGCAACTTCGTTGCATATTGACGAAACACCACATTCAAGTTATTTAGTTCGATCTCGTTTATGTACCCAACAATATTAAATGTTGATTAACATGGCAAGAGGGTGAAGCAAAGTAAAACTAGCTATCTAGTCAAGGTTAAATGAGGCCGGAAGCAACGAACAACAATTCCGGAAACTCCTCATGAGCATATTATAGATTTGGTACTGTTCTGCCCTAAACGCAATTTTAGAGTTGTTAAACAGTAAAACAGTGGACCATGTTAATCTAGGCATTTTCCACCCCAAATACATATAAAGTTTATTTAAAATGGAGCTACGGTTATTTAGTTATGAAATAAAGCATTTTAGCATGGCATATTAGCAAATTAAAGCAAACAACATTTTAAACATTTAAAACATGGATGAAAGTGGCATATTATTAATCTACACAATTTTCTGAGCATTTGCATATATAAATTATTTAAATCCGATGCACGATTGTGAAGTTATTAATGCATGAAGTTTAGGGGTTTTCTATAAAACTGATAATCACTGGAATAATAGACAAATTGCAGCGCAGGGAAAAAAACACCATGGGCCGAAACTGGCTGGGCCAACAGTGCACGGGGGCGGGGCTGCTCATCAGGCCACTTGGGCCGGCTCGGTGGGAAGGAGGCCAGGCAGGCCGGACTGGGCCTTGGCGCGGCTGCAGCCCACGCAGCTGACCAGCACGGTCAACGCACGGCTGGACCGGGCGAGGCAGAGGTTGCGGGCGTTCGTCCTCGTCTCCGTGAAGCAGAGGAGGCGAGCAGGGCACCGGCGCTGGACTTGGAGGGAGGCTGCGGACGCGGCAGGAGGAGCTTGGGCGCGGCGGCGTTGGGCTGCTGCGGAGGAAGGCGGCTGCTTGGCGGCCGATCTGGAGCAAGGAAGCAGAGGCGGACGACGGGGATGGCCGTCAGCGACGAACCCCAAGGGCAGCGGCGCTGCAATTCTCCATGGCCTCACCGTGGTTCCTTGTGAGAGAGAGGCAGGGCATGAGAGAGAGAGAGAGGGGGGGAAACGTGATGGGAAGGAGGAGGCGAAAGAGATGGCAGGGTCAGGGCGGTGCTCATCTGAGGCGGCAACGGCGAGGATGTTGCTGCTGCTGCTAGGACGGCAGGGGCACAAGGCCATGGGCGCTCGTGTTCGAGGCGAGGGCGCGAGGCAGCTCATGGCCGACGGCGGGGTTGAGCAGACTCGGGCGTGAGGAGGCACAGATGAAGCGAGAGCTCGCTTGGGAACATGCTTGGGCAGAGGGGATCGGGTGCTGTTGGTTCAGACGTGGGGTGGGCTCGGTGGATTTGGATCGGGGCAAGGTGGAGGCTGCCGGTTGGCTCGGCTGCTCGGGGAGGATCCCGAGGAAGGTGGAGATTGGGTGGCGGCGCGAGGAGGGAAATAGGGTTAGGCTAGGGTTTGATTGGTTTATATATATATTGGCAGGTGGTCGGCTTAGGGGCTAATCGGTCCCTCCGACCGTAATCGGGCGAACGAGAAAAATAAGCTAGGGAGTCCAAAAGAGAAACCGAAGATACTTTACAGAGGTTTGGAGATGATCCGGATCCAACGGTAACGACAGAGCGGGTCGGGTTCGGGACAATTTTCGGACGCACACACGGGGGGTCTGTGGTTGTGCAAAGAGGGGGTTGGGCTGAGAAGAGAGAGGAGAAGGCAGCCCGGTAACAGTCTCGGAGACCGAAACGTCCGACGAAAGTACCGACAACGTTACCGCTATACATTTAACGGTTGGGCTATCAAATGGACCCCGAATGCGACGAAACTTGGCAGGCGGCCTGTCTACACTATAATAAAACCGCACGACAAGTTGCATCCCATTCCGAGAACATTTTTATGCCACTTATAAAAATATATTTTGGAGGTGCCGCGGGCGCGTGCGAGTGTGACTGGACTCCGAACGGACAACAGAGAGAACCGGGGAAACCCAGACGGATGCAAGTTTTTATGAAAACGATGCCGATGCAATGCGAATGATGACATGAGACGAGATGCATAACAAGAACAAAATGCAAAACAAACGACAAAAACCCAACCACGGAGGAAATAATAAATCACATAGCCGGAAATGGCAAGAGTCGGAGTTACGAATATGGAAAGCTGCATCCGGGGCGTTACACTCTAGGATAGATTGCTCGGAAAGAATAGCTTTGAGGTGGTTTCGTACCCTACAAACAATTTCTATCTTTTGTTCTCCGCTAATAGGAACTCGGGAGTGATTCTTTATTGCACTTTGAGGTATAATCATATGATCCAACTATGTTAGCATTGTTGAGTGATTGCACTAGTGAAAGTATGGACCCTAGGCCTCATTTTCCATTATTGCAATACCGTTTGTGCTCCATTTTATCATTTACTACCTTGCTGTTTTTTATTGTTCTTACTACAAAAACCAATATTTACTATCCATATTACACTTGTATCACCATCTCTTCGCCGAACTAGTGCACCTATACAAATTACCATTGTATTTGGTGTGTTGGGGACACAAGAGACTTTTTATTATTTGGTTGCAGGGTTGTTTTAGAGAGACCATATTCATCCTACACCTCCCATGGATTGATAAACCTTAGGTCATCCACTTGAGGAAAAATTGCTACTGTCCTACAAAACTCTGCGCTTGGAAGCCCAACACGTGTCTACAAGAATAAAGTTGCCTAGTAGGTATCAGTCCTTTGCCACAAAAAGGATTGGGCCACCTTGCCGCTCCTTAGTTACTCTTGTTACTTGTTACCCGTTACGAATTATCTTATCACAAAACTATATGTTACCGATAATTTCAGTGCTTGCAGAGAATACCTTGCGGAAAACCGCTTGTCATTTCCTTCTACTCCTCGTTGGCTTCGACACTCGTACTTATCTAAAGGACTATGGTAGGTCCCCTATACTTGTGGGTCATCACATCACTGCAAAATTTGCTCTATTTTGCAACGTTTCACTTGTGTCACATGTAACCGTTTTTTGTCACGAAAGAAATACTCCGTAACGTTTTTCAGCTGTCACCCCACCATCACCAAAGTGCCATCATAAAAAATCTATGATACACCTTTTTCGTAATGCAAGATCGCATTTTAGGTGACGAACCAAAAGACGTCACGATGACCGTTTTTGGTAACGACCCAGAATGTCACCTATGATAGCCTAATATGTCGTTTAAGATCTTTTTGGCGATGATAATCCATCACTGGTGACCGGTCCGTGTATTTGACTAGTCAAACATTCTGACAGGTGGAGCCAGCAGTTGTGAAAGTGTGTTACGTCGACTAGAGGGGGTGAATAGGCATTTTTTATGAATTCTTCACTGAGGAATTTTAGGGTGAGGAAATTCCTAAGCAAAGAACTACTTGCAGCAGAATAAGTACTCAGGTATAAGCATACCAGAGCAACAACATAGTCATCATGATGAAATGAAAGACAAACACAGAGTACAGAAAACATAAACACAGGATAAGCAGGATGAAGAGGATTGAGAAATTAGAGAAAGTATTCAGTCAAAGTCTTCAAACAGTAAGGATCAGGTACATCAACACATAACTGAGGAAATGAAAGGGTTGAGGAAATAGAACCAGTTGGCTTGGTGAAGACAATGATTTGGTAGACCAGTTCCAACTGCTGTGACAGTTGTACGTCTGGTTGGAGCGGCTGAGTATTTAAACTCGAGGACACAGAGTCCTGGACACACAGTCCTCACTGTATTCTCCTTGAGCTAAGATCACACAGACCTCACCCAACAGTAGCGGTAAGTCTTCATAGGTGACTTCCAAACCTTCACAGACTTGGTCACTCAGCAATCCACAATTCCTCTTGGATGCTCACACCATGACGCCAAACCGTCTGGAGGATACACAGTCCTCAAAGGTAACAAGCATCGGTTCCACACAGGAACAATCTCTTTAGTGACACTCAATCACTTTTGGGTTTGTAGGTTTGGGTTTGAGATTTGGGTTTTCCTCACTCGATAATTTTCGCTCAAAGTCCTCGGAGGATGGGATGCTCTCAAATGACAAGTGTCAGTTTCTCTCGGAGCAGCCAACCAGCTAGTGGTTGTAGGGGGCGGCTATTTATAGCCTAGGGAGCAGCCCGACATGATAAGACATAAATGCCCTTGTTTGATATGACCATTAGGACGTAGGATATTTTGGACAGCTGGCGCGTAGCACAACAATGGTCGGATTTGAGGTTCGAATTCCTTAGGGCTATCATGTTCCTCACTGTGTAGGCAATCCGCACTGGTGAATTCCTAACTCTTAGTCAGAACAAATTCCTTAGAGAACAGAAGATCTTTGTCTCTGTCACTGAAGAAATTGACTGAACTGATATGAGATTTCCTATGGCTTCACTCGAAGGATTGGGTAGGTGTAGGATTTTGAGATGAGCATCACTTGTAAATATGTTTCTTTAGTATTACCTCGACTCCATTTAACAGTATGGTGTTTCCTATGACTCAAGAAGAAGAAATTGAAAACTATGAAACAAAAAGTCATCACGCTTCAGATTCCTCGCATGAATATCAAGTCTTTATGGTCACACCAATTTCTTCACTTTCAAAGTCTTCAGGAGAACCAAAGTCTTCAGCCGAAGACATTCATTTTTAGGGGTCGACTTTCACTTTAATATCAAACTCCTCATTGACTTATAGAGCCTCTGTACACTCACAAGCGTATTAGTCCCTTAACCTATAAGTCTTCAATACACCAAAATCACTAAGGGGCACTAGATGTACTTACAATCTCCCCCTTTTTGGTGATTGATGACAATATAGGTTAAGTTTTCAACGGGGATAAACATATGAATTGAAAATACTCAATATTGAGGAATTTGATTGCAAGATATAAAAGAACTCCCCCTGAAGATGTGCATAATGAGGAATTTTCTTTTGAAGCAATGCACATTTGAAGAGTAGAATCATGGAGATCTTCCCCTATATCTGTAATTCATACACGCATTTAAACGAAGAATTTGAAATGCATGATGAAATATGGTGACGGATGTGATTCAGCATGTGTGCATAACATTAATGAGGAGATAGCATGCAGAAAAAATAGAGCAAACGTATCAGGTCACCATCGGACTTAAGTTTACAACTCAATCAACAAAAGCTTCACAAGAGCGAGAGTTGCAACTTAACAAAAAAACACCCATATATATATAGACCCGCTTGAAGACTAACTCAAATTTCTCCCCCTTTGTCATCAAATGACCAAAACGGATGAAAAGTGAGGACTAACGCCCCTGAATAATTTCTTCACGAAGTCGATGGAGGAGCGTCAGTGTTGTTGGGGTCGTTTGTTGGAGAAGGGTTGCCGCAGTGTCATCCAGATCTTCATTTTCATCAGTATCACGGGATGAGGAATATGAACTGGGCACCAAAGGAGGAACTGGAACTTTCTTGAATTTCTTCGGTGGGGGCTTAGCCTAGCCGAATTCCTGCTTGAAGCCCATCTGTTTGAGATCCTCATCGCCATAAAGGTGAGACAGTATAGCCCAGGTGCGATCAAACACTTCATTAAGGTGGTAATGGTTCTTCTGCATTGAATTATATGTGGCAGTCGTGTTGTGAAGAATTGAACCGAACTAACGTTTCACCCATTTGTGATTGTGATCCACCTTTTGATGAAGACTGAGGAGAAGCTCACGATCAGTCACCCTTGGAGTTATTGCCTGAGGACTTTGCTTGGATGCATTGGCAGCAGAATCATGAGTAGCAGAGTCATCATTGGTGGAGTATGAAGCAGCTTTGTGAAACTGTCCATCCAATGGTCGAATGCCCTCATCAATAATAGTAGTGGCCTTGCCCTTTTCATCAGCTGAGGAAAATGTCCGTTTGAGGACTTCAATCGGGGGCAAGTAGCTGCCATGGTTGAGTGTATCAGCTTTGTAGTTGAGTGAAGACCTTGATCTGAGGAATCTCATAATCCAAGGAGCGTAAGGCTTCACCTCAAATGGGGACATTGCAACGCTTGCCAAAGTCCTCATGAAGAAATCGTGATAGTTCACGGGAATACCATGCATGATGTTGAAAAGTAGATTCTTCATGATGCCAATGACTTCTTCATCATTCGATTCGTGGCCTTTCATTGGTCTCAATGTCTTCGTCAGAATGCAATAGACTGTCCTTGGCACATATTGCAATTCCTTCACGAGGAATTTGGTCCTTGATGCTTGTCCAGGCTTCAGTGGCTTCATCAGCACTTGCATGAAATGATCTGACAGCTCAGTTTCCGAGTAGATCAGACGTGCACCTTCTGGGGGTGGACTGACAGGCATGGCACAAAGCAATTCAGTTGTCGGTGCCTTATAGTGTGTGTTCTCTGTCATCTAGTCCAACACCTAAGAGTTCACATCTTCAGCATTTCCTATGATGTGCAGCATCGCATTGAATTGAAGAATGAGTTCTTCATTCCAGTCACAGATGTTAGTGCAGAAATTGAGCAGGCCAGCATCATGAATGGCAGCGAGGACTAGCGCAAAGCAAGGCAGTGATTCCATATCCAAGTGAGGAATATGCTCATGGTCGAAGACTTTGTCCTGTTGAAGAGCACTGAAGAATATAAATTGGCTTGGCGGGCAGTCCAGAAGCGCTTCCTCCTCAGACGAGCAGAGTCATATGGATTATAGTCAGTGAAGAACACATGCTCATTGAAGAAGGCCTCAGCCTTGAAGTTCGGAGTTTTGGAGAATGGATTCTTCGGCTGAGGCTCAGGAGTGTCAGTAATCTGAAGAATAACCTCTGGTATGTCAATTTCTAGAGCTGCAGGCTGAGGAATATCTTCTACTTCAGTACCAGCCTAGGCTTCTATTTCTTCAACATTTTCATCAACACTAGTGGCTGGAATCTCTTCATGAATGGAAGGGGTGGCATGAATTTCTTCAAAGCTCATTTGAACTTCAGTTGGAGCTGGGGACTGAGGAATTTGGTGAATAGGTGTGAACAGAGGATAGTTGGGGTGTTGGTTATCCCAAAAATCGTTGTTCATCACAGGAGTGGTGCAGCCAATGTCCACATCCTCATCCACTTCCATTTCTTCAACGCCGGCCTTTTCAGCAGTAAACTGAGGCGTTGGCGATGATACCTGAGGAGTTGAAGTGAAAGCCTCAACTTCAATTTCCTCATCCATCTGCTCTATGGAAGCAGCAGAGGGATCTTCTTCAACAGATTCTTTAGGAATCTAATATTCTTCACCATAAGGAACAAGTTCCTCTAATGGCATACTTGCAAGAGGAACAACATCAATGGGATTGTCCATTGAACTTGTCAAAATCTTCGCCTTCTTGGGGCCGAAGATTTTGTGGCAGCCGATGCTTTCCTCTTCTTCAAAGCAGCATGCTCCACAGCTTTGGACAATCTGAGCAGCCGATGCTTTTCTTCAAAGCAGCCGATGCTTTTCCATTTCTTCAATGCCGGCCTTTTCAGCAGTAAACTGAGGCGTTGGCGATGATACCTGAGGAGTTGAAGTGAAAGCCTCAACTTCAATTTCCTCATCCATCTGCTCTATGGAAGCAGCAGAGGGATCTTCTTCAACAGATTCTTTAGGAATCTAATATTCTTCACCATAAGGAACAAGTTCCTCTAATGGCATACTTGCAAGAGGAACAACATCAATGGGATTGTCCATTGAACTTGTCAAAATCTTCGCCTTCTTGGGGCCGAAGATTCTGTGGCAGCCGATGCTTTCCTCTTCTTCAAAGCAGCACGCTCCACAGCTTTGGTTTTCTTCACTTCTAGAGCAGAAGGAAGAACTGGGCTTGGAGTTGGTGCAGGCGGAGTAGTGGTAGTTGGATCAATTTCTTCAGGCCCAACAGATGCAGTTGGCCTGTCATAAGCAGTTTCTTCAGGCGCAGCAGCAGAGTCTTCAGCTGGCCTGGCAGGTTCTTCAGGCGCAACACTAGTGGTTACCCTGGCAGTTTCTTCTGGGCCTGGAATTTCTTCAGCAGCCCTGGTGCTTGCAGTTTCATCAGCAGCCTGATTTTCATCAGCGGTGCTGGCAATTCCTTCAGTGGCTTGGGCAGATGCTTTAGCCTGAGTGATGTCAATGTGCATAGCAGCAGCAGCACTTGAGGTGAATTTCTTCGTCAGTGAGGGAGTCCTGGATAAGGGGGTATCCGGACAGCCGGACTGTATCCATCATCTGGACTATAGAAGCATCAAGATACAAGACTCAAGACTTCGGCTCGTGTCCGGATGGGACTCTCCTTTGCGTGGAAGATAATCTTGGCAATCCGGATATTATGTTTCCTTCCTTGTAAATCGACTCCATGTAAACCCTAGCTCTCCAGTGTCTATATAAACCGGAGAGCATGGTCCTTAGAAGGCTGATCACAATTACAATCATACCATCATAGGCTAGCTCATAGGGTTTAGCCTCTACGATCTCGTGGTAGATCTACTCTTGTATTCCACATATCTTCAATATTAATCAAGCAGGAAGTAGGGTTTTACCTCCATCGAGAGGGCCCGAGCCTGGGTAAACATTGTGTCCCTCGCTTCATGTCACCATTAGCCTAAGACGCACAGATCGGGACCCCCTACCCGAGATCCACCGGTTTTGACACCGACATTGGTGCTTCCATTGAGAGTTCCTCTGTGTCGTTGCTTCGAGGCTTGATGGCGTCTTCAATCATCAACAACACATTCCAGGGCGAGACTTTTCTCCCCGTACAAGATCTTTGTGTTTGGCGGCTTCGCACTGCGGTCCAATTCGCTTGGCCAGTTGGAGCAGATCGACAGCTTCGCCCCTGGCCACCAGATCAGGTTCGGAAACTTGAACTACACAGCGGATATCCGCGGAGACTTGATCTTCGATGGATTTGAGCCTGCGCCAGGAGTGCCGGACAACCACGACGAGCACGGCCTAGACCTGTCGTCGGACAGTGCCCGGGACATCATCCCCGAAGCAGCCTTGGATCTAAATCCAGGGCAGGTTGCGTTGCCTATGGACAGAGGGCTGGACCCCTCTCCGCAGGCCGCACACTTTACGGCGGTGGAGCTGAACATGGGTCTCACCTCTGTGGAGGCCTGTAATCCCGGACCCCCGAACTCATATCCGGCTATTGGTCCTGGTCCGCTCACTCTCGAGCCAGCCGAGCCAGGTTGGGCTCCGGTAATGGAGTTTACCGCTATGGACATCTTTCAGCACTCGCCCTTTGGTGACAAGCCAAACTCACCGAAGTCTCTCTCTTTGTCAGGAGGCTCCGGGCCGAACTATGTCCGGCTTGAGTGGGAAGCAGGCGACGAAGGGATTCGCTGCCCACCCACCACCCACTTCGTCGCCACGATCGATGATTTAACTGACGTGCTTGACTTTGACTTCAAAGACATCGACGGTAATGCCAACGATGCAGGAGACATACAGGAGCCACCGCTCACAGGGCGGTGGACAGCCACCTCTTCAAACAATATATACATGCTGGACACTCCGAAAGAAACCAACGGCGACAAGGCAGTGGAGGACAACCCCTCAGGAGGAAAAGTAAAATATGGGCGTCTCTGACGCCACTCCAAGCCCCGCCACATCAATACCAGTCCCAGAGATGATCCAGATAGTACCGAAGAGGAATACAGTCCTGATCAGCTGACCATCAAGCAGGCCGTACAGGCCACGGGGGGATACTTGGAGAGGAACAATTATACACCCCCCTCTGAAGATGAGATAAGCCTCGACAACGACGAATTTGGCATGCCTGAAGACCTAGTGGAACAATTTCGCTTTAGGCGACGACTCATAGCCACTGCAAGGAGTCTGCAAAGGAAGCAAGAGCAGCTTAAGGCCGAACAGGATTTGCTAATAGAACGGTGGACCAAGATCCTGGCCACCGATAAGTACGGACTCGACCGCCCTAACAAAGGACACATGCGGCACAACTGGCTACCTCAACCTAAGCAGGAAAATCAAAGGCACACAACCCGACGTCCGCACACCACTACGGTCCAAACCAGCAAGAAGGATACACGAAGAAGCAGCCTCAAGCCCCGGCGCAACGGTCATAAACGGCAAATCAGGGAAGCCGGTATCAAGTTCAGCAAATCCCAGTCCGGTCAACGGACAAGGAACAGCTCAAGCCTATTCGGCCCAAGCCACGAACTCGATCAGCCATGCGCAATTCACGGTACTCCCAAAAGAACGGCAAAACATACTAATAGAGAATGTCGGATCTCCAAAGTAAAGCAACCTGGCGTGTGCCAGAAACATTGAGGGGAGGCACTTAGTCAAAAGTCCCCCCCCCCAGCACAACAGTACGGCCGATCGCCTCCTACCATACAAACCAAAGCAATTCAATTGCATACCCCCAGACCTAACAGTCCAGGGGCTCCTAAAACAATAAAAACCCAAGCGAGTGTACAAATAAACACCTTCTACAAGGTGCCAGGCAAAAGGCCAGGATTATTAGCCCGCCGCCCTAATGGTTGTTTTGAGATCACCAAATAAGGCCGCGCCATCGGCGCATTGCCCCTATACGGTATCACACCGTATACTAACAAGATGAACCACGTTGGCTAGATTCCACATGGCAAATCATCAGGCCAGCACCGGTAATACACTCATGCCTGCATGCAGAGCCAAACCCCACCCTCAGAAGCGGAGATCATACAGCTACCAGAGTAGCAAGTCGCGCATGCCTGTCGATATTTTGATATGACAGCCAACTATCCGGACACCAACTAAGGAGTCTGGGCTGCTTCTCGAATAGCGGCTAGGGTCACCAGGGTCCGATCAAGAACCTTGGGACAAACCACAGGAGGACGTTCGCCGCCCTCCGCTCACTTACCTTCACAAACTAACTCTTATGCAGAATAGGTTTGGCGGCGTGAAGTCGGCCCGAACACACAAGGACAGGACCATGCAGGCAGACGGCAGTTCGGATTCACTTTTGATCCACTCATAGCCCCCTCCAGTCTGGCCACCACAGGTTCCGCCAGAAAACCATCTCCTTTTTCATAATCATAAATCGCATTCATATGCATGGACATATCATATTACTGCAATGCGTAGACTTAACTAAACATGCACCGGTCGTCGTTTATCACTGACGCCTCTTTGCCATAAAAGTGGCAGCCATGGTTCGTGTTACGCCCGGTTATGCCAGGGGATCCACAGTACGGCAATAAAGTCCGACCACCTTCTTGGTCGCTCGGCATCCGAACTTATAGCACTATATGTATCAACTCGAATCATGTCTTGGATCATTGGTTGGGTTTGCCCGGCTCCCATGTTTTGGTACCTTATGTTCCGTTCCGTCGGCTAAGGTAGCACTAGGAGAACTACTGCGATTGTGTCCCGGATCTGCCGGATGAGCACCTCATAGAGAAAGCCGAAAACCGACTGTCATGATGCGGCGAGAGCTAGTCAGCTTTTCGAGAGGTTGCAAAATCCTTAAAGATTTATTCCGCATAACGCCACTATAAAATGCAGATTGCGACGGATCGGTCTACCGATCAGGCGCCAATAGATCCCCTAGTACGGCCTTCCGGACACTAGGGGCTGCACCGACCATACTCGAAATCCTATGGCTAAGTGAGAGTAATAAAGCCCTATAGTCCGATTGCCTGGTTCGTGGTGAGAAACTCCTCCTTATAAGGACCCAACAATGGGATAAAGAGTGTTCAGAAATACCTCGAACACCCCCGTACTTCTCTCGTGGGGGCTGAAGCCGACGACTGGCCAACTCTCAGAATTTATATACAATAAACAACCGCAAAGGAAGAACAAATGTTCAAACCAAATAGGCAACATATAATAAAAGTGCCATTATCCCATATTACAAATGATGGCAAAAATGCCCTCAGGGAAATATAATGTCTTTGGTGCACTTGTCCACCGCCAGGCGGGCACCCTTCATTACACCTTCATAATACAGTTCGGGCTTGCGATGCTCCTTACCCTATGGTGGCCCCTCAGTTATCAGCTTTTCTGCGTCAAGCTTCCCCCAATGCACTTTTGCATGGGCAAGCGCCATTGGCACACCTTCTATACAGACTGATCGCTTGATAATATCAAGCCGAGGACAGGCGCCCACAATCCGCTTGACGAGTCCAAAGAAATTGTTGGGAATTGGCTGTGCAGGCCACAGCCGGATGACCAAGTCCTTCATGGCTAGTTCGGCCGCCTGGTGCAGTTCGACCAGCTGCTTCAGCTGATCGATAAAAGGCACCGGATAGTTTGGCGCTAGATACTGCGACCAGAAGTTCCTCCCCGCAGACTCCCTCTCCTCAGACTAGTAAAATTGGGCCGCATCTGATATGCTACGAGGAAGATCCGCAAACGCCCCTGCAAAATCAAGAATTCAGCTTGCCGCTTAGAGTTCTCCATATTATAACATCATAACGGCCATAGATACAACAGGCCTTACCAGCTGCAACTTTTCGGGCATCTTGAATGTCCCGTACAGCACCTCGGGCTTCTTCCCGAGCATCTTCCATGGCTTGGAGAGCTTGGGCGAGTTCGGATTCTTTCCCTACTAAACTCTCCTCCAAGCTCTCACTTTTCATCACAGCATCCTGAAGCTCCCGCTCAGCTATGACGACCCTGGCCTCGTGTTTTTCACGCAGAGCCTATTCGGTGGCAGCCTTCTCTTGGGCATCAGCCGCCGCTTTCTTCAGCGCCTCATATTCGGCACTCGATCCTAGGGCGCATAACATAAATACTTTTCAAATAGGCACACTTATTAATTTGTGCCCAACGCAAGACAATGTTCAAACATACCTTGCCTCTCCTCCAATTGCTTCTTCACATGGCCAAGTTCTTCTTCGGCCCGTCTCAGGCTCTCTTTCAGCTCGGACACTTCCGCATCATGAGCGGACGTCCTCTCCACAGACGCCTATTTTCAAAAACATGGGTATACAGCATTAAAAGTGCTCATTACAACCGAGGATTTGATCCCCTGCCCGGCTTTCTTTTTCCGAACAGTGTATCAGGGGATACTCCTCATATCATACTAATTCTTTAAAGGTTCCTTATAAACCATACCTCAAAGGCCTTTATAAGGCCAAGACAGGACTCATTCAGCCCGCTTTCGGCAGCATGAATCTTTCCAACCACCACACCCATAAGGGTCCGATGTTCATCAACGACGGGTGTGTTCCTTAACGCTGTCAACAGACCGCCCGATAGCTCGGCGTATACTGAGGTGGCCGGCGGGGTAGGCAAACCTCCCTCCATGGAGGATGGCCGCTGGCCCGATCCTGGAGCCTTAGGGGCCTCCAGAGCATTATCCGGCCCCAAGTCTCTTTGAGACGACAACTCGGTGTCGCGCCCGGACTTCGGAAAAGTAATCCCCGAAGGCGTCTCACTCGCCACAGCATTCGAGCTTAACGAATCCTCAGATGAGGATTGTCCGGCAGGAGACCTTGCCGAGCTATGTGAGATGTGCGACAGTTAAAACTACAATACCCAGACAACCCTGGATACATAGGCGTATTCGGATTGTGGTTACTTACGATCTTCCCAGGGGCTGGGCCTCGGGATCCCACTCCGGGCTGTTATCGGCAGCCGGGGTGGATGCCTCTGGAGGGGAACCTCGCCTTCTCTTGGGTGACTCGGCCTCCAGGGACGGGGAAGTTGCACGCTTCTTCCCGCCGGCAGAGCGAGGATCGTCCTCCTCTGCCTGCTCCTCTTTGTTTTTGGAAGAAGGAGCATCGCTAGAGCCTTAGGACCGGGTGCCCGGAGCCTCGCAACAACAGAGGCCACTCCGGGTCTTCTTTACCTGCTTGGGGGCCTCCTTCTTGGGTGCCTTGTAAGGTGCAGGGACCAGCATCTTCGTCGAAAGAGGTCCTGTCGGTTCCTCCGGCAGTGGGGCCGGACATTGTATCCGCTCCACTCTTTTTATCCATCCCTAAAGCCACAATGAAGCACGATTAAAACGCCCCCTCATGATATGCCGGCTGAAGCCTGGACGGACGGGATGTGGCTATAACTTACCGGGCTTGCAGAATGGGATAATTGATACTCCCGGTCCTCAGAAGAGTCCAGCCATGATTTGCTGGACTTAAAGAGCACCATCCAGATATCCTCGTGGGTGGAATCATGGAGCTCCCGGAGGGTTTGGTGCTCGGATGGGTCGAATTCCCATAAAGTACAGGCTCGATGCTGGCAAGGGAGAACCAGGAGAACTAGCATCACCTGGACCACGTCAACAAGCTTGACGTCCTTATATACCATATTCCGAACACGCGTCAGGAGCAGTGACAGCTCATCGGACGAGCACCAGTTTGGGCCCTTCTTGGGCCAGGACGTAAGCCGCAGCGGAGCTCCGGATCTGAATTCAGGAGCTGTTGCCCATTCTTCGCCGCGTGGTTTGGTGATATAAAACCACTGCTACTGCCATTCCTTGACGGAGTCATTAAAAGTGCCCTTCGGGCAAACAACCTTGGGCATCTTGCTCACCATGGAGCCGCCGCACTCGGCGTGTTCGTCACTCACCACCTTGGGCTTCACATTGAAAATCTTCAACCACAGGCTGAAGTGAGGCGGAATCCGGAGGAAGGCCTCGCATGCGACGATGAATGTCGAGATATTGAGAAAAGAGTTGGGGGAAAGATCATGAAAATCAACCCCATAGTAATACATGACTCCACGTACAAATGGGTGGAGGGGAAACCCGAGCCCGCTGACAAAATGGGGAAGGAACACGACTCTCTCGTGGGGCTCCGGAGTAGGGACAACCTGTCCCGCCGGTGGGAGACGGTGGCCAATCTCATTGGCCAGATACCCGGCTTCCCGGAGCTTCTTGATATCCTTCTCCCGGACGGTAGAGGCCATACATTTGCCTCCTGCTCTGGATCTGGACATCTTTGGAAACCCTCTGTTCGATGGAAAAGAAAGGCGCTCGGGCGTTAGGGCTCGAGCATAGGAAAGTGAGTTAGCGGAAGGAGAAGGCGTGGGTAAAAGAGGAGGATGCCCTATCTCTTTATAAGAGAGGGTAAGAGCTTTTTGCGCCTCCCTACTTGCCTGGTGGAACCCGCTCATCTCCCGCTCGCTGCGATCAGTGGTACGGTTGGATTACCCATACACGTATTGATGAGAATCCCGTCATAAGGGGACACGATCTTCGCTTCGACAAGACATGCTCAAGAAACCGCCTCGCAGTATACGCTATGGCTGGTTGTGGGAAAAAGGTTCGAATAATGACCTGGCCCTAATGGCCTGTCACGTCATCTAAAAGTTGTCAGCTGGAGTATGATTCTCTCTACGGTGCTATGTGAAGATCATTTTGCAGATCCGGACATGGTCTACGTGTTCGATGGTAACCTTGGAGTATTTGGAGGAGGAACCCGCCTTGCAATGCCGAAGACAAGACTGTGCGCCAGACTCATCGTCATTGAAGCCTGGTTCAGGGGCTACTGAGGGAGTCCTGGATAAGGGGGTATCTGAACAGCCGGACTGTATCCATCGTCCGTACTATAGAAGCGTCAAGATACAAGACTCAAGACTTCGGCTCGTGTCCGATTGGGACTCTCCTTTGCGTGGAAGACAAGCTTGGCAATCTAGATATTATGTTTCCTTCCTTGTAAACCGACTGCATGTAAACCCTAGCTCTCCAGTGTCTATATAAACCGGAGAGCATGGTCCTTAGAAGGCCGATCACAATTACAATCATACCATCATAGGCTAGCTCATAGGGTTTAGCTTCTACGATCTCGTGGTAGATCTACTCTTGTATTCCATATATCTTCAATATTAATCAAGCAGGAAGTAGGGTTTTACCTCCATCGAGAGGGCCCGAACCTGGGTAAACATTGTGTCCCTCGCTTCCTGTTAACATCAGCCTAAGACGCACAGATCGGGACCTCCTACCCGAGATCCACCGGTTTTGACACCAACAGTCAGCTTGACGAATCTGACTTTGGCAGCGGCAGCAGCAGAATCCTCATTGAATTTCTTCACTGCTTCTTTGGCCTCCTTGGCTATCTTAGCTTGCCGCCTGGCCCACTCATCAGCATAATCCTCACCACGTTTAAGGCTTGTTGGATCAGCCAATTGGCCAGGTGCCAGAGGAGGTATTGGGCATGGAGGGTTGAGAGCGAATTTCTTCATCTATTTGGGAGTGACATATCTGTACTCCCTCCACTCTCTTGCCCATCTTCTTTCTATCCTCTGAATGCGCGCTTTGCGCTCATTCTTCGTTTCCTTGCCATGAGTTGCCTCATCAGGTGTGCAGTACCTTGCATAGATTTCCGCAGGGATCTCAAAAGCAGTATTGATCTCAAGCTTCTTTCCTCCTTTTTGAGGCCTTTTTCCATCAGCCATTTCCTTCAGCTGAGGAATTTGCACAATTGAGTTCTCTGAAGAAGTATGCATCTTTTCTTAGAGGAACGCTGCAAATGAGTTAAGTTGATGAGAACCTAGTGATTTAGCAGCAGACATGTGTACCTGTGAACAGAGTATAGGTGCGAAGAATTTGGAGAGGTCATATGCGTTCTCAGAAGGTTTTGTAAATTGAACAAGTTTGAGGAAATTGACCCGATTTGTCTTGAAGAATTTCACTAAGCGTTCTTTGTCTTAGGTTCCAAAGTTGTGCGGATCGTGAGATTCGCACAATTGAGGAATCGTGAAGAAAAATGTCACTTAGAGAAACAGATCAAGAACTGAAGATTTTGTGCTGAGTGTTTAGAGTGTGGAGTTGAAGGATAAACACCTTTTGAAGATTTGATGAAAATCATCAGTAGAATAAATGCGGTAAAAATAACTTTTAATTACCTTTGATGAAGAACATGACGAACTGTAAGAGTAGATTTGGAAGTTCGTCGGCTCAGATCTTCCACGCCCTAACTCGGCGGAGGAAGACGTCTACGGCGGCGGCGGAGGGAAGATTTCCATGGCCGGCGCGAGTACGACGGCGACGAGGTCGAGGCAGTGAAGCTGTTCCTCACCGGCGACGATGAAGTTAGCGGCAGCACTAGGGTTTGAGAAGCTCGAGCGAGGGAGTGAGGTCGAGTGGAGTAAAAGTGAAATGAGGAAAGCTGAGGTGAAAAATTGTTCGCCCGAAGAATTTGGACGAACGTGCCCCTGACCCTTCTCATTCGCGCGACATGTGTCACCCACGTACTGAGAGGTGGAGATCGTGTGAGATCGTGGGTGAGTAGATAAGTATATCATGGAATGCGTAACGGTTTGAGCGACAAAAGCCGAAAATTTTAGATAAGAATATTTTAAAGTGTCATTCGCAATTTCTTCAGCTTACAAGGACATAGTGAAGAATTTGAATGAGTTTCAAATAGAATGCACATGAAGAATTAGTGAATAGACTGGGTTGAGTTTAGCATAGAGGGGGAAGGGCCCGATCACATTCATTTAGCAAAAAAATCAACTTGAAGAATTAGCAATAAGTGAATGTTGTAGAGGACATAAACTCATATATATATATATATATATATATATATATATATATATAGTCAAATGAAGAACAACGACGGAAAGAGTGAAGACAATGCAAAGTTGAAGAATTTGAAAAACTGAGGAATTTCAAAAAGAAGAAAAAACCCAAATTGAAGATTTTCAACTTTGATTGGTGGCATAACCCACCGTACAAGAAAGCTGATTTCAGACACCGCGTACAATTCTCGTAGGGTTCTGAGAATCAATTTCTTCATTAATTTCTTCACACTTAGAGGGTTAGTCTTCATTGATTGAAGAAAAATGTTACTTCATGTGTTGCACATCTAAGTCATCAAGTCAGCATAAGTGTTAGGATGTGTGTCCTTTTCAAAGAACATTCAAAGATTCTAGGATATTTAGCTCACACCGCAACTTGCTAAATCTCTTCTCATCCAAGGGCTTTGTGAAGATATCGGCCAGCTAGTCTTCAGTACTTGCATGGTCGATGGAGATTTCGCCCTTCAACACATGGTCACAAAGAAAATGATGACGAATTTGGATGTGCTTTGTCTTCGAGTGCTGAACTGGGTTTTGAGCAATCTTGATAGCACTCTCATTGTCGCAGTAGAGAGGCACATTCTTCATGTTGACGCTGTAGTCCTTGAGTGTTTGATTCATCCATAGTAATTGAGCACAGCAAGATCCAGCAGCAATGTACTCAGCTTCTGCAGTGGAGAGTGATACGCAATTCTGCTTCTTTGAGGGCCAACATACCAAGGATCGTCCGAGGAAATTACATGTGCCTAACGTTGACTTGCGGTCCACCCGATCTCTAGCATAGTCAGAGTCTGAATATCCAATGAGATCAAAGGAAGAGCCCTTGGGATACCATAATCCAAGTGTTGGTGTGTGAGCTAGATATCGAAGAATATGCTTCACAGCCTTATGGTGTGATTCCTTCGGTGTAGCTTGAAATCGGGCACACATGCAAACACTAAGCATAATATCCGTCTTAGACGCACATAGGTACGATAAAGAGCCAATCATGGAGTAGCATACCTTTTGATCGAAGTCTTTACCATTTTCATCAGTGCATAGCTGGCCATTTGTGGGCATAGGAATTTTGACGCCTTTGCAATCTTGCATGCCGAATTTCCTCAACACATCCTTGAGGTATTTCTCCTGAGATATGAATATGCCATTGTATTGTTGACGAATCTGAAGACCTAAGAAGAATTTCAATTCTCCCATCATAGACATTTGATATTCTTCACTCATCATATAGGCAAATCCATCACTGTATCGTTGGTTAGTACAGCCAAAGATAATATCATCGACATATATTTGGCACACGAATAATTCATCATCATATGTTTTGGTGAAAAGAGTTGGGTCAAGTGAACCAGGTTTGAAGCCTTTCTTCATGAGGAATTCCTTCAGTGTGTCATACCACACCCGAGGTGCTTGCTTGAGGCCATAGAGGGCCTTGTTGAGTCTGTAGACGTGATCTGGAAATTTTGGATCCTCAAAACCTAGTGGTTGAGCAAACTTCTTCCTCAAGCTTACCATTGAGGAATGCACTTTTCACATCCATTTGTTGTAAGATGATATTATGATGGTTAGCATAAACAAGAAATATGTGAATAGCCTCAAGTCTAGCAACATGTGCAAAAGTTTCATCGAAATCAATTCCAACCTGTGTGTAGCCTTGAGCTACAAGACGAGCCTTATTCCTCACCTCGAGGCCATTTTCGTCTTGTTTGTTGCGGTAGATCCATTTGGTACCGATGATGTTGTGCTTGCGTGGGTCTGGTCGCTTTACAAGCTCCCACACATTTTGAGCTCGAATTGATGCAATTCATCTTGCATGGCTTGAATCCATTCAGATTCCATGAATGCTTCATCTACTTTAGTGGGCTCTGTGATAGAGACAAAAGCAAAATACCCACAAAAGTTAGATAAATGTGAAGCTTTTGAGCGCGTGAGGAGACCTGGTGCACGAATGTCATCGATGATCTTCTCGACTTGCACTTCATTTGCAATCCGAGGATGTGTGGGTTGACGACTTTGCTTAGGCCTAACAGTTTCTTCAGGGCCAGTTTCTTCAGCAGCACCAGTATGATTTTCTTCATGATCAGGAATGACTTCTTCAGCAGATTCTTCGGTAGGGATGACATCTTCAGTAGCTTTGAACTTGATGGATTCCTCAGGTGACATTTCATCTAGCACAGGAGGTAGGTGCTCTCTTTGCGAGCCATTAGTTTCATTGAACCGCACATCTATAGTTTCAACAACCTTGTGATGATTGATGTTGAATACTATGTAGGTGTGCGAGTCCTTTACGTAACCAAGCATAAAACCCTCATGTGCTTTTGGTGCAAATTTAGAGTGATGGTGAGGATCTCTAATCCAACATTTAGCACCGAAGACTTTGAAATAACTTACATTGGGTTTCTTGTCAGTGAGGAGTTCATATGAGGTCTTTTTGAAGAATTTGTGAAGATATACCCTGTTGATGATGTGGAACGCGATATCAATTGCTTCAGGCCAGAAGCGCTCAGGTTTCTTGTATTCATCAAGCATAGTGCGGGCCATCTCAACAAGAGTCATGTTCTTGCCCTCCACAACGCCATTCTGCTGAGGAGTATAAGGAGCAGAAAACTCGTGAGTAATACCAAGCATATCGAGATATTCATCGAGGCCTGTGTTCTTGAACTCGATTCCATTATCACTCCTGATATGCTTGATCTTCACACCAAAGTTAGTGGAAGCCCTTGAGGAAAATCGTCTGAAGACTTCCTGCACTTCATTTTTGTAAGTGATGATATTCACCCATGTGTAATGAGAGTAGTCATCAACAATGACAAAGCGATATAATGATGCAGAACTAGTGAACGTGGCATAATGAGTAGGGCCAAATAGATCCATATGAAGTAATTCAAAGGGACGAGAAGTGGTCATGATAGTCTTCACGGGATGCTTGGCTCTGGTGATCTTTCCAGCCTCACAAGCCCCACAAAGATGATCTTTGAGAAATTTGACACCCTCGATGCCAATGGCGTGCTTCTTCTTCGCGAGTGTATGTAAGTTCCTCATCCTAGCATGACCAAGTTGTCGATGCCATAACCAGCATTCTGAAGCTTTTGCAAGTAGACATGTGGTAGGTTGTGGTCCTGCAGAGAAATCAACAATATACAAGTCTCCTTTCCTAAATCCTTCGAAGACTTTGGAGTTGTCAGATTCCATTAGCACAAGGCAACGAAACTTGCCAAAGACAACAACCATATCAAGATCACAAAGCATTGAGATAGACATAAGTTTGAATCCTAAGGACTCAACAAGCATGACCTTGTCCATGTGTTTATCCTTTGAAATTGCAACCTTACCCAGACCCAATACCTTGCTTTTGCCTTTGTCAGCATAGGTGATATGCTTCAGATGAGATGGTGACAAATCAGTGTCCATCAACAAGCTCCTGTCACCAGTCATGTGATTTGTACATCCACTGTCGAGGACCCACTCAGTAACTTTGGGTTGTTCATCCTGCAGATGAATTAGTGCAACTTACGAACCCATATACTTCAGCAGTGAAGAATATGATATCAATTTCATCAACAGTAATAGATATAGCAATATGAGGACATGAGAAATGAATGACTCATTTCTTCATGATTAGCTTGCGTCCTTTCAAGCACATTCAGCTCTCCAGCAAATTCTTCAGACGAGTAAGTTCGTCTGGAGACCTGACCCTGCATAAGAGATTAGTTCTTTTTCTTCACCACCCACATCTGGAGGGGTGGCAAAGAGTTCATCATTCTGCGGGCTCCATAAGAAAATGATGGCATAAAAGCCAGTGCACTTCATTTCACAGAAGAGTGGTTAGGATAAGCATATGAATAAGCAGAGAAATTCTTCAAGGACTTATGAACATAATGGTTTGAAGAATAATGCACATATTCATAGCCTTTAGACTTTCCCTGTGAAATAGAAGTGTTAGCACGATGATGTTCATATGAGGATTTTGATCCGCTTGAGGAATTTGAACCATGTGAGGAATTTGGTCCATATGAGGACTTGGATCCATATGAAGAATTTGGTCCATATGAAGAATTTGATCTGGGGTTCCTATTCTTCATGGGTGGTGTCATGATGACATTCACCTGAAGATTTTCAAGGCATCTTTTAGGAACCCAGATTTTCTTCATAGGGGGACCGTTCCTGAAGTTAGTTCCAACATATCGAGCAAATACTTCATCGTTCTGACAATTTATAGTTGGAGTCAAATGACTCATCAGAGGAATATGAAGAATCATAAGTAAAGCTAGATAAAGTGCATGGATCTACAGGAGGTCCTTTCGCAGCAACCCATGAGGTTTTGGGGTACTGCTCAGGTTTCCAGTAGGTTCCATCAGCATTGAGTTTCCTCTCAAAGGCAATACCCTCTTTCGTAGGGTTCCTATTCAAGATCTCCTTTTTGAGCACATCACATAGAGTCTGATGCCCTTTGAGGCTTTTGTAAATGCCTGTCACATATAATTCCTTCAGCCCTGCATTATCGTTAGTGATACATGTGGTATCCTAAGATGAGGAATTTGTAACCACAGAGACAGTTGAAGAATTTGCAGCAACAGAAGCATTTCAACATTCAGGTGATGAATTAGCAGATTCACGCTCAATGCATTTAAGACATGGTGGAATACATTCTTCCTGAGCGAAGCTGATCTGTTAATCAAGCAATGCGTCATTTTCCTTCTGAAGATCTTCATAACTCGCTTTTAACTTCTCAAGATCTTGCTTTCTCTGAAGAAATTCATAAGAAAGCTTTTCATGATCAGATAAGAGAGTGTTATGATGATTTTGAAGGTTGTCAAACCGAGTTTGAAGTCTCTGAAGATTATCTGTCAAAGTCTTAGTTCGTTTCAATTCCTCACCCAATAGGTCATCGCTTTTGTCTAGTTGATTTTTGAATCTTTTCTAAAGACTTTTGTTGTTTAACAGCAATTTTTGCAAGTTCTGAATACCTGGGCTTAAGATTGTCATCAGAATCATCATCACTAGAGTCAGAGGGGGAATGTTTGAGTACCTTGGCACCTTTTGCCATGAAGTAATAGGTGGGAGCGTAGTCATCGTTGCCCATGTCAGCAGAGTCGGGGAAGTTATTTTCTTCAGTGTTGAAGATGGATTGGCTGAAGTAAGCAGTAGCAAGGGCTAGGCTAGCCACACCAGAGTCAGATTCCTCAGATTCCTCCTCTTCCACATTATCCTTAGATTCTGCTACAGAGTCCATTTCCTTGCCAATGAATGCCCAGGGCTTCTTGGAACTTCTCTTCTTGTGAGATGAAGACTTTGAGGATTTTGATGATGAAGACTTTGAAGATTTCTTCTTCTTCTTTGAGTCATCAGAATCACCATCTTTGTACTTCTTCTTCTTTGATTCCTTTTCCCACAGAGGACAATCAGACATGTAGTGACCAAGTTTCTTGCATTTGTGGCAAGTTCTCTTTTTGTAGCCACGGGATGAGGGATCATCATTTCTTGAAGACTTTCCAAAACGGCCACGGTGAGAGAACTTCTGGAATTTCCTCACGAGCATTGCTAGCTCCTGGCTCAATTCTTCGGGATCACCAAGGCTGCTACCAGAATCCTCAGCTTCGGACTCAGATACTGCCTTGTCCTTCAGTGCACGTGATCTTCCATAGCTCGGTCCATAGAGATCTCTCTTCTCAGCAAGCTAGAACTCATGAGTGTTTAGCCTCTCGAGGATATCGGCTGGATCAAGTGACTTGTAATCAGCTTGTTCTTGAATCATCAGTGCGAGGGTATCAAATGAGGTGTCAAGTGATCTCAGCAATTTCTTTACCACCTCATGGTTGGTGATATCAGTGGCACCAAGTGCCTCAAGCTCATTTGAGATGTTAGTGAGGCGATCGAAGGTTTGCTGAACATTTTGGTTGTCGGGTCTTTTGAAGCGGTTGAAGATATTGCGAAGAACATTAACTCAGGAGTCACGTTGAGTTGAGACTCCTTCGTTGACCTTGGACAGCCTGTCCCAAATCAGCATAGCAGTTTCCAGTGCACTCACTCTACCGTACTGACCTTTGCTCAGATGGCCACATATGATATTCTTCGCTTGAGAATCAAGTTGCTTGAATCTCTTCACATCAGTAGCATTCAGAGATGGAGTGACTGAGGGAACGCCATTTTCTACAACGTACCAGAGATCGTTATCAATTTCCTCAAGATGCATACGCATCTTGTTCTTCCAGTAGGGGTAGTCCGTCCCATCAAAGGTAGGACACCCAGCCGAGACCTTGATCATACTTGCAGTCGACATAACTGAAAAACTCCAGGTGGTTAAACCAAAATCACACAGAACAAGGGAGTACCCTGCCTTAGTGAAGAAGTGCGTTACATCGACTAGATGGGGGTGAATAGGCGATTTTTATGAATTCTTCACTGAGGAATTTTAGGATGAGGAAATTCCTAAGTGAAGAAGTACTTGCAGCGGAATAAGTACTCATGTATAAGCATAATAGAGCAACAACATAGTCATCATGATGAAATGAAAGACAAACACAGAGTACAGAAAACTTAAACACGGGATAAGCAGGATGAAGACAAACAGACTGAAGAAATAGGATTGAGGAATTAGAGAAAGTCTTCAGTCAAAGTCTTCAAACAGTAATGATCACGTACATCAACACATAACTGAGGAAATGAAAGGGTTGAGGAAATAGAACCAGTTGGATTGGTGAAGATAATGATTTGGTAGACCAGTTCCAACTATTGTGACAGTTGTACGTCTGGTTGGAGCGGCTGAGTATTTAAACTCGAGGACACACAGTCCTCACCGTATTCTTCTTGAGCTAAGATCACACAGACCTCGCCCAACAGTAGTGGTAAGTCTTCACAGGTGACTTCCAAACCTTCACAGACTTGGTCACTCGGCAATCCACAATTCCTCTTGGATGCTCACACCATGATGCCTAACCGTCTGGAGGATACACAGTCCTCAAAGGTAACAAGCGTCGGTTCCACACAGGAACAATCTCTTCAGTGATGCTTAATCACTTTGGGGTTTGTAGGTTTGGGTTTGGGATTTCAGTTTTCCTCACTCGATGATTTTCGCTCAAAGTCCTCGGAGGATGGGATGCTCTCAAATGACAAGTGTCAGTTTCTCTCGGAGCAGCCAACCAGCTAGTGGTTGTAGGGGGCGGCTATTTATAGCCTAGGGAGCAGCCCGACATGATAAGACATAAATGCCCTTGTCTGATATGACCGTTAGGAGGTAGGATATTTTGGACAGCTGGCGCGTAGCACAACAACGGTCGGATTTGAGGTTCGAATTCCTCAGGGCTATCATGTTCCCCACTGTGTAGGCAATCCGCACTGGCGAATTCCTAACTCCTCAGTCAGAACAAATTCCTTAGAGACCAGAAGATCTTCGTCTCTGTCACTGAAGAAATTGACTGAACTGATATGATATTTCCTATGGCTTCACTCGAAGGATTGGGTAGGTGTAGGATTTTGAGATGAGCATCACTTGGAAATTTGTTTCCTTAGTATTACCTCGACCCCCTTTAACAGTACGGTGTTTCCTATGACTCAAGAAGAAGAAAATGAAAACAACGAAAACAAAAGTCTTCACGCTTCAGATTCCTCGCATGATTATCAAGTCTTCATGGTCACACCAATTTCTTCACTTTCAAAGTCTTCAGGAGAACCAAAGTCTTCATCCCAAGACATTCATTGTTAGGGGTCGACTTTCACTGTAAATATCAAACTCCTCATTGACTTATAGAGCCTGTGTACACTCACAAACGTATTAGTCCCTTAACCTATAAGTCTTCAATACACCAAAATCACTAAGGGGCACTAGATGCACTTACAAGTTGCTTACATGGTTGCTTCCATGTGGGTCCATCATGGGTTTTATCGCCGATGGTCCTGTTAGTAATAAGTCGGGCGTCAGTTTTGACTAGTCAACACTGCTGACATATGGGCCCAGAAGACGCTGACATGGTTGCTTACATGTGGGACTAGACATTCTATTTTATGTGACGATGTGTTGTTTGAAAGATCAACGATTCTGACATGTGGGCCCATTGTAGTGCTGACGTGGATTCTGGCAAGCGGGTCCATATGTGGGCGACGTGGCTTCTTACTTGTGGGTCCATACGCTTGGGACGTCGTTCATGACCGTCATAGTATTTAGGCATGGTCAATTTGTATTATATTGCAATTGGCGTGCACATTTGATGCAAAATTGATTTTTTTAATAAATTTAATATGAATTCATGCAAAATTAGAATTTAATTCAAATTCAGCACTCGCTACTTTTACTAAACTGCAAACTTCACAATTATCAAATAGATTGTCTAAGACATTACAATAGCCAACCATGGGGCACATCCATAGTATAAAAATTAGACACATGTGACTTAGTTTTAGTGCTCACATCTCATAGGATCCTGGCGGCGTAGTCCGGGCGATGAACTTTAGAAATCCATCAATATCATTAAGCCTCTTTTCTAGATCGAAGGTTTTCACTTCCTTCACATTCTTCACGAGGTCAGGTTCTTCTTGTTGCTCTACAAGGGCAGTGTTCATTCATTCAAGACGATTATGGAGATATAACAGGCCCAATTTCGGATTTTTAATTTCAACATGTTGCTTTGGCAGGGCCTCCTTGACACCTTCCAGTACTTTTTAGTGTTCTGTGAGGGTAATCTTCATAGATTCTTGGCCATCCTGCATATCTGGTGTGAGATGATTCATAGCAACACGTTCTAGCTCACGCTCTTCTAAGACTTCTTCACAGCTTGAAATTGTAGCTGCTGCCATGCCAGGGTCTTCTTCATAGCATCTAATTCGTCATGTTTGTTTATGATGGTGTGCTCCATGGCTTGTTGTTGTTGTTGCTGCACTGCCAGAGCATTGATGACTGCATCACATTATTGTTTCTAGGTCCAAACACTTGCAGTAATGTTATCATTTGAGAATCCCAAGTTTCCCTACAGACATAATTTATAAAGGTTACAACACATACAATAATTCCAAATTGTAAATGCATCTACCAGAGTATACAATGGTTGGGTGAAGAAAGACAATCTTACTAATTAAGGAAGTGTTTATAGAAAAGAGTTCATCTACTCACCGGTTGAACTCGGTTTCTCTTCGATGTGCTTGATCTTGGGGGTGCATCTGAAGTTAGAGACATGAGTTTTCGAACTCTTCATGTACCATATGTATACCCTTAGTCACTACTTCAAGTTGATGACGATAATGTTCCTTCCATAATGCAGTTGAAGACATTAGACTACAGGCAATTCAAAATTACATATGCATTGTTACAGCAATTAAACACATTCTAACCATAGATGCAGAGTTTGCAATAACAATGTCCTCTACATCTATAGTAGTAGCCAGATCTACATCTTTTTGTTCACTTTCAGTGTCACTATCACTGTCTATTAGGTCTTCTTGATGGTTTGGACAACAAACATGACCTCTGATATCTGAGAACACAGGGAAATATGTGAGACGATCGAGAAAGTAAGGTACAAAGTTGGAAAACTCTTCATGTTGATACAAGTTCTTATTTTTCATGCCTTCACTAATTTTCTCCCACTTTGTTGGTAACATGCCAACATCTGTTGCGTAAAGGTTATCACTTGTTGAAAGTAGGTACAATACGAGACGGTGATAATTTTAAATATTGATGCCATAATGATTAACCATTCATGTACTTACACTAAGATGAAGGAAATGAACTAGTAATAAGAACCCTAGCTAGATTGACCTGCATGCTTAACCCAAATAAGAACTCCAAATTGTAAATGTTGTAAAAACAACAACATCTTTCACATAAAAAGTAAGTAGATGCGCATGATGATTAGGATTGAGATAATGGGGTAAACATACCGTGTGAGCGGACGGGGCCGAGCAGAATGCCGCCGATCGGGTGCGCCTCCATGGTAACCGAATGATTTGTGGTGGCGAGGTGACGACGACCGACCAGGAGTGGATCGGATCTATAGGCGAAGAGGGTGAGATAGGAGGCGACGTCTTCTTTCTTCGAGGGGGAGGTTGGTGTTGAAATAAGAGGCATAAATTGGGGAGGTTTGGTGTTAGTTTTGCGGGGAATTCCAAAATGACGAAACATGCACATAAATGTTCTAAGATCAAGGAAATGAACTACCAATCGATATATTGTTAGCATGGATTAATTGAGAACAAAAACATCTTGAGAGCTCATACCGACTGAATAGAGGAAGATGTACTCAAAAAAGCATAGCTAGAATGACATGCAGGGTTAACCAGAATAAGAACCCTAACTTTTTTATTATTCATAAAAAATAACACTACAAATAGAACTCATCGATTAGGATGGGATCTTGGGGTAGTTTTACCAGTAGAGCGGATGGGGCCAAGCCAAATGTCGTCCATCATGAGTGCCTCCCTCATGAACAATTTGTGGCCATAGCTAGCGAGATCCATCGGTGGGGAGGGGGATGGATCTGGGGGCGAAGAGAGAGAGGAAGAGACGGAGAGAGAAAGAGAGGGAGAGAGAGGAAGAGGGAGGTATAGGAGGAGTGCTACGTCTTGAGCTTGCGTTGGTTTTCCTCGAAGAGGAGAGGGTGATGCAGCAATAGTAGCATAAGTATTTCCCTTAGTTTTTGAGAACTAAGGTATCAATCCAGTAGGAGGCTCCTCAAAAGTCCCACGCACCTACACAAACAAACTGAGAACTCGCAACCAACGCGATAAAGGGGTTGTCAATCCCTTCACAGCCACTTGCAAAAGTGAGATCTAATAAAGATAGTAAGATAAGATAAATATATTTTTGGTATTTTATAATATAGATGCAAAAAGTAAAGATGCAAATAAAAGTAGATTGGAAGCAAATATGATAACAGATAGACCCGGAGGCCATAGGTTTCACTAGAGGCTTCTCTCAAGACAGCATAAGTATTACGGTGGGTGAACAAATTACTGTCGAGCAATTGATAGAAAAGCGAATAATTATGAGATTATCTAGGCATGATCATGTATATAGGCATCACGTCCATAACAAGTAGACCGACTCCTGCCTACATCTACTACTATTACTCCACACATCGACCGACTCCTGCCTGCATCTAGAGTATTAAGTTCATAAGAACAGAGTGACACATTAAGCAAGATGACATGATGTAGAGGGATAAACTCAAGCAATATGATATAAACCCCATCTTGTTATCCTCGATGGCAACAATACAATACGTGCCTTGCAACCCTTTCTGTCACTGGGTAAGGACACCGCAAGATTGAACCCAAAGCTAAGCACTTCTCCCATGGCAAGAAAGATCAATCTAGTAGGCCAAACCAAACTTATAATTCGAAGAGACTTGCAAAGATAACTCAATCATACATAAAAGAATTCAGAGAAGATTCAAATATTATTCATAGATAAACTTGATCATAAACCCACAATTCATCGGATCTCGACAAACACACCGCAAAAAGAGTTTACATCGAATAGATCTCCACAAGAGAGGGGGAGAACATTGTATTGAGATCCAAAAAGAGAGAAGAAGCCATCTAGCTAATAACTATGGACCCGTAGGTCTGTGGTAAACTACTCACAACTCATCGAAGGTGCAAGGATGTTGATGTAGAAGCCCTCCATGGTCGATTCCCCCTCCGACAGAGTGCCGGCGAAGGCCTCCAAGATGTGATATCGCGGATACAGAAGGTTATGGTGGTGGAAATTGTGTTTCATCTGCCCCTGGATGTTTTCGGGGTACATAGTTATATATAGGAGGAAGAAGTACGTCGGTGGCCGCCCGAGGGGCCCACGAGACAGGGGGCGCGCCCTACAGGGGGCGCGCCCTCATATCTCGTGGGAGGCTCGGCTGCTTCTTGACTTGCACTCCAAGTCCTCTGGATCACGTTTGTTCCAAAAATCACGCTCCCGAAGGTTTCATTCTGTTTGGACTCCGTTTGGTATTCGTTTTCTTCAAAATACTGAAATAGGCAAAAAAACAGCAATACGGGCTGGGCCTCCGGTTAGTAGGTTAGTCCCAAAAATGATAGAAATGTGTAAAATAAAGCCCATAAACATCCAAAAGGGGTAATATAATAGCATGGAACAATCAAAAATTATAGATACGTTGGAGACATATCAAGCATCCCCAAGCTTAATTCCTGCTCGTCCTCGAGTAGGTAAATGATAAAAAAGAAATTTTTGATGTGGAATGCTACCTAGCATAATTCTCAATGTAATTTTCTTTAATGTGGCATGAATGTTCAGATCCAAATGATTCAAAATAAAAGTTCATATTGATAAAAGAAATAGTAACACTTCAAGCATACTAATCAAAGTAATCATGTCTTCTCAAAATAACATGGCAAAAGAAAGTTCATCCCTACAAAATCATATAGTTAGGCTATGCTTCATTTTCGTCACACAAAGATGTTCCCAACTTCTATACCCCCGATGACAAGCCAATCAATTGTTTCGTACTTAAATAATCTCAAACTTTTTCAACCTTCACGCAATACATGAGCGTGAGCCATGGATATAGCACTATGGGTGGAATAGAATATGATGATGGGGATTGTGTGGAGAAGACAAAAAAAGAGAAAGTCTCACATTGACGAGGATAATCAATGGGCTATGGAGATGCCCATCAATTGATGTCAACATGAGGAGTAGGGATTGCCATGCAACGGATGCACTAGAGCTATAAATGAATGCTCAACAAAAGAAAACTAGTGGGTGCGCATCCAACTTGCTTTCTCACGAAGACCTAGGGCATTTGAGGAAGCCCATCGTAGGAATATACAAGCCAAGTTCTATAATGAAAATTCCCACTAGTATGAAAAAGACAACTTATGAGACTCACTATATGAAAAACATGGTGCTACTTTGAAGCACAACATATGAGACTCACTACATGAAGAACAAGGTGCTACTTTGAAGCACAAGTGTGGAAAAAGAGATAGTAACATTGCCCTTTCATTTATTTTCTTCTCTCTTTTTTTCTTTTTTTTCTTTTCTCCCTTTTTTTCTTTTTTCTTGGGCCTTTCTTTTTTGTGGCCTTTCTTTTTTTTCTTTTTGGGCAATGCTCTAATAATGATGATCATCACACTTCTAATGATTACAACATATGAATTACAACTCGAAACTAGAACAAGATATGACTCTATAAGAATGCCTCCGGCAGTGTACCGGGATGGTGCAATGAATCAAGAGTGACATGTATGAAAAATAATGCATGGTGGCTTTGCCACAAATACGATGTCAACTACATGATCATGCAATGGCAATATGACAAAAGTAATGTATGTCATGATGATGATAAACGGAACGGTGGAAAGTTGCATGGCAATATATCTCGGAATGGCTATGGAAATGCCATAATAGGTAGGTATGGTGGCTGTTTTGAGGAAGATATAAGGAGGTTTATGTGTGATAGAGCGTATCGTATCACGGGGTTTGGATGCACCGGCGAAGTTTGCACCAACTCTCAAGGTGAGAAAGGGCAATGCACGGTACCGAAGAGGCTAGCAATGGCGGAAAGGTAAAAGTGCGTATAATCCATGGACTCAACATTAGTCAAAAGAACTCATATACTTATTGCAAAAATTTAGAAGTCATCAAAAATCAAGTACTACGCGCATGCTCCTAGGGGGATAGATTGGTAGGAAAAGACCATCGCTCGTCCCCGACCGCCACTCATAAGGATGCACAAGCCAGGTACACTTCATGTTTCAAATTTGTTACATAACTTTAACCATACGTGCATGCTACGGGACTTGCTAACTTCAACACAAGCATTCTTTAAATTCATAATCACCCAACTAGCATGACTTTAATATCACTACCTCCATATCTCAAAACAATTATCAAGTATCAAATTGATCATAGCATCCAATTCACTTCCTACGATAGTTTTTATTATACCCAACTTGGATGCTCATCATTCTAGGACCAACTTTGTAACCAAAGCAAATACCATGCTGTTCTAAAAGACTCTCAAAATAATATAAGTGAAGCATGAGAGACTAGAAATTTCTATAAAATCAAGTCACCACCGTGCTCTAAAAGATATAAGTGAAGCACTAGAGCAAAACTATCAAGCTCAAAAGATATAAGTGAAGCACATAGAGTATTCTAGCAAATTCTAATCAAATAGGCTTCTCCAAAAAGGTGTGTACAGCAAGGATGATTGTGGTAAACTAAAAAGCAAAGACTAATATAATACACGACGCTCCAAGCAAAACACATATCATGTGGCAAATAAAAATATAGCTCCAAGTAAAGTTACCAATGAACGAAGACGAAAGAGGGGATGCCTTCCCGGGGCATCCCCAAGCTTAGGCTTTTGGCTATCTTTGAATATCTTGGGGTGCCTTGGGCATCCACAATCTTAGGCTCTTGCCACCCTTTATTCCATAGTCCATAAAAGCTTTACCCAAAACTTGAAAACTTCACAACACAAAACTCAACAGGAAATCTTATAAGCTCCGTTAGTGAAAGAAAACAAAACCACCACATAAGGTACTGTAATGAACTCATTCTTTATTTATTTTGGTGTTAAACCTACTGTATTCCAACTTCTCTATGGTTTATAAACTATTTTACTAGCCATAGATGCATCAAAATAAGCAAACAACACACGTAAAACAGAATATGTCAAAAACAGAACAGTCTGTAGCAATCTGTAACTAACGCAACCTTATGGAACTCTAAAAATCCTACAAAAATAGGACGTACTGGAAAAAAAAATTATTGATCAGAAGCAAAAATAATCAAAGCAAAATCACATTCCTGTGATTTATTGATATTTTTTCTCATGAGCGCAAAGTTTCTGTTTTTTAGCAGAATCAAATCAACTATCATCATAGTTTATCCTATAGATTCTACTTGGCACAAACACTAACTAAAAGATAAAAACACATCTAAACGGAAGGTAGATGCAAAATTTATTACTAAACAGGAACAAAAACAAAAAACACAAAGAAAATTGGGTTGCCTCCCAACTAGCGCTATCGTTTAACGCCCCTATCTAGGCATAAAAGCAAAGATAGATCTAACGAGTGCCATCTTTGGCACTTGATTCATAAGTAGCCTGCATGATAGATTCATAAGGTAATTTGACTTTCTTTCTTGTAAAGTGATCCATGCCTTTCTTTAATGGAAATTGGAATCTAATATTCCCTTCCTTCATGTCAATAATCGCGCCAATCGTTCTAAGGACAGGTCTACCAAGAATAATAGGGCAGGAAAGATTGCAATCTATATCAAGAACGATAAAATCCACGGGCACCAATTTCTATTTGCAACAATAAGAACATCATTGATCCTTCCCATTGTCTTTTTAATGGTGGAATCCGCAAGGTGCAAATTTAACGAGCAATCATCGAGATCATGGAAGCCTTGAATATCACATAAAGTTTTCGGAATCGTGGAAACACTAGCACCCAAATCACACAAAGCAAAACACTCATGATCTTTAATTCTAATCTTTATAGTAGGTTCCCACTCATCATTAAGTTTTCTAGGTATAGGAACTTCCAAATTAAGTTTTTCATCATAAGATTGCATCAAGGCATCAACAATATGTTTGGTAAAAGCTTTGTTTTGACTATAAGCATGAGGAGAATTAACAACGGATTGCAACAAGGAAATACAACCTTTTAAAGAACAATTATCATAATCAAATTCCTTGAAATCCGAGATAGTGGGTTCAATACTATTTAAAGTTGTGACTTCTCCAATCTCACTTTTACCAAATTTAGCATCAAAATCTAAAGACTCCGAATTCTTGGGACGCCTTCTAGGCAAGGTTGATTCATCATCAGTCCCATCATCATCAAAATTAATATTGCAAAGCATAGATCTAATAGGAGACGCATCAATAACTATAAGATCCTCATCATTATTTTCATGGAAACTAGAAGAACACGCTTTTATAAAGCTATCTTTTTTAGCACGCAATCTAGCGGTTCTCTACATACACTCATCAATGGAAATTCTCATTACTTTGAGAGACTCATTGATATCATGCTTAGGAGGAGAAGATCTAAGTTTAAGAGAATCAACATCAAGCGAAAGTCTATCAACGTTCCTAGCCAAATCGTCAACTTTGAGCAATTTTTCTTCAAGCAAAGCATTAAAATTATTTTGAGAAATCATAAATTCTTTCACACTATTCTGAAAATCAGAGGGCAACTTATTGAAATTGCCATAAGAATTATTGTAGGAATTTCCATAATTATTAGAGGAATTACTAGGGAATGGTCTAGCATTAAATTTTCCTCTATAAGCACTGTTTCCAAAACTATTCCTACCAACAAAATTCACATCCATAGATTCATTATTATTCTCAATCAAGGAAGACAAAGGCATATCATTGGGATCAAAAGGAGTGTTTTTAGTAGCAAACAATTTCATAAGTTCATCCATCTTTCCACTCAAAACATTGATTTCTTCTATAGCATGCACTTTTTTACTAGAAGATCTTTCGGTGTGCCATTGAGAATAATTAGCCATAATATTATCAAGAAGTTTTGTAGTATCACCCAACGTTATTTCCATAAACGTGCCTCCCGCGGCTGAATCTAAGAGATTTCTAGAAGCAAAGTTCAAACCGGCATAAAAATTTTGTATGATCATCCATAAATTCAAACCATGAGTAGGGCAATTGCGAAGCATCAATTTCATTCTTTCCCAAGATTGGGCAACATGCTCATGATCAAGTTGTTTAAAATTCATAGTATCGTTCCTAAGAGTGATGATCTTAGCGGGAGGAAAATACTTAGAGATAAAAGCATCTTTGCACTTGTTCCAAGAATCAATACTATTTTTAGGCAAAGACGGAAACCAAACTCTAGCACGATCTCTAAGTGAAAACGGAAATAACTTAAATTTGACAATATTGTTATCCGTATCTATCTTCTTTTGCATATCACACAAATCAACAAAGTTGTTTAGATGAGTAGTGGCATATTCACTAGGAAGGCCGGCGAATTGATCTTGCATAACAAGATTCAGCAAAGCAGCATTGATTTCACAAGACTCAAGATCATTAAGAGGAGCAATCGGAGTACTAAGAAATCATTATTATTGGTATTCGAGAAATCACACAATTTGGTATTATCTTGCGCCATGGCAACAAGTAATCCAACACACAAGCAAACAGAAAAAGGCAAGCGGAAAAGAGAGGAGGAGATTGGGAAAGAGAGGGTGAATAAAATGTCAAGGGTGAAGTGGGGGAGAGGAAAACGAGATTCAAATGGCAAATAATTTAAATGCGAGGGAGATGGGTTTGTGATGGGTACTTGGTATGTCTTGACTTGAGCAAAGACCTCCCCGGCAACGGCGCCAGAAATCCTTCTTGCTACGTCTTGAGCTTGCGTTGGTTTTCCTCGAAGAGGAGAGGGTGATGCAGCAATAGTAGCATAAGTATTTCCCTCAGTTTTTGAGAACCAAGGTATCAATCCAGTAGGAGGCTCCTCAAAAGTCCCACGCACCTACACAAACAAACTGAGAACTCGCAACCAACGCGATAAAGGGGTTGTCAATCCCTTCACAGCCACTTGTAAAAGTGAGATCTAATAAAGATAGTAAGATAATATAAATATAGTTTTGGTATTTTATAATATAGATGCAAATAAAAGTAGATTGGAAGCAAATATGATAAGAGATAGACCCGGGGGCCATAGGTTTCACTAGAGGCTTCTCTCAAGATAGCATAAGTATTACGGTGGGTGAACAAATTACTGTCGAGCAATTGATAGAAAAGCGAATAATTATGAGATTATCTAGGCATGATCATGTATATAGGCATCACGTCCATAACAAGTAGACCGACTCCTGCCTACATCTACTACTATTACTCCACACATCGACCGACTCCTGCCTGCATCTAGAGTATTAAGTTCATAAGAACAGAGTAAAGCATTAAGCAAGATGACATGATGTAGAGGGATAAACTCAAGCAATATGATATAAACCCCATCTTGTTATCCTCGATGGCAACAATACAATACGTGCCTTGCAACCCTTTCTGTCACTTGGTAAGGACACCGCAAGATTGAACCCAAAGCTAAGCACTTCTCCCATGGCAAGAAAGATCAATCTAGTAGGCCAAGCCAAACTGATAATTCGAAGAGACTTGCAAAGATAACTCAATCATACATAAAAGAATTCAGAGAAGATTCAAATATTATTCATAGATAAACTTGATCATAAACCCACAATTCATCGGATCTCGACAAACACACCACAAAAAGAGTTTACATCGAATAGATCTCCACAAGAGAGGGGGAGAACATTGTATTGAGATCCAAAAAGAGAGAAGAAGCCATCTAGCTAATAACTATGGACCCGTAGGTCTATGGTAAACTACTCACAACTCATCGGAGGGGCAAGGATGTTGATGTAGAAGCCCTCCATGGTCGATTCCCCCTTCGGCAGAGTGCCGGCGAAGGCTCCAAGATGGGATCTCGCGGATACAGAAGGTTACGGTGGTGGAAATTGTGTTTCATCTACCCCCTGGATGTTTTCGGGGTACGTAGGTATATATAGGAGGAAGAAGTACGTCGGTGGCCACCCGAGGGGCCCACGAGACAGGGGGGCGCGCCCTACAGGGGGGTGCGCCTTTCTATCTCATGGGAGCCTTGGCTTCTTCTTGACTTGCACTCCAAGTCCTTTGGATCACGTTCGTTCCAAAAATCACGCTCCCGAAGGTTTCATTCCGTTTGGACTTCGTTTGGTATTCGTTTTCTTCGAAATACTGAAATAGGCAAAAAAAACAGCAATACGGGCTGGGCCTCCGGTTAGTAGGTTAGTCCCAAAAATGGTATAAATGTGTAAAATAAAGCCCATAAACATCCAAAAGGGGTAATATAATAGCATGGAACAATCAAAAATTATAGATACGTTGGAGACGTATTAAGGAGGCGGCTCGCTTTATTGCAAGGGGGTGTGGTTAGTGTGGAAAAAAGAGGTGGTATTAATCTAAGGAGGGTTGGAGTTAGATGGGCACGCGAGGCGTTAAAAAACGAGTGGAGGGAAGAGAAAATTTAAGGGAGCTCTTAGTGCGGAAGTAAGAATAAATTTGACGTATGTTCATGTGACAACATATTCCTCACATAATGTGTTCATGTAAAGTAGTACCAAGTTCCTCACTTGTTTAAGGTGATATCAACAGGTTAGCACTGCACAGTCATTTTGTTCATGCATGTAACTTGAAGAAAGCATGTTCATCATGTGAAGTGGCACGACTATTTACAAATTCAAGTTCCCGGTGCCGGTTGTCACATCATACTTTGAGATCCTAATTTGTATGCAGCAAGGTGCTACCATCCGAAAGACTTTAGAAAGTATGAATCTTAACATGCTCCATACTTTGTATTCATGATGCATACCACATAGTGGAGAGGATTTCAAAAAGGAATTCATTGTGTACATCACAGTAGGGGATTTCAGCCTGCAAGCAAGTTGAGGTTTGTGATACGTCTCCAACGTATTTATAATTTTTGATTGTTCCATGCTATTATTATCTATTTTGGATGTTTTATATGAATTATTATGCTATTTTATATTATTTTGGGGACTAACCTATTAACCTAGAGCCCAGTGCCAGTTTCTGGTTTTTTTCCTTATTTTTGAGTTTTGCGGAAAAGGAATATAAAACGGAGTCCAAACGGAATAAAACTTCACGATGATTTTTCTTGGACCGGAAGACACCCAGAAGACTTGGAGTCCAAGCCAGAAGAGTCATGAGGAGGCAGCAAGGGTGGAGGGCATGCCCCAGTGGGGAGCGCCCACCTGCCTTGTGGTCCCCTCGAGACTCCCCTGACCTAACTCTTTGTCCCATATATTCACAAATATTCCAGAACCATCAGAGAGAGCCACGAAAATACTTTTCCACCGCTGCAACCTTTTGTTCCCGTGATATCCCATCTTGGGGCCTTTCCCTGCAATCTGCCAGAGGGGGATTCGATCATGGAAGGCTTCTACATCAACCCTATTGCCCTTCGGATGAAGCGTGAGTAGTTTATCACAGACCTACGGGTCCATAGCTAGTAGCTAGATGACTTCTTCTCTCTCTTTGGTTATCAATACCATGTTCTCCTCGATGTTCTTGGAGATCTATCTGATGTAATCTTCTTTGGCGGTGTGTTTGTCTAGATCCAATGAATTGTGGATTTACGATTAGCTTATCTATGAATATTATTTGAATCTTTTCTGAATTCTTATATCCATGATTTGATATCTTTGTATTTTTCTTCGAATTATCGGTTTGGTTTGGCCAACGAGATAGGTTTTTCTTGCAATGGGAGAGGTGCTTAGCTTTGGGTTCAATCTTGCGTGATTTCACCCAGTGATAAAGTAGGGGTAGCGAGACATGTATTGCATTGTTGCCATCGAGGGTAAAAAGATGGGGTTTTCTTCATATTGCTTGAGTTAATTCCTCTACATCATGTCATCTTACTTAAGGCGTTACTCCGTTCTTTATGAACTTAATACTCTAGATGCATGCGGGATAGCGGTCGATGTGTGGAGTAGTAGTAGTAGATGCAGGCAGGAGTCGGTCTACTTGACACGGACATGATGCCTATATTTCATAATCATTGCCTTGGATATCGTCATAACTTTGCGCTTTTCTATCAATTGCTCGACAGTAATTTTTTCACCCACCGTATTTTTTTCCTTCATGAGAGAAGCCTCTAGTGAAACATATGCCCCCCGGTCTATTTTCCATCATACTTGTTTCCGATCTAGTATTTTGCAATCTTTTATTTTCATATCTGTAAACCAAAAAACCCAAAAATATTTTATCTTTTATCTATCTCTATTAGATCTCACCTTTGCAATTGACCATGGAGGGATTGACAACCCCTTTATCACGTTGGGTGCAAGTGTTTGATTGTTTGTGTAGGTGCATCGATTGGGGACTTGCTTGTACCTCCTACTGGATTGATACCTTGGTTCTCTAACTGAGGGATGTACTTATCTCTACTTTGCTGCATCACCCTTTCCTCTTCAAGGGAAAAACCAATGCAAGCTCAAGAAGTAGCAGTTTGCAATGCACAAACATTTTGTTCGTGCAAGTATCTTGGAGAAAGCAAGTTGATCATGTAAAGTGTAACTAGCACTACAAAAAAAATACACTTCCGTGATGATATGTGTTTCTCACAGTAGGTCGCGTTTTTTGTCATGCATGTACATCCATGACGATTTTATGACAGAATCAAGATAGTCATACATGTGCTGTCGTAGAAGTGTTCCATGACATTACCAAAATTATCATCACGGAAGTGTCCACTTCCATGACAATAAATCGCGCGTCACAGAAGTGCTTTCGTCAAGGGTGACCGAGACCTGGCATCCACCGTAACGGAACGCCGTTAAGCTATCGGGTCCGCTTTTGGATTCGATAACCCGTTAACAGCCCAGACCAATGGGGACTTTCCACGTGTAAAATCATCATTGGCCGCAGGAAACACGTGTTGACTCACAGTTCGGACAGATGTCATCCACTCATTGGACAAGAGGCGCCTATGATAGGTCGACACGTGGCACGGCCCAATAGTGGCCCATTCCGGTGAAAAAGGTCGGCCCAGTAAAAATTAGTAGGCCGGCCCATATAAGGCCTACTTGTGTCAGGTCCATTTAAGCCCATGGCCCATACGAGATGTGCCAATTCGGCCCGTCAACGGCCCGTTAAAGATTTGACACCATTGCAGCCCATCGTCAGTTCGAGCCCGTTAACAGCCTGCTATATATTTAGGCTCAATATCGGCCCGATGAGATTTCGGCATGTTAACGGCCCATTTAATGGATGGGCCAATTTTTAGGATGTACATCTTTCGGCCTTTTAGCGACCCATTTAAATGTTGGGCTAATTTCCGGCCCGGTGTGTCTTTCAGCCTGTTGACGGCCCATAAATCTGATGGGCCATTTGTTGTCGGACCTGAGTTTCGGCCTTTTAGTGGCCCATTTAAGTGTTGGGCCAATTTCTAGCCCGGTGTCACTTTCAGCCTGTTGACGGCCCATAAATCAGTTGGGCCATTTGTAGTCGGACCTGAGTTTTGGCCTTTTAGCGACCCATTTAAGTGTTGGGCCAATTCCCGGCCCTGTGTGCCTTTCGGCCTGTTAACGGACCATAAATGAGTTGGGCCATTTGTAGTCGGACCTTAGTTTTGGCCTTTTAACGGCCCATGCCCTTCATGGTCCAATACCAGCCCGGTTTCTCTTTCGGCCTGCTAAAGGCCCACAACACAGTTGGGCCATTTACAATACGACCTGACTTTCGGCCTCTTAGCGGCCCATGGTCTTCATGGTCCAGTACAAGCCCGCTGTCTCTTTCGGCCTGCTAAAGGCCTACAGTATAGTTGGGCCATATGTAGCCCAAACTTAGTAACGGCCTGTTAACGGCCCGTGAAATAAATTGGGGCCACCTGTTGCCCGCTTCGATGTCGGCCTGTTAACGACCCGGGAGGTAAGAGGGCCGACCATTAACTTTCGGCCTAGTAACGGCCCATTAACTTAATGGGCCCACTAAAGTTCGTACATGTCTTTAGGCCAAATTAGATAATTTGAGCCCATTACGACGAGCAATTATGCACAGGACCAAAACCGATCAAGCAAAGGTACGGCATACAGGGAATAACGTTGCACATCCAGCATATATTACAGGAAATTACATCCACTGGGCAATCAAAGATTGATGCCAGTGCAAATAAATGAGCAGAACCTAACCATCTACAACGTCACAATCTGCAACCTCAGCACAGATGACGCCCATAAGCATGTGGGCAAGTTCTTGCTGCTTTGCTACACTGTCTCTGAAAACATTGATCAGTTGTTGTGTCGCACGACTCTGCACCTCTGATTCATCCACCATTTCCATCATTGCTTCAGCCATTAATTGGTTCACAAACATACATTTATTCCGTTGCATTCGAGACAGAGGATACTGAACAGATTCAGATGGCGATTTTGGCAGGCTTGTATTATTGATAGTGGAGAGTGTCTCGACCACTGCATCATAACATAAATTAGGACGGGAACCAAACAGATTAATCATGAGTTATTGCCATATTACCTGGCCTAGATTTACTGGAAAGAAACAATGGGGTTGCCTTGCTGTTTTCAGAGTTTGTCTTCTTATCTTCAGCAGCCTGCACAAAATTAACACACTAGCATTGCTATCATTGGCCAAGTCAGATAATAGGAAAGCAACATTGACACAACGAACGTTTGGGCAACTAGCCTACACCAAATTAACACAATATGGCACAGCTATCATCAGCCAGGTAAGGTAGTACGAAAGCAACATTGACACAATGAATGAATGGGCAACCAGAGAAGCACTACAATTCAGTAATGTGCGTGATATGAGATAGTACATTCATGCAGCTCAGTATGCAAAACTACCAGGCAGTTTTCCTTACAAAAATCAACATTGGCGCCTTTAACATTTTGCTACAACTAATTTTAGATCAGATAAAGGTTAGATTCACGCCGATTAACAAAATACATGTTGATGTAAAAATATAGTGATATACAACAGGTACTTACATCAGCATTGGAGCACAGAGAATTCCCGCAAGATATTTTCCTCGAATACGATCCCAATGGAGGAAGTCTTCTATCGTTTAACCTTATTTTCTAAAAGAGAGATGGGTAAGAAACATGTAGAAAATATGATCAGAATGCTATAAAATTTCATGATGCGAGGATACGCACACGCTTCTTAGAATGGAGTTGACATTCTTTTGCTGGACTGGAGCGGACTAGTTCTTTGGCCACTGGAATCTGCTTATTATCAGTGGGAGTTGGGTTTCTCTGTGCTGGAGCAGTATCTATGAAAAATGGAGTTGGTTTATTATCTCCTGGCGTTTGGATCTTTTGCAAAGACCTGGTTTGTAACCCTTCAGATTCTAACATAGCCGTCTTCCCCTTGCATGCCTTATATAGAAGAATGGTGATTCAGTTATAAAACATGCTACAACAGAGATGGAATAGGTACTGAAGAATAGAAAGGCATGACATATTGACATGTATTCCCTCCATCCGGAAATAAATGGATGGGTCTAGGCGTATTTCAGTTCTAGATACATCCAGTTTTATCCATTTCTGCGACATTTAATCCGGACGGAGGGAGTATGATGTAAGAGCTAGGGATACGACAGGACAACACAGTAAAAAAACACTGAAAAACCCACTGCAGAACCAAAGTATTCAAACCCACTGATATGAGATAGTACACTCATGCAGCTCAGGATGCAAAACTACCAGGCAGTTTTCCTTACAAAAATCAACATTGTGGCCTTTAATCATACATTTTGCTACAACTAAATTTAGATCAGATAAAGGTTGGATTCACGCCGATTAACAAAATACATGCTGATGTAAAAATATAGTGATATACAACAGGTACTTACATCTACATTGGAGCACAGAGAATTCCTGCAAGAATCTTTCCTCATAAACGATACCATTGCAGAAATTCTTCTATCTGTTAAGCTTATTTTCTAAAAGAGAGATGGGTAAGAAACATGTAGAAAATATGATCAGCATGCTATAAAATTTCATGATGCAAGGATACGCACACGCTTCTTAGAATTGAGTTGACATATTTTTGCTGGACTGGAGCGGACTAGTTCTTTGGCCACTGGAATCTGCTTATTATCAGTAGGAGTTGGGTTTCTCTGTGCTGGAGCAGTATCTATAAAAACTGGAGTTGGTTTATTATCTCCTGGCGTTTGGATCTTTTGCAAAGGCCTTGTTTGTAACCCTTCAGATTCTAACATAGTCGTCTTCCCCTTGCATGCCTTGTATAGAAGAATGGTGCTTTAATTATAAAACATGCGACAGCAGAGAGATGGAATAGGTACTGAAGAATAGAAAGGCGTGACATATTGACATGTATTCCCTCCATCCGGAAAAAATGGATGGGTCTAGGCATATTTCAGTTCTAGATACATCCTTTTTTATCCATTTCGGCAACATGTAATCCGGACGGAGGGAGTATGGTGTAAGAGCTAGGGATACGACAGGACAACACAGCAAAAAAACACTAGTTGAATGTAAAACTATATGCTAGCGGAATACATACAGAAATAACTAAGGCAACATACACGTGTATGATTGGGAAAATAAGATGGCATTGCAACAGAGCACTAGAACAGCACTTCAATGTAAAAAAACATGGTATGGCAGACAGATGAAGTACATACTAATGAATAACAATGCATAAGATATTCAGAAGCATGATGTCCAAATTAAGCAGATGGCATTGCGATAGAGTAGAATGACAGTACTTGAATTTGAAAACATGTTATCATGAATGGAATAGGTACTGAAAAACAGGAAGGCATGACATATTTACATGCATGATCAGCATGCTAAGCACATGGCATTGCAACAGAGTAGATACACTCCAGGACATTATATGCATGTTGTACCCATATCACAGGCCAAGTTAGAGCAAGGACCTTGTGGGGTGAAGAGGATTCATCATCTTTCTGCAAGTCTTCTGAAGAACTGCCTTTACATGTTCCATCATATTGGGTATCATTGACATCAAGTTTATTGGCCTTTACATTGCTCCGTGAGGTTCTTGTGGATATATCAGTGTGTGCAATTATATCTGACATGCATGGAAGACAACTAGTAGTTAGATTTATGTAATGAGTGCCTGTAGGAGACGACATAAATAGTAGGACTGGGGTTAACTAGCAGCAACAGGTCTCATAAACTAAAGGGAGAACACAGATGAAAGCTACAGAATATGTATCGTTTGTACTCGAGATTAACTAGATGGCACACAAAAGTATTAAAGAACAACATAGGTAATACTAGAAGTGGTATAATACTATAATCACCAGCCTGTGGGATAGCATTGGCTGATGGATGATAACTATGGAACAGCGTTACCTAAAGAACAAGTATCTTAGCTGAACTATGGAACAGCGTGAACTCCTGAACAAGACCCGTAAGAGATCAGCATGAATATACAGTGAAATGTGATGATCTATTTTCCATGCTTAGATGAATAACAAAGCCATAAATGTTGCACACAAGTAAGATGAGGGTACAACCTATCTGGCTGCCATCCATAGGAGTGAGCATCATGTGCTGACTTGTCGATGGCCCTGCAGTTGTTGTGGCTGTCCATGTCGGGCACGCGCATTCGATGCAGGGAACTGTTGAGTGGGGACTATAGCTCCCTTCTGGTGTATGCTTCCCTTGTTGGAGCAGCTGCGGTGAGTCGGAAGACGGTGTGTCTGAAGATGCAGATAACGCATAATGTTAAGAACGACATATCTCTTTGATCTGAAGAAATACACTAAGAGATCAACAGCAAGGTACGAGAGTGGTCACACGTCTGTTGACTGAAGACTAAATTGGGGTCACACGATTTTATTTTATTTTGGTACTGTCCGATCTACGCCGGATGGCTTGATGGCCGTCTTGTGCCTCCCGGCTGACACTGTTCGGAATCTTCCCCGAAGAGCCAGCGACCAACGGCAGAGCAGCCTGCCTCCGCCGTCCGTGGCCCCGGCCAAAACCCCGCTCCCCGCCCCACCGCACTGCCGTGGTTGCGCCGCCCCCGGGCCAATCCACAAAGACTCCCCGTCATCCAGATCCGGCGGCGGCAGTACCTTCAACCCACGCAACTCTAAAAGATAGCCATCTAAGCGCTGCTTCCGCGGCGAACTTGCGGCCCCGCACCCTTACGTTAGACACCAGCCAACCGGCAGCCTAGGAGCTCCGCCGCCTCGAGGGGTGCTGCTTCCCATTGGGAATCGATTGGCCCAGAATAAAAATTCAGACAACTGACGCCTAAATAAAGTGATTTGAGATGAGGGTGCGACCTATCTGGCGGCATGGTGAAGTAGGCAGGTCCAGCTGCCGAGTCGGTGAGGCCGGCGCGGTTGCGGTGGCGACCGGCGGCAGGGAAAGAGCGATGTCGCGACGGTCGACGGCTACGCCGAAGCAGCGCCAGGACTCTGGACGGATCCGAAGTTGGAGCCGCTCCGGCGCCGTGAACAACGGCGGGGGTGAATCGGCTCCGGTACGGTTCACGCGGCCGTCGTCGAGGCAGCACCAGCAGCACGGAGTAAGAGGCACATGGCCCAGTGCACGACGGCAATTGGACAACGTCTCCGGCATTAGGGAGGAGGGCGGCTGTGAAATTGGTGCGGTGGGGGCGCCATGGAGGTGGGGCTGAGGTTTCGCGGCTCGGGAGAAGGGAGCTTCCCGGGGAGAAGGTGATTTGGCGCCCACGAGGTATGAATGGGGGCGGGCGGGGGGGAATTGGGAGGGGAGTGGAACCATGTCTTACGGACGCATTTGTCTGAAATGTGAGGGGGAGTTACAGTTCTACCCTTGCCTATAGGCTTCTCGGCTTGGGTCTGTGTACTGAGGGTCGGGGATAGTAGAGTAACTTTGCTTCTCCCCAAATAGTGGGCGGGAGCGATTTCGGGCGAGGAGGGCGTGTTTTGAACTATAGTGGGCGCGAGCGATTTCGGGCGAGGAGAGCGTGTTTTGAAATAGTGGGCGCGAGCTATTTCGGGCGAGGAGAGCGTGTTTTGCCGACCATGGTTTATGAATTATTCGGCACATGTCATTTCGGCCGAGGAGAAGGCGCGCTTGGATGAAGTTACGAACCTACCCTCGATGTACAACGGGCCAATTGATGCGTGTCCCACATAGGACGGTAATTTCGCGTCTCCCATTTATTTGCTCGGGCGAATTCCACCGAGCAGAGAGGATGTTTAACGGTTCGTTCAAATTTTGGGAGAACGAGCATCCACGTCTACCTTACCAAGTCGATTCGAATCAAATTTTGAAATATTAGCTTGCCACTTCTTTTTTAGATGGAGAGATGATGCTCGGGAGTAATGTGTTTTTACATGCTCGTTGCTAGCGATTTACTATATGACAAATAGTTGACCCACTCAAAAACGCGAATCAAACCCAAAATGAAATATCTCGATTCAATGAAATAGCTCGTTCAGTAGGTCAAAATAGTGAACTAAATCCAAAATTGAACACCTCAATCGAGTAGCATGTTGTACAGTATTATAGTACTCCATGAACATGTTGAAAGTCAAATTAATGAACTTGTTTGATATACGCATATATCCGTTCATGTGTGGATTGCAGACAACATGTTCTGCAATTTAAATATTTGAATGCAAGTTTATATCGAAACATGGTTTATATCAGTCTTTGATGCATAAAACGCGACCTCCCCCTCTCCCGGACTCCTGTTCTCTCTCTCTCTCTCTCTCTCTCTCTCTCTCTCTCTCTCTCTCTCTCTCTCTCTCTCTCTCTCTCTCTCTCCGACAATCTTCAATTATGTCGCACGCATCCGACACAAAAACCTTGTTGGTCCCTCTCCCTTTCTCTCCATCTCTCTCTCTCTCTCTCTCTCTGTGTGTGTGTGTGGGGGGGGGGTCTTTCTAGTTCGCATGCATATATACACCATCTATAGGTCTCTCTCGCACACTATGTATGATACTCTAGCTAGTCCAAGCTAGATATCTTGGGTGCACTCATCGTACGCACACAAATTCCTTGGCTCTTTGCCCGTAACTCTCTCACGCACCACTATGTCGTCTCGGAGCTCTTCCCCCCTCTCTCAAACTCTCCATCCACCTGGGTCACACATACACATGCATATCTCACTCGCACTCGATAGGCCCATCTAAAACTCTATCTCTCTCCCTCGTTCTCTCTCCATCTCACACGCACACACACACACAATCTCATGCCCAGCTAGCCAAGTATGATGGTCTCTCACTCAATTGGAGGCACACGCAGTCCCCCCTATATGTATATGACTAGCTAATCTTAGTCTCCATCACAAACATGTGCATGGTCTATCTCGATTTCTCTCGGGGCATCTTTCTATCGCGCACGCACTCCCTCGATCTCCCACCCATATAGTCCCCTCACGATCTCGAGGGGATCTCTCTATCACAAACACACCCTCTCTCCCTCCCCATGCGTCCATGCCATCCATGTGTCCCTCTCGACCTTTTTTCCTTGTTGGCCAGACCTCTATTGGACATGTGCTACAGGGGTGTCTCTCTCCGTTGCAAACAATCACACACTAGCTATCTTCGTGTATCTCCTCGCCTCGCTTTTCCATCTCGGAGATGCATGCGTGATATGTTCGCATAAGAAACGAAAAAACACACTCTCTCTCTAATTTATCGTTTGTTGTCACTTTCTCTTTCACACACATACTCTTTTTGCACACTTACTCATTCTCCTTCACACGCACTTGATCTGTCTCGACTGAGGCACTCTCCTCCGTCCATAGCATATAGATTTATTGAAAAGTCAAACATCACAAAGTTTGACCATGTACGTGGAGAAAAAGAATTACATCTAGTACGGCAAACATATACCATTAGATTCACCATGAGATGTAGTTTTGTATGATGTATCTTTGGTATTGTAGATATAAATAACATTTGCGTAAACCTGATCAAAGTTTCCAAAGTTTGACTTCTAAAAAATTTACATGCACTGCATTATCGAGCGGATGGAATATCTCTTTCCCCCTCTCAGCTATCTGACGCACCACTCTCAATCTCTCTCAAACTTTATTGGTCAGTTTGGTTCGTGACCTGACCCTCATGCCTTGATGGCCGGTACTGCCTTGTGTGGACGTGAGATGTAAAATATTTCTGCCTGGCCAGGCTTGTGTGGTGCTGAAGCGTTTGGTTCATGCCTGGGCCAGGCAAAGCATCAACGTCCCATCAATCAATCCATGCATCAATTATTTAATGCTAATATCCATCCATGTTGTTGTTAGCCTCGTGGCCGCATGACCAGGCACGGCCAGGCGTTCGAAATCGGTCGCTTGGGCCAGGCTACTTGCAGTGTCTGGAGTTCAGCCAGGCTAATTAAAGTGCAAGGGAACCCAGCCCAGACGGGCTTTCTTTTTCACAGGGTAGCAACCAAACAAGCATGCATGAAATCCAGCCACAACCCCAGGCCACGCAAAAGATGCTCAGGACGCAAGCCAAACTGGCCTTATATCTCCCTGGTTCACACATGCATACACATGTCTCGCTCGCGCTATACATATAGACCCATCCAACACTCTCCGCCCTTGTTCTCTCTCCATGTGACACGCACCCCCCTAAGTACCATAATCCCTCACTCCATCATAGGCTCTGTTTGGATCCATGGGTTAGAGTTAGTTTGGGTTAGTTTGGAGTCAACTAACCCAAAAAGATCCAAACAGGAGGGTTAGTTTGGGTTAGATGCATCTAACCCATCCAAAAAAACTAACCCATCCAAGAGGTGCTTATTTGGGTTAGTTCTTCTCGGGACCACTAATAAACACTTTTTTCTCTCGCTCTCCCCGCAGCAGATCCCTCCCCACTTCCTCGAAGCTTCTCGTCCTCTCCCTCCCTCCCTCTCGCACCGCCCGTGAAGGTGCCTCGCCGTATCCGCGCTCCATCTAACCCTGCCATCCAAACACCTCTTTACTTAGAGTTAGTTCAGGTGTTAGGTAGAATCTAACTCTAACCTCTAACTGAGTTAGAGTATCCAAACAGGGCCATAGGCGCAAGCACTCCCCCCCCCTCCTAAGTATGATTATCTCTTACTAGCCATCAGGAACACACGTATTGTCTCCTTCCATCCATACGTCTATCTCGATATCTCTCGGGGCATCTTCTATCGCGCACACACCTTGTCACTCGATCTCCCACCCATGTAGTCCCATCACGATCTCCAGGGGATCTCTCTATGACAAACATACACTCTCTCCTCCCCATGTCTGCATTTTCTCCGTACGTCTCTCTCGACCTCTCTCCCTTGTTTGTCAGACCCCTCTTGGCCACGTGCTAGGGGTCTTGCTCTCTCGGTTCCAAACAACCACACACTATCTCCTCACCTTGCCTCCGTTGTCGAAGATGCATGTGTGATATGTTTGCATAAGGCACACACGCTTTTTCTCTACTTTTATCGTGTGTTGTCCATGTCTCTTTCACACACGCACACACACTTTTTTCACACTCTCTCTCTCCCTCTATCTCTCTCTCTCTCTCTCGTTAGGGACTCTGTCACGTCCATAAGCATATGGATGTTTTGAACAGTCAAACCTCAGAAATGTTTGACCAGGTATATGTGGAGAAAAACATTTACATCTGGAACGATCATTAGATTCATCACAACATGTACTTACTTCATACTATCATTTATCTTTGGTATTGTAGATATAAGTAATTTCTTTATAAACTTGGTCAAAGTCTCAAAAGTTTGACTTAAAAAATGTTGGAACTACATTATCGAACGGAGGGAGTAGCTCTTTCTCTCTCTCTCTGCTATCTCTCATGGGCCTCCCCTCTCACTCGAACTCTCTATACCAACGGATTATATGCTCACTATGTCAGTGTATAGCTCCGTATATTGTTTAATTGGCCGGTCAACCAATCCACATGCTGCCTTGTCAGCTCGTGTTCTGTATCTTGGTGTGCTGGCCCATGTGGCAGTGGGTGAAAATAAGTAAACTAGAGGCCCATCTGACACGCGGTGAAGTAAACAAAGTTGAAACCACTCGGGGTAGCACCCCGCACGCTAGTAAATTGAGGGCGCATTGAGGACAAACTTCTTGCACGCGAAGGACGCACTTGCGCACAATTCACCACATGTGGCGGCATGCACAGAAGGACGCACTCGCGCACACCCAGCACACAACACACACCAGCACACATGTACACCGGCGTCACCGCCGGTTGAGATGGACGGCAAGGCAGCCAACAAGCGGAGGCGGCTTGAGCCAAAATCACATCCGGCGAGCCTGGACTTCATCAGCAGCCTCCTCGATGACATGCTGCTCGTCATCATCGGCCTCCTCCCCACCAAATCTGCCGTGCGGACCGCCCTGCTCTCCCGGCGGTGGCGCCCCCTCTGGCGCTGCGTCCCCCTCAACCTCACCGTCGACAGCTGCCTCTGCGACGGGGATTGCAAACGCATGGCCACAGTCTCCAAGATCCTTTCGTCGCACCCTGGGCCAGCTAGACGCCTTGACATCCGCATGTTCAGTACCAACTGCAAGGTCCAACCCAAGTTCGACGAGTGGTTCTTATCCCCCGCCCTAGATCAGCTCGAGGAGCTCAGCTTTGAAGCTGGATGATGTCGCTCTCTGCCGCCGTCCGCGCTTCGCCTCACGCCAACGCTGCGTCGTGCCAGCTTCAGCTCCTGCTATCTTCCCCAGATTAATGTCGCGCCCGCCCTTCTTCTCCCTCAACTCAAGCAGCTCGACCTCTTCGATGTTGTCATCTCGAAGAAGGCTATGGAGCACCTGCTCCGCAGCTGTACTGCGCTCGAGTACCTTCGTCTTGAGCAGATCCACGGGTTCATTAGCCTCCACATCGCCTCGACGAATCTCCAATGGATTTATGTGTCTTGCTGGCCCCGCAACAAGACATCAATTGGGAAGAGATTACTCCAGCTGTTCCACGTTATGGTCATTGAGAATGCGCCTTTCCTTGAGAGATTGCTTGTATCGGATCTAGAAGGTCCAACAAAAATCAGGGTCATTGACGTGCCGAAATTGACAGCGTTGGTGTACTCGTCTGCCAAATTCTCCGAACTCTTTATTGGATCCGTAATCGTTCAGGTATAGCACTCATCTTCTTCTCGTCTTCTTGAAATTCACATTTTTAATTTCTTCTTGATGTATTTACGACCGGCTTCCAGAAAATGATTCCCACAAGCTTGACCCAGTCCATGCGCACAGTGAAGATCTTAGCACTAAAATCTATCGGCCCCAATCTGGATCAAGTTGTTGGATTCCTTACATGCTTTCCGTGCACGGAGAAGCTACTCATCGAGGTGAAACTTCTTTCCTATAAGTAAACGGTAATCACAACGTAGCTCAATTTTTTGTAATTTTCCCAAATTACGATGACAAGTGTAGTGTTCAAAACTGCATCTACGCACTGCACTGAAAGAAATGTTTTTAGTATTTTTTTCTCACGTGATCACCTGCATCGTTTTTATGCTATACTACTATAGTAGCCTAGGCTAGTCATAGTGGAAAGTAACTTAGACTACTCCAGTAACTCTATGGTTACCTTGAGAGCAAGTACTACCTCTGTCCTGGTTTACTCTTCCAATTTTGTAGTATCAAAATTTGACCATAGATTTAACTGACAAAATGTTAATGCATGTCACTAAGAACTATATCGTTGGATTCATATTTGAACATAATTTCAAATGGTGTAATTTTTAGTGACATGCATTGGCATTTTTTAGGTAAATCTATGGTCAAAATTTTATACTAAATACGAGGTAGTATTCCCTCCGTCCCAAAATTCTTGTCTTACATTTGTTTAGATACTAATGTATCTAACACTAAGATGTAACTAGATACATCCGTATTTAGACAAATTTAAGACAAGAATTTTGGGACGGAGGGAGTACAAAAGTGGGATATGTAGGCCAAAACATGTGCCAAATTCACTTGTGATGCATTTGGCATCGATGCCCCTCCATTGCTCACCTGGTGCCCCAATCTGGATCACCTACTTTGCTCCGGTGCCAAATTAACTCACGCAATGAAAAAACACTGCATGGGAGAGAGAGACGACTGAAGCAATTAAAAAACACTTGTTTGGGAGAGTGAGAGGCTGGTGTAATTGGTTTGATTGATTTGTTTATACATGTGGGTTTGTGTGCACAGCGGTGCCAACTCTCTCACATCGCGAGAGCGGTGCCAAAATCTTTTGATTTGACATCGATGCGTATTATGTGGCATACTTTTGCGAAATATGGCATCGGCCACATAGTGGAAGGCAACAAATGCCCAAGCTCTTCACGTGCTCCTAGTTAAATGAGAGGAAATAGAAAGAGAGAGAGAGAGAGAGAGAGAGAGAGAGAGAGAGAGAGAGAAAATATCACTAGCCAGCCAACCCTATTGGATGAGCGAATGATATTGGTACCTCTTGATGACATGACAATCTTATGCAGCCAGCTGCTCTGATATGTTCTCTTCTTTTGCATATAAAAAAAGACCTGAAAGTGAAAAATGTGTTGCACTATAACAATCTCATCGAATGCCTTGATCTCCATCTTACAGAAATTGATTTGATCGACTACCGAGGCAGCACATCTGAGATTAAATTGGCCAGGTTCTTTGTTCTGGAAGCAAGTGTGCTCAAGGTAATGAGGTTTGGCGTTCTCTGGTGCAACAATGAATGGCGTGCTGATCACCGCAAGCGTCTAAGCCTAAATGACAAAGTCTCCGCAGAAGCTGAATTTGTTTTTGAAACATCAAGTGGCCAGAGACTCGAAAACTTATTTGCCCATTAGTGACTTGTCAGGGCGGTGGATTTTAGTTTGTACGATAATGCTGCATCCACCTAAAGTAACGAAAGTTCTTACGTAAACTTCCTAGTAATTCCCTCTTCGTAGGTGCAGCATTACTCCTAACATTTGTAATATCAGTTTGAAACTTGTAATATTGCCGTGTCCTATTCCTGCGTTTTCAAAATCCTGTAAATCAAACAGGTCCTGAGTTGGTGATGATGTTGTGCCTCCCATCTTTCACCAATAGCCGTCGGATCTAGATCTGACGCATACAAACCAAGCTTCTCCATTTTTGCAAAAAGATGCCCGCACTTGTTCCCTATTTACAAACAACCCCTTGTCTCTCACAATCAGCCTTATCTCCTCCCCACCACATCTAGAAGGACGTTGAAAAATCTGGCGCGATGGCCGCCGCCGGAGCCGTCCACCCCCAATCTTGGTGTTCCGTGCAATGCACGGGCATCTACGCACGGGAAATTATGTCGAATAGGGCTAGTTGTAAGCAGGCTAGATCTACAGCCATGATGATAGTGACTGCAGACGGTGAGGCTGACTATGGTATGCTGAACATGGCGCCTATACTCAGGTGTCATCTCCAGCGCAGGGTCTTGTCACTTCACTGTGAGGAGCAGCACGTAATAATTTGACCAATGGGTAGTACAGTGCTAGTACTCCTACTACTACATCGGCACTACTACTAGTAGTACTAGTAGCACCACCGTCTGGATTTCGGAGTACTACCACGTCCATCTGGATTTAATATTTGACTAGCAATATCTAGTAATGCATGTCACAAAAAATGTACTACTCCCTCTGTAAAATAAATACATGGTGTTTTATTCCTATCGGCGAGAGAACTTAATGTTTTTTGCTAACTAGAGTACTAATAGGATTACATGCAATGAACTAAACATTGCATGTCATGTTTGGTAGTCTCAAGTCATTGAAAGCATGCACGGCCCACATCTCTCATTGGTTGATATGTCACGAAATAAGAAACAAGGAGGGAGTTAATGCATCGTGCCTAAGTGTTTTGGGATTATTTGGTTTTCGTAATGTGACTTAGGCTGGTTGTAATGTTACACAACATTTTTGTTTACATGCATTAACATTTTATTAGTTAAATCAAAGGTCAAAACTTGGCGCAAAATGCAAAGGGGACCAATAAACCAGTAAACATCAAACTTCTCTCATTTGGCCCCAACTAGAGGTCCGGTCTCCGGTGAGATGACTATACTGCACCGGCACGGAGGGGACGCAGCTTCATTGACTTACGGCAACTGCCTTTGGGTGAATGACACGTGGGCCCCGCGGGTGGCTGGCCAACCTATCATATAGCCAAAGGCAGGTGCAGTAGAGGGCCGAGGAGTAGTACGAAATCCAACGCACCTACGCACGCTAACCAAGGGCAAGAGTGATCACTCGAATCGCAAGATCAGTTGACTAGAAGCTAAGCTAGACCCATGGAGGCGATGAGCGCGAGCATCAGCCGGCTATGCCAGATGGTCCACGACGCCGACCTGCGGCCCGGCACCGAGGAATGTCTCCAGGTAGTATTGCTTGAGGCCGCCAGGGCGAGGGGCTGCTTGGACGATAGCTTCGTCTCCTTGTTCAACAAGGTCCTCGTCGGTTTCCTCGACAAGTTCACCGTCGTTAAGAAGCTCGCGGACGACTTTGACGTAAGCCTCCAGTCGACGCGCCCAGGCTCTGCGATGCCCGCCACCCTCAACGGCCACTATGGTGACAACCTCTTCGATGCACTAGTGGCCCTGCGACTGCCCGCCATCGCGCCGGAGAATGTCCACCTCGAGGTCGCGCTCGCCGCGCAGCGCCTGGTGCAGCAAGACACCATCGACATAATCACCCACGTCTACACGCAAATCGTCCACAAGGACTACTACATGCAAGAGGAGGACGATAGGACGCTGGCCTTCTTGGACCGCAGGGCAACCTTGGACGGCACTGTTTAGAAGCACGTTGAGCTCGCCGCCAACGCCGCTGCTCCTCACACATCTGTTGGTAACCCGATGCACTAGGGCGTGAGGATGTCGTTGATGGATCCGTATGTATTTTTATCTTTCCGTCAAATCCATGTAGTTGTATATGATACTACAGTAATTATCTTACCTTTCGCATCAACTTCATAATTTTCGTACTTACTCCATGCATGAACGGCGCCAGAACCAAACTTCTCATTACTCTAGGCAAAATCGTTATTTTCTATCTATCGGTCGCGCCATGGAGCAGAACCAAAATTTACAAGTTACGAGTTCAAAAGGAAAAGCCTGTCGTGTTCGCATCGCACCCCCACACGGTTGGTCCGGCATGCCGCACAAGCGGGAATGCGTGCGGTGTTGCATTTTTGAGGCTCCTTTGATTCAAAGGAATTCCATGGGACTTTTGGAGGGTTAGAATCCTTAGGATTTTTTCCTACATTTGTCATTGGATTCACAAGATAGAATCCTATAGGATTTTTTCTATGGAATCAAGTGTACTACATTTCATTGGAAATCTAGCATCCACTCCAACCTCTTTTTTCAATTCCTTTGTTTTTCCTGTAGCATCAAACACTCTAGGCTAATCCTATAGGATTAAAGTGGACATGCCACTCAAATCCTGTATTTTCCCTATTCCAGCGTTTTGAAAATCCTGCAAATCAAAGAGGGCCTCACTTACAAGTGGGACCGCAGTTGAGCAAACCGACTATCGGCAAACCCCCACCCTGCCCACCGCGCGATGGCTGAGAAAACAGGAGGGAGAAGAGATGGCTGTAGCACGGACTCCAAGAAAATTGGTGTCGGATGGGACTCGTGTGGGTGGCGTGTGCCGTACTGCTAGACGTGAATGCTAGTTATGGCCCATGCCACCCCACTATATCGAGCCTATATCGAGGTACGTAGAACAAATTTCCTGCAGTCCGTGCTCAGCCCTCCTCTATCTCTCTTCTCAGCCAGCCAGCGGACGCGCGGAGCCCATCGTCTGTTTGCTCACATGCGGTCCCACATGTCAGTGAAAACGCAAGAGGACCCACTGAACCTGCACATCTTTCACCTCGACGTGCTGGTGATGAAAAACAAATCCAATAAAGATCTTCGGTGGCCGCTTTTGGAGTTACTCAAGAGTAGTAAGATTCTATTTACAGTTTAACCCAAGATGCACATCTCGTGGCTTCAACTACCACTCTATTTTCTTTCATGACACGACCTGGATGCTGGATGTCCCACGTGTCGGCAAAAGGAGGAAGAACCCGACCAAATCTTCGGTTGTGCTCTCGGATTAGACTAGTTGTGCTAACTTAAAAAATTTATTGTGTACTCCCTCCGTTCCAAAATACTTGACTTCCATTTGTCCAAAAATGGATGTACCTATATACTAAAACATGTCTAGATACATATATATTTTGACAAATAGAAGGCATGTATTGTGCAACGGAGGGAGTAGAATGGATGCAAGTTTTTGTATTGGGAAGAAGAGTACATCCATATATTGATAGAGCGCAATTTAGTAGATGTTCTATCACTTTTAGCTAGCACAGAGGCTAGAGATGAGATTAGTGCACTTGTTGATACTCCTACTAGAATAGAGGCTAGACATGAGACTAGATGCGAGGAAGCAACGTCTACTTCTTTACACTCGAAGAAGAAAGAAGCACGCAAGATCGAGCCTCCGCAGATCAACAATGAATGAATCAAGAAGGCACTAATCCAACTTACAGGAGTAGTAAAATATATTCTTGTGGTTCTTGTTTTCTTTGGTCTTGCTTTTCTAGTCAAAATTATCGTTGGAGTTCGTGCAAAACGGAGGTCCGTTTGGGGTCGTGCGTTGGAGTTGGCCTTACAAGTGGGACCGCAGTTAAGGAAACCGACTATTGGCAAACCCCCACCTCGCCCGCCGCGTGATGGCTGAAGTTAGAGAAACGACGAGATTGAAGAGATTGCTCTAGCACAGACTCCAAGAAATAATATGGTGTCAGATGGATGTCGTGGTGGTGGTGTGTGCCGTACTCCTGGACGTGAATGCTTGTTCTGGCCCATGCCACCCTACTCCTCCTACTATTTAGTACTAGTATCAAGGATTCGAGGTGCTGGTTACGTACAGCGAACACATTAACATATGGCTACAGTAAAAACACCCCCGCCCCCGACGCGCGAAGCATGTGAAGCTAGTACAAATAGTGTACTACTATTGTTGATTGGCCTCATCCGATAACCTGTTGCAATGCACGTACAATTATGTATTCAGAAAATATTTTTTTGCCTCGTCGCACCACTCACTCAGAAGCGACTCGAAAGCCATTCATAAATTTAGTAAGTTTATCATAGGCATATCATTTTATTACATACAACAGGTCATCAACCCACATCGACAACGAGGATACATTATAAATACTAAAGTTTTCACCACACAACAAATAACAAGCAATGAAATGAACTTCAACTCAACCATTCCTCGGCGTTGGAAACGCTTGCTTTGAACCACAAGTGATTCTCTGGGACGGACCATCCATTGTCGATCTGGAGACCAACGCAGGACTGATCATCCAGGCTGAAGCGGCCTACTATATCAGTACCAGGGTAGGGAACCACCCAAATGTCCGAGGTATAGACACAGTTACTTCTCATAAATGGTAGTAACGTTGTGTCAACAAAAGTTGGATCGCCTTTCACCATCATTGGATAGTTTTGTCCAAGGAAGAGCGAGTTTTCTCCAAGACTATCAATTCTGTACCAGGGAGAAGGAGTTGGCGCTAGCACACTAGTATCCATCCCGAATACCATGCAACGGGTGTTGGAATAGGTCCGGAGAGTGCGACCATGGGAGACTACACCTGCTTCCTTAGCAGTAACATCATCAGTGGGATGTATACACACAAGAAGAGGTGATCCATCGGAATTAGTTGCCAGGCGCCAAAGAGTATATGGGCGCTGCTCGTCCTCATGCTCGTGATCATCACCATCGTCATCTCCCCCTTGGTTATAAAAATTTTCAAGTATAGGTGGTGGAATGTTCACAGGACCTTGGAAACACAAGAAGAAGGTTAATTAGTAAAGGGAAACTTCCTAACCCGCATGCATGTGGATGAAACAATTATAATTATGGTGGAAGACAAATGTACCGAAACTACGAGGATGCCATGCAAAAACAGTGCCACGAGTGGTGGCAGCAAACACAAGGCCCTCGTATTGAATTGCATCATAGTACTCATCCGTGTACAGAAACTGATTTTTGAGCAATATCCATCGAGTCAAACCACCAAGGATGGCAACAAGCTTGTCAAAGATAGCAACAACTTCATAGTTGTTGTAATTCCAAGAGCGGTTGGGAACTCGACAAATTGCTATCTTCCGTAGAAGACAGTCACCATGATCGTATTTGAACGTGCGTACAATACCGGTGTGCTCAACCTCTGGGCAGTCTGCTGAGATTTTTGGAAGTGGAACCCAGTCACGAGTGTACACATTCACAAGTTCCCACTCGCAGTTGGACCCAATGTAAACAACCCAATCTCCATTTGCGCCTGCCCAAGCCTTGCCCTCAAGCGATGGCATCTTAACATCATATGTATCATTATCAAGCGGCATCAACTTGCACAGGGCGAGGCCTCCGTCGTGCCGGCGCCAGTCATCAGGGTCACGGCAAAGAAGATAGGGGAGATCAAACCGCTCCTTGACTCTTGGGTTCCTTGTAATGATGTTATTAGTTGAGTCGAGAATGGGCTTGAACGAACCTGCCATGCTAGCCGAGGTGATGACGTCGCACCGATCAATGAGTTCCTCCACCACGTCATCTTTCAGATCGGGGCAAGAATAACGGGGTCATTTCGGCCTGTTCCCTCCATGGAGAAGACGATCGAACAATGGCAGAAGAAAGGGTGAAGGGCTGAAGGAAAATGGAGGAGGGAGAGGAAGAGCGTGCGACATCAGTTCCAAATCGAGAGGGAAAGGTGAAGAGTCGGTGGATGGTTTCCAGTTTGCCATGGTTCACGAAGAGGCGCCCCGGCCTACACGTCCGTTCAGAAATACTCCAACTACTCGCCGTCGTCTCACTGATATGTTGGAACGGGACCACATGTCAACGAAACATGGTGTGTAATTTCTCGTGCAAAATGCGATCTGGCCGCGTTGGCCCGAGGTGCCGCATTAGTTATCGACCTTTATTTTTTTAATGGCGTGCCGTTCAGTTTTGAAGCACGACTAACTGGTACTGTACGCAGAGAAAATATAAACTACTCTACCACTACTCCACCTCCAGTACTAGTAGTATAAAAAAGATATATAGGCTGGAGCTTCAGCGCTTTCTTGCCAAGGGCTGCCCACTTGCTTCTCACACTACCACCCTCTCTCCAGATCTAAAAAAGACGGCCCCTCTCTCCCTCCTCACCGGTGGTCACAGATCCGCCGGGGAAGAAAAGGACGTGCAACGTTGACGCACTCGTCGTCGGTGAGCGAGGTCACGCACTGACGACAAGGCCGTCCTCTCAGACCTAGCGCCCTCGCGGGATGGCCTCCGTCCCCAAGCTCGCTGCCGTAGTGTGTGCGGAGGACGATGACCACGAGCGAAGCCACTTCCCGCCGACCCTCAGGTATGCTACCTCTTTTCGAACCATACCCTTGTTCTATTGCCCCATCTGCCACGTCGTTGCATGTGGATCTTTTTCCACTCCACCATCTTCCCAATTTGCTATCCTCTGCTCTGCTGGCCACGCAGGCGAAAACCATAATTTGCACTATTAAAGGAAACCCTACTTCATGCAGACTAATCCATGTCTGGGTTGAATAAGGAAAGGAAGGGAGACTGTACTGTCCAAGAGAGTAGGCATCGAACCCGCATCTAGGTTGAAAAGGGGAAAATCAGTAGCTAAGGAACGAGTCTCGTGTCTCTTGGTTGAAGAAGGGTAGAAAGGCATGACAACGCAATAGAGAATGACCAGGTCGATCGGTTTGTTGTCCTCACATAGGAAAAAGGTGGCTAAAGAGAACAAAAATGGGACGTAATCCACATATGCTGCCTGGATATTTGTTGCTCTGGGCAACCATACCTCCCTCACCACTCTGCGTCCGTGGAGGTACATCGTACTGGTGCGCCCACTATCCGAATGGGCCTCCCATGCTCTTATTGCCACTTTTTTTGCTGTTAGTATAACGCCAGCAGTCAAGTCAAGCAATGCTACTGCTAAAGTGATGCCACATTTAACTAATGCCGCTCTCAGTCTAATGCCACCGATAAATTTAAGCAATGCCATTTAATGTCACTGGATTATTTCAGGGTTAGCTGTTGATTGTGGATGTATTAAAGATTTTTCAGCTAAGGCATTCTAATGTTGTTGCACAGCCAGTATACCAACGATGAAACTTGTTACTACCTTCAGATTTTTGCACTATTAATGCTTATAGATTACATACCTCACTTTAATGCTCATGCACAGCTAGTATACCAATGCTGAAACTTGTTACCTTTACATTTTGTATTGTTAATTCTTATAGAAACCTTCCAGTGCTAGAGTTTATTGAAATCTGTTCAGTAAAACCATTGTATTGTACCCTGTAATAAACTAACTACTCTACTGTTGCACTAGCCACTGGATTAGTGTATATTTGTAGTATTCGAATGGTGTAGAGTTCACTCAAATTATCCCGGTAAAGCTAGTCACACCTTTGTTAAAATTAATGTTCATTATGTTATCGGAGGAGGTCTGTATGTTTGTCTCTAATGCCTGTCGACTACATACCTGACATCATGATGTAATGTTAAGTCATTTCCTTTTGTACAGTGTCACTGAATTGTCAAGGCGGTGATGGCATTTTATTTTAGTAGAACTGCACAAAATTTGCTTAAAAGAAGAGGAAAGGTCAGGAATGGCTCAGTTTTTCAGAAAAAACTATGTATGCCTTCCTGACATCAGCCGATGTTGCTTTATTTATTCCTTCAAACAGGTTGTTAGAAACAGTCTTGCTACCTTTTCCCATTAAGAAATTGGAATGCTTATATTTGTGAGTCTATGCTTCAACTAGGCCACTTTTATAGTAATCACACTTTCAATGTCTATGCAAACAGGGATGCTCGATTTTAGTGGAGCTGCACAAAAAGTCCAACTGGTTCAACATTAGGAGCATGTTTTTTTCCAAACCTTTATATCCAATTGGTGGCACTATGAGCTGTTCATTACGAAGGTACATGGTTTGCTACTATCTTGCTACTCTTTTTGTACTGTCATTAGATAGTAATACTAGTGGTTTGCTAGCTGCTTGATATGTTTACTAGCTGCTTGATATTTGTGCAGACAAAGATGTCTGCCCGTTGCTATTTGGCAAACAAACAAAGTGTCCGCAATTTTGGTTGAACTGCACAAGAGAATAGTATAGTCACTGCATGCAGTGCCATTTGAAAATAGACACAAAGATTGGATAGTCACTTCATGGACTGCAGAAAAGTAGTACTGTACTATTTACTGGCCAACAGTTGGTGCTTCATTGCTTTGGTCTGATTATACAATGGGCATCATTTTGCCTAAGTTAAAGTTTGTATTCCAAAAATAGTCTCGCGGTGTGATCGAGAGAAGACCAAATCATATTGCAGTGGATGTTCCTCCATCATGTGTGGTTCATTCTCATGGTTCCAGCTATTGGTGAAACCACTTACGTTTGCAAGAGGAATTGTAGACTTCACAAACAAATTTGTCTTTCAGTCTGTACTGAATGTTGGCCAAGAGAAGCATCCATGTTAGTAGGAAGAACAGATGTTTTTTCTAGATCTTTGCTTTTGGAGCTACATATTTGTATATGATCTGTGAATCATTGAGATGCATTAACATGTTGATCTTATGTATGGGAATCGTACTAGTTAGTTTTAGTTGCGACGCAAGATCCGAAGTGGCTGATCTTTGCTTTTGGAGCTACATATTTGTATATGATCTGTGAATCATTGAGATGCATTAACAGTTACTTATTTCTATTCGCTCAGTGTTTACAAGTTACTGATCAATCACTAGCTAGCCTACAAATGCGCTCCTGGCAGTTTTATTTGCGACGCAAGATGCGAAGTGGCAGTTTTTTGAATAAAAATGCCTACCTCTGAAGAAACTGACAAGCTACACTATCGATCCTACACGGATAAAAATTCCTACCTCTGAAGAAACTGACAAGCTACACTATCGATCCTACATGGATAAATAGCGGATCACGCACGTACTACGTCCTTTCCGGTTTGCAGGGCTCAATTCAAGAAATGACCTACTTGATCCTACACGAATAAATAGCAGATCACGCACGTACTAGTACCTCCTTTCCGGTTTGCAGGGATTAATTCAAACCTCTCACCAACCAAGGTACTCCCTCCATCCGGCTTTATTAGTCTCGTGAGCAAAGCAGCAAGACCAAGGCATGGCAATAATTAACGGCATGCAGAAGTTTAAGCCTAATTAATTCTATCGATTTAAGTGGCTGCATGCATGCCCTCGGCTGTGACTCGTTGCATGCTGCGTCGCGTACTGCCTGCGAGCGATTCTGAGTACCTGCATGCAGCCAGCCGTAATTAAGGCAGCTAACTGATGCGAAAAAAGATATGCTTTAATTGTTGCGGGCTTTTTAAATCCGTGGAATCATTATTTACAAGGAGGGAGATGATTCGAGTGCACTTGTTTGACCGCCATGCCGGCGTGCGACCCAGACGGGACGGGACGGCACAGTCATAATTTCAGTTTCCCTAGTTTTCCACGGCAAGCTGGCGCGCTAAGCCGTTATGCATTGAATTCCGATGACCGTCGCGCTACCTTCCCCCTATAAGTATTGTTTCCCGGCCTTCTCCGCTGCCACTGTGACCCAACTCGCCATATCCTCGTAAGCCCCCACCGGCCTGACGTCGCTCGCCACGTCCGCCATGCCCCCGCCCGTCCGTGGTAGGCGACGCCGGAGGCGGTCACTGCCGCAAATAGTGTTCGGTTTTTCACCGGAAGGCGGACGGAGGGAGGAGGCATTCTATCTGTCTTTAGATGGCAGTGCGCAGATCGAGGAGTTGTTGGAGCACGACCGCATGGAGGAGGAGCAGTAGTTGTTGGAGCGCGACCGCCTGGTGAAGGAGCAGCGTATCGCTGATTTGTGCCGCCAGCGGGGCATGGAGCAGCAGCGCACCGATGCTCTGAGTTGCGAGCAGAGCGCCCACAACTGGGCCGACTACGTGGAGGCCGGCGCCCGGCAAATAGCCCCAGAGGCTGTCGGGCACGCACGCATTCGCGACGCTGATTTTTACTACCAGCTCATCAAGTGGGTTTCCCGCTTGGAAGCCGAAGCTTCGGTGGACCACGCCGGCATGGAAAGGGCCAACGTGCGCGAGCAACGTGCCCTATTGCACATCTGGAAAGTCCCAGGCGAGGCGCAGGACGCCGGTGCCGGCGTTTAGCGTGTACCACAGATGTCGGCCGGCATCGTCTAGTTAGCTAAGAGTAAGTTAGTACTTGTACACTACTAGAGTATTAGTGGGAGTAGATAGTTAACTTGGCTATGATGGTTGTCAACGTGGAAGTTCAGTACTCTATATGTGGATCAAACCTGTTACTTTGCTCTGAATGTTGAACTTTTCGTTTGAACATATGGAATGGGCTGTTATTTTTTTAAATGGGTTGTATTTTTCCTCCACGGGTTTAGAGGCTGACTTGTGGGCCTAGCAAGTTGACGCGTACACAATCAGGAGATGATTGTACGTGGAGAGGATGACAGCAGGGGCCCGCCAAGGTCATGGCAGTACGCAAGCAACTGCCTCCTTATTTCAAGTCAACGTAGTCAATAAACGAGAGAATTGTACAATGAGCGGCTGACACCAGGGACCCAGCAGCTCGCCCAGTTATTTTTGTTTTGGGTTAATTTGATAAATGCCACTCCAAATCTGGTGTATCCGAGAAATGCCACTGTAATTTCCAAACTTTGAAAAATGCCATTTCATGCCATTTCTAGTGGCATTTTTAGAAGTCTGGAGTGGCATTTTTCAAAGGTTGCAAACTGCAGTGGCGTTTTTTAAAGTTTGCAAAAATTGCAGTGGCCTTTTTCAAAGTTTGGAAATTGCAGTGGCATTTTTATGAATCACCATAATTGGAGTGGCATTTATCTAATTTGTTTTTGAGACGGAAGTAGGGTGTCAACTGGGTTGTGCGGGACACTCTGCCATGTCTAGACAGCCTTTTCTTTTATGTTTACCACAGACCAACCCAGTAGTTTTTTCTTTCTTTCTGAAAATGGCTAGCCCATTTTTTGTGATTTGTCAAGTAAGTTGCTTTATCAGGCCTGTTGGGCTGCAAATCTTTCAACACGAGGAGAGCTTCATTCGGCTGGGCGAGAAAATGGCCTATCAGTAATGAGAAATGGGTTGCACATTTTTAAAACACATCAAATCGGCAATTAGTTTCAAATATCTTTTTTAATTTGGAGATTTTAAATTACATTCATTTTTATGCATGGACAATTTATTGGATTTTATATTGATATACATTTATTTTTAAAATCAGTCTGAATGTGACTCAAAATTTCGGGATTAAAAACAGTTCAGACCGCACCGACATATGCAAAATTTCGTATAATTTTTTAACCGTGGCCATAATATGGGCTGTAATGCTAACAAAAAGAATATGGGCTCCAAAAACCCGTAAGAATTGGCAAACGGCTGTAAGTTATTTGAAATAATGGCAGATGGGTTGTATGCTATTTTTCACAGATTTAAGGCTTTCCACAGATGGCCTGTATACTGTTGGTTGTCCATCCAACGGCCGTCGTGCTTCTTCAATCTCTGCTATTCCTGCTCCAGCCGCTCAAACAAGCGCTGGCGGGACTGCCTGCTCCCTCCTCCCCGCAGACGGCTGTGCTGCCGCGCAAGCCTCACCGCCCCATCGTACTCCCATCGCTGGCCTAGCCATCCCTCTACTCACTCACAGTCCCACACATGCTATTATTCTCCGGCGACGGCAGACGAACCAGTAAACCCTCGTATAGTCGTACTCCCCTCTGCATGGGAAACAACTGCCGAGTCTTCCCTGCCTCCATGTCATTCCCTTCCTAGGCCTCGCTGTCGTCCACCGCCCTGGTGCTCTCGGCGCGGCCTGGTCAACGTGGTCAACGACCGACATGCATCTGAAGTGGATTGTACGTGGAGAGGCCGACAGCTGGGTCCACGGTCGCACGCAAGGAAATGCCTCCTTATTATGCGCAAAATAATGATTCCTCCACCTGACATCTGGGACCCACCGAAAGGGCCTCTGTATTTTGCAAAAAGAACGTTACCGCCGCTGACAGCTCGGACCCACCAGCTATATCTTCGCACGCAAGGAAGTGCCTCCTTATTACGCACAAAAAAATGAATACTCCCCCTGCTAGCTGGGACCCAGTATAGTGGGCCTACTAAGTTGACGGGGACGACGGGCTTTGTCAACTTAGTCAATATGCACGATTCTAGCTCGACTGACCGTATGATGTCCATCCAACGGCCGTAGTGCTTCTTCAACCTCTGGTCTTCTTGCTCCAGTTGCCTAAAGCAGCGCTGGTCGTGCCGCCTGCTCCTGCCTTCTGTGGCCGGCGGTGCTGCCGCAGAGGCCTCACCGCCCCCATACTACTCCCACCATTGGCCAGGCCATCCCTCCACTCCACTCACCCACACCCCCTGTTATTCTGCGGTGATGGTAGCGCAGCCGAACCAGTGAACCCTCGTACTCCTCTCCGCGTGGGCATCCACTACCGTGTCTTCCCTGGCTCCGCGTCGTCCCCTTCCTAGGCCTCACCGTTGTCCACCGCCATGGTGCTCTCGGCACGGCTTGGTCAATGTGGTCAACGACCGAATTCCATCGGAAGAATACTGTAGGTGGAGAGGCTGACAGCTGGGTCCACGGCGGCCGCAAGGAAGTGCCTCCTTATTACGGGGAAAATAATTATTCCTCCACCTGACAGCAGGGACCCACCGGATGGGCCACCAGTATTTTGCGAAAAACACGTTCGCCCCTGACTGCTGGGACCCACCCGACGGGCCACCGTATTTCGCGAAAAAAATGTTCCCCCTGCTGTCAGCTCAGACCCACCGGAAGTGCCTCCTTATTACGCACGAAAAATGAATACCCATTGCTAGCTGGGACCCACCTTGGTGGGAGGTTGACTTGTGGGCCTACTAAGTTGACGGGGACGGAGGGCTTTGTCAACTAAGTCAATATAAACGATTCTAGCTCCAGTGACCGTACGATGTCCATCCAACGGCCGTAGTGCTTCTTCAACCTCTGGTCTTCTTGCTCCAGCCACCCAAAGCAGCGCCTGTCGTGCCGCATGCTCCTGCCTCCCGTGGTCGGATGCGCTGTCGCCAAGGCCTCACCGCCCCCTACTATTCCCAACGCTGGCCAGGCCCTGCGGCGACGGCAGCCTCACACCGCAGCCGAAGCAGTGAACCCTCGTACTCCTCTCCGCATGGGCTTCCACCGCCGCGTCTTCCCCGGCTCCACGTCGTCCCCTTCCTAGGCCTTGCCGTCGCCATCGTCCATCGCCCTGGTGCTCTCGGCGTGGCATGGTCAATGTGGTCAAGGAACGACTTCCATCGGACATGGACAATACGTGGAGAGGCTGACAGTTGGGTCCACGGCCACAGCAAGGAAGTGCCTCCTTATTACGCGGAAAATAATTATTCCTCCACCTGACAGTGGGGACCCACTAGACGGGCCACCGTATTTCGCAAAAAAATGTTTCCCCTGACTGCTAGGACCCACCAGCTACATCTACGCACGCAAGGAAGTGCGTCCAGGCAAAAAAAGATTCGCCCCCTAACTGCTGGGACCCACCAACTACACCTTCGCACGCTAGGAAGTGCGTCCGGGCATAAAAAACGATTCGCCCCCCTGACTGCTGGGACCCACCAGCTACATCTTCGCACGCAAGGAAGTGCGTCCGGGCAAAACAAAACCCAAAACGATTCGCCCCCTGACTGCTGGGACCTACCAGCTACATCTTCGTAGGCAAGGAAGTGCTTGACAGTCGGGACTCACCTCGTCGAAGCGTACGTAGCGTTGTCATTCTGGTCGCGAACGTGTACATACATATATACTGGTCGATGTAGAGGGGCGCACGTGTCGTAGTAGAGGCGCGTACGTGTCGTAGTAGAGGCGCACACGTAGCATGTACACGTACGTACAGCGGCCAGGGTGCAAGAAAGAAAATATGGCCACGTACGTACATAAGGGCGGGGTCTCAAACGCCTACTCGCGCATACGTACGGCCAGGGCTCGTGTACATGGCTAGGTCGGAATGGAGAAACAACGTCATCATCATGTTCATGGGGAGGCAACGGAATGCGTCGTGTTCATGGGGAGGCAACGGAATGCGTCGTGTTCATGGGGAGGCAACGGAATGCGTCGTGTTCATCGGGAGGCAACGGAACACGTGGGAGCCAACCGGCTGGGTCGGAACGGAATGCGTGGTCGTGTTCATCGGGAGGGCTTGGACGGAACAGGCGATGGAAACGAGGCCTGGCGTACCGCACAACAGAGGAAACCGACCTCCTACGTTCGGAACGGGGTCCTGTTGATCGGGAGGGGTGTGGCGTACTGGAAAACGGAGGAAACGGACCTCCTACGGTCGAAATGGGGGTCCTGTTGGTCGGGAGGGGTGTGGCGTACCGCAAAACGGAAGAAACGGACCTCCTAAGGTCGAAACGGGGGTCCTGTTGATCGGGAGGGGTGTGGCGTACCGCAAAATGGACGAAACGGACTTGTGTTGGAGCGCTACGGTCGAAACGGAGGTCCTGTTCATCGGGAGGGGTGTGGCGTACCGCAAAACGGGACTCCACGGGATACTGTTCATCTCCACCGTCGACCTCCTCCGGCCTCCACGGGCTACCGTCGACCTCCTCCAGCCTCCACGGGCTTCTGTTCATCCAGCCTCCACGGGCTTCTGTTCATCCAGCCTCCACCGCGCGCTACTCCACCGGCTACTGTTCAACCACCCCTCCACCGTCTACTATTCATCTGGCCGTCCATCTTCTACTGTTCATCCAGCCCTCCACACCACGGGGTCCTGTTCAACCACCCCTCCACGGGCACCCCTCCACCGTCTACTGTTCATCCAGCCCTCCACACCACGGGGTCCTGTTCATCCAGAGGCAACGCCACCACCTCACTATTTATCCAACCCCCCCCCCCCCGCAACGCTCAATGTTCATCCAATCGATTGGCTTCAGTTAGCAGCAGTAGCGAAGGAATCGCTCGATCGGTTTTAGTTAACAGTCATCGATCAATCGCTCGGGTTCAGTAACGCGTAGCCTGCAGTGCAATCGCTCGGGTTCAGTTAGAGCCCAACGCCTCGCTCGGGTTCAGTTAGAGCCAACACCTCGCAGACACTCGCGTATGTGTACGAGAGAAACGCGCATTGCTTGGCCCCCGACCACCCACCGTAACCGGGAACTCCCAAAATTTTCCTCTCCCTCGCTTCTCCCACGGTTTTTTCCGTCATGGACGGCCCAAAGAATGTCATACAGCTGCGTCTCCGGCTCGCCCAGGATGAAAAGCCCATTTTCTGTCATGATTTGTTGTCATAGAAGTAGGAGCCCACCACATCTATGATGATTCCGGGTTTTGTCACAATTATCGTCATAGAAGTGTCATATGTATGACAGAAAAAAAATTGTTCAGCCCAAAATGTCACGGATGTGTCTTTTTTTGTAGTGTACTGACTACAAATTCAAGTTTACGGTGTCGGGTGTCACTTCATACTTTGAGATCCTACATTACATGCAGGAAGGTGCCGACATACGTGATTGTTCATGTTGTTTATGTGTGAGGATGTTCATCACAAATGTAAGGTGAGCCCAATAGGTTTGAATTGCACAAACATTTTGTTTGTGCAAGTATCTTGGAGCTAGAAAGCAAGTTGATCATGTGAAGTGTAATGAGTGGTTACAACTTCAAGTTTATAGTGTCGGGTGTCACTTCATACTTTGAGATCATAATTTCCATGCGGGAATGTCGGTGGGAATGACACCTATGGGATCACTGGAATCCCTACTACGGTCGGCAGGCGCGGGTTGTGGAAAGAGCGGGTCTAGGAGCCAGCACATAGATCGTTTACCCAGGTTCGGCCCGCGAGGATGCGTAATACCCTAGTACTGCTTTGGTGTGTGTTTGAGTGTTCTTGAGCTAGCTATGGTGCGTGACTTGCTCAAAAGAGCCGAATCCCTCTCCAGTATGCCTCGAGCCTCCTTTTATAGGAAAAAGGGGATGCCACAGTGGCACACAGGAGGTGGAAAGTGTATAGTAGCTGAGCTTATCGCCTGTCATTACGGGACAATACCCATTAAATGTGCCCCTTAGGTGTCCCCTTGCTTTATTGGGGATGGGAACGAGGCCCGTCCCGTCCGTCGCCGCCTCGCCTTGCCCCGACACGCGTCTTAGCCAGCGAGGCGCGCAGTGCCATGTAGGCTGGCAGGTTGCTAAGATGGTGTGGTGGCAGCATCTTCACGAAGATCTGCATGCCACCACGCAGGTGCTTGCTGAGTTGGTCTAGAGGCCGCACGTTGCCACGCAGGTGCTCGCCTTGCTGGCTGGGCTGGCAGCTGCATGGTAACGGCGGTGGAATCTTGGTGGGTGCAGGCCTGGCCGCGGCTCCGCTAATGTCCTCGGCAAGGGTCCTGCCGGGGCCCCGGCAAGGGTCTTGCCGTGGCATCGCGGTCGTCCCCGGCAAGGATCTTGCCGGAGGTCTCGTGGATTTCCTCGGTGAGGATCTTGCCGAGGGTCGTCTTCTTATGGTCCTGATGTGGTCTGGTGTGCTCAGATCTTCACGAAGATCTGCATGCCACCACGGAGGTGCCTCCCGAGCCTTGGTTCCAATGTGGTTGATGGCGTTGGGACCCTTGGGCTCAAGGGTGGCGCGCTCTGCTGGCGTAGGGCAAGTTGCCCCGGCAAGGCTCTTGCCGAGGGCTGCGAAGGCCGCCCCGGCAAGGGTCTTGCCGGGGGACTCTACCTCGCCCTCTTGCTCTTTGTGTCTATGGTCTTGGCGTTGCCTTGGTCGTCTTGTGGCCTTGGCTTCCCTCCTCTGCCCTGCTAAGTGTGGTCGTGGGCCTGGCTCTGACTGCCCGTGCACAAGTAAATGGGTACAAAAGAGAGCCCCTACTTTTGTACACCGACAGGAGCCCCCGGGCCTGGGCCACTCATAAACGTGACGTGTTGTTGGGCTAGGCCCAGAACGGTGCGCGGGCAGGCGGGCGGATTTTTTTCCACGGTAACTCCTTCTCCGTTGCACTTCCCCATGACCCGTGTTGAATGCGTGGCGTGGGGATCATGTGTGGGGTGACCGAAGCATGCCTGCGTCATTTTCTGGTGAATAGTAAAGAGGCGGCTCACGTGTCTCTTTAAGACCGCAGGGCTGCTGCTCATTTACTTTCCCCGCCTTGGAACCGTCGTCCCATGTTTCCCACTACGCCCGCCCCTTGCGCCACGTACACCGCATGCACGGCGTGGGGTAGGTGACAGGTGCATGGAATATGGGAAGGCATGCGCGGGCTGATACCCACGCGCCTTCGATTGGGCGAACAGCGTGGTCGATGGCCTCGCCTGCTGCCACCTTAATGAGGTGGACTCGAGTGGGCTCTTTGGGGGCGTAGAGCCAGTCCTTCGGCCTCCCTTTCCCAACTATAAAAGAGGGACTCAGGGGCAGGAGGAAAAGCATCTCCCTGCATCTCCTTCTCGTCTCCATCCTCACCCACGGTTATGGCGAGGGGGCGTGGCCGAGGCTGTTCTTCCGTGGAGGCGACCAGGTCCTCCTCCCGCCATATGGCTGCGGCGGTCAAGGAAGAGCTTGATGCCCAGGGTGAAGGCCACGCTCGAGGCAGGGCCACTGGACGAGGCCGCGGTCGGCAAGGCGGTCGAGGCAGAGGTGGGTGTGGAAGGGGAACGCCTGCGTCGTCTCCGTCTCTGTCGCCATCTCCTCCTGCTTCGCTGAGTGGTCCGTCGGGGACTTGGCGCTCGAGTTCATCTTGCAGCTGCGCGGGCCGCCGCACCGCAACCTTCGTCTTCCCCGAGCATTCGCGAACGTGCTGGAGGTCGACCAGCCACCACGGCTGAGGCTTCACATGAAGGGGTGTTGCCATAGCAACATGTGGGTGAACACAAGGTTCCTCGCCCCTCAAGTGATGCTCCTTCCCCGGGGCTGGAAAACCTTTGCACGCGCCCATTGCTTAATGGATGGGCACATTCTCTGCTTCAAGCTAGTGGAGAGTGATTTTCTCTCCGTCAAGGTTTTCGGGCGCTCGGGACATAGGCTATGGTGTTGTGCAGAGAGCTCGACTGATGGCGAAAGCTCCTCTTCGGGCGAGAGTGACGAGGAGGACAGCGACAGCGATGATGAGGGTAGCGGGCGGGAGGATGACGGGTCCGACTAGGCGTCAGGCACACCATTCTGTGGCGGCGCCGGCAGCAACATCTGCACCTGGCCCCTCCTCCTGGTGGGGCCAGCTCCTTGAACTTCTCGGGGTCGCCTCCTTGGGCGGCTGGAGTGGGAAGGCCGGAGAAGGCGGAGAAGGCGGGTGGCGGGCCGTCAAGTCGGAGTACGCGGGCACAGACGCCTTCGTAGCGTATTGGCGGCGTGCTGCCTCATCTTCCGGCTCTTCTCCCGGCACCATCATCACCAGCCCTCTTTCGGACGGCCATAGGGATGTTCCTCTTGGTGTCTTCTGCTGCTCGTACCTTGCCTAGGCGCTCCTTTTGCCCTCCTGTCATCTTGTTCCGTTTCCTAGGGAGGGGGACAAGAAAGAGATTACGGGCATCTCATCTATTTTTAGTTTGTAAGCCCACGGGCCTTAGTTAAATTTAAAATTTGTAATCCCCTTGCTCATGTTTACATTCCGTATGAATTGTACCTGTATGGGACATATTAATGAAAAGGGGTGCTTGTCGGGTTCTTTGTGCGTGAGCAAAGCTCATACCAAAGAACGAATCCTTGTTATTTTCTCAAAATAAACATTGTCGCCCGGCAATAGGCCTTGCCGTCCCCTTACTCCATTCGACCATACTCACGCTCTTGGTGGAGGCAGGGCGAAGTAGGGTTAGGCCCTACGCTTGCTTCCTTGTCACCCCGGCTATAACCAAATTCCGACCCAAGAGATAGTTCTTGGGTGCTGGAAAAGGGGAGCACGGTAGCCTAGGAATAAAATGAGGTTTCATACGACCCAATTCTATACGGAAACGCAAAACAGGGGATAAAGGACTTATCTGAATCTGCAGCCCCCTGGCAATCTTGGGTTGCCGGGGTCGGGTCCTTGTGTCTTCAGCCCCCAGCATCCTTGGCTTGCCAGGACCGGGGCGTCGGCTCGTTCTCTTTCTTCCAAGAAGCTCAGCAGAAATGTCCATGTACCCTACAAACTAAAGAGGACAGAAAGGAACAGAGACACGCACACTCGACCTCTATGCTAGGGGTTAGCCGCCGCTAAGCACTATCAACCCTAACCGAGGGAGAGACTCAACCTAGCATGCATGCTATAACTTAGGGCGCCAGCGCTTCATTTATTTATGCTCAGGGTTTGCGCCTAGCTTTGTACAAAGGGTTGCATGCCTTGCCAGCAAGGCTTGTACAAAAGGTGGTCTGCCGGGGAGCCCGGCAGCCGCACCTTATGGGTAAAACTTGCGAAGATGCTCGATGTTCCAGGAGTTGCTCACTGGAACGGCATCTTTGGTCTCTAGGCGGACAGTGCCGGGCCTGGTGACTCGTATTACCCGATAAGGGCCTTCCCACTTTAGTGTCAACTTGTTGGAATTCTTGGCCGATTGAACGCGCCAAAGAACAAGGTCGCCTTCCTCAAAGCTTTGGGCATGAACCTTGCGGCTATGATAGCGGCGCAAGGCTTGCTAGTAGCACGCTGCTCTCACAGCCGCCCGAAGACGATCTTCCTCGAGGAGCCTCGCATCATCTTGCCACAATCGCCTCTTGCTCAAGCTCGTCATAAGCGAGCACTCGAGGTGACCCGTATATGAGTTTCATGGGGAGAACTGCTTCTGCCCCATATACCAGGGCAAAGGATGTCTGGTCGGTGGCTCGATTTGGCGTCGTTCTGATCGACCAAAGAACTGTTGGCAACTCATCAATCCAGCGCCTTCCGCTCTTGTGCAGCCTGTCAAAAGTCTTTGTCCTTAGGCCTCACAGTACTTCAGCATTTGCCCTCTCCGCCTGGGCGTTGCTCCGTGGGTGTGCCACGGAAGCGAAACAGACCTTGCTGCCGAGGTCTTCGATGTATTGCATGAAGGTGTGGCTTGTGAACTTCTTGTCGTTGTCGGTGATGACCCTGTTTGGCACACTAAAACGGCAGACTAGCCCCTTGAAGAATTTGACGGCTGACTGCGATGTCACCTTCCTCACTGCTTCCACCTCTGGCCACTTTGTGAACTTGTCGGTTGCAATGTCCAACTACTCAAAGCCCCCGACAGGGCGGGGGGAAGGTCCCAGTATGTCGAGCCCCTAGACCAAAAATGTCCAGGAGAGAGGGATTGTTTGAAGGGCTTGCACTGGCTGATGAAGCTTCTTTGAATGGAACTGACACGCTTCACACTTGGTTACTAGTGCCATTGCATCCTGGAGGGCAGTGGGCCAGAAGAAACCTTGTCGGAAGGCCTTGCCGGCAAGGGCCCTCGACCCTATGTGGGAGCCACATATGCCTCCATGTATCTCCGCCAACAGCTCTAGTCCTTCCTCCCGGGGGATGCACTTCAATTTCACACCGTTTGGTCTTTTTCTGTATAGAACGTTGTCAACGAACTGATACAAGGCAGACCGACGGGCTACTTTCTCCGTTTCTTCCTGCTCCTCGGGAAGCTCCCCCTGTTTGGAGGAATCGAACGGTATGTTGTGCCCATGCCAGAGCCTGGGGCTCCACGGCAAGGATTAAAGGCATCTCCTCTGCCATGGGAGCGACTGTCTCTACGGCCAGGGCTTGACGCCCTGTCGGAGTCAGTTGCCCCATGGTAGGCTCCGTGTCCATGGCAACATCTTCGCCGGCGGCTCCAGGGAACTCAGTGGGAAAGTACTTGCCGGGGCCTGACTTCCTCCACTTGTTCTGCTCTGTTGATGGTTCAACGGATGGTTGAGTTAACCGAAGCACAGAAGTACCTGGTTCCACAGGTAGTTTGAGGGCGGCGCGCTTCAACAGGTAGTCAGCGATGTCGTTCTCCACTCAGGGAACATGCTCCACCTATATACTGTCAAAATATGCCTCCAGCTTCCTCACCTCATCTGCGTAGGCCTCCATCAACGGGCTTTGATAATCTTTGTTGATTTGTCTGAAGACAAGCTATGAATCACCTCTGGCGATGAGCTTCTTGACCCCGAGGTCTGCAGCGATCCTGAGACCGGCAAGCAATCCCTTGTATTCAGCAGTGTTGTTTGTCGACATCTCCCTGGGAAAGTGCATCTGGATTACATACTTGAGGTGCTCTCCGGTGGGTGCCACAAGAAGCACACCATCACCGGCGCCTTGCAGCGAGGAAGCCATGTCAAAGTACATAATCCGGTCGCGGCTTGTTTCCTTGCCGGGGAGAGCAGTCTCCTGGATCTCTTCGTCGAGCGTCGAGGTCCACCCTGCAATGAACTCTACCAAGACCCGGCTCTAGATCTTCAAAGTACTTTCAAACTTCAAACCAAAGCTCGACGGCTCCAAGGCCCACTCCACAATCCTCCCCATCGCGTCCGGGTTATGCAGTATCTGTTGCAACGGGGGGCGGGTGACGACGGTGATCTTGTGCACTTGGAAGTAATGACGCAGCTTCCTCGAGTCCATAAGGAGGCCGAAGAGCAATTTCTGCACACCGGAGTACCTTAACCTAGCCCCATGCAGGAGGGAGATGACAAAGTAAACCGGGTGCTGCATCATCTTCTTCTTTTGCAGCAATTCTCCTGGTTGCGTAGGCCCTGTCTCACCGGCGCCAGACCCTGCCGGGAGCCTCGCCTTGTCGGGATCAGGCCCTGCCGGGGGAGCTCTGGCTCACCATCTGCCAACCCTACCATTGCCACTACCCCTTCGTCGACCTCCCTTTGCGCCACTAGTGTGGCCCTAACCACTTGATTTGTTGCCGCTAGATACAGCAGCGGTGGCTCTTGTGGTTTAGGCGCAACCAGTATTGGTGTGGAGGAGAGGTATTTCTTCAAGTCCTACAGCTCTGCTTCGGCCTCTGGGGTCCATTCCATTGGGCCCACCTTTTTCAAGATTTTGAAAAAGGGAAGGGCACGCTCAGCAGACTTGGAGATGAATCTGCTCATGGCGGCAACGCAGCCAGTGAGCCGACGCACATCCTTGATCCCCCTGGGTGCCTCAATCTGCTCAATGGCCTTAATCTTGTCTGGATTCGCCTTGATCCCATGTTGCAACACAAAGAACCCAAGAAGCTTGCCTGACGGAACGCCGAAGACACACTTCTCAAGGTTCAGCTTGAGGTTGATCTTGTGCAGATTTGCAAACGTCTCTTCCAAATCTTGCACAAGTGTCGCCTTGTCCTTGGTTTTGACAACTATGTCATCCATATAAGCTTCAATATTTCAATGTAGCTGGGGCTCAAAACCGATTTGGACTGCTCTTGCAAACGTCGAGCCAGCACTCTTCAACCCGAAAGGCATCCGTAAAAAGCAATATGTACCACATGGGGTGATGAATGTTGTCTTCTCCTCATCTTCTCTCGTCATGAAAATCTGATGGTATCCTGAGTAGGCATCAAGGAATGATAATAGATCACACCCGGCCGTGGAGTCAACAATCTGGTCAATGCGCAGCAACGGGAAAGGGTCTTTTGGACAAGCCTTATTGATATCTGTGTAATCAATACACAGCCTCCACTTCCCATTTGCCTTGTGCACCACCACCGGATTGGCCAACCACGTCGGATGGATCACTCCTCTCACCAAGCCTGCCGCTTCCAACTTCCTGATCTCTTCTGTGATGAACTCCTGCCTTTCCAAAGCTTGCTTCCTAACCTTCTGCTTGACGGGTCGCGCATGAGGACAGACAGCAAGATGGTGCTCAATCACTTCCCTGGGAACGCTGGGGATGTCAGACGCTTGCCATGCAAAAACATCAACATTCGCCCGCAAGAAAGTGATGAGCGTGCCTTCCTATTTGCTATCGAGGGTGGAGCTTATGGTGAAAGCCCCTCCCGTGCCATCCTCTTTGACGGGCACCTTCTTGGTCTCTGGTGGTGCGGCTCTGGATTTCTTGCTCTTGCCGGTGGAGCTCTCTAGCATGTCCTTGACGGGAGCACAACACTCTCGAGAGGTGCGCTTGCCGGAGTGGGTGTGAGAGGTCTTGCCGGTCTTCTTCCCTCCCGGGGCTTCAGCGGCGGGAGCAAGTGCCTTGGCGGCAGTTTCTGCGACTGCTTCCCGGTAGAGTTGGTCAGCGCATCTTTATTGTCGGAGGGGACGGTGATGATGGTCATCGGCCCAGGCATCTTCAGCGTGTTGTAGGCGTAATGCGACGCTGCCATGAACTTGGCTAGTGCCGGGCGGCCGAGGATCCCATTGTAGGGCAAGGGGATCTTGGCTACATGGAAGACAATCCTCTCCGTCCTATGGTTCAAATCTCCTCCAAACGTCATGAGCAGCGTGACCTTTCCCTTCGGCTAACTCCTTCCCAGGTTGACCCCAAATGTGCCCGTCTCTTCGAGGTCTCCATCAGGAATCTGTAGCCTTTTAATCACAACAGGCGAGATCAAGTTCAGACCGGCCCTGCCGTCAACTAGCATCTTCGTCACCTTGAGGTTGCATATCATTGGCGAAACCAACAATGGCAGGCACCCGACCGCAGTTGTGCGGTCTGGGTGGTCCTCGGTGTCAAAGATGATAGGCATGCTGGACCACTTCAGTGGCTTCTGCACGTCGAATGATGGCTCCGCCGCTGTGATCTCACGAGCCCACTGCTTGAGTTGGCAGTGGGAGGTGTGCAGCAAGGCGCAACTGTCGATGCACATGGCCTCTGTAGCTTTCTGAAACTCGTGGTCGCCGGACTTGTCGTCCTCATCATGATCATCGTCTTCCTGCTTCTTGTCGCGGCCCCGGGCGGGCCTCTCTTACTGATTAACCTTGCCGCAGCGGCCTCCTTGGCCGCCATGTTTCTTACCGGATCCTTTGGCACAGTCCTGGCCTTTCTCCTTGTCCCGCCTCTCATACTCAGCTTTTTGCTTCTCATCAAGCAGCTCAACTTGTCGGCAATTCTGGAGGTCGTGGCCCTTGGTGCGGTGGATCTTGCAATACTGCTTGTCGGAGCTTCCTGGCTTGTTGGCAGTCGCCAAGGCCCGGCAAGCGGCACACCCGGCAACTTCCTTGCCGGGGTCGCTTGTCTTGACCTTCTTGGCAGCACTGGTGTCGTCGGATCCCTCGACGGCAAGCACATCCTTGCCCTTGCGCTTTCTGTTAGGGCACCGACCCTTCTTCATCGGGGCGGTGGTATCGTCATCTGTGGAGTCGGTTTCCGCACCGGCGTCCTCGCCGGGGTACTTCCTCCCGTCTTCAGCTCGAGCGCACCTATCGTCCAGAACATAAAGTTTGGTCACATCTTTGACCTTGTTCATCGCCAGCTCTTCACGCATCTTGCGGTTGCACACATTTTGATGGAATGCACTGATCACGGTGGCGGGGTGAACCTCTGGGATGTTGTACTGCACCCGGCTGAACCTCTGGATGTAATTGCGCAGGTTTTCCCCTTCCTTCAGGGGGATGATATGCAGATCGCTCGCCTGGCCATGAGCTTGATGGCCTCCAGTGAAGGCGCCAACAAACTCATGACACAGATCCGGCCAAGAAGAAATGGAATCCGCCGGCAAGTGCATCAACCATGACTTGACATTGGGCTTAAGTGCCAACGGGCAGTAATTGGCAAGCACCTTGTCGTCGCGGGCTCCAGCAGCTTGCATCGCGATGGTGTAGATGCTGAGGAACTCTGACGGGTGAGTCTTGCCGTTGTACTTCTCGCCAACGTCGGGCTTCAACGTGCGGTGGGAGGGCCACTGGAACTGCCGCAGCTCACGGGTAAAGGCTGGGCAACCCACCCACTGTCGTAGCTCATGGGTAAAGGCTGGGCAACCCACCTTGTAGGGTAGGCCACCGTAGCCCCCCGATGCCGGGTGGTCCATAGTGGGCCCTGCCCGCCTATTTGAAAGGTGGCGCGCATCACGCCGGCGTTCGATGGTGGTTCGAGCGTCTTCAAGGGCTCACTCTCGAAGGACTTGGCGTTGATCGTGGTGGGTCCATGGATCGAACGATGCTATGGAAATGTTATCACAAGCGTCATCACGACGGATCGACACCCGCGGTAACTGGCGCGGGGGAGGAGAGTGCACTGCTACCTCTTGAGCACTGCGTTGGTTTTCCCTTGAAGAGGAAAGGGTGATGCAGCAAAGTAGCGTAAGTATTTCCCTCAGTTTTTGAGAATCAAGGTATTAATCCAATAGGAGGCTCTTCAAAAGTCCCTCGTACCTACACAAACAAACAAGAACCTCGCAACCAACATGATAAAGGGGTTGTCAATCCCTTCACGGTAACTTGCGAAAGTGAGATCTGATAGAGATAATAAGATAAGATTAATATTTTTGGTATTTTTATGATATAGATTGGAAAGTAAAGATTGCAAATAAAAGTAGATTGGAAACATATATGATAAAAGATAGACCCGGGGCCATAGGTTTCACTAGTGGCTTCTCTCAAGATAGCATAAGTATTACAGTGGGTGAACAAATTACTGTCGAGCAATTGATAGAAAAGTGCATAGTTATGAGATTGTCTAGGCATGATCATGTATATAGGCATCATGTCCGCAACAAGTAGACCGACTCCTGCCTGCATCTACTACTATTACTCCACACATCGAACGACTCCTGCCTTAATTCCTGCTCGTCCTCGAGTAGGTAAATGATAAAAACAGAATTTTTGATGTGGAATGCTACCTAGCATAATTCTCAATGTAATTTTCTTTATTGTGGCATGAATGTTCAGATCCAAATGATTCAAGATAAAAGTTCATAAAACATAAAAATAGTAATACTTCAAGCATACTAACAAGTAATCATGTCTTATCCAAATAGCATAGCCAAAGAAAGCTCATCCCTGCTAAATCATATAGTTAGGCCATGCTTCATTTTCATCACACAAAATACTCCCATCATGCACAACCCCGGTTTCAGTCAAGCAATTTGTTCATACATTTTAATGCACTTCAGCTTTTTCAACTCTTACGCAATACATGAGCGCAGGCCATGGACATAGCACTATATGTGGAATAGGGTGGTGGTTGTGAAGACAAAAAGGGAGAAGATAGTCTCACATCAACTAGGGCTATCAACGGGCTATGGAGATGCCCATTAATAGATATCAATGTGAGTGAGTAGGGATTGCCATGCAATGGATGCACTAGAGCTATAATGTATGAAAGCTCAACAAAAGAAACTAAGTGGGTGTGCATCCAACTTGCTTGCTCACGAAGACCTAGGGCATTTTGAGGAAGCCCATCATTGGAATATACAAGCTAAGTTCTATAATGAAAAATCCCCACTAGTATATGAAAGTGACAACATAGGAGACTCTCTATCATGAAGATCATGGTGCTACTTTCAAGCACAAGTGTGGAAAAAAGATAGTAACATTGTCCCTTCTCTCTTTTCTCTCATTTTTTTTATTTGTGGGCTTCTTTGGCCTCTTTTTTGGGGTTTGTTTGGCCTCTTTTATTTTTATAAAGTCTGAAGTCTCATCCCGGCTTGTGGGGGAATCATAGTCTTCATCATCCCTTCCTCACTTGGGACAATGCTCTCATAATGAAGATCATCACACTTTTATTGATTTACAACTCAAGAATTACAACTCAATACTTAGAACAAAATATGACTCTACATGAATGCCTCCAGCGGTGTACCGGGATATGCAATGAACCAAGAGTGACATGTATGAAAAATTATGGAGGTGGCCTTGCCACAAATACGATGTCAACTACATGATCATGCAAAGAGCAATATGACAATGATGGAACGTGTCATAATAAACGGAACGGTGGAAAGTTGCATGGCAATATATCTCCGAATGGCTATGGAAATGCCATAATAGGTAGGTATGGTGGCTGTTTTCAGGAAGGTAAATAGTGGGTGCATGATACCGGCGAAAGTTGCGCGGCATAATAGAGGCTAGCAATGGTGGAAGGGTGAGAGTGCGTATAATCCATGGACTCACATTAGTCATAAAGAACTCATATACTTATTGCAAAAGTCTACTTGCCCTCGAAGAAAAGTACTACAACGCATGCTCCTAGGGGAAGGGTTGGTAGGAGTTAACCATCGCGTGATCCCGACCTCCACACATAAGGAAGGCAATCAAAAGAGCACCTCATGCAACAAATTTGTCACACAACTTTTACCATACGTGCATGCTACGGGACTTGCCAACTTCAACACAAGTATTTCTGAATTTCATAATTACCCAACTAGAATGACTCTAATATTACCACCTCTATATCTCAAAATAATTATCAAGCATCAAATTGATCATAGCATCCAATTCACTTCCTATGATAGTTTTTATTATACCCAACTTGGATGCCCATCATTCTAGGACCAATTTTATAACCATAGCAAATACCATGCTGTTCTAGAAGACTCTCAAAATAATACAAGTGAAGCATGAGAGATCAATAATTTCTACAAAATTAAGCCGCCACCATGCTCTTAAAGATATAAGTGAAGCACTAGAGCAAAATTATCTAGCTCAAAAGATATAAGTGAAGCACAAAGAGTATTCTAATAAATTCCAAATCATGTGTGTCTCTCCCAAAAGGTGTGTACAGCAAGGATGATTGTGGTAGACTAAAAATCAAAGACTCATATAATACAAGACGCTCCAAGCAAAATACATAACATGTGGCAAATAAAAATATAGCTCCAAGTAAGGTTACCGATAGACGAAGATGAAAGAGGGGATGCCTTCCAGGGCATCCCCAAGCTTAGGATTTTGGTTGTCCTTGAATATATTGGAGTGCCATGGGCATCCCCAAGCTTAGGCTCTTTCCACTCCTTACTCCATAGTCCATCAAATCTTTACCCAAAACTTGAAAACCTCACAACACAAAACTCAACAGGAAATCTCATAAGCTCCGTTAGTGCAAGAAAGAAAAACCACCATATAAGGTACTGTAATGAACTCATTCTTTATTTATATTGGTGTTAAACCTACTGTATTCCAACTTCTCTATGGTTCATACCCCCCGATACTAGCCATAGATTCATCAAAATAAGCAAACAACACACGAAAAACAGAATCTGTCAAAAACAGAACAGTCTGTAGCAATCTGTAACTTTCGAATACTTCTGGAACTCTAAAAGTCCTACCAAAATAGTAAGTCCTAGGCAATTTATCTATTGATCTACTTCAAAAAGAATAAACTAAAAATCAATTTTCTGTGATTTACTAAAATTATTCTCGTGCGTGCAAAAGTTTCTGTTTTTCAGCAGAATCAAATTAACTATCACCGTAGGTTGTCCTATAGGTTCTACTTGGCACAAACACTAATTAAAACATAAAACCACATCTAAACATAGGATTGACGAATTATTTATTACTAAACAGAAGCAAAAATCAGGGAACAAAAATAAAATTGGGTTGCCTCCCAACAAGCGCTATCGTTTAACGCCCCTAGCTAGGCATAAAAGCGAGAATAGATCTAAGTATTGCCATCTTTGGCATTCAATTCATAAGTGGCTCGCATAATTCATAGGGTAATTTGAATTTCTTTATATGAAAGTGTTCCATGCCTTTCCTTAATGGAAATTGAAATCTAATATTCCCTTCCTTCATATCTATAATTGCACCAATCGTTCTAAGGTCTACCAAGAATAATAGGACATGAAAAATTGCAATCTATATCAAGAACAATGAAATCTACGGGCACATAATTCCTATTTACAACAATAAGAACATCATTAATCCTTCCCATAGGTTTCTTAATAGTGGAATCCGCAAGGTGCAAGTTTAGAGAGCAATCATCAAATTCACAGAAACCTAGCACATCACATAAAGTTTTTGGAATCGTGGAAACACTAGCACCCAAATCACACAAAGCATAACATTCATGATCTTTAATTTTAATTTTTATAGTAGGTTCCCACTCATCATAAAGTTTCCTAGGTATAGAAACTTCCAACTCAAGTTTTTCCTCATAAGATTGCATCAAGGCATCAACAATATGTTTGGTAAAAGCTTTATTTTGACTATAAGCATGAGGAGAATTCAACACGGGTTGCAACAAGGAAATACAATCTACTAAAGAACAATTATCAAAATTAAATTCCTTGAAATCCAAAATAGTGGGTTCATTGCTATTTAAAGTGTTGACCTCTCCAATCCCACTTTTACCAAATTTAGCATCAAGATCTAGAACCTCCGAATCATTGGGACGCCTTTTAACTAAAGTTGACTCATCTCCAGTTCCATCATTATCAAGATTCATATTGCAAAACAAGGATTTAATAGGAGACACATCAATAACTTTTAGATCTTCATCATTACTTTCATGGAAACTAGAAGAACACGCTTTTACAAAGCAATCTTTCTTAGCACGCATCCTAGCGGTTCTTTCTTTGCACTCATCAATGGAAATTCTCATGGCTTTGAGAGACTCATTGATATCATTCTTAGGTGGAATAGATCTAAGTTTCAAAGAATCAACATCAAGAGAAAGATCAACGTTCCTAGCCAATTCATCAACTTTAAGCAATTTTCCTTCAAGCAAAACATTGAAATTCTTTTGAGAGATCATAAATTCTTTAACACTATTCTCAAAATCAGAGGGCATCTTATTAGAATTTCCATAAGAGTTTTTGTAGGAGTTACCATAATTATTAGGGGAATTACTAGGAAACGGCCTAGGACAAAAGTTTCCTCTATAAGCATTGTTACCAAAATTATTCCTACCAAAATTCACATCCATAGATTCATTATTATTCTCAATCAAAGTAGACAAAGGCATATCATTAGGATCAATAGGAGCACTCCTAGTAGCAAACAATTTCATAAGTTCATCCATCTTTCCACTCAAAACATTAATTTCTTCTATCGCATGAACTTTTTTACTAGTAGATCTTTTGGTGTGCCATTGAGAATAATTAACCATAATATTATCAAGGAGTTTAGTAGCTTCTCCTAAAGTGATTTCCATAAAAGTGCCTCCCGCGGTCGAATCTAAAAGATTTCTAGAAGCAAAATTCAATCTGGCATAATAAATTTGTATGATCATCCATAAATTTAAACCATGTGTAGGGCAATTGCGAATAATTAATTTCATTCTTTCCCAAGATTGGGCAACATGCTCATGATCAAGTTGTTTAAAATTCATAATATCGTTTCTAAGAGATATGATCTTAGCGGGAGGAAAATACTTAGAGATAAAAGCATCTTTGCACTTATTCCATGAATCAATACTATTTGTAGGCAAAGACGAAAACCAAGTTTTAGCACGATCTCTAAGTGAAAACGGAAATAACTTCAATTTAACAATATCATTATCCGTATCTTTCTTCTTTTGCATATCACACAAATCAACAAAGTTGTTTAGATGAGTAGCGGCATCTTCACTAGGAAGGCCGGAGAACTGATCTTTCATAACAAGATTCAACAAAGCAGCATTGATTTCACAAGATTCAACATCATTAAGATGAGCAATCAGAGTGCTAAGGAAATCATTATTATTGGTATTGGAAAAGTCACACAATTTGGTATTATCTTGAGCCATCGTGACAAGCAATCGTACACACAAGCACACAAGAGGAAAGCGAAAGAAAAGAGGCGAATGGAAAAGAGAGGGCGAATAAAATAGCAAGGATGAAGTGGGGAAGAGGAATATGAGAGGCAAATGGCAAATAATGTAATGCGAAGGAGATGAGTTTGTGATGGGTTCTTGGTATGTCTTGACTTGAGCGAAGACCTCCCTGGCAACGGCGCCAAAAATCCTTCTTGCTACCTCTTGAGCACTATGTTGGTTTTCCCTTGAAGAGGAAAGGGTGATGCAGCAAAGTAGCGTAAGTATTTCCCTCAGTTTTTGAGAACCAAGGTATCAATCCAGTAGGAGGCTCCTCAAAAGTTCCTCGTACCTACACAAACAAACAAGAACCTCGCAACCAACGCGATAAATGGGTTGTCAATCCCTTCACGGTAACTTGCGAAAGTGAGATCTGATAGAGATAATAAGATAATATGAATATTTTGTTGGGGAACGTTGCAGAAAATAAAAAAATTCTATGCTTCACCAAGATCAATTTATGGAGTTCATCTAGCAACGAGAGAGAGGAGTGCATCTACATACCCTTGTAGATCGCGAGCGGAAGCATTCAAGAGAACGGGGTTGAGGGAGTCGTACTCATCGTGATCCAAATCACCGATGATCCTAGTGCTGAACGGACAGCACCTCCGCGTTCAAGACACGTACGGTTGGGGAAGACGTCTCCTCCTTCTTGATCCAGCAAGGGGGGAGGAGAGGTTGATGGAGATCCAGTAGCACGACGGCGTGGTGGTGGAAGCAGCGGCGATCACGGCAGGGCTTCGCCAAGCTCAGCGAGAGGGAGAGGTGGTACGGGGGAAGAGGGAGGCGCCAGGGACTAGGGTGCGGATGCCCTCCCTCCCCCCTCTTTATATAGGGGGCCTAGGGGTGCGCCGGCCCCCTAGAGATCCCATCTCAAGGGGTGCGCCGGCCCCCTAGAGATCCCATCTCAAGGGGGGCGGCCTAGGGGGGACTTGCCCCCCAAGTCAAGTGGGGCGCCCCTCCCCCCACCCCTAGGGTTTCCAACCCTATGCACAGGGGGGGCAAGGGGGTGCACCAGCCCACCAGGGGCTGGTTCCCTTCCCTCTTCAGCCCACGTGGCCCTCCGGGATAGGTGGCCCCACCCAGTGGACCCCCAAGACACTTCCGGTGGTCCCGGTACAATACCGGTGAACCCCGAAACTTTCCTGGTGGTCGAAGCTGGACTTCCTATATACAATTCTTCACCTCCGGACCATTCCGGAACTCCTCATGACATACGAGATCTCATCCGGGACTCCGAACAACTTTAGGGTTACCGCATACTAATATATCTACAACCCTAGTGTCACCGAACCTTAAGTGTGTAGACCCTACGGGTTCGGGAATCATGCAGACATGACCGAGACAGCTCTCCGGTCAATAACCAACAGCGGGATCTGGATACCCATGTTGGCTCCCACATATTCCTCGATGATCTCATCGGATGAACCACGATGTCGAGGATTCAAGTAATCCCGTATACAATTCCCTTTGTCAATCGGTACGTTACTTGCCCGAGATTCGATCGTCGGTATCCCAATACCTCGTTCAATCTCGTTACCGGCAAGTCACTTTACTCGTACCATAATGCATGATCCCGTGACCAAACACTTGGTCACTTTGAGCTCATTATGATGATGCATTACCGAGTGGGCCCAAAGATACCTCTCCATCATATGGAGTGACAAATCCCAGTCTCGATCCGTGTCAACCCAACAGATACTTTCGGGGATACCCGTAGTATACCTTTATAGTCACCCAGTTATGTTGTGACATTTGGTACACCCAAAGCACTCCTACGGTATCCAAGAGTTACACGATCTCATGGTCTAAGGAAAAGATACTTGACATTGGAAAAGCTCTAGCAAACGAACTACACGATCTTGTGCTATGCTTAGGATTGGGTCTTGTCCATCACATCATTCTCCTAATGACGTGATCCCGTTATCAATGACATCCAATGTCCATAGTCAGGAAACCATGACTATTAGTTGATCAATGAGCCAGTCAACTAGAGGCTCATTAGGGACATGTTGTGGTCTATGTATTCACACATGTATTACGATTTCCGGATAACACAATTATAGCATGAATAATAGACAATTATCATGAACAAGGAAATATAATAATAAACAGGGCATATTTCCAACAGTCTCCCACTTGCACTAGAGTCAATAATCTAGTTACATTGTGATGAATCGAACACCCATAGAGTTCTGGTGTTGATCATGTTTTGCTCACGGAAGAGGTTTAGTCAACAGATCTGAGTCATTCAGATCCGTATGTACTTTGCAAATATCTATGTCTCCATCTTGAACATTTTCACGAATGGAGTTGAAGCGACGCTTGATGTGCTTGGTCTTCTTGTGAAACCTAGGCTCCTTGGCAAGGGCAATAGCTCCAGTGTTGTCACAGAAGAGAGTGATCGGCCCTGGTGCATTGGGTATGACTCCTAGGTCGGTGATGAACTCCTTCATCCAGATTGCTTCATGCGCTGCCTCCGAGGCTGCCATGTACTCTGCTTCACATGTAGATCCCGCCACGATGCTTTGCTTGCAACTGCACCAGCTTACTGCCCCACCATTCAAAATATACATGTATCCAGTTTGTGACTTAGAGTCATCCAGATCTGTGTCAAAGCTAGCGTCGACGTAACCCTTTACAATGAGCTCTTCGTCACCTCCATAAATGAGAAACATGTCCTTAGTCCTTTTCAGGTACTTCAGGATATTCTTGACCGCTGTCCAGTGTTCCATGTCGGGATTACTTTGGTACCTTCCTACCAAACTTACGGCAAGGTTTACATCAGGTCTGGTACACATCATGGCATACATAATAGACCCTATAGCCGAAGCATAGGGGATGACACTCATCTTTTCTCTATCTTCTGCCGTGGTCGGGCATTGAGCCGAGCTCAATTTCACACCTTGCAGCACAGGCAAGAACCCCTTCTTGGACTGATCCATATTGAACTTCTTCAATATCTTATCAAGGTATGTGCTATGTGAAAGACCTATGAGGCGTCTCGATCTATCCCTATAGATCTTGATGCCTAATATGTAAGCAGCTTCTCCAAGGTCCTTCATTGAAAAACACTTATTCAAGTAGGCCTTAATGCTGTCCAAAAGTTCTATATCATTTCCCATCAAAAGTATGTCATCTACATATAATATGAGAAATGCTACAAAGCTCCCACTCACTTTCTTGTAAACGCAGGCTTCTCCATAAGTCTGCATAAACCCAAACGCTTTGATCATCTCATCAAAGCGAAAGTTCCAACTCCGAGATGCTTGCACCAGCCCATAAATGGATCGCTGGAGCTTGCATACCTTGTTAGCATTCTTAGGATCGACAAAACCTTCCGGCTGCATCATATACAGTTCTTCCTTAAGATAGCCATTAAGGAATGCCGTTTTGACGTCCATTTGCCATATCTCATAATCATAGTATGCGGCAATTGCTAACATGATTCAGACGGACTTCAGCTTCACTACGGGAGAGAAAGTCTCATCGTAGTCAATCCCTTGAACTTGCCGATAACCCTTAGCGACAAGTAGAGCTTTATAGATGGTAACATTACCATCCGTGTCCGTCTTCTTCTTAAAGATCCATTTATTTTCTATCGCTCGCCGATCATCGGGCAAGTCTGCCAAAGTCCATACTTTGTTTTCATACATGGATCCTATCTCGGATTGCATGGCTTCAAGCCGTTTGTTGGAATCTGGGCCCGCCATCGCTTCTTCATATTTCAAAGGTTCACCGTTGCCTAACAACATGATTTCCAGGACAGGGTTGCCATACCACTTTGATGTGGAACGTGTCCTTGTGGACCTATGAAGTTCAGTAGAAACTTGATCCGAAGTACCTTGATCATCATCATTAATTTCCTCTCCAGTCGGTGTAGGCACCACAGGAACGTCTTCCTGAGCTGCACTGCTTTCCGGTTCAAGAGGTAGTACTTCATCGAGTTCTACTTTCCTCCCACTTACTTCTTTTGAGAGAAACTCTTTCTCCAGAAAGGACCCGTTCTTGGCAACAAAGATCTTTCCTTCGGATCTAAGGTAGAAGGTATACCCAATGGTTTCCTTAGGGTATCCTATGAAGACGCATTTTTCCGACTTGGGTTCGATCTTTTCAGGTTGAAGTTTCTTGACATAAGCATCGCATCACCAAACTTTTAGAAATGACAGCTTAGGTTCGTTCCAAACCATAATTCATATGGTGTCGTCTCAACGGATTTAGACGGTGCCCTATTTAAAGTGAATGTGGTTGTCTCTAAAGCGTATCCCCAAAATGATAGCGGTAAATCGGTAAGAGACACCATAGACCGCACCATATCCAATAAAGTGCGATTACGACGTTTGGACACACCGTTACGCTGAGGTGTTCCAGGCGGCGTGAGTTGTGAAACAATTCCACATTTCCTTAAGTGCGTACCAAATTCATGACTTAAATATTCTCCTCCATGATATGATCGTAAAAACTTTATTTTTCGGTCACGTTGATTCTCTACCTCATTCTGAAATTCCTTGAACTTTTCAAAGGTCTCAGACTTGTGTTTCATCAAGTAAACATACCCATATCTACTTAAGTCATCAGTGAGGGTGAGAACATAACGATAGCCACCGCGAGCCTCAATGCTCATTGGACCGCACACATCAGTATGTATAATTTCCAATAAGTTGGTTGCTCGCTCCATTGTTCCGGAGAACGGATTCTTGGTCATTTTACCCATGAGGCATGGTTCGCACGTGTCAAATGATTCGAAATCAAGGGACTCCAAAAGTCCATCTGTATGGAGCTTCTTCATGCGTTTGACACCAATGTGACCAAGGCGGCAGTGCCACAGATATGTACTATCATTATCAATCTTACATCTTTTGGTATTCACACTATGAATATGTGTAACATTACGTTTGAGACTCATTAAGAATAAACCATTGACCAACGGGGCATGACCATAAAACATATCTCTCATATAAATAGAACAACCATTATTCTCAGATTTAAATGAGTAGCCATCTCGTATTAAATGAGATCCAAATACAATGTTCATGCTCAAAGCTGGCACTAAATAACAATTATTGAGGTTTAAAACTAATCCCGTAGGTAAATGTAGAGGTAGCGTGCCGACGGTGATCACATCGACCTTGGAACCATTCCCAACGCGCATCGTCACCTCATCCTTCGCCAGTCTCCGCTTATTCCGCAGCTCCTGTTTTGAGTTACAAATATGAGCAACCGCACCGGTATCAAATAGCCAGGAGCTACTACGAGTACTGGTAAGGTACACATCAATTACATGTATATCACATATACCTTTAGTGTTTCCGGCCTTCTTGTCCGCTAAGTATTTGGGGCAGTTCCGCTTCTAGTGACCCTTCCCTTTGCAATAAAAGCACTCAGTCTCAGGCTTGGGTCCATTCTTTGGCTTCTTCCCAGCAACTAGTTTACCGGGCGCGGCCACTTCCTTGCCGTCCTTCTTGAAGTTCTTTTTACCCTTTCCTTTCTTGAACTTAGTGGTTTTATTGACCGTCAACACTTGATGTTCCTTTTTGATTTCCACCTCCGCTGATTTCAGCATTGAAAATACTTCAGGAATAGTTTTCACCATCCCCTGCATATTGTAGTTCGTCACAAAGCTCTTGTACCTAGGTGGGAGCGACTGAAGGATTCTCTTAATGACCGCCTTGTCCGGGAGGTTAATGTCCAGCTGGGACAAGCGGTTGTGAAACCCAGACATTTTGAGTATGTGCTCACTGACAGAACTATTTTCCTCCATCTTACAACTATAGAACTTGTCGGAGACTTCATATCTCTCAACCCGGGCATGAGCTTGAAAAACCATTTTCAACTCTTCGAACATCTCATATGCTCCATGTTGCTCAAAACGCTTTTGGAGCCCCGGTTCTAAGCTATAAAGCATGCCGCACTGAACGAGGGAGTAATCATCAGCACGTGACTGCCAAGCGTTCATAACATCTTGGTTCTCTGGGATGGGTGCTTCACCTAGCGGTGCTTCTAGGACATATGCTTTCTTGGCAGCTATGAGGATGATCCTCAGGTTCCAGACCCAGACCGTATAGTTGTTGCCATCATCTTCCAGCTTGGTTTTCTCTAGGAACGCGTTGAAGTTGAGGTTGACATGAGCGTTGGCCATTTGATCTACAAGACATTTTGCAAAGGTTTTTTAGACTAAGTTCATGATAATTAAGTTCATCTAATCAAATTATTTAATGAACTCCCACTCAAATTAGACATCCCTCTAGTCATCTAAGTGATACATGATCTGAGTCAACTAGGCCGTGTCTGATCATCACGTGAGACGGACTAGTCATCATCGGTGAACATCTCCATGTTGATCGTATCTTCCATACGACTCATGTTCGACCTTTCGGTCTCTTGTGTTCCGAGGCCATGTCTGTACATGCTAGGATCGTCAAGTTAACCTAAATGTTTTAGCATGTGTAAATCTGTCTTACACCCGTTGTATGTGGACGTTAGAATCTATCACACCCGATCATCACGTAGTGCTTCGAAACAACGAACTTTCGCAACGGTGCACAGTTAGGGGGAACACTTTCTTGAAATTATTATGAGGGGTCATTTTATTTACTACCGTCGTTCTAAGCAAATAAGATGCAAAAACATGATAAACATCACATGCAATCAAATAGTGACATGATATGGCCAATATCATATAGCTCCTTTGATCTCCATCTTCGGGGCGGCATGATCATCTTCGTCACCGGCATGACACCATGATCTCCATAATCATGATCTCCATCATCGTGTCTCCATGAAGTTGCTCGCCAACTATTACTTCTACTACTATGGCTAACGGTTTAGCAATAAAGTAAAGTAATTACATGGCGTTTAATCATTGACACGCAGGTCATACAATAATTAAGACAACTCCTATGGCTCCTTCCGGTTGTCATACTCATCGACATGCAAGTCGTGATTCCTATTACAAGAACATGATCTTATACATCACATATATATACCATTCATCACAACATTTTTTTGGCCATATCACATCACAAGGCATATGCTGCAAAAACAAGTTAGACGTCCTCTAATTGTTGTTGCATGTTTTACGTGGCTGCAATAGGGTTCTAGCAAGAATGTTTCTTACCTACGTGAAAGCCACAACGTGATATGCCAATTTCTATTTACCCTTCATAAGGACCCTTTTCATCGAATCCGATCCGACTAAAGTGGGAGAGACAAACACCCGCTAGCCACCTTATGCAACTAGTGCATGTCAGTCGGTGGAACCAGTCTCACGTAAGCGTACGTGTAAAGTCGGTCCGGGCCGCTTCATCCCACGATGCCGCCGAAACAAGATAAGACTAGTAGTGGCAAGAAAATTGACAACATCTACGCCCATAACAAATTTGTGTTCTACTCGTGCATAGAAACTACGCATATACCTAGCTCATGATGCCACTGTTGGGGAACGTTGCAGAAAATAAAAAAATTCTACGCTTCACCAAGATCAATCTATGGAGTTCATCTAGCAATGAGAGAGAGGAGTGCATCTACATACCCTTGTAGATCGCGAGCGGAAGCGTTCAAGAGAATGGGGTTGAGGGAGTCGTACTCGTCGTGATCCAAATCACCGATGATCCTAGTGCTGAACGGACAGCACCTCCGCGTTCAACACACGTACGGTTGGGGAAGACGTCTCCTCCTTGATCCAGCAAGGGGGAAGGAGAGGTTGATGGAGATCCAGCAGCACGACGGCGTGGTGGTGGAAGCAGCGGCGATCTCGGCAGGGCTTCGCCAAGCTCAGCGAGAGGGAGAGGTGGTACGGGGGGAGAGGGAGGCGCCAAGGACTAGGGTGTGGCTACCCTCCCTCCGTCCCTCTTTATATAGGGGGCCTAGGGGTGCACCGGCCCCCTAGAGATCCCATCTCAAGGGGGGGCGGCCGCCTAGGGGGGACTTGCCCCCCAAGTCAAGTGCCCCCCCCACCCCTAGGGTTTCCAACCCTAGGCGCAGGAGGGGCCCAAGGGGGTGCACCAGCCCACCAGGGGCTGGTTCCCTTCCCTCTTCAGCCCACGTGGCCCTCCGGGATAGGTGGCCCCACCCGGTGGACCCCTGGGACCCTTCCGGTGGTCGCGATACAATATCGGTGAACCCTAAAACTTTCCCGGTGGCCGAAGCTGGACTTCCTATATACAATTCTTCACCTCCGGACCATTCCGGAACTCCTCGTGACGTCCGGGATCTCATCCGGGACTCCGAACAACTTTCAGATTACCGCATACTAATATCTCTACAACCCTAGCATCACCGAACCTTAAGTGTGTAGACCCTACGGGTTCGGGAATCATGCAGACATGACCGAGACAGCTCTTCGGTCAATAACCAACAGCGGGATCTGGATACCCATGTTGGCTCCCACATATTCCTTGATGATCTCATCGGATGAACCACGATGTCGAGGATTCAAGTAATCCCGTATACAATTCCCTTTGTCAATCGGTACGTTACTTGCCCGAGATTCGATCGTCGGTATCCCAATACCTCGTTCAATCTCGTTACCGGCAAGTCACTTTACTCGTACCGTAATGCATGATCCCGTGACCAAACACTTGGTCACTTTGAGCTCATTATGATGATGCATTACCGAGTGGGCCCAGAGATACCTCTCTGTCATACGGAGTGACAAATCCCAGTCTCGATCCGTGTCAACCCAACAGATATTTTCGGGGATACCCGTAGTATACCTTTATAGTCACCCAGTTACGTTGTGACGTTTGGTACACCCAAAGCACTCCTACGGTATCCGGGAGTTACACGATCTCATGGTCTAAGGAAAAGATACTTGACATTGGAAAAGCTCTAGCAAACGAACTACACGATCTTGTGCTATGCTTAGGATTGGGTCTTGTCCATCACATCATTCTCCTAATGATGTGATCCCGTTATCAATGACATCCAATGTCCATAGTCAGGAAACCATGACTGTCAGTTGATCAACGAGCCAGTCAACTAGAGGCTCACTAGGGACATGTTATGGTCTATGTATTCACACATGTATTACAATTTCCAGATAACACAATTATAGCATGAATAATAGACAATTATCATGAACAAGGAAATATAATAATAAACATTTTATTATTGCCTCTAGGGCATATTTCCAACAGTCTCCCACTTGCACTAGAGTCAATAATCTAGTTACATTGTGATGAATCGAACACCCATAGAGTTCTAGTGTTGATCATGTTTTGCTCGCGGAAGAGGTTTAGTCAACGGATCTCTGACATTCAGATCCGTATGTACTTTGCAAATATCTATGTCTCCATCTTGAACATTTGCACGAATGGAGTTGAAGCGATGCTTGATGTGCCTGGTCTTCTTGTGAAACCTGGGCTCCTTGGCAAGGCAATAGCTCCAGTGTTGTCACAGAAGAGAGTGATCGGCCCGGCGCATTGGGTATGACTCCTAGGTCGGTGATGAACTCCTTCATCCAGATTGCTTCATGCGCTGCCTCCGAGGCTGCCATGTACTCTGCTTCACATGTAGATCCCGCCACGATGCTTTGCTTGCAACTGCACTAGCTTACTGCCCCACCATTCCGAATATACACGTATCCGGTTTGTGACTTAGAGTCATCTAGATCTGTGTCGAAGCTAGCGTCGACGTAACCCTTTACGACGAGATCTTCGTCACCTCCATAAACGAGAAACATGTCCTTAGTACTTTTCAGGTACTTCAGGATATTCTTGACCGCTGTCCAGTGTTCCATGCCGGGATCACTTTGGTACCTTCCTACCAAACTTACGGCAAGGTTTACATCAGGTCTGGTACACAACATGGCATACATAATAGACCCTATAGCCGAAGCATAGGGGATGACACTCATCTTTTCTCTATCTTCTGCCGTGGTCGGGCATTGAGCCGAGCTCAATTTCACACCTTGCAACACAGGCAAGAACCCCTTCTTGGACTGATCCATATTGAACTTCTTCAATATCTTATCAAGGTATGTGCTCTGTGAAAGACCTATGAGGCGTCTCAATCTATCCCTATAGATCTTGATGCCTAATATGTAAGCAGCTTCGCCAAGGTCCTTCATTGAAAAACACTTATTCAAGTAGGCCTTAATGCTGTCCAAAAGTTCTATATCATTTCCCATCAAAAGTATGTCATCTACATATAATATGAGAAATGCTACAGAGCTCCCACTCACTTTCTTGTAAACTCAGGCTTCTCCATAAGTCTGCATAAACCCAAACGCTTTGATCATCTCATCAAAGTGAATGTTCCAACTCCGAGATGCTTGCACCAGCCCATAAATGGATCGCTGGAGCTTGCATACCTTGTTAGCATTCTCAGGATCGACAAAACCTTCCGGCTGCATCATATACAGTTCTTCCTTAAGATAGCCGTTAAGGAATGTTGTTTTGATGTCCATTTGCCATATCTCATAATCATAGTATGCGGCAATTGCTAACATGATTCGGACGGACTTCAGCTTCGCTACGGGAGAGAAAGTCTCATCGTAGTCAATCCCTTGAACTTGTCGATAACCCTTAGCGACAAGTCGAGCTTTATAGATGCTAACATTACCATCCGTGTCCGTCTTCTTCTTAAAGATCCATTTATTTTCTATCGCTCGCCGATCATCGGGCAAGTCTGTCAAAGTCCATACTTTGTTTTCATACATGGATCCTATCTCGGATTGCATGGCTTCAAGCCATTTGTTGGAATCTGGGCCCGCCATCGCTTCTTCATAGTTCGACTCCTGCCTGCATGGTTATGAGATTATCTAGGCATGATCATGTATATAGGCATCACGTCCACAACAACTAGACCGACTCCTGCCTGCATCTACTACTATTACTCCACACATCGACCGACTCCTACCTGCATCTAGAGTATTAAGTTCATAAGAACAGAGTAACGCATTAAGCAAGATGACATGATGTAGAGGGAGAAACTCAAGCAATATGATATAAACCCCATCTTTTTATCCTCGATGGCAACAATACAATACGTGCCTTGCTGCCTCTGCTGTCACTGGGAAAGGACACCACAAGATTGAACCCAAAGCTAAGCACTTCTCCCATTGCAAGAAAGATCAATCTAGTAGGCCAAACCAAACTGATAATTCGAAGAGACTTGCAAAGATAACCTATCATACATAAAAGAATTCAGAGGAGATTCAAATATTTCTCATAGATAAACTTGATCATAAACCCACAATTCATCGAATCTCGACAAACACACCGCAAAAAGAGTTACATCGAATAGATCTCCAAGAAGATCGAGGAGAACTTTGCATTGAGATTCAAAGAGAGAGAAGAAGCCATCTAGCTAATAACTATGGACCCGAAGGTCTGTGGTAAACTACTCACAACTCATCGGAGAGGCCTTGGAGATGATGTATAGGCCCTCCATGGTCGATTCCCCCTCCGATGGAGCGCCGGTGAAGGCTCCAAGATGGGATCTCGCGGATACAGAAGGTTGCAGCGGTGGAAATAGTTTTTTATGGTGCCCCTAGATGTTTTCAGGGTACGGGAGTATAAATATAGGCGAAGGAGGTAGGTCAGGGGAGCCACAAGGAGCCCACGAGGGTGGGGGACATGCCCACCCCCCTAGGGCGCGTCGGGCACCCTCGTGGCCACCTCGTTTGCTGCTTGACATCCATTGCAAGTCTCCTGTATTGCGTTTGTTCCAAAAATATTGCTCCCGAAGGTTTCATTCTGTTTGTACTCCGTTTGATATTCCTTTTCTTCGAAACACTGAAATAGGCAAAAAAAAACAATTCGGGTTGGGCCTCTGGTTAGTAGGTTAGTCCCAAAAATGATATAAAAGTGTAAAGTAAAACCCATAAACATCCAAAACGGGTAATATAATAGCATGGAACAATCAAAAATTATAGATACGTTGGAGACGTATCATGCACCGTGGCTGCATCACCTCTGGCCCTTCCTCCACTGGCATGCAGTGGCTCGATGGAGCGTCGGCCTACGGGCCCTGCTGGCCGTGGCTCATCTTTGTTGGCGATGCCGATGAGGCTCCAGACGGTCTCCACTCGTCGAGCTTCTCCACAGCAGGAGGGAAATCGAGGAGCAGCTGCGCGTGCGCCAAAGCTTCTGCTGGCGTGGGCGGCGGCGAAAGCTGCGTGGGCCGTGACGCACTCCGACTTCTAACCACATTAGAAGGAGCTCTATCACGGCCCTGCGGCCGTTCGCCATTTTTGCCAGCACCTCGGTGTACATGTTGGCCTCCTTCGTCCTGCGAAAGATGCGCAGGACTCTTCCCACGGCAGCGCCCAGGGTCACAAGCGTGGTGGTGCTGCTCATCACGCACAACTTGGGAAGAGCGTGTCGTGGGCGCCGGCGCAGGTGTCTTGAAGGTCGCTGTGCTGCCGGTATGTGGCACGGCGACGCCCTTGGAGGGCCCTACGCTGCCTGTGGGGGGCCCAGCTCCATCTTTGGATTTGGCGGCGTGTGGCCCATCATCTTGTTCACAGACGATGTTGCTCTCCAGGCTTTGACTGCCAGAGCGGTGTGGGTGTTCGCGGGCCACGCCCCGGGTTCTGTCCGCGATCGCCCCGCTACTTGCCCGCACTAGTACGGGCAGTCCAGCTCCGGATGAGACGATCACCGCCGTCATCTTCCTCTTGGGAGCCATGGCGACGAAGAACTGCTAGACTAGCTGCTAGACCTGATTCTCACAACTGCGCCCCCTACCTGGCGCGCCAAAGATGTCGGTGGGAACGACACCTATGGGATCACCGGAATCCCTACTACGGTCGGCGGGCGCCGAGTTGTGGAAAGAGCTGGTCTAGGAGCCAGCACACAGATCGTTTACCCAGGTTCAGGGCGTGAGGATGCGTAATACCCTAGTCCTGCTTTGGTGTGTATTTGAGTGTTCTTAAGCTAGCAATAGTGCGTGACTTGCTCAAAAGAGTCGAGTCCCTCTCCAGTACGCCTCGGGCCTCCTTTTATAGGAAAAAGGAGATGCCACAGTGGCACACAGGAGGTGGAAAGTGGTATCGCCTATCATTACGGGACAAGACGCATTAAATGCACCCCTTAGGTGTCCCCTTGCTTTATTGGGGACGGGAATGAGGCCCGTCCCGTCCGTCGCCGCCTCGTGTTGCCCCAACATGCGTCTTGGCTAGCGAGGCGCGCGGTTAGATGTAGACTGGCAGGCTGCTAAGCTGGTGTGGTGGCAGCATCTTCATGAAGATCTGCATGCCACCACGTAGGTGCTTGTTGAGTTGGTCTGGAGGCTGCACGTCGCCATGCAGGTGCTCGCCTTGCTGGCTGGGCTGGCAGCTGCATAGGAACGTCGGTGGAGTCTTGGCGGGTGCAGGCCTGGCCGTGGCTCCGCTGATGTCCTCGGCAAGGGTCTTGCTAGGGCCCCGGCAATGGTCTTGCCATGGCATCGCGGTCGTCCCCGGCAAGGATCTTGCTGGAGGTCTCATGGATTTCCTCGGTGAGGATCTTGCCGAGGGTCGTATTCTTCTGGTCCTCATCTGATCTAGTGTGCTCACGATCTTAACGAAGATCTGCATGCCACCACGGAGGTGCCTCCCGAGCCTTGGTTCCAATGTGGTTGATGGCGTTGGTGAAGGAAATATGCCCTAGAGGCAATAATAAAGTTATTATTTATTTCCTTATTTCACGATAAATGTTTATTATTCATGATAGAATTGTATTAACCGGAGACATAATACATGTGTGAATACATAGACAAACATAGTGTCACTAGTATGCCTCTACTTGACTAGCTTGTTAATCAAAGATGGTTAAGTTTCCTAACCATAGACATGAGTTGTCATTTGATTAATGGGATCACATCATTAGGAGAATGATTTGATTGACTTGACCCATTCCGTTAACTTAGCACTTGATCGTTTAGTATGTTGCTATTGCTTTCTTCATGACTTATACATGTTCCTATAACTATGAGATTATGCAACTCCCGTTTACCGGAGGAACACTTTGTGTGCTTCCAAACATCACAACGTAACTGGGTGATTATAAAGGTGCTCTATAGGTGTCTCTGAAGGTACTTGTTGGGTTGGCGTATTTCGAGACTTTGTCGCTCCGATTGTCGGAGAGGTAACTCTGGGCCCACTCGGTAATGCACATCACTATAAGCCTTGCAAGCATTGTAACTAATGAGTTAGTTGCAGGATGATGTATTACGGAATGAGTAAAGAGACTTACCGGTAATGAGATTGAATTGGTATTGAGATACCGACGATCGAATCTCGGGCAAGTAACATACCGATGACAAAGGGAACAACGTATGTTGTTATGCGGTTTGACCGATAAAGATCTTCGTAGAATATGTGGGAGCCAATATGAGCGTCCAGGTTCCGCTATTGGTTATTGACCGGAGACGTGTCTCGGTCATGTCTACATAGTTCTTGAACTCGTAGGGTCCGCACGCTTAAAGTTCGATGACGGTTATATTATAAGTTTATGTGTATTGATGTACCGAAGGTAGTTTGGAGTCCCGGATGCGATCGGGGACATGACGAGGAGTCTCGAAATGGTCGAGACGTAAAGATCATTATATTGGACGACTATATTCGGATATCAAAAAGGTTCCGAGTGATTCGGGTATTTTTCGGAGTACCGGAGAGTTATGGGAATTCGCCGGGGAGTATATGGGCCTTATTGGGCTTTAGGGAAAAGAGAGAGGGGAGGCTGTGTGCCCCCCAATAAATTAGTCCGAATTGGACTAGGGGGAGGGGTGGCGCCCCCTCCTTCCTTCTCTTCTCTTTTCCCTTTCCTTCTCTCCTACTCCTACTACTTGGAAGGGCTCCTAGTTCTACTAGGAAAAGGGGAATCCTACTCCCGGTGGGAGTAGGACACCCCTAGGGCGCGCCATAGAGAGGGCCGGCCCTCCCCCTCTTCCACTCCTTTATATACGGGGAGGGGGTTACCCCTTGGAGACACAACAATTGATCCTTGAGATCTCTTAGCCGTGTGCGGTGCCCCCCTCCACCATAATCCACCTCGATAATATCATAGCGGTGCTTAGGCGAAGCCCTACGTCGGTAGAACATCATCATCGTCACCACGCCATCGTGCTCACGGAACTCTCCCTCAAAGCTCGGCTGGATCGGAGTTCGAGGGACGTCATCGAGCTGAACGTGTGCAAGAACTCGGAGGTGTCGTGCGTTCGGTACTTGATCGGTCGGATCATGAAGACGTACGACTACATCAACCACGTTGTGCTAACGCTTTCGCTTTCGGTCTATGAGGGTACGTGGACACACTCTCCCCTCTCGTTGCTATGCATCACCATGATCTTGCATGTGCGTAGGAAATTTTTTGAAATTACTACGTTACCCAACAGTGGCATCTGAGCCTGGTTTTATGCATAGATGTTGTATGCATGAGTAGAACACAAGTGAGTTATGGGCGATACAAGTCATACTGCTTACCAGCATGTCATACTTTGGTTCGGCGGTATTGTTGGATGAAGCGGCCCGGACCGACATTACGTGTACGCTTACGCGAACCTCGTTCTACCACGTGCTTTGCACACAGGTGGCTGGCGGGTGTCAGTTTCTCCAACTTTAGTTGAACCGAGTGTGGCTACGCCCGGTCCTTGAGAAGGTTAAAACAACACTAACTTGACGAACTATCATTGTGGTTTTGATGCATAGGTAAGAACGGTTCTTGCTCAGCCCATAGCAGCCACGTAAAACTTGCAACAAAGTAGAGGACATCTAACTTGCTTTTGCAGGGCATGTTGTGATGTGATATGGTCAAGGCATGATGCTATATTTTATTGTATGAGATGATCATGTTTGTAACCGAGTTATCGGCAACTGGCAGGAGCCATATGGTTGTCGCTTTATTGTATGCAATGCAATCGCCCTGTAATTGCTTTACTTTATCACTAAGCGGTAGCGATAGTCGTAGAAGCAATAGTTGGCGAGACGACAACGATGCTACGATGGAGATCAAGGTGTCGCGCCGGTGACGATGGTGATCATGACGGTGCTTCGGAGATGGAGATCACAAGCACAAGATGATGATGGCCATATCATATCACTTATATTGATTGCATGTGATGTTTATCTTTTATGCATCTTATCTTGCTTTGATTGACGGTAGCATTATAAGATGATCTCTCACTAAATTTCAAGATAAAAGTGTTCTCCCTGAGTATGCACCGTTGCCAAAGTTCGTCGTGCCCAGACACCACGTGATGATCGGGTGTGATAAGCTCTACGTCCATCTACAACGGGTGCAAGCCAGTTTTGCACACGCAGAATACTCAGGTTAAACTTGACGAGCCTAGCATATGCAGATATGGCCTCGGAACACTGAGACCGAAAGGTCGAGCGTGAATCATATAGTAGATATGATCAACATAGTGATGTTCACCATTGAAAACTACTCCATTTCACGTGATGATCGGTTATGGTTTAGTTGATTTGGATCACGTGATCACTTAGATGATTAGAGAGATGTCTATCTAAGTGGGAGTTCTTAAGTAATATGATTAATTGAACTTAAATTTATCATGAACTTAGTCCTGGTAGTATTTTGCAAATTATGTTGTAGATCAATAGCTCGCGTTGTTGCTTTCATATGTTTATTTTGATATGTTCCTAGAGAAAACTGTGTTGAAAGATGTTAGTAGCAATGATGCGGATTGGATCCGTGATCTGAGGATTGTCCTCATTGCTGCACAGAAGAATTATGTCCTTGATGCACCGCTAGGTGACGGACCTATTGCAGGAGCAGATGCAGACGTTATGAACGTTTGGCTAGCTCAATATGATGACTACTTGATAGTTTAGTGCACCATGCTTAACGGCTTAGAATCGGGACTTCAAAGACGTTTTGAACGTCATGGGCCATATGAGATGTTCCAGGAGTTGAAGTTAATATTTCAAGCAAATACCCGAGTTGAGAGATATGAAGTCTCCAACAAGTTCTATAGCTAAAAGATGGAGGAGAATTGCTCAACTAGTGAGCATGTGCTCAGATTGTCTGGGTACTACAATCGCTTGAATCAAGTGGGAGTTAATCTTCCAGATAAGATAGTGATTGACAGAGTTCTCTAGTCACCATCACCAAGTTAGTAGAACTTCGTGATGAACTATAGTATGCAAAGGATGACGAAAACGATTCCCGAGCTCTTCGCGATGTTGAAATCAACGAAGGTAGAAATCAAGAAAGAGCATCAAGTGTTGATGATTGACAAGACCACTAGTTTCAAGAAAAGGGCAAAGGGAAAGAAAGGGAACTTCAAGTAGAATGACAAGCAAGTTGTCACTCCCGCGAAGAAGCCCAAAGCTGGACCAAAGCCTGAAACTGAGTGCTTACACTGCAAAGGAAATGGTCACTGGAAACGGAAATGCCCTGAATATTTGGTGGATAAGAAGGATGGCAAAGTGAACAAGGGTATATTTGATATACAGGTTATTGATGTGTGCCTTACTAGTGTTTATAGTAGCCCCTGAGTATTTGATACTTGTTCGGTTGCTAAGATTAGTAACTCGAAACAGGAGTTACATAATAAACAGAGACTAGTTGAGGGGAAGTGACGATGAGTGTTGGAAGTAGTTCCAAGATTGATATGATCATCATCACACACTCCCTATACTTTCGGGATTAGTGTTAAACCTAAATAAATGTTATTTGGCGTTTGCGTTGAGCATGAATATGATTTGATCATGTTTATTGCAATACGGTTATTCATTTAAAGTCAGAGAATAATTGTTGTTCTGTTTACATGAATAAAACCTTCAATGGTCATACACCCAATGAAAATAGTTTGTTGGATCTCGATCGTAGTGATACACATATTCATAATATTGATGCCAAAAGATGCAAAGTTAATAATGATAGTGCAACTTATTTGTGGCACTGCCGTTTGGGTCATATCGGTGTAAAGCGCATGAAGAAACTCCATAAAGATGGATTTTCGGAATCACTTGGTTATGAATCATTTGATGCTTGCGAACCGTGCCTTTTGGGCAAGATGACTAAAACTCCGTTCTCCAGAACAATGGAACGAGCTACTGACTTGTTGGAAATAATACATACTGATGTATGCAGACCAATGAGTATTAAGGCTCGTGGCGGGTATCGTTATTTTCTGACCTTCACAGATGATTTGAGCAGATATGGGTATATCTACTTGATGAAACATAAGTCTGAAATAGTTGAAAGGTTCAAAGAATTTCAGAGTGAAGTGGAAAATCATCGTAACAAGAAAATAAAGTTTCTGCGATCTGATCGTGGAGATGAATATTTGAGTTACGAGTTTGGCCTTCAGTTAAAATAATGTGGAATAGTTTCACAAACTCATGCCACCTGGAACACCACAGCGTAACGGTGTGTCTGAACGTCATAACCGCACTTTATTTGATATGGTGCGATCAATGATGTCTCTTACCGATTTACCAATATCATTTTGGGGTTATGCATTAGAGATAGCTGCATTCACGTTAAAATAGGGCACCATCTAAATCCGTTGAGACGACACCGTATGAACTATGGTTTAGCAATAAACCTAAGCTGTCCTTTCTTAGAGTTTGGGTTGCGATGCTTATGTGAAAAAGTTTCATCCTGATAAGCACAAACCCAAATCGGAGAAATGTGTCTTCATAGGATACCCAAAGGAGACAGTTGGGTACACCTTCTATCACAGATCCGAAGGCAAGACATTCATTGCTAAGAATGGATCCTTTCTAGAGAAGGAGTTTATCTCGAAAGAAGTGAGTGGGAAGAAAGTAAAACTTTATGAGGTAACTATACTTGCTCCCTTATTGGAAAGTTGTTCATCACATAAATATGTTCCTGTGACTCCTACACCAATTAGTGAGGAAGCTAATGATGATGATCATGTAACTTTAGATCAAGTTACTACCGAACCTCGTAGGTCAACCAGAGTGAGATCCGCACCAGATGGTACGGCAATCCTGTTCTGAAAGTCATGTTACTAGACCATGATAAACCTACGAACTATGAGGAAGCGATGATGAGCCCAGATTCCGCGAAATGGCTGGAGGCCATGAAATCCGAGATAGGATCCATGTATGAGAACAAAGTGTGGACTTTGGTGGACTTGCTCGATGATCGGCAAGCCATAGAAAATAAATGGATCTTCAAGAGGAAGACAGACGTTGATAGTAGTGTTACTATCTACAAAGCTCGACTTGTCGCAAAAAGGTTTTCGACAAGTTCAAGGTGTTGACTACAATGAGATTTTCTCACCTATAGCGATGCTTAGGTCTGTCCGAATCATGTTAGCAATTGCCACATTTTATGAAATCTGGCAAATGGATGTCAAAACTGCATTCCTTAATGGTTTTCTTAAAGAAGAGTTGTATATGATGCAACCAGAAGGTTTTGTCAATCCTAAAGGTGCTAACAAAATGTGCAAGCTCCAGCGATCCATCTATGGACTGGTGCAAGCATCTCGGAGTTGGAATATACGCTTTGATAAATTGATCAAAGCATATAGTTTTATACGGACTTGCAGTGAAGCCTGTATTTACAATAAAGTGAGTGGGAGCACTACAGCCTTTCTGATAAGTATATGTGAGTGACATATTGTTGATCAGAAATGATGTAGAATTTTTCTGGAAAGCATAAAGAAGTGTTTGAAAGGAGTTCTTTAAAAGAAAGACCTCAGTAAAGCTACTTACATATTGAGCATCAAGATCTATTGAGATAGATCAAGACGCTTGATAAGATTTTCAATGAGTACATACCTTGACAAGATTTTGAAGTAGTTCAAAATGGAACAGTCAAAGAAAGAGTTCTTGCCTGTGTTGCAAAGGTATGAAATTGAGTAAGACTCAAATCCCGACCACGCAGAAAATAGAAAGAGAATGAAAGTCATTCCCTATGCCTCAGTCATAGGTTCTATAAAAGTATGCCATGCTATGGACCAGACCTATTGTATACTCTGCCCTGGTTTGGCAAGGGAGTACAATAGTGATCTAGGAGTAGATCACTGGACATTGGTCAAAATTATCCTTAGTGGAATAAGGATATGTTTCTCGATTATGGAGGTGACAAGAGGTTCGTCGTAAAGGGTTACGTCGATGCAAGATTTGACACTGATCCAGATGACTCTAAGTCTCAATCTGGATACATATTGAAAGTGGGAGCAATTAGCTAGAGTAGCTCCGTACAGAGCATTGTAGACATAGAATATTTTGCAAAATACATACGGCTCTGAATGTGACAGACCCGTTGACTAAACTTCTCTCACGAGCAAAACATGATCACACCTTAGTACTCTTTGGGTGTTAATCACATAGCAATGTGAACTAGATTATTGACTCTAGTAAACCCTTTGGGTGTTGGTCACATGACGATGTGAACTATGGGTGTTAATCATATACAGATATGAATATTGGTGTTAAATCACATGGCGATGTGAACTAGATTATTGACTCTAGTGCAAGTGGGAGACTGAAGGAAATATGCCCTAGAGGCAATAATAAAGTTATTATTTATTTCCTTATTTCATGATAAATGTTTATTATTCATGCTAGAATTGTATTAACCGGAAACATAATACATGTGTGAATACATAGACAAACATAGTGTCACTAGTATGCCTCTACTTGACTAGCTTGTTAATCAAAGATGGTTAAGTTTCCTAACCATAGACATGAGTTGTCATTTGATTAACGGGATCACATCATTAGGAGAATGATGTGATTGACTTGACCCATTCCGTTAACTTAGAACTTGATCGTTTAGTATGTTGATGTTGCTCTCTTCATGACTTATACATGTTCCTATAACTATGAGATTATGCAACTCCCGTTTACCGGAGGAACACTTTGTGTGCTACCAAACGTCACAACGTAACTGGGTGATTATAAAGGTGCTCTATAGGTGTCTCCGAAGGTACTTGTTGGGTTGGCGTATTTTGAGACTAGGATTTGTCGCTCCGATTGTCGGAGAGGTAACTCTGGGCCCACTCGGTAATGCACATCACTATAAGCCTTGCAAGCATTGTAACTAATGAGTTAGTTGCAGGATGATGTATTACGGAACGAGTAAAGAGACTTGCCGGTAACGAGATTGAATTGGTATTGAGATACCGACGATCGAATCTCGGGCAAGTAACATACCGATGACAAAGGGAACAACGTATGTTGTTATGCGTTTTGACCGATAAAGATCTTCGTAGAATATGTGGGAGCCAATATGAGCATCCAGGTTCCGCTATTGGTTATTGACCAGAGACGTGTCTCGGTCATGTCTACATAGTTCTAGAACCCGTAGGGTCCGCACGCTTAAAGTTCGATGACGGTTATATTATAAGTTTATGTGTTTTGATGTACTGAAGGTAGTTCGGAGTCCCGGATGCGATCGGGGACATGACGAGGAGTCTCGAAATGGTCTAGACATAAAGACAGATATATTGGACGACTATATTCGGACATCGGAAAGGTTCCGAGTGATTCGGGTATTTTTCGGAGTACCGGAGAGTTATGGGAATTCGCGGGGGAGTATATGGGCCTTATTGGGCTTTAGGGAAAAGAGAGAGGGGAGGCTGCATGCCCCCCCCCCAATGCTTAGTCTGAATTGGACTAGGGGGAGGGGCGGCGCCCCCTCCTTCCTTCTCTTCTCTTTTCCCTTTCCTTCTCTCCTACTCCTACTACTTGGAAGGGCTCCTAGTTCTACTAGGAAAAGGGGTATCCTACTCCCGGTGGGAGTAGGACTCCCCTAGGGTGCGCCATAGAGAGGGTCGGCCCTCCCCCTCCTCCACTCCTTTATATACGGGGAGAGGGGTACCCCTTGGAGACACAACAATTGATCCTTAAGATCTCTTACCCGTGTGTGGTGCCCCCCTCCACCATAATCCACCTCGGTAATATCGTAGTGGTGCTTAGGCGAAGCACTACGTCGGTAGAACATCATCATCGTCACCACGCCATCGTGCTCACGGAACTCTCCCTCAAAGCCCGGCTGGATCGGAGTTCAAGGGACGTCATCGAGCTGAACGTGTGCAAGAACTCAGAGGTGTCGTGCGTTCGGTACTTGATCGGTCGGATCGTGAAGACATACGACTACATCAACCACGTTGTGCTAACGCTTCCGCTTTCGGTCTACGAGGGTACGTGGACACACTCTCCCCTCTCGTTTCTATGCATCACCATGATCTTGCATGTGTGTAGGAATTTTTTTGAAATTACTACGTTACCCAACAGTGGCATCCGAGCCTGGTTTTATGCATAGATGTTATATGCACGAGTAGAACACAAGTGAGTTATGGGCGATACAAGTCATACTGCTTACCAGCATGTCATACCTTGGTTCGGCGATATTGTTGGATGAAGCGGCCCGGACCGAGATTACGTGTACGCTTACGCGAGACTGGTTCTACCACGTGCTTTGCACACAGGTGGCTGGCGGGTGTCAGTTTCTCCAACTTTAGTTGAACTGAGTGTGGCTATGCCCGGTCCTTGAGAAGGTTAAAACAGAACTAACTTGACGAACTATCATTGTGGTTTTGATGCATAGGTACGGTTCTTGCTCATCCCGTAGCAGCCACGTAAAACTTGCAACAAAGTAGAGGATGTCTAACTTGTTTTTGCAGGGCATGTTGTGATGTGATATGGTCAAGGCATGATGCTATATTTTATTGTATGAGATGATCATGTTTGTAACCGAGTTATCGGCAACTGGCAACAGCCATATGGTTGTCATTTTATTGTATGCAATGCAATCGCCCTGTAATTGCTTTACTTTATCACTAAGTGGTAGCAATAGTCATAGAAGCAATAGTTGGCGAGACGAAAATGATGCTACGATGGAGATTAAGGTGTTGCGTCGGTGACGATGGTGATCATGACGGTGCTTCGGAGATGGAGATCACAAGCACAAGATGATGATGGTCATATCATATCACTTATATTGATTGCATGTGATGTTTATCTTTTATGCATCTTATCTTGCTTTGATTGACGGTAGCATTATAAGATTATCTCTCACTAAATTTCAAGATAAAAGTGTTCTCCCTGAGTATGCACCGTTGCCAAAGTTCGTCGTGCCTAGACACCACGTGATGATCGGGTGTGATAAGCTCTACGTCCATCTACAATGGGTGCAAGCCAGTTTTGCACACGCAGAATACTCAGGTTAAACTTGACGAGCCTAGCATATGCAGATATGGCCTCGGAACACTGAGACCGAAAGGTCGAGCGTGAATCATATAGTAGATATGATCAACATAGTGATGTTCACCATTGAAAACTACTCCATTTCACGTGATGATCGGTTATGGTTTAGTTGATTTGGATCACGTGATCACTTAGATGATTAGAGAGATGTCATCTAAGTGGGAGTTCTTAATTAATATGATTAATTGAACTTAAATTTATCATGAACTTAGTCCTGGTAGTATTTTGCAAATTATGTTGTAGATCAATAGCTCGCGTTGTTGCTTTCATATGTTTATTTTGATATGTTCCTAGAGAAAACTGTGTTGAAAGATGTTAGTAGCAATAATGCGGATTGGATCCGTGATCTGAGGATTGTCCTCATTGCTGCACAGAAGAATTATGTCCTTGATGCACCGCTAGGTGACAGACCTATTGTAGGAGCAGATGCAAACGTTATGAACGTTTGGCTAGCTCAATATGATGACTACTCGATAGTTTAGTGCACCATGCTTAGCGGCTTAGAATCGGGACTTCAAAGACGTTTTGAACGTCATGGGCCATGAGATGTTCCAGGATTTGAAGTTAATATTTCAAGCAAATACCCGAGTTGAGAGATATGAAGTCTCCAACAAGTTCTATAGCTAAAAGATGGAGGAGAATTGCTCAACTAGTGAGCATGTGCTCAGATTGTCTGGGTACTACAATTGCTTGAATCAAGTGGGAGTTAATCTTCCAGATAAGATAGTGATTGATAGAGTTCTCTAGTCACCATCACCAAGTTAGTAGAACTTCGTGATGAACTATAGTATGCAAAGGATGACGAAAACGATTCCCGAGCTCTTCGCGATGTTGAAATCAACGAAGGTAGAAATCAAGAAAGAGCATCAAGTGTTGATGATTGACAAGACCACTAGTTTCAAGAAAAGGGCAAAGGTAAAGAAAGGGAACTTCAAGTAGAATGACAAGCAAGTTGTCACTCCCGCGGAGAAGCCCAAAGCTGGACAAAAGCCTGAAATTGAGTGCTTACACTGCAAAGGAAATGGTCACTGGAAACGGAAATGCCCTGAATATTTGGTGGATAAGAAGGATGGCAAAGTGAACAAGGGTATATTTGATATACAGGTTATTGATGTGTGCCTTACTAGTGTTTATAGTAGCCCCTAGGTATTTGATACTTGTTCGGTTACTAAGATTAGTAACTCGAAACAGGAGTTACTTAATGAACAAAGACTAGTTGAGGGGAAGTGACGATGAGTGTTCCAAGATTGATATGATCATCATCACACACTCCCTATACTTTCGGGATTAGTGTTAAACCTAAATAAATGTTATTTGGTGTTTGCCTTGAGCATGAATATGATTTGATCATGTTTATTGCAATATGGTTATTCATCTAAAGTCAGAGAATAATTGTTGTTCTGTTTACATGAATAAAACCTTCAATGGTCATACACCCAATGAAAATAGTTTGTTGGATCTCGATCGTAGTGATACACATATTCATAATATTGATGCCAAAAGATGCAAAGTTAATAATGATAGTGCAACTTATTTGTGGCAATGCCGTTTGGGTCATATCGGTATAAAGCGCACGAAGAAACTCCATAAAGATGGATTTTCAGAATCACTTGGTTATGAATCATTTGATGCTTGCGAACCGTGCCTTTTGGGCGAGATGACTAAAACTTCGTTCTTCAAAAAAATGGAACAAGCTACTGACTTGTTGGAAATAATACATATTGATGTATGCAGACCAATGAGTATTAAGGCTCGTGGCGGGTATCGTTATTTTCTGACCTTCACAGATGATTTGAGCAGATATGGGTATATCTGCTTGATCAAACATAAGTCTGAAATAGTTGAAAGGTTCAAAGAATTTCAGAGTGAAGTGGAAAATCATCGTAACAAGAAAATAAAGTTTCTGCAATCTGATCGTGGAGATGAATATTTGAGTTACGAGTTTGGCCTTCAATTAAAACAATGTGGAATAGTTTCACAAACTCATGCCACCTCGAACACCACAGCGTAATGGTGTGTCCGAACATCGTAACCACACTTTATTAGATATGGTGTGATCTATGATGTCCCTTACCAATTTACCATTATCATTTTGGGGTTATGCATTAAATACAACTACATTCACTTTAAATAGGGCACCATCAAAATCCGTTGAGATGACGCCTTATGAACTGTGGTTTGGTAAGAAACCAAAGTTGTTGTTTTTAAAGTTTGGGGCTGCGATGCTTATGTGAAAAAGTTTCAACCTGATAAGCTCGAACCCAAATCGGAGAAGTGTGTCTTCATAGAATACCCAAAGGAAACTGTTGGGTACACCTTCTATCACAGATCTGAAGGCAAGATATTCGTTGCTAAGATGGATCCTTTCTAGAGAAGGAGTTTCGCTCGAAAGAAGTGAGTGGAAGGAAAGTAGAGCTTGATAAGGTAAATGTACCTTCTCCCGAATTGGAAAGTAGTTCATCACAGAAATTAGTTCCAGTGATTCCTACACCAATTAGTGAGGAGCTAATGATGATTATCATGAAACTTCAAAGCAAGTTACTACAGAACCTCATAGGTCTTCCAGAGTACGGTACGCATCAGAGTGGTACGGTAATCCTGTTCGGGAAGTCATGTTACTAGACCATGATAAACCTACGAACTATGAGGAAGCGATGATGAGCCCAGATTCCGTGAAATGGCTGGAGGCCATGAAATCTGAGATAGGATCCATGTATGAGAACAAAGTGTGGACTTTGGTGGACTTGCCCGATGATCGGCAAGCCATAGAAAATAAATGGATGTTCAAGAGGAAGACGGACATTGATAGTAGTGTTACTATCTACAAAGCTGGACTTGTCACAAAAAGGTTTTCAACAAGTTCAAGGTGTTGACTACAATGAGATTTTCCCAACTATAGCGATGCTTAAGTCTGTCTGAATCATGTTAGCAATTGCCACATTTTATGAAATCTGGCAAATGGATGTCAAAACTGCATTCCTTAATGGTTTTCTTAAAGAAGAGTTGTATATGATGCAACCAGAAGGTTTTGTCAATCCTAAAGGTGCTAACAAAATGTGCAAGCTCCAGCAAACCATCTATGGACTGGTCCAAGCATCTCGGAGTTGGAATCTACGCTTTTATAAGTTTATCAAAGCATATAGTTTTATACGGACTTGCAGTGAAGCCTGTATTTACAATAAAGTGAGTGGAAGCACTATAGCCTTTCTGATAAGTATATGTGAGTGACATATTGTTGATCAGAAATGATGTAGAATTTTTCTGGAAAGCATAAAGAAGTGTTTGAAAGGAGTTCTTTAAAAGAAAGACCTCAGTAAAGCTACTTACATATTGAGCATCAAGATCTATTGAGATAGATCAAGACGCTTGATAAGATTTTCAATGAGTACATACCCTGACAAGATTTTGAAGTAGTTCAAAATGGAACAGTCAAAGAAAGAGTTCTTGCCTGTGTTGCAAAGGTGTAAAATTGAGTAAGACTCAAATCCCGACCACGGCAGAAAATAGAAAGAGAATGAAAGGCATTCCATATGCCTCGGTCATAGGTTCTATAAACGTATGCCATGCTATAGACCAGACCTATTGTATACTCTGCCCTGGTTTGGCAAGGGAGTACAATAGTGATCTAGGAGTAGGTCACTGGACATTGGTCAAAATTATCCTTAGTGGAATAAGGGTATGTTTCTCGATTATGGAGGTGACAAGAGGTTCATCGTAAAGGGTTACGTCGATGCAAGTTTCGACACTGATCCAGATGACTCTAAGTCTCAATCTAGATACATATTGAAAGTGGGAGCAATTAGCTAGAGTAGCTCCTTACAAAGCATTGTAGACATAGAATATTTTGCAAAATACATACGGCTCAGAATGTGACAGACCCGTTGACTAAACTTCTCTCATGAGCAAAACATGATCACACCTTAGTACTCTTTGGGTTGTAATCACATAGCAATGTGAACTAGATTATTGACTCTAGTAAACCCTTTGGGTGTTGGTCACGATGTGAACTATGGGTGTTAATCATATACAGATATCAATATTGGTGTTAAATCATATGGCGATGTGAACTAGATTATTGACTCTAGTGCAAGTGGGAGACTGAAGGAAATATGCCCTAGAGGCAATAATAAAGTTATTACTTATTTCCTTATTTGATGATAAATGTTTATTATTCATGCTAGAATTGTATTAACCGGAAACATAATGCATGTGTGAATACATAGACAAACATAGTGTCACTAGTATGCCTCTACTTGACTAGCTCGTTAATCAAAGATGGTTAAGTTTCCTAACCATAGACATAAGTTTTCATTTGATTAACGGGATCACATCATTAGGAGAATGATGTGATTGACTTGACCCATTCCGTTAGCTTGGCACTTGATCGTTTAGTATGTTGCAATTGCTTTCTTCATGACTTATACATGTTCCTATAACTATGAGATTATGCAGCTCCCGTTTATCGGAGGAACACTTTGTGTGCTACCAAACGTCACAACGTAACTTGGTGATTATAAAGGTGCTCTACAGGTGTCTCCGAAGATACTTGTTGGGTTGGCGTATTTCGAGACTAGGATTTGTCACTCTGATTGTCGGAGAGGTAACTCTGGGCCCACTCAGTAATGCACATCACTATAAGCCTTGCAAGCATTGTAACTAATGAGTTAGTTGCAGGATGATGTATTATGGAACGAGTAAAGAGACTTGCCGGTAACGAGATTGAACTTGGTATTGAGATACGGACGATCGAATCTCGGGCAAGTAACATACCGATGACAAAGGGAACAACATATGTTGTTATGCGGTTTGACCGATAAAGATCTTCGTAGAATATGTGGGAGCCAATATGAGCATCCAGGTTCCGCTATTGGTTATTGACCGGAGATGTGTCTCGGTCATGTCTACATAGTTCTCGAACCCGTAGGGTCCGCGCGCTTAAAGTTCGATGATGGTTATATTATAAGTTTATGTGTTTTGATGTACCGAAGGTAGTTCGGAGTCCCAGATGAGATTGGGGACATGACGAGGAGTCTCGAAATGGTCGAGACGTGAAGATCAATATATTGGATGACTATATTCGGACATCGGAAAGGTTCCGAGTGATTCGGGTATTTTTCGGAGTACCGGAGAGTTACGGGAATTCGCCGGGGAGTATATGGGCCTTATTGGGCTTTAGGAAAAAGAGAGAGGGGAGGCTGCGCCCCCCCCCCCCCAAATGCTTAGTCCGAATTGGACTAGGGGGAGGGGCGGCGCGCCCTCCTTCCTTCTCTTCTCTTTTCCCTTTCCTTCTCTCCTATTGGAAGGGCTCCTAGTTCTACTAGGAAAAGAGGAATCCTACTCCCGGTGGGAGTAGGACTCCCCTAGGGCGCGCCATAGAGAGGGCCGACCCTCCCCCTCCTCCACTCCTTTATATACGAGGAGGGGGGTACCCCTTGGAGACACAACAATTGATCCTTGAGATCTCTTAGCCGTGTGCGGTGCCCCCCTCCACCATAATCCACCTCGATAATATCATAGCAGTGCTTAGGCGAAGCCCTGCGTCAGTAGAACATCATCATCATCACCACGTTGTCGTGCTGACAGAACTCTCCCTCAAAGTTCGGCTGGATTGGAGTTCGAGGGATGTCATCGAGTTGAAGGTGTGCAAGAACTCGGAGGTGCCGTACATTCGATACTTGATCGGTCGGATCGTGAAGACGTACGACTACATCAACCGCGTTGTGCTAACACTTCCGCTTTCAGTCTATGAGGGTACGTGGACACACTCTCCCCTCTCGTTGCTATGCATCACCATGATCTTGCGTGTGCGTAGGAAATTTTTTGAAATTACTATGTTACCCAACAGTTGGGACCCTTGGGCTCAAGGGTGGCGCGCTTTGCTGGCGTTGGGCAAGTTGCCCCAGCAAGGCTCTTGCCGGGGCTACAGAGGCCTCCCCGGCAAGGGTCTTGCCGGGGGAGTCCACCTGCCCTCTTGCTCTTTGTGTCTCTGGTCTTGGCGTTGCCTTGGTCATCTTGTGGCCTTGGCTTCCCTCCTCTGCCCTGCTAAGTGTGGCCGTGGGCGCAGCTCTGACTGCCCGTGCACAAGTAAAGGGGTACAAAAGAGAGCCCATACTTTTGTACACCGACAGGGAAGGTTCCGCCATATGTGATTGTTCATGTTGTTCATGTGTGAGTATGTTCATCACATATGTAAGGTGAGCCTAATAGGTTTGTAATGCGTAGACATTTTGTTCCCACAAGTATCTTGATGAAAGCATGTTGATCATGTGAAGTGTAACGATTGGTTACAAATAAAGTTTCTTGTTCCTGTTGTCACATCATAATTTGAGATATCCGTCTAAAAAAATTAGTGTAACATGCCATACCAGGACCACACAAAGGCCGCCACGTTGAGCGTGTGATGTTGCCATGTTATAAAATATATTGTTCCAACCCAGTCATTTTTTTGGTCTAACAGACGCCTGATTCATGTGACTCGTTGAACCGTCGGACGACATCCCAACTGCTCTAGTCGGTTACCTTTTCTGCAAGAGAAATTAACGATCACATTCCATTTACCAAATCCATTTGCATCTTCTTTCTCGACCGTTCCTTGTGGTCCGCCACAAACCCCTACCGCCTCCATGTAGCCATGGACGACAAGAAACTAACAACGGAGACCCACCACATCACTGCCCATGGTACAATCGTGCTGGAGGTGGTGTACACCAACGAGCCAGAGACTATGGAGTGAGTCATCGACATGTGCGAGCAATGGCTAGGAGGAGGGGGACAAGTTCGTCGGCCTCGACCTCGAGTACACACGTAGGAGCAGTTACAGACGACAAGGGGTCGTTGTCGTGCAACTTGCCATGCGCGAGAAAGTACTCGTGTACCACTACTACAGGTCTGAGTGGTGCAAGGCATTGGTTGAATTCCTACAACGTAGAGCAATAACTTTCGCTAGCGTGGATACCAGGGGCGACAAGATCATGCTTGCACGTGCATGGATCAGAATTCCAAACGAGCACCATGTCAACATCCAAAAGCAGATATGTATCAAAGGTGGTGGAGAAAGGGACTCCATGGGTGAACTTGCAACGGCAATCATCGACCCCTCGTATAAGAACATGAAGAAATCATTCCCAAAGGAAAAGCACCAGTACTGGGAGTGAAGGCCGCTTTTCCCCGCTACCTTGAGTATGCAACAAAAGATGGGTATGTTATCTACGAGTTGTATCATACGATCATAATCATGAAGGATGAGCTATGTCACCTTATCCAACCACCATGGAGGGAACGGATGTGCCCCTGTAAGAACAAAGACGAGGGATCTTCGAGCGGCTGGAAGGGAAATTACGGGTGGTGAATTGCTAGAAATTGGATGTGCACATTCAACTAGTAGTATGTTAATTTAGATTGAGAAAATATATGTTCTAACTATGATTGTAGTAGGTCAAAGATGTCGTGTGTATTGTAATACTTATTTACGTTGAACATAGTGGTATAGTGATGTACAAATGCATGGTACTTTATGATGGAAATATGCCCTAGAGGCAATAATAAAATGGTTATTATTATATTTGATAAATCATGATAAAGGTTTATTATTCATGCTAGAATTGTATTGGTCGGAAACTTAAATACATATGTGAATACATAAACAAATATTGTGTCCCTAGTAAGCCTCTACTAGACTAGCTTGTTGATCAAAGATGGTTAAGGTTTCGTAACCATAGACATGTGTTGTCATTTGATAATGGGATCACATCATTAGGAGAATGATGTGATGGACAAGACCCATCCGTTAGCTTAGCATAATGATCGTTCAGTTTATTGCTATTGCTTTCTTCATGTCAAATACTTATTCCTTTGACTATGAGATTATGCAACTCCCCGATACCAGAGGAATACCTTGTGTGCTATCAAACGTCACAACGTAACTGGATGATGATAAAGATGCTCTACAGGTATCTCCGAGGGTGTTTTTTGAGTTGGTATAGATCGAGATTAGAATTTGTCACTCCGAGTATCGGAGAGGTATCTCTGGGCCCTCTCGGTAATACACATCATAAGCCTTGCAAGCAAAGTGACTAACGAGTTAGTTACAGGATGATGTATTACAAAACGAGTAAAGAGACTTGCCGGTAACGAGACTGAACTAGGTATGAAGATATCGATGATCGATTCTCGAGCAAGTAACGTACCAATGGACAAAGGGAATAACGTATGTTGTCATAACGGTTCGACCAATAAAGATCTTCGTAGAATAGAATATGTGGGAGCCAATATGAGCATCCAGGTTCTGCAATTGGTTATTGACCGGAGAGGTGTCTCGGTCATGTCTACATAGTTCTCGAACCCGTAGGGTATGCATGCTTAACGTTCGTTGACGATATAGTATTATATGAGTTATGTGATTTGGTGACCGAATGTTGTTCAGAGTCCCGGATGTGATCATGAACATGACGAGGAGTCTCTAAATGGTCGAGAGGTAAATATTGATATATAGGACAATGGTATTCAGACAACGGAAGTGTTCTGGAGTGTATCGGGTATTTATCGGAGTATCAAAGGGGTTACCGGAACCCCCGGGGGGAAGATATGGGCCATATTGGCCATGAGAGAGGAGCACACCAGCCCACAAGGGGTGGTGCGCCCCCCTATGGTAGGAGACCGAATTGGGAGAAGGAAAAGGGGGGTTCGCCCCCCCCCCCCTTCCTTTCTCTCTTCCCCTTCCCTTTTCTTCTTCGGTGAAAAAAGGAGAGGGGCGCCACTTGGGGAAACCCCAAGTAGGATTCGGATCCTACTTGGGGCGCACCCAGGATGCTCCCTCCTCCCTCCACCTATATATATGTGGGAGGGGGGCGCCTAGCGCACACCCAGACATTATCTTAGCCGTGTGCGGCGCCCCCCTCCAAAGTTTATGCCTCCAGTCATAACTTCGTAGTGCTTAGGCGAAGCCCTGCGGAGATCACTTCACCCTCACCGTCACCACGCCGTCGTGCTGATGGAACTCATCTACTACCTCGACATCTTGCTGGATCAAGAAGGCAAGGGACGTCAGCGAGCTAAACGTGTGCAGAACTCAGAGGTGACGTATGTTCGGTACTCGATCGGTGGATCCGAAGAAAGTTCGACTACATCAACCGCGTTGTGAAACGCTTCCGCTTACGGTCTACGAGGGTATGTAGACACACTCTTCCCCTCGTTGCTATGCATCTCCTAGATAGATCTTGAGTGAGCGTAGGATAATCAACACTTTATGTAAAAATATGTGCTTGTATCCTTGTTAACTTTATGAAAATGCTTTTCGTGAATGGTGTGAACACTTTCAGACATATTTTTAAGGGCTTTCGGAAATAGTGTGAGGACTTTCATAAAATTCATGACCAACTTTTCAAAATAGTTTTAGCAATTTAAGAACTTTGAGTACTTGTTCTGGATATAGTGTGAGCACTATCTAAAGATATGAAAAGTAGGTCGATCATAGTTAGTCATCAGAATTATAAACAGAGATTCTATGCATGGAACGACCACATGGTGTACAGGTTTGGTATTGAGAATCATTTAATTTGTGAACGTAAACTCTTGGTATGTAAAATGTCCTGTATTTTTTTAGCATTGTTCTGACACCGAACGAGTGGTGAACACAAGCATGCAGTTATTTTTGAGAAGTATAAAAAACAAATGGAAGGAATGGACATTCACGTCTTCGTCCTGACGTCAGATCTGTCTTATCCTTCAAACTATTTCGGCAACCTCCTCGTCTTCAACCACGATTTAAGCAGTTGGTAAATCCCCTCTATATTACAACTATTGGAAATACACCCTAGATGTTGGGGAACGTAGTAATTTCAAAATTTTCCTACGATCACGCAAGATCTATCTATGTGATGCATAGCAACAAGAGGGGATAGTGTGTACACGTATCCTCGTAGACCGAAAGCGGAAGCGTTAGTTAACGTTATTGATGTAGTCGAACGTCTTCGCGATCCAACCGATCCAAGTACCGAACGTACGGCACCTCCGCGTTCAGCACACGTTTAGCTCGATGACGTCTCTCGTACTCTTGATCCAGTTAAGGTTGAGGGAGAGTTTCATCAGCACGATGGCGTGGTGACGGTGATGATGAAGTTACCGGTGTAGGGCTTTGCCTAAGCACTACGACGATATGACCGAGGTGTGTAACTGTGGAGGGAGGCACCGCACACGGCTAAACAATGTCAACTTGTGTGTCCTAGGGTGCCCCCCTGCCCCATATATAAAGGAGCAAGGGGGGAGGTCGCCCGGCCCTTGGGGCGCGCCAAGGAGGGGAGGAGTCCTCCTCCTAGTAGAAGTAGGACTCCTCCTTTCCTAGTCCAACTAGGAGGGGGAAGGGGGAAGGAAGGAGAAGGAGAGGGAGAGGGAAAGAGGGGTCGCGCCCCCTCCCCTAATCCAATTCAGACTCCCCTTGGGGGGCGCCACCTCCTGGGCTGCTGCCCTCTCTCTCCCCTAAGGCCCACTAAGGCCCAATACTTCCCCGAGGGGTTCCGGTAACCCCTCCGGCACTCCGGTTTTCTCCGAAATCACCCGGAACACTTCCGGTGTTCGAATATAGCCGTCCAATATATCAATCTTTATGTCTCGACCATTTCGAGACTCCTCTTCATGTCCGCGATCACATCCGGGACTCCAAACTATCTTCGGTACATCAAAACACATAAACTCATAATAACAATCGTCATCGAACGTTAAGCGTGCGGACCCTACGGGTTCGAGAACTATGTAGACATGACCGAGACTCATCTCTGTTCAATAACCAATAGCGGAACCTGGATGCTCATATTGGTTCCTACATATTCTATGAAGATCTTTATCGGTCAAACCGCATAACAACATACATTGTTCCCTTTGTCATCGGTATGTTACTTGCCCGAGATTCGATCGTCGGTATCTCAATACCTAGTTCAATCTCGTTACCAGAAAGTCTCTTTACACGTTCCACAATACTTCATCCCGCAACTAACTCATTAGTCACAATGCTTGCAAGGCTTATAGTGATGAGTATTACCGAGAGGGCCCAGAGATACCTCTCTGAAACACGGAGTGACAAATCCTAATCTCGATCTATGCCAACCCAACAAACACCTTCAGAGACACATGTAGAGCACCTTTATAATCACCCATTTATGTTGTGACATTTGGTAGCACACAAAGTGTTCCTCCAGTATTCGAGAGTTGCATGATCTCATAGTTTGAGGAACTTGTATAAGTCATGAAGAAAGCAGTAGCAATGAAACTGACACGATCATGATGCTAAGCTAACGGATGGGTCATGTCCATCACGTCAATCTCCTAATGATATGATCCCATTCATCAAATGACAACACATGTCTATGATTAGGAAACATAACCATCTTTGATTAACGAGCTAGTCAAGTAGAGGCATACTAGGGACTATAAGTTTTGTCTATGTATTCACACATGTACTAAGTTTCCGGTTAATACAATGCTAGCATGAATAATAAACATTTATCATGAATTAAGGAAATAAATAATAACTTTATTATTGCCTCTAGGGCATATTTCCTTCACTAGAGCCAATAATAAATTGGTTATTACCATATTTCATTGTTCATGATAAACGTCCATTATCCATGCTAGAATTGTATTGACCGGAAACTCAGATACATGTGTGGATACATAGACAACACCGTGTCCCTAGTGAGTCTCTACTAGACTATCTCGTTGATCAAAAGATGGTTAAGGTTTCCTAACCATAGACATGTGTTGTCACTTGATAACGGGATCACATCATTAGGAGAATGATGTGATGGACAAGACCCATCCGTTAGCATAGCATATGATTGTTCAGTTTTTGCTACTACTTTCTTAATGTCAAATACACATTCCTTCGACCATGAGATCATGCAACTCCAGGATACCAGAGGAATACCTTGTGTGCTATCAAACGTCACTTCGTAACTGGGTGATCATAAAGGTGGTCTACAGGTATCTCCGAAGGTGTTTGTTGAGTTGGCGTGAATCAAGATTGGGATTTGTCACTCCGTATGATGGAGAGATATCCCTGGGCCCTCCCGGTAATACGACATCACAAGAAGCTTGCAAGCAAAGTGACTAAGGAGTTACTTACAAGATGATGTATTACGGAACGAGTAAAGGGACTTGCCGGTAACAATATTGAACTAGGTATGGAGATCCGACGATCGAATCTCGGGCAAGTAACATACCAACAGACAAAGGGAACTACGTATGTTGTCATAAAGGTTCGACCGATAAAGATCTTTGTAGAATATGTAGGAACCAATATGGTCATCTAGGTCCCGCTATTGGTTATTGACCGGAGAAGCATCTCGGTCTACATCATTCTCAAACCCGTAGGGTCCGCATGCTCAACATTCATTGATGATATAGCATTATATGAGTTATGTATGTTGGTGACCGAATGTTGCTCGGAGTCCCGGATAAGACCACGGACATGACGAGGAGCTCTGGAGGTAAAGATTGATATATAGGATGACATGGTTGGGCCAAGGGGTAAGGCCCATGGGGCTTTAGATTAGTGCAAAAGGAAGTTTTGTAGAGGTCAGCGACCAGACACCAAGGCCCATGGCGTCTGGTACTGGAAACCGAGAAGGACTCTTCCTTGCATACCAAACCAACTTTGAGGAGGCTCTTTCTCCAAGAAACGACCCCAGGGCTCAACATATAAATAGAGGAGCAAGGCTAGCCCATGGAGGGCACCACGAATTCCCAAGACGTGTGCGGCGCCCCCTATCCCTCTAGTTCTTCCTCCGTCATAGTTTGTGTTGTGCTTGGCGAAGCCCTGCGGAGATTGTTCTTCACCACCATCGTCAGCACGCTGTCGTGCTGCCGGAACTCATCTACTACTTCGTCCCTCTTGCTGGATCAAGAAGGCGAGGACGTCATTGAGTTGAACATGTGCTGAATGCGGAGGTGCCGTACGTACGGTGCTTGATCAGTATGGATCGTGAAGTTGTATGACTATATCAACCGCATTTATAAACGCTTCCGCTTCCACGAGGGTACGTAGACACACTCTCCCCTCTCGTAGCTATACATCTCCATGGATAGATCTTGCGTGTGCGTAGAATTTTTTTGTTTTCCATGCAATGTTCCCCTACAGTGGCATCATGAGTCAGGTCTATGCATAGATGATATGTATGAGTAGAACACAAAGGAGTTGTGGGCGGTGACGTTCATATTGCTTACCACCAATGTATTATTTTGATTCGGCGTTATTGTGGGATGAAGCGGCTAAAACCAACCTTACATGTCCACGTACATGAGACCGGTTCCACCGACTAACATGCAACTTGTCTTGCATAAAGGTGGCTGGCGAGTGTCTGTTTCTCCCACTTTAGTTGAATCTAGTTTGACTACGGCGGTCCTTGCAGAAGGTTAAAAGGCAACTTGATAATCACCGTTGTGGTTTTGCATAGGTAAGAACGGTTCTTGATAGTTGCTCGTAGCAGCCACTAAAACTTGCAACAACAAAGAAGAGGACGTCTAACTTGTTTTTGCAGGGTATGTTGTGATGTGATATGGTCAAGATGTGATTTGATATATGTTGATGTATGAGATGATCATATTTTGTAATAAGTTCACGACTTGCATATCGATGAGTACGACAACCGGTAGGAGTCTTAGGGTTGTATTTAATTTATTGTATGACCTGCGTGTCAATCACTGAAGCACCATGTAATTGCTTTACTTTATCGCTATGCGTTAGCAATAGTTTTAGAAGCAATAGTTGGTGAGACAACCCTGACGCAACGATGGAGATCAAGGTGTCATGCTGGTGATGATGGAGATCATGTCGTTGCTTTGGAGATGGAGACCAAAAGAACAAGATGATGATGGACATATCATGTCACATATTTTCGATTGCATGTGATGTTTATCCTTTATACATCTTATTTTGCTTAGAAGAACTATAGCATTATAAGATGATGCCTTCACTTAATTTCAAGATAAAAGTGTTCTCCCTGAGTATGCACCGTTGCTAAAGTTCGTCGTTTCAAAGCACCTCGTGATGATCAAGTGTGATAGACTCTGCGGTAATGGGATTCTCACGATCAAGACGACGAACAAATACAAGGTTCGTAACTAAATCTGGAGAAATAAGAACATTAGACATAGTGATAGATGTAGATGTGGGAGACGAAGTACGACCAACATGTGTGATAGGTAAAGAGGAACCGTTACCAACGGTGATGGAGTAGGAGTATGAACCTGAGTGAAGGAGGTTAGAGTACCGAGATGAGATGCCATGTGGGCGGTGGCGCCCGAGTCCATGTACCAAGCGGGCGGAGCATGGTCGTCGGCAATCGGCGGGGCAAGCGGAGCCGGCACCGGTCGGCTGCGGCGGCACGGCGAAGTAGGCCGGATGGCCCGCCAGAAAAGCCTGCGACGTGGTGAAGCCGCCGAAGGGCTAAACCAGGGCGGGCGGAGCGTGGCCGCCGGCCATCGCCAGGGCAGGCGGAGCGTGGCTGCCGGCCATTGGCAGGGTCGGCTACATGTGGGTGAAGGGAGCCGGCGCGCCCGCGTACATGTAGCCGAAGAGAGACGCGGCAGAAGACATCATAGCGGTGGCGGCGGCTGTGGGAGGAGGCGCGGCGGCGGCCAGGGAGGATTGGCGGCGGCGTGGTGGGGATGGGCGGCGACGACTGCTGGATGCGGCGGCGGCGGCCCGATGCGACGGCGGCAGCTGGAGGAGGCGGGGTTGGCGCGGCTGCAAGAGGGCAGTGACGATGGGGATGAGCGGCGGCGGCGGCACAGGCGGCGGCGGCTGGAGGAGAAGGAGGTGATGCGGCTGCAGGAGGGAGTACAACGGCGAGGGGGATGAGCAGCGGCGGCGGCACGGACCAGTGGCGGTGGCGGCTAGAGGCGGCGGCTGGAGGAGAGGGAGGTGGCGCGGCTGCAGGAGGGAGTACAGTGGCGAGGGGGATGAGCAGTGGCGGCGGCACGGACCAGCATCGGCGGCTAGAGGCGGCAGCGGCGGCTGGGTGCAACGACGGTGGCTAGGGCAGCGGAAGGCAGGGGATCGACTTGCTATTTGATACCATGTAAGTTAGGAAGAATGGGATTGCATGCATCGATAATTTTATTGATCGTGCACGGGGCACATATACAGATACAAGGGGTGCACCTGATGTCTTGTCTCCCAAGCTACGTACAAGTTACAGAGGGGGAGAGAGACGTGGCAGGTGCAAAATATACAACCTAGACCTATATACATACACGCAGAGAATACATGTTCAACAGTCATGTTCCTAATAGATGTGGTCAAGCCTAGGTATAATGAAGATGGTTTTGTAACATTTGATGATAAAATTGGAGTTTAGGCCTTTGTGAAAGAAACCAACTGCTTAAAGAAGTCAAAATAGGGAAAGGGTCACTTTGGAACTCAAGTTAGTTATAGTGACTAGAGAAGTTATGAGCCAATATATCTGTCAAAAGGTGGTGTCAGCTACAAGAATTATGGCGTGAAGTTTATGTTAGAAAAACAATTTTTATCCAACAGGACAGTGCCAGAACACATGTTCTACCTACTAATGAAGCTTTACTAGAAGCTGTAGCACAAACTGACCTTGATATTCAGTTGATGCAGCAACCTCCAAACTCTTCAGACATGAATACGCTAGACCAGAACTTCTTCTGTTACATTCAATCTCTATATGATTACGGAGGACCTAAGACTATTAGGGAAATAACTACGCAGTTGACAAACTGGCTAGGGTGTTCATAACATTCTAGTCATGCATCGTGGAGGTTATGAAACTTAAAGGAGGCATGAACTACAAGATCCCCCACATGAAAAAAGAGAGACTGCAGAGGGAAGGAAGTCTACCTCCTGCTTTATCTTGTGATGGTGAACTCTATCAAAAAACATTGAAATTTATAGGACAACACTAATTAAGGAAAAAGAAAAAGGAAAGGAAAGGCAGTATGTATGTGGTGTGGTGTGCATCTTGTGTTGTGTATTTATAGGAAAGGAAAAGGAAAAGGAGCTTTATCTTGTGTATTGATGGAGCATGTCTTGTGTATTTGATGGAGTAACTAAGAAGACTAAGAGTATTAAAATAATTAGAGTAATGTGGAGTATGTCAATTGTGTTAAAGTAATTGGAATAATTGGATTAATTTGGATCAATTGAATATTTCAGAATAATTGAATTAGTTTGGATTAATTTGATTAATTTGAAATAATTGGATCGATTGGGATAATTTGGAATATACTGTTATGTCTTGAAAAGAAAAAGAAAGGAAAAAACAGGAGTACACCTAAATCATTTGCACAGCAAGTACTCCACGGCAATTATTTACACAGGAGTACACCTATATTTGTAGAGCAGTACTCCTATATTATTTGCACAGGAGAATTTTAAGGCATCTAAATATTTGCCTAAAATGTTTTTGCACACAAGGAAAACCAAATTGTACACCTATACTTCTCCAGCACAACGAGTACTCCAAGTCTTATACTCCAAATGCTTCGCCTTGTTTTTAGTGGTCTTAGGGCCAGATGGTGGTGCAGCGAATCCTAGCCTTTGCCCGTGGGAGGCCTCCGTTTTTAGACTGCTCACGAAGACGAGACAGTGCAGCGTTTGTAGTCATTGTTCGTTGTATTGCCGTGATTGGGCAGGGACGGTGGGGAGAAATGAGGGCTACGAGGGGAAGGGGACGGGGAGTGGGAGGGGAAAAAAAAGAGGAAGGAAAAGTGTGATAGGGGTTTTCATTAAAAAAAAGGTCCGGTTGGGAGTAGCATTTCTCTTAACCAAATGAGCATGACTTGCCGTCATACTCTGCCAGACCAAGAGAAGATTATTATTCTCAATAACAAAAAGAAAAAAACACAAAGAGAAGGATAAATGGCGTGCGTCTGGAGTTGATAAATTGCAAAGCTTCACGAAAGTACAATGTGAGATTCCTCGGGTTCCGATTCCCAGCTGACAGCAGCCACGGCACAAGTTTCCTCCCGAACAGTACAATTTGTCATCAGGGTCACCAACTTTAGTTTGAAACGCGTGCTATATATAACAGCAGTTCACGGTCAGCACTGCACGGCAGCATAAAGAGAGATTCTTCGAGTCTCAATTAGTAGCAGATAAATTTTCCAATCAGCATCTAGACCAGATAAATCTCAAACCAAGAATCTACTTTACCCGAGACTTTGCCGTGCGCTCATTGGGCTCAATCATATGCGATAAACCGAAGTTCTATCCGCCGCGTCATCGCCTTCTTTCCCTCTTTATAAAAGGCCAGCAAGGAGCTCAAGCTTCTTCCAACGCCACAATGGCTCACAACTTCGTGCCTGATGCATGGGGCTGGATCAGCAGCCTGCCCCCATTCTCCCAGTGGCGCACCAACACCATGTCCCTCTGCATCTGCGCTACGTCTTCACCGTCGGCGTCATCACAGCCGGCATCAATGAGCCTCTCAGCCACCAAATCACCCCCCGCCCAGCCTTCCCACCTCACCTTCTCCATCTCCACAAACTACCGCGAGCCGATCTTCCTGTGGACGTCGAAACCGGTCCACCTGAAAACCAAGGCGCAGCAATCCCTGGACGAGCAAGACATGGTGCAGCTGTTCGTGGACATCGTGAACCAGGTGCTGCGGTACGGGCCGGACAACAGCAGCAAGCCGTCCTTCCGGTTCCCCGGGGCGCAGCACCTCCATGGCGGCAGCTTCAGCAACGCGTTCAACATAGTCTTCTTGTCCCTTGCTTTCCTGGTCTGCATCTACGAGGCGCCCCGCGACCTCCGCCGTGGGTGCCTGGACTCACTGAGGACTCAGCTGACCAGCCCAAAGTGCAGAGGCGCTGCAAAGACCCTCGTCAAAATGCTCGGCACCAACCTCGAGGACCAGTGGATGCAGACGATGAATCTCGCAGTGACCAACTGGATGGTCGAGATGCGCTCCTCGCACCACGCACCCAGGGCAGCGTCACCGCTCTTCTCGTACGCCCTCCAGGCAAGCGGGCTCTGGAAGGTCCAGCTGTACTGCCCAGTGATCGCCATGGGCATGGAGGATCCTGCGGCAGCGGCGGCGCAGGATGAGCGCCTTCTCTTCTCACTCACTTATCAGCAACTTGAAGGCGTGGTCCAGCTAGCCTACAAAACAGTCAGAAGGGATAACTGGATTGATATCGAGGTAAAGGTGGATAACATAAGGTCAGTCGTATTCACATATACAGATTTTACCGAAATAGGCTTACGCCCCGCTATATTGATATAGCAACCACCCGATACAACAATCCGATCCACGCTGGGGCAAACAACACAAGCACGCCCAAAAGAAATAACAAGAGAAAATAAGAGAAGAAATGCCAACAACGCCGGGTCGACGAAAGCTACGGCACACCGCGATCGTTGCGCCCACCGAAGATAACCACCACGCTCCAAAGCCACCGAGTTGCCGTGTACCAAGCACCACCTTCAAGAAGGAATGCGACGATGACGACGCTGCTGCCCGGACGAGTCCTAGGATTTCTCCCGGTACACGGAGGGTAGAGGGGGGAGAGGGTCACCCGACGCCCTTCAAGAAGGATGGTGGCGCCCGCAGGCGTCACCGCGTTGGTGCCGGCAAGACCCGACATGGATTTCTCCCGACCTCTCGCGCCCACCACCCAGGACCAACCTTCGGCTCCACCACACCCGCCGCCCACCAACATGCGCCAACAGTCACGAGGACACCGCCGTCGTCTCACCACGGCCAACGAAGCAAGGCCGGCCGGATCCAAACGAGACACCCGAAGACAAGGACCGGCAGCACCGCAGCCACGAGGGAGGGAACAACCTCCACCGGCTTAGGCGGTAGCAGACCGGGCATAGCAGCAGAGGCACACCAGACCCCCTGTCCGGCCAGGCCCTGCGTGGGCCCGTGAAGCTTCGCCGCCGTGCTGCAGCAGTCGCGGCACAGCAGCCGCCGTCCCTGTCGCGAGGAGCTCGCCGGAAACCACCGGAGAACAGCCCACTGCGGCCACCAGCAGGCCCGCCCCGACCCAGATCAGGCCCGTAGGGCCTAGATCTGGGCCAGCCGAGCGCCGCCGGCCGCCGCAGGCCATGGGCCGTCACCGCCGCCAAGGGGCAACGCCTCCGCATCGCCGCCGTCCAGATCCGCGCCGGAACGCCGCCGGCCGAAGGGCTCCGCCGCCAGGACCGCTCACCCGAGTCGGGGTCCAGCGACGGGTGAAGAAGGAGGGCCGCCACCGCCGGACTGCGGGGCGCCGCGCGGGCAACGCCCGGCCGCGCCCGCCGGCGGCAGCGGCGAGGGGGAAGGGGGGCGGGGACTCGCGGGGAGGGGGAGGGGTGGGGAGCCGCCCCGGTCGCCTCGCTCGGGAGGGCGACGCGGGGGCACGGGGGGGGGGGGGGGGGGGGGTTCCAGAGGCGTTCGTATTCCTAATTTCACAGTCAGATCTGACATATACAGATTTTCATTCTCTTTGTCTCATTAACCACTTCTAAGCACCCCTGACCGCTGTCATCAATACCAAAAAATTAATAGAGAGAACAGCCGAGTTTTGTAGTTGACATTTCCTCAAAGGTCTAACTAACAACTTAGATCCTTGGAAGAGTAGAACTATTTTGTTGATGCCTACAGCAAGGCAACAACATGGTTTAGAAGTTCAAATGCTTGTTGATCTTAGCTGTGACTGGGCCAATGTTTACTCAATCAAAAACATTGAAATCTAACAACTCAATTGTTTCAGTTAAGATACTGCCAACCATAGAAAGCAAATTTCGAATTTCCTCATATATGTGAAGAACACTTACTGTAGCATTCCTCGATATCAGGTGCGACGTGGACCCTTTGGTCTCCGAGACCCTCATGGCGGAGCGCGGATATGGTTCTGAAGAGAAGCATTTCCCATCTCGTGTCATGCTGCAGATCACACCTATGCAACAAACAGATGTACTGTCAGTTTCAGTCAGCAAGTCATCCGACAACCCCACCCACGAGTTCGGTATTGAGAAGGGCTTTGAGGGCTCGTTCGATCCCCCAAACTCATTTGGTCTCAAGGCCTCTGTCGCTGAAAGCCTCACGCTGGCCATGAAACCCTGGAAATTCGAGCAGTCCGTGCACGGAAACACCGCAACCTTGAACTGGTTTCTGCATGACGGCATGAACGGGAGGGAGGTTTGTGCTTCAAAGCCATCCAAGCTTTCGCTGCTTCAGCCGAGGGCTTGGTTCCGTGACAGGTACTCAAATGCGTACCGCCCATTCACAAAGCAGGGCGGAATCATTTTTGCCCGTGATGAGTATGGAGACAGTGTAAACTGGAAGGTCTGTGGTGCAGCATTAGGAAAGACTATGGACTGGGAAATCAGAGGTTGGATTTGGCTAACCTACTGGCCAAACAAACAAAGGACCTCTCACAGTGAGACAAGGTGGCTTGAATTCAGGGAATGTCTGCAACTTCCCCTTACAAAGTTCCCATAGTCTATCTGTAGTATTTCAAATGATGTGTATAGCAGCGTTAGTGGTGTGTGTGCATGTAAGACAGTAAGAGCTATAAATAAATAAATGAAGTTATTATATTGTAGTTTTGCTATACATTTAAGAGATAAGAGAAAGAAATTCCAAACGTGCCTCTTGGAGCAATATAACGCAAGTCCTTTTTGTTTTTGTTTTTTTTTTGGGGGGGGGGGGTGCTAATCACATGTGCCACGTGGAACTATAATGCAACAATTAACTCAACATTCCGTGTATGTACCACTTTATCTCGAGATGACTTGAGTTCAACCAAACAAATAAAGTAACATGGGCAGCAAAGTAAGCTCTTTAAATATGTGGATAGTTTTTACTACACATGAACTCAACATGTAGGGCAACTTCTTCTACCCGTTGGCTTGTAGTAGTATAACAGTTACGCAGTAAGATGAAAACCATAAATGCCTACAAAGTTTTATGCTACAGCCACTATAGCTCTAATATGAAAAGACTCTAAGCCCATCAAATTCCATATATGTACTCTTCATTTACTTACATTTTTTATCAGCATTCAATTCCATAATTATCATGTCGAGAACTTCAACTTTGGAGTAATCATATGTAACTTCACTTTCTTTTTTGAGGGACTATGCAACTTTAACTGTGTAAAGCAGTTTTAAAGCTCTTTTTCTATAAGAAGAAAATAAAAGGAAATGGAAAAAACACTATGATAGGTTCCTCGACATCCATCAGCATGCTTACAAAAACACGAACATTTTTTTCATGGAGGTCAACTGGAACCTGCCTAGACTTGTCGATGCAAAGTCCTCCATGTCACCACTTGGCCATGTGCTGCTGGAGGTGAAGCGGCAGGAGGTGAATGTGCTCCTACACCCTGTAGCGGAGATGCTGAAATATAAACTTGTGATGTTGCTCCGCAAAGATCACCAGGTATGATAGATTATGGCTGGACATAAGGTCCTCCTGGTGAATGAAACAAAGCCATCACTGGTGGTCGTATGGCGGGGCACCTGGTGATGCTGTGGTTTGAGCTGGTGAAGACTTAGGTGGCAGCACCATTGCAGGCCTCTCAGATCTCCCTGCAATGTACAAGGAATAAATAAACAATTACTCTGCATGACCTAAGGATTGAGGAATATTTTATTACTAAATTGCCCTTTATTGCAGAACAATGTAATGCAACCACATAAGGCATTCTGAGAAAGTAACAGAGAAATAACCCGAGAATATCACTCCTCACAGGTTGCGCACATCATAAATTATTACGAACAAAAAAATACACATAATACAGGTAGATGAATCAGACCAGAACAACATGCTCCATTTTATAGGTCCATCAGAAAAAAAGGTGGACTATGGAAGCTCTACATTGAACACAGATCTCAGTATCTCATAGCAAGCAACACGACAGAAATTTGATCTTAGGGCTTCATGCTGAAAGACTAAATACAGACGGAACACTGGAAAAATATGGTTTCTCTACTATGTGCCGTCCACATAATATCCACACTCACCGTGACTACTATACATTTTTTTACAGAAGATCTCTCCCTCCCTTCCCCCCGATTCCCGTCGCGTGTGTGCGTCATCCATCAGAGTGTGCTTTCCACTCAACGTGACTAATACACATTTTTTTACAGAAGATCTCTCCCTCCCTTCCCCCCAATTCCCGTCGGGTGTGTGCGTCATCCATCAGAGTGTGGTTTCCACTCACCGCCCTCACACCTCCTCCCACCCACAGCTATGCGCCGAGCACCATTTTTAGCCCCCCCCCCCACCCCTCCCCGCGCGCGCGCACGGCAGCTCAGACCAAGCGGCGGTATAAATTCCATCCAATTCCAGGCTCACCCCTCCAGAATCACCAAACTCTAGCCAGTTCGGAGGCGGTGGAGCTAGAGTTGGAGCCATGGTGAGGGAGGTTGCTATGTTCTTCCGTCACATTTTTTACATTTCATTTCTTGTATTTGGATGAACATATGAATGAATCAAATTTGGAGTACTAGTATCATAAACCATTTCTAAGTTCCACCTCAAAATTATGAAAAAAAAAAATCACAATCTGAATGGAACCACTACTCTTCTTTCTAAATGTTTCACCACAAAAGAATGTTCTTGACCAAGAACTTACTGAGTGCAATCGATATAATCTCGGATGGAATTCATCCTAAGCATTTCTTGAACAAAAATGTTCTTCAAAAATATCATCAACAAAGATAACAAGGAAAATAATGAAGGATACAATTAAACAGATTACAAACACATATAATTTCGGATGCAACTAAACAAATTAGAACAGAATTCGGATGCAGCTAAAACATTTTCATTTTTGTTCAATAAAATTCTGGTGCCTTTGCCTCTATAGGTATTAAAGTTGCAGCTTGTAAATGTAAGATACACACAAATCTTGGAACATTGTACACTGTTGGATGGTTGGATAACCCCCATGTAGTAGTGGGAAAACCAAACTCCCAGAACACTATCCGTAACTTGATACTAGTAAAGATTAGTTGCATACTTCATCACACAAAAAGAAAGGGAACAACAAAATTAGTTAATACCTTGAGCTGCAGATGATGGTGCAACTTCCCCTAGAAAATCTTGAGCTGGTGATTTGTTTACAGAAGCTTCCTTGTAGCTATCAACAAGTCCCATCTGGCTGTGAGGTAAAGTGGGATCTTCTTTTTGGAGTAATGAGTAATACTTTCTGTTCACATTTTCTATTTCCCGGTAACGCTCTATTTGAAGTTGTGATATCTGTCAAAAAATAGATGTGAAGCCAAAGAACACATGAGAAATCTCACGACTAGCATAAGCAAATGAGCAAAATGCATCAACAGTACTTAAACTTGAGCTGTATGCGCACTTTAGTCACTGTACTTTGAAAACCTCAAGTTATGGTTGCTAAAGACGTTCGAGAGGCCTATCTACGGTCACTGGTTCTGGTACCGTAAGTATTTCGGTGAGTTGGCATACGTATGATATGAGCGGCATTTGACCGTAGGTGGGCTCTTCGAGCATCTTCAGTGACCATAAATTGAGGGTTCCACAATACTACAGTAACCAAAGTGTGCTCATGGAACAAGTTTTGAGTACCATAAATGCATTTTACTCTAACAAATTTACAGTAGAACATAGAAAAAATTAAATGCAAACCTTCTGTTCATGGGCTTCTCTAAGCAAATTGATGTGATGTTTGTACATTTTCGACATATCTTCCTGTGGCTGGTCACTAGCAGATAGGACTTGGTTGAGCTCTTCCTCGAAAAAAAGGAGTTGGCTGAGCTGCTCAGGACCAGGTGATGTATTTGGCTGAAATCCTGTTTGGCTCCTGCCTTCAGAGTGTGCTCTTTCAAGAGGGACATGATGCATTACGGTTGATGATTGCATTTCAGGGTGCAAATTCTGAAGTGCCCTGGTGCCTAATGTACTTGTTCCTTCTGCTTCTGCAGGCCGATCATGTACTGTGGCTGATTGTTGTATTTCAGACTGCAGCTGATCAGTTGTCACCATGCCCAAAGTGCCTGCTGGTTCTTCTCCTGCGTGCAGATCCAATGAAGGTTCTACACTTTGACGAGCATTCATACTTCCTAGCAAAGGCATGCCAGACAGATCAGTCTTTTCAAATAAAACATCCTGCATTGAGGTTGATGGTTGCATTTCAGGCTGCGAACCGTGGGCTGCTAATGCGCCCAGTATACCTCCCCATTCTGCCTCTGTAGGTTGATACTGCATTGACTGTAAACATGTCGTGGCCTCCATGCCAGGAATACCTGCTGGCACTGCTTCTGCAGGTGGATGGGGCAAGGTTGCTAAACTTTGTTGGGCAGGCAGAGTTCTCAATTGTTGCATATGCATGCTCGATCCACATATCTGAGTTGCTCCAATTCTCAGGATTTGTTTATGCTGTGAGTGTGTCACTAAATTTGATATCTCAGCTTGTTGCTTATGAATGATATTATTTTCTCTCAAAGAGAAGACATCATCCACTAAATCAATTCTTCTCTCCACAGCCATGTTGGGAAATACATCAACTGACACATGGCATTCTCTTTGCTGTGTGACAGACACATGACATTCTCTTTGCTGTGTGACTGACACATTGGTAGCTTCATCAGTTTCTTCGGCAGCAACTTGGGCTGGTTCTTCTATGTTCTGTAGCATTCCATTGATTGACTGTGTTAGCTCAGATATATAGCTCCAACAAGGAGATTTTCCATCCAGTAAATTTAACCAAAATACAGATGGATCCCCATCCAGCATAGACATTCCCTCCTTTTCACCAATTACAGTAATGCTTCTTGAATAAAACTCCCCACTCATATTAGCTTTCGATATGTACACACTGTTTATTTTGGAGCTGTCTTCTGTATTTGTGGGTAATTTTGTTACGAACTCTAATATCACTTCATCCATAAAACTGGTGCCCCTTTCAGAATGCTTGCTTAAATACCTATCTTGCATAAGCTCATCAAATCTGGTGAAGAGAAATTGTGCACCCCAACTGAGTAAGGAATGGCTTGAAGTGTGCATTACATCCTGGATGTTATTATCAATAAGCCTGCCCTGCTTTGCAAGCACAAAGCTGTTCTCCTCAACTGTGAAAGGAGTATACAATCGGAAAATGCTCACATACTTAAGTTGTGACTCTATGTTGATTCTTTGAAGAGCTTTCAGGTCATTAGATGGGTTCCAGTCGCTGCTATATATGATGACTGCATCAACTGATAGTAGCTTAATGCTTGGGAGGCATGCACGACTTTCAATCAGTAAAACAAATCTCCCCTTGGTCTTGTCATTGAACATATCAATTGCCGCCTGTTTACTTGACATCACCGCACCACATTTGACACGTTCATAAGACTCAGGGCCAAATCTATGACACACAACACCTTCCAGAATGTCACCCATTGGGTTTGCACCTGCTCCACCAGACTGCCATAGTACAAAAAAAGTATTAAAAGCACAATGAGCTCAGAGAAAATAAGGTTTGTCATTGAAGTCGCAGATTAAAGATGAACATCAAGAGAATAATTCAAAAAAGAAATGAGAACATTGACAGATACTTAAGGGGTCAAGTTCACACCAGTATGTAAAGAGTGCCTATACACAGCGAGAGGAAACCATTCAAGTGTGTATCACATAAAATAAATAGGGAGGTCAGATATTGTGTACATTATTCTTTTCTTTTTCTTTTTGAATTGATTGTATACATTATTCTTGCCAAAGAATCGCCCATCATATAGGACATAAGTAAAGGAGGGCAGTGCTTGAGTATCTCACCTGAAAAAGAACAATGACTCTCAACCTCCTGTTGCTGATCTCTTTAAGCATTTTGTCAAGAAGTAGTAGCTTGCCGCTTGCATGCACTCCAATATCTACTGTTTCAGTCATATCAGGATTGTTGACAGGTGAAGCTTCCAGACATTCACGGAGGTAAGGGTGATTACAGCACTGTTACATAACGATAATAACAGATCAAAGTTAGTGACAGTGTCAATACGGTACCTTCACAGAAAAAGGTAGCAATGTAGATAGCATAAAGGTTGTCTATTTATTGCCATGCAAGCATGAATCGTTGCAAAGCTAACCTTTGAGAGAGACAAGAGAATGTCCCGAAGAGCTTCAACACTATTAGCTTTCTTCCTAGACTGGAGGACAGATGAATTTGAAAGCAGAATGGAACAATAGACACCTAGCTGCACTTGTGAAATGTAAGCAGGAACCCAGTGCTCTAGAAATTTTGAAGAATCTTCTTTGCGCTCATATGCAATATGATGTGCAAATCTTCTTTTTAACATCTCAAGGGCATCAGCAGTGTCAACATAGCCACTATTATCTTTCTGTCCTGATTTAAGGAAAGCTAGCATGTCCATGTACTCAGGGATATCCTGCAAAACAGCAAGATTTGGCAAGGCTTGTTTGCAGTACAGAAACAACCATACAGAGCAGAGCTGTTGATAAGTACCTCAATTGGGGAGCTCACAAGCAACACTCTAAAACCAGTACAAAGTTGCTTCAGCTGTTCCAGATATTTTAGAGCCAAGTGTTGATAATAATCAACTATGATTGCCTCCCAACCAATACGTGCAATAGGCTCAATGTCCTGTGTTATGGGGCAGAGAGATCACAATTAAATGGAAACATAAACTTAAAAGATGAGCTACAGCCTAGAGGACCAGTAATGACAACAACAATATGATATGAAGGTGCAATTTCTACGGTCTTAATGTGTAAGCAGCACTACTAATTGTGCTAAGAACAACAGAGGACTCTTAGGACTTGCCTCTAAGATAGCCTCAGGATGGGATAAGAGAACTTGTGACGTTATGTGGCTTCCATTCTCGTTGAACTCCTGAGCTTGAATCAACTTGAGCATGTCTGCCCGCCCATCATGCACAACAACATTGATATGTGGTGCTAATTTATTGAACTGAACCTCCCATAAGGAGAGAGAAGCAGTAGTAGTGACAATCAGAAAAGGTTGGCGAGCATCAGCCAACACAACCATTGAGAATAAGATGGTCTTTAATATATGTTCCTGCATGATAGCGTTGATAAATGAATTAAAAACTGTTCGTTTTGGGTAAAATTTGCCACAGCTCAACTTAGGAAATGTGTGGCTTGCCACAGAAGTGAAAAGAATGAAGCTACAGAGTTGCAAAAGTTGGGAAAAGTGTGGCTGCCATTTTTTGTGTAAGATTGTACATCTCACCATGCAAATTTCTGAAACTACTTATTTTAGGGGATTTCTAGAACTACAAAACAAGAATTCAGGTGGAAAGCTCAGAAAGAAGAACAAAGCCTCTTCTTTTGTCAGAAGTACCTTTTTGTGTAAGACTGAAATACTACGTAGTTCCTACCTTATCATCAACAAGAACAGAGCCATGAGATTTAGACCAGGACTCCAGGAGCTTGTTGGCAGAATATAAATGGTCATTGTCAAAATCAGGATGGTACCCATCTGGCAGTCTCTGAAGTTTCTGAACCGGGCATTGCTTAACCTGTAAAGTCCAGTAATTATATGTACAAAAAACATTAGTCTTATTTTACAGATTGTGTTAAGGAGAAAAAAAGGGCAGTTCCACAAACATGCATCAGTCTTCACCACACATACATAACAAACAGAGTAAGAACGGACTCACAAACATGCATCAGTCAATGTTGTGATAATTCAACAACGATACGAGGAATTCACGTGTGAAAGAAAAAATATGGTGCAGTGAATGTACTTAGCAGTTAGCAGACCAGTTACACTAATTTTATGTTTTTAAAGTTCCAATGACTAGTACAACCACATCTTAAACAGGCATGGAATCTAATTATCACAAGATGACATACTAACATGTAGGTAACACAAATACCATAATGGTTATGCTTTATAGCATAGAGATTAAGTCCACTTTACAACCCCCAACTAACCACATGTAGGTAACACAAAGCAGCCATCTATTTCCACTTTAAACCAACGTTAACTTATCCCCCCCCCCACTCCCCCTCAACTCGATAACCGGTTAGAATACAACCTCGAACTGTCGATATCAGTTAAATTACCGCCCTAAAATGATTGGTTGGTGGTTCTGCGTGACTTGAAATCCAATTTGAGTATTTGACTAGTCAGAGCTGATGTGGCATCCACTTGAGCACCAGCATGTCCGTTGTATGCTCACCAGAAGGTTTTGGTGTCAGATTTTGTTCTGCTTTCCGGTTTGGTAGTTCCGGGGGTACATTAAACCATCTGGTTAGTTGGTTGTAAAGTGGACTTATCACTTATAGCATATCACGAAGATGTAATTCACATAATGAACTATAAAACTAAAAACTTACAAAGAGTAACAGCATATATCACAAAAGTTACTATGTCCTGTTACGCCTTTGTTTTTGTGGAAGTAGATGGCTGCTCTGGTGCTTCACGGTTGTTCTCGTATTTCTTTTTAAGTTCATCAGCCTCAAACGTATATAAAACAGGGTAATGTTTCACCAGACAGGATCACCTTTAATTGTCTCGAAGCTGGATGTTCTTTCTGAATGCTAATGGGTCCGCCATCTCCAAGCATGCTCTTGTGCTAACACAACATCAAAATAGTATTATGATAGAAAATGTAAAACCCCACTTCCATTTTTGGACAATGGGGATACATCTCCGGTCTCTACACGCCAGAGAATGGACACAACACACAACCATGAACCCAACTCACGTTGATGCATAAAAATGAGAGAACACATGGTGAATAAAGGATAGGGGACAAGGGAGCAGATGTAAGTTGGAAGTTGCTGAAGGAAACAACGTCTAACTATATTATACTTCAGAGTGATACCTGTTCGGAATAAATAGTTGGAATCGGCTCACTTCTTAACGATGATGAACTACTTTGTCTGCAAAATAAGGTTAACACAGAATAAACATGTATTTCAAGTGCATGGTCAATATCAAATAAACAGCAACACAGTGACGAATAAAGCACCTTGTATGGCCAGTGGATTGACCTCTGTCTTCCACTGCGAGGCTGCTTTCAGCCACTCTGTTTTGTGGGCACAGATCAGTAAGTTTGTGTGGCTGCACCTGCAACGATCGACAAGAAAGAAGTTAGTCTTTACCATTGTTTTTAAATGGTCCTAGAGGACAAGGGCACTGACTGCTGTGTAGCGGCTGCTGCAGTGCCGCTATAGCCTTCCAAGCTTTGGCTGCTTCCTGCAGATTCCATGACAGGTACTCAAATGTGTACCGTCCATTCACCAAACAGGATGGCGTCATGTTTGTCCGCGATGTGCACAGAGACAATTTCTGATGAAAGGTCTGCCGTGAAGCACTCAGAATGACTATGGACTGGATATCCCAGTCGAGATTTGATTAACCTACTGGCTTAACACACAAAGGACCTCTTACAGTAAGACACGACGGCTTGAATGCAGCGTGCATGCAACTTTTCGTTGCAAAGTTCCATAACAATTATGTACTACTTCCAATGATTGAATGGCAGTAGTAGTGGAATGCTACTAACTACTAACAGTTTACTGAACTTTCTACAGTAATTCAATATATAGTAACACCTGCAGAAATATGACTTCCTAATATGCCTCAATTTAATGCCAACCCTAAGCGCTATCCCGAGTTCCTACCAGCCATTTTCAAGAGCTAACTCGAGTTCAGCCAAACAAATAAGACAAGATATCAACAGAGTAAGCTCATTAAATATGGACTCAACTTTTACCATAGTACATGAACTCAACGCACAGGACAACTTCTTGTACCCGTTGACTTATGGTATAAAGCTATTCTCTCCAGTAAGATGAAAACCATAAGTGACTACAAAGCTTCGGGTTGCAGATAATTTGAAGTATTTCCTAGCAGCTAGAATGAAAGTTATCCCTATTGCTCCGCATGACTACAACCCTCATAGCTAAAACCCTAATATGAGAAAAGACTAAACCCATCATCACCATCTTGGTACTCTTCATGTGCTTCCATTTTTACATCAGCACTCAATTCCACAATTATCATGTCAAGAACTTCCTCGACGTTGAAGTAATCATAACTTACATTCGCTTCTTTATGTAAAGCCTTCCCTTTTGGTTGGGATACTTCCAGGGTCTTGTGCTCCTCATGGGTACTTCTCAAATCATTGCTCACTTCTTTTTTCACCTTATGTGCCACGGTCCCTGCAGACTCAGACTCATCCTTCCCATCAGAAGGATGTGATGCGGCAGTTGCCCCATTAGACATCAGCAATGGAGGTGCCAGCGTGCAACCAGAGCTGGCATCTGGGGACTGCTCTGAGAAGTTGACACGTGCTTTGGCGCCATACATTGCCCTTGCCGCATCATCATATGCACGTGCAGCTTCGACTGCGGTAGGGAATGAACCAAGCCACAGCCGGTTGCCACGGTTGGGCTCACGGATCTCAGCAACCCATTTGCCCCACGTCCTCTGCCTCACACCGCGGTAAGCGCAGTTTGAATTCTCTGGACCTCCTTTCCCTGCCATGCACCCTTTCTTGGAACCCTTGGCCGGTGCTTTCCGGGATCCATTCTCTTGCAGGAGCTTCTGGTTTTCCTCCTTCCACTTCTTGATGGTTTCAGCAACCGAATCAGGACCAGTGCTTCTCCTGCGCACTTTCTTCTTCCTGGTCATCAAGGCAATCCATATCACAAGGTGAAACCACGTTGAAACAAAAAACATAAGCAGTCAGAGTCATATAAATCTTTCTCAGAGAAAAAAAAGTCGTATAAATCTAAAACAAACCAAAGCAGGGCTATCCTTGTTTCCTTGGTGGAAAAAAGTCAAGGAGATTATTATCACTCGGGTTGGGTACCAACCGCAATCGAGCCCCGAAGATATATTTTTATGATGCTGTGCACCAGCAATCGTACCGCCATGGCATGGGCAACCCCGGACCACCGCCATGGGCATGGCGCCGCATGGGGAACTTCTGCATCCAATTCAGAGGACGGCGCCGCCTCACCCGACCTAACACCGACAGTTCGCCACGCACCGCTCTAAATCTCGGCGAACTCCAATCCCCGACCGAGAAGGCGGAGGAAACCATAATTCTATAGCCGGCGGAAACCCGGTGAACCGAACTGAAGGGCAGCCGCCGACCTAGGGCGACCACCGCCGACCTACGACTAGTCCGACACGCGCCGCGGTAACAGGAAACGAGCAGCGGATAGCTGCTTTAGATGGGCATGTTTCACAGTACCGACCAACCGCGGAAGCACGCGCAAATTCCATGTCGCGGCGACGGCGCGCCGCCGCCGCCTCAGCAATGCCCATAGATTCGAGAGAAACGCGGCGGGGATAGAGGTGGAGGTGGAGAGGGTGGTTCCGACGCTCACCTTTCCTGCCCGGGGCAGTCTCCTTCCCGCTTGCTACCCCCGGTCTCCATCGAGCGAGAAGAGGGACGAGAGAGATCTCCTCTCGCTTCGGCTGCTCTCCCCTCGCCGCCTCCGCGGCCTCTCCCTTATCCCGGCGGCGCCACCAACCAGATCTCCCGTGGCCGGCCGGCGGTGGCACCCGCGCCGGATCTCTCCCCGCCTCGCCTCGCCTCGCCTCAGCTCCGCATGCAGCCCGCGCTGTCGGCCGGTGTCGGTCGGTGCTCCCCGCTCTCCCACCCCGCTGCCGCCGCCTTGGTTTTGACGTGGGGTGCGGGGGCAGGGGCGGGGGGTGGGGTGGGGTGGGGTGGGTCAACACGAGTGGCACGGCCGTCACCCGCTCTCTCCCCGCGTTTTAACTGGGGCGGTGCCTGTGCTGCGCTGGCCGCCTCTACAGCACAGCGGTGGCTCTCCTCCCGTGCCAGTATGCCACCACGGCCAGTAAAGGCAAGTCGTAACCTGCTTGCAGGCAGCCTTCCAAACGGACGGACACGCCGACTCGATCCCCCCTGGATTCGCTGCGATATAGGAGTATCACCGTCGGGCGCCGATTTCAAATTTCGTTTCCGCCGTTTTCCTTTTGATGAAAAGAGGGAGCGGGAGAGGCTGATCTCAACATTTTTCGTGTGATGTTGCCACTATGTAGGGTTTGTTTGGAATGCTGTCTGGAGCTGCCCTATCAATTTTCGGCATCGGTGCACGTGGACCTCCGCCGACTTTTCAGTAGTTGGTTCAGCTTTTACGCCACGTGTGTCGGTGAAACCGATGATGTAAATTCCTTCGTCAAATTATTGGCGCGCCCGAGTTTGTGGGGTTGGCGTGGGCGCCGATCCAAATAGACACGTATCTTTCTTCCCGCCGAGGGAAGGCGGGCGGGAAAAGGTGACGTTGAAAATGGACAAGAGCATCGCTGGCAGTTGTCTTGATGTCAACAGATAGACACGCGGGGTTGCCGTTTGAGACCCCACGGTAGACGTCACACGTGGCTCTTGTTCGAGATCTCGTGATATAGACACGAGAGTATGTGCCTCGCTCTTGTGAGGATGTGAGCTCCCCGATAGATGTAGGGCCTACTCGGTACGTTGTCATTATCTAGATGATGTTTGATCATTAAACCTGGAAAGGGTATTTTTTTTCTATGAAAATACTAACTGGCCCAATTCTTGATAGGTACTCCCTTTTATAGTGATCTAAACGCTCTTATATTACTTTGCAGAGGGATTACTTATTAGGGGGGGAGGGCAACCACCGAATGAGCAATGATCTCTCGGTCCCACTTGATTCCTTCCTCGTGGGATGTTTTCTATTTACATTCCCCGCCTCTTAGAAAGAGCCACTGAACAATCGAACCAGACAAGTGCATGTAGCTCGACTGCATGGGTATAGTGTTCGGACGATCTATCTTGGCATGGCTGGTACCATGGTCAAAGTGGGCTTGTGAAAATCAGGTCTCTCCACACCATTTTTTCAGCATGGACCGGGAGCATGGGCGAACGTTTGAACCTCCACCAACTTTTCGATCGTCGGTTCAATTTCTACACACTACGTGTTGGCGAAACCAAGGATCTGAATTCCTCCTTGAAATTATTGGCACATCCATTTTTTGCGGGGGCGTTGTCAGCGTCATCCAAACAGACCTGTATCCTCTTCTCGTCGTGAGGAGACGGGGCGGAAAAAGGTGACATTGGGAATGGACACAACATCGGCATCAGTTGTCTTGTTGTCAAGAGATATGCACTAAGGCTTTCGTCTGATATCCAGTGGTGCATGACACGTGAGGCTCTTGTTTGAGGTCTCATGGTAGATGTAAGTGTACGTAGGTATAGTGTTCGGACGATCTATCTTGGCATGATTAGTATTGGTGCCATGGCCAGAGTGGGTTCATGATGAAATTAGGCATCTCCTTGCGAGGACATAAAAGATATGACCGTTTTTTGGCATTTTAAGATCTTGAGTTTTCTCGATGCTCATGTGGGATCACCTAATATAGAAATACATCACATGAGCACTTCACATCGTGAATTGGAACTTCGTTATATCATCACACGGTTTGTGTCAGATGGATATGTCTGGCCTTCAAAGAGAACCATTTGTAACTGAAGCAACGACAGAAGCAAAACGATGACAACAACATATTCCGCTAAAGAGGTTCAAAACACTGCCACCACTAAGCATCTATTTCCCCGTCCACTCATAGTGCAGATGCATAAGTTATGCTTCTAGTGGGGAACATTTCCACCTCCCCGCCATCTCGCTATATTGAGAAATTATTTTGAAGCCCTACAAAGTTGAAAGTAGATGCAATTTATGTGCCTGAGCGCACATCATCTCGTGAAAGTCATTTTAGGGTTTGAGGATATCTACATATATGATGAGACACAAGTGTTCATAAACCACCATAAATAGAACTGCATTGGTCGGACATTCTTTTTATCATGCAACACATGGGCACACCATACACATTGTTTTAAGTCTTGTCTCGGGAACAACCAATGAGAATGTCACACAATATACCCATATAATAAGCTATACTTATATGTGAAAGCATTCATGGCTCCCTTCGTCCCTTTGTAGACAGTATTACGTAATTACTAGGCATGCGGAGAAGATCAATGTAAACTTTTTCATCATCGAGAGAGGACACGCGAGACTAATATATCCAAAGGGTCAGTTGCTTTTTCCGCTTTCCCTTTGATATGGCATGTCATCTGAGAAATTGTTCGATATTTTCTCGATGTCCTAGATAACCATATGATATGAAGTACGTACGAAAATTATAACTATCACAATGTTGCTTCATTGTGTCGTCGCTCTTTTTGTGACAAGTGGATGTACTTAACATACGAATATAACCACATATGTAGTTGCGGTCGCTATAACAAAAAATGTTCCAACAACCTCTCCCGTCGCCCGTGTGGTCAAGCTGCCATCAACATTAAACATGATTTGTCCATCCATTGGTAGTGCGTCCACATGAACTATATTTATGGTCAAAGAACTTCCAGCATCAAACCTCTTGGTTGATAGTATGTATGGAGTACATTTTTTGTGCATTGGTTATGAAAGTTAAACCTTGACATGCATCATATTGCATAGCATATATAATAGCTTACATGGTTCCAAGTGAACCATAATTGACATGCACTAGATTGTAGCAACCTTAGTTGCACACTTAAACCGACATGCCATATATGCATAGGATTTGAGTACAGTTACATGTACGACGAGGCACGAGCAACCATAATCACAACGAGAAGATTGCATTGACCAACCTTTACACTCCACAACTGACATATGCCATTAAATAGTCCCCTTTCCACTATTGCATCACCAGCTATTCACAGGAATGTAAGGAGTTCACTTGTATAAGCTGTAATCATTGCGGAAGCACGTGTAACTCCCGACACCCCTTTAATACGATTTGTTCCGCGAGATTGGCGCGTCGGGGGGTTGGTGGACCCCAACAACTGTTATATTTTCCACTTGAAAGGTGATTGTCGGTTAACAAGGGTTTTTATAACCCAAAAGGGAACAAGGGGTATGCAGTGAGAGAAGAGCGGTACTCAAGAGTACATCGCGAGGTAGTAGATGGCAACAAAGAGTGGAGTTACATCAATCGATGTTGGAGGAGTGGAGAGACCCGACGGCTCCAAAGTTTTGCACCTTGAGCGCACCTAGGCAAGATGCTAACGTCGTCAAGCCTAGTAGAGTTGAAAATGAGGTCGTTCATGGCTTTTTCCAAAGGTGTCAGGGCATCGTAGCAAAGATTGCAAGGCCACGGGCCATTAGTTCACTGTCGGATGAGCTAAATCCCCAAAATGATCCAATGTCATCGGACATGGCAAATCATCCAATCCAACTTCAAACATGCACAAAACAAGGGCACCGCAGAACAAGTGGTCACGAGTCTCAATTGCTCTACATCCCTCATAGGGCTTAGTGTGTGGGTGGGTAGGTGCGAGGCCATTATTGAAGAACAACACAATCCATGTGTTGAGTTTGATATGACGAGAAGGGCGAAGATCTTAATCCTGGATGAGAGTCATGACCACGAAATGGAGGCACGGGCTTCCATCACACCGTGCGAAGAGAGCACATGATATATTGCCGATAGTTGAAGGCGGTATCGTCTCCCAAAGCCATAGTGTGAATGTCCATGTCGTCCAAAACCGAGGTTTCAGAAACCAATCATACTAGTTTCTTAGTCATAGCCAACACTCAAGCTCTTGTCTGGATGGTTGCTAATAATTCGGCATGCCCGTAGCCTCTAACAGACTCTAGTTAACTTTTCTTGCCAACATTTGGCCACAGCAAACGGGCAACTATACTTTAACCAAAATATTGGCTAGCCAATTTTTTGTCTCTTGGGTTGTTGCAGTACACGGTAGTTGCTGTAGCTATTTTAGCTACAAGGTTGGATGGAGGATGGGTAGATCCTGACTACAACACTGGTTGACCTACTAAGTTTGCCACACTTTACCACACCATGAGTTACGCAAGTTTGTTTGAGCTGACCCTCTGTTTGCCTTACAACCACACTTGTGTCAATTCTTTCCATGCAAACTACACCACACATGTCATTGACTCAGAAAAATAAGGCAAGTCTATCTCATATATGGCAAAGTGTGATGTCTATTTTACTCGTGTAAGTTGTGTGTCAAGAAATTGTGGAGTATATGAACCAAATATGCCCATCAACCTTTCATGACAATTTTCATCGTAGATTTACCCAACAACCACAATATAAGCAAACAATGGTTGGATGGTTAGAAGGACCGTGCTACTCCAACCCACAATTATTCAAGTCGTTTTTCTGAATTTATTTTAGCCTTCCGGCGATGTGTGTTCAGTGAGAGGGGGCGTTCCCATCGACTGCGGAGACGTCCATGGCGATTTCGTCAATCTCAAGATAATGTGTCGGCTCAGTCTCTCGAACGTGCTCCTAGAGATAAGGGGTACGTGTTAGCGTTCATAAGGCGTGCGTACGTGCAGTCTGCGTCTGTATTGTATTGAAAAAACAATTACAACAACGACGTATTTTCACATATCGTTCTAGGTAAAGAAAAATAATAATAATAAAAGTAAAGAAAAATATCCTCACCATCCGTTGACGGAAGGATGCGCGACGCCGTCATCAATCTTGTGCACTTCCGCGGCCATCAATGCCTGCGCTATCTGCCTAGCGGAGTAGGCAACGATCTAGCTGGCGTGCGGTTGGTGAGCATGTCCAGGTGTGGACACCACAAGAGGCCGGCGAGGCGGTGACCTGACACCTGTCTGTAGCCAGCCGCCGCCACAGTTCCCTCCCCTCCTCCTCCAAGCGGCGGCGTGCGGGCTAGGCCAGGCTCACGACCCGACCGACCGGGCTGGACACCCCGCTGTCCGCCCATGGGGACGGCAGGGCCAGGCCCAAGCCCACTCCCGGGCCCGCCGAGACGAAAAAAAAGGGAGGGAGCGAGCGCACTGCGCGCCGCCTGGCCATTTCGCACCACGCTTCCCTCGCCTCGTCCGATTTCGAAAAGAGTTTCGTCCCCAATTTCCTTTCACTCGGATTTCACCGAGCCAGCGAGAGCCCCCCCGCCGAGGCCCGGCGAGAGACGGCCGCCGAGATGCCGGGGAGGTGGCGGGTCTGGGGCCAGCCTGACGGCCGCCTCGTCTGGATCCCCGCCCCCGAGCCCGACGCGCCGCCGCCGCCCGCCGCGGCTCCGCCTCCCCTGCCGCCGGGGCGCGGTGCGGGGCTGGCCGCCGCTTCATCCGAGGACGCGCTGGCCAAAGGTACGGCCCCATCGTTCTCCCACCTCGGCGCGGATTATTCCGTCGTACAAATGGTGCTGGATAGTGGACACTGACTGCCCCCTTTCCTGTCTCCGCGTTTCTCCCATCCGAAACCCTAGGCCGGGGCGCTGCCGACGGGTGCCGCGTCGAGTCCATGGCCGACCTCTTCGTGCAAGGTATCTATCTCCTCCCTTCATCTCTTCTCTATTTGGCCCGGTCAGAGTGAGCTCGCGCGTGCATTCCTGCCTACTGAAATGGTTGCGCGCATGCTTTTAATGTAACGTTTGAACGCAAACGATTCTGTTTAGCTGGTGACTGGCTTTTTGTTACTGATGGAACCTGCAGCGCGGAACACGCTGCTCGAAGGTGATGGGATGTCCGGAGCAACTGTCGATGCAGGAGAGGGTCAGCTGTTCTGCACTGGATCGGGGAGGTCAGTGTCTGTCAGCGAGAGGGCTATAAGGAGGGCCAGGGCGTTGGTCGGGGAGGGGGTGGAGAAGGCTGGTAACAAGAGAAGTAAGAGCCTATGCGCCCAACTTTTGGTTTGCTGTAGTCAAACTGTTCAATTGTTCGTTGCTGCATGTATTGCACTGGGATGACCAGTTTTGGTGTTTCAGAGCAACCTTTTGACGACGTACCTGGTGCAGAGGGCGAATCGAGAGAAATGGACGCCCCATTTAGAGGTAAGACTTGCTTTCACCTTTTTCTCTGTAGAGACAAGATTGAATGTTGCAACAACAGCCAGAAAGTGTCCAGGTTTGATAATTGCACAAACTGTATTCTCTTGAGGTTGTGTGTTACTGATCCAGTTTCCCATCTCATGAAATTTAGGTGGAGTGCATAACACTACCGTGCCCCCAGTGTTCCAAACTGGATCCGGAAAAGCGGTTTTGCTGGGCAAGGACTCGATCCAGAAGGCAAGAGCTATTTTAGGAGGTAGGAAATCTAACACCTGTTTACTTTATATCTAAACGCTGAAAGTACTTTCTTAGCACTTATTTTGTTCATGATGGCGTATGTATGGCTCCGAGTAATTTAGGATCTGTTCATCCCATGTACCGTTAGATATTATGTCACAATTCATTAACAACAAGGATCGTGATATTATATTTGTTGAACTAGCCAGATTTTCCGCTGTTGCCTGGCTATTTGTTATATATTTGGATGTGCTTAGCTTGCTGAGCATTTATACTCCATAGTAATATACGATGACTTAACATAGTTTTATACTAATTAGGGTCCACCAAATTGATGGCTGTATATTTCTTGTTTGTGAGAACTTCTAGTAAGAGCTCATGTGTCCAACCTTTGGTTTGCTTTGGTCAAACTGTTCCATCGCTGTTGTGCTTGGTAGCATGGATTAGCTATCTTTCTGTTCGTTTCTGCATGTATCGTACTGGGATGACCAGTTTTTGTGTTTCAGAGCAACCGTTTGACCATGTACCTGATGCAGAGGGCGAATTGAGTGAAATGGACGCCCCATTTAGAGGTAATACTCATACTATGGTAATACTTGCTTTCACCTTTTTCTCTGTAGAGACAAGATTGAATGTTGCAACAGTGGCCAGAAAGTGCCTAGGTTTGGTGACTGTACAAACTGTATTTTCTTCAGGTTGTGCATTACTCATTCAGTTTTCCATCTTATCAAATTTAGGTGGAGTGTATAACACTACCATGCCCCCAGTGTTCCAAACTGGATCAGGAAAAGCGGTCTTACTGGGCAAGGACTCAATCCAGAAGGCAAGAGTTCTTTTAGAAGGTAGGAAGTTGAACACCCGTTTACTTTCTATCTAAACGCTGAAAGTGCTTTGTTATCACTTATTTTGTTCATGATGACATATGTATGGCTTCGAGTAATTTACGATCTGTTCGTCCCATGCATCGTTACATATTATGTCACAATTCAATTAACAACAAGTCATTGTAATATAGTTTTTGTTGAACTAGCCAGATTTTCTGCAGTTGCCTGGCTATTTCTTATACTTACAACTGAACATCTATTTGGATGTGTTTAGCTTTTTGAGCATTTCTACCTCATAGTAATATACAATGACTTAACATAATTCTGTACCAATTAGGGTCCACCAAATTGATGGCTGTATATGTTTTTTATGGGAGAACTTCTAGTACATTTTCCTTTTTCCTTAGCAGTTTTTTAAAAAGCTGTCACTTTGTTGCATAATAGATGTTGATAGTGCTGCTGGTGCCGTACAACCAATGTTCCGTACTGGAATGGGTAGGCCGGTTCCTGTGAGCCGGACCTCTATTGATAAGGCAAGAGCTGTTTTGGAGGGACAAACAGTTGCAGAAAAAGGTCATTTTGATGGGAGTATAATAAAAGTTTTGGATAGTTTTGTAAAAGAAAATCCAAGCACACCTTTACTTTTTGAATAACCGACCCCTCTGTCAGCAGGTGTGGACGGCATGGAACAGTTTCCATTGTTCCAAACTGGTTCAGGAAGAGTTGTCTCAGTCAGTGCGGCATCTGTTCAGAAAGCTAAGTCTGTTTTGAAGGATAATAATACAAGCGAGGGTGAGCTTTGATTATTCTGCTATTTGAATCCAGAGCTAATGATCTTGCCTAGTTACCGTGAAACACACCCCTTTTTTGGTGTACTGATGGCATTCCTCTCCTATTAGAAAATACAGAGAGTTTTGGTAGGCCTAACCAGCCTATGATGTTCCAAACTGGTTTAGGAAGACCAGCCATGATCAGCGAAAGATCCATTGAGAGATCTAGAGCTGTGGCGAATGAGGGAGATGCGGAAAAGAGCGGTAAGATTGGAGTACCTGGGTCCATTAAAAAAGCTTGAACTATCTGTCTTTTGATTTATGTAAACATCTACAAACATTATTTCTAAGTGGTTACTTCTTTGTGTAGGACACTGGGATACTGATTGCCAGTTCCCAATGTTCCAAACAGGATTAGGGAAGCCTGTTGCTGTGAGCTGGAGCTCAGTTCAGAAGGCAAAGTCAGTATTGGAGGAAGAAAAAAATAAAACAACTGGTACATAAACATATGGGCTTATTATTTATTTAGTCCAACATTAATGCAGAAGATCAGCATTTTTCTTCGTATTCTTTGAGATTCAGGACGTGGAGAAAGCAGTGATTGTGCCACAACTCTTCAGACTGAAACACCAACGTCTGTTTTGATGAGTAGCAGTTTGATCATGAATAGTAGAAGTGTTACACCGAAGGAAGATAGTGCAATGCAAGGTACTTCATTTTCCCAAGTTGACTAAAACATGTTGTCTAGTTTTGTGCCTGTGTTACCATCTAGTCAAAATTTGAACAACATGAAATACTATTTCTGACACATCTGGGGTATTCCTCATATCAAATTATCTTTTTCAGTCACTCGAACAGAGAAAAATCACAAGGATGATGACCACGTGCCATTGTTTCAAACTGGACTAGGGAGGTCAATTGCTATAAGTAAGAGCTCACTTAAGAGGGCATCTGCAGTTCTGGAGCCAAGGAATATTGCAAAGGAATTGGAAGGTAAATTGCTCTCTAAACACACATCATGGTTTCGTAACAAGTGTGCTCTCGTCACGAAATTTGTGATAATTAAGCATTTGTATTTACTGACAATCAAGTTTTCTTTCTGTAAGATGAAGCTCATTTAGATGGTGCCCATGACACTCCAGTGTTCAGAACTGGATTAGGAAGGTCTATCTTAGCAAGTGAGAACTCTAGAAAGGAATTGCCTATCTTAGAGGCTGAAGAAGCAGTAAAAAGTGGTAATTTCATGTTCTGAATTAAGAGTTTCTTCACATGGATATAAAAAGTAGGTAGAAATTACAGTCTGCATTCAGTTAACAATTGCTTTGTATGTGCAAACCAGTAAACAATTACAACGGGGAAACCTTTGTTGAAGAGGCAACGTTCCAAGCTGGAATACAAAAGTTTGTACCCCAAAATAGAATTTCAAGCCATAAGGCCAGTATGCTTTTGGAGCAACGAAACTTCATGGAGAAAGGTAGTTTTTGGAATCATCAGGTTACACAGTGGGGGCATTTACAGAGTTCTTTACATTTGGATTTGGAAAGTAACTTAAGACTTCTTTTCCCATTCCTTTGACATACGCAATATTATTTTGAAAGGATACCAAGACTCTGGAAGTCAACTGCCAATGTTTCGAACCGGATCTGGAAAGTCGGTCTTGATTAGTGAAAGCTCAGTACAGAAAGCAAGGGCTGTTCTGGAGGAACAAGGCATAAACAAAGGTATAATAGCTGACCAAACTTATCTGAGACTTTCACTGTTTATTTCAATAGAAGTTGGTATAAAACTTTACCGTGCATGTCTAGTTGAAGTGTCTATTCTCTTTCTGTAGTCCTGTAGTTTATTTGTACAATACCATGTGGCATCCATAGGTTAGCTAACCATCACAGTCTGTTATATTCATCGCTAGACTGGTGTGCTAATCCAAAGGTTCTGCAATGCTTTTTAGTTAATAATTAGACCAAGTTTACAGAAATAAAGGCTAGCAATGAACCACCAATGTGTAACCTGATTATGCTGCAGCTTTCATTTAGAATGGTACACTTATTTACTCCCTCCGATCCATATTAATTGACGCACACTTAAAGTTGTACTAGGTGTGCGCCAATTAATATGAATCAGAGGGAGTATTGCTTTTGACTTTCGAGGCAGCTATTTAACAAATGTGTGTTTTCAAGAGTACCAAATTTCAAGCATAGAATGTATGATCACTGAACTGTCCAATGATCTAATCAGGCAATTTGGATTGGCATGTTGATGTGGTAACAGGCACTTGTTTATTGCATAATATTAGTGCCTTTTAATTTGTACACATTTACCATTTAAATATGTCTGATCTTGAGTTATTTCTTGTCAGATAATCATAAGCTCCTTAACATGGACAAAAAAATTCCTGTGTTTGCGTCACCTCTCAAGACAAGCTGTGCAAGAACAGTAAATATATCTTCAGTTGGCGTGTCTCGAGCTGCTACTTTGTTGGGCTTGGAGGGGAATACCCTATCGACACAATTTTTTGGACATGTGGGGGATAAGCTGGGCACAAAAATAAATTTTGAGCAGGAAAATCCAGAACAGAGGCTTGGTCTTGCATCTTATCCAACAGAAAACCAAGTGCACAAGGAACCACACCGGCCATTTGAGCTTTCTAATAACACAGTTTCTGATTCTGGTGAGCATTCTATCAGATTCAGTACCGCCGGAGGCAGATCAATGGCTATTTCTAGTGATGCACTTGAACGCGCAAAAAGCCTTCTGGGTGAATCAGATCTCGTGGTTTCAACAAATAATTTAGTAAGCTACCCTTTGGGATCTGCTTGTAATGATAAGATGCAAAATTCAACTGTTGCGCCAAAAGAAGGCGGATCTGATTTATCAAAAAGAAGAAGGGTCAGTGGAAGAACCGAACTTGCAACATTTTCCCACCAGGCAATGTCTGATAGGAAGGACACTGGATCCTTGGGAAATGCTGTATCTGATATCCATCCGACTAGTGAAAACACCAATAGGTTTCATGTTGGGAGTCGTTCAACCAGTGAAATTCCAAAGATCGTGAAACCTTCTTCCAGGTGTTTATCTGAAACTGACAACACAAATGACACTAAAGATAAGACCCGACAACTCCATATGCCAGCTGGAGCGTTGGTTGACATCAGTAACTTCATGGGTTCATATTCTGGAAATATTGACCATGTTGTTAATGAGAAGAGAAGAATTGGGGGAAGAAACTCCGCATCTTCCTTTAAACGGCCCCGCTCTTCCAGGTCCTTTGATTTGCATCCCTGTTAGCAAGCTGTAAACTCCTATGCCATGCTTCTGATATGCCTTTGCTGACAATGGTTAGGTTCATCACGCCTATAAGCACCAACAGACAGTCCTCTGCTGGTAAGCTGATTGATTACATATATAAGCCCGTCTTAAATTCATTCCTACTTGATTGGTTTAACTATTGTGTACAGGAGTACCCAAACTACCACCAACTCAGATCACTTCCTGTCGAACAAAGCTGTCTGCATATTATCCTTTTCAACATAAAAGGAAAACTTGGAAAGAGTATTTCGGTGGTCCTCCCTGCTTCAATTGTTTGGTACAATGCGATGCATATAATTTCCGCAGGTGCACTATATTCCCCACTTTGTTAAATGTTAACTTAAATCTTGTGACCAGGCGGAACATATAATAGATGAAGTGAAGCTCATGGATGCAAAAGGAGCTGAGAAGTACAAGTTTCACAATATGAATACTGGTGCAGAAGAATTTCAGAAGTTGCTGATTGCCTGTGGGGCTTCATTGACATATGCAACTAAAGAGTAGGCATCATTCTTGACTAAATGCCATATATTTCACTAGTCCATTGACCTTTTGATGTCAGAATAACTCCCTTTTTGCTAAGTTTTTCTTAATATGTGAAATGTCTGATCATTACATTTCCTGTTTCATCACTTCATGTGTTTTTCCTTTATAACATTTGAAAATTCTTTCCATGGTCTCCTCTGCATTGTATCTGTTGCTGCACCATGTTAAGATTAAACTATAATGATTCCACGTTCTGCTGCATGCCTGCATGTATGATGCTAATAAAAACCATGCTGTTGTGATCCCTGGGCATACCATAGAGTTAGGCCGGAGATTCTCCAAATATTAAGTACATCCTAAACATCAAATCACTTGAATCTTTCTGTTTTAGATGGGTGAACAATCACTATAAATGGATCGTATGGAAACTTGCTTCACTTGAGAGATGCTATCCAACTAAAGCTGCTGGCAAATTCTTGACAGTTGCTAATGTTTTAGACGAGCTGAAGTACAGGTGAGATAATTGACATGCCTTTTCTACCATTTCAATTGTATTGATGCATATGATTTAATTCATGAAAACTCATGCATGCTAGGTATGACAGAGAAGTGAACAATGGCCATCGATCAGCCATAAAGAAAATTTTAGAAGGAAATGCTTTGCCATCTTTGATGATGGTGCTGTGCATTTCAGCTATTTATTCCCATCCTGATGTAAATAAGTTAGAGGCTGTCGGGACAGATGGAAATGAAAACAGTATCGAAAATAAAAGTTTGTTAGCTGCTAAAAGAAACATGCCTGCACACATTGAATTAACTGATGGATGGTACGTGGTTGCATCATCCTTATTGTCATCAGATGAAACTGAGAGATATCAGCAGTTCTCAGTGTCTGCCTTTTCACAGGTATGCACTAGAAGCGTCATTAGACGTGGCACTTTCAGAACAACTACAGAAAAGAAAGCTTTTTATAGGACAAAAGCTTCGGGTACTATTCTGTTTTCGCTTTCTCTTCTTGTTGTCACAAGGACATGGTTATAATTACTGTTTAACATATATGACTCAATATGTGTTCCGCTAGATATGGGGAGCTTCTTTGTGTGGTTGGACTGGGCCTGTGTCATTTCATGAGGTTTGCCTGCTCCTTCACCTTTATTAGCTGCAAAAATGAAAACAATATAAGCAAATTTTTGTGACCTTTTATTCAGGCATCTGGCACCGTCAAATTGATGGTCCATGTGAATGGCAGTTATCGTGCAAGATGGGATGATCCTTTGGGATTCTGTATGCACTTTTACTACAAGACTGAATATTTGTTACATACTGTTTTGCTTATCCCTTTAAAACTGATGGATTCTCTTGATGACCTCTTACAAATATGTCAGGCAAGCATGTTGGACCCCCACTGGCATTCAAGTGCATAAAAGCTTCTGGTGGCCGAGTCCCTAGGACACTGGTAGGAGTTGCAAGAATATATCCTGTTTTGTACAAGGAGAGGTATACAACTACAACTGGATGCAGACTAAATTTTGTACCAAAGGTGTTCCACTGGCCCATACTTAATAAGTTAATTGCTTAATTCAGGTTGCCTGATGGTAGTTCTATTGTGAGATCTGAAAGGATGGAAAGAAAGGCGCTACAACTGTATCACCAGAGGTATTTATTTATGTCACTGACACTGTAGCCAATATGCTGCAATTGAAACATGCATCACACCTTAAATTGAAATATATCATCTATCAAGTAGATATTTACCAGTACAAGTGTTGTCTTGAGAAGTTACCTGTACAAATACTGTTACATGCCCAGTGTGTTAAGGCATATATCTGTTTTTACTAATTTTTGACCGTAATGTTATACATGGTTTATGTACTGGTGACCAAGGTTGTCAGAATCAGGGTACTAGGTAGTATCCTTCTTTAGTCAGTAGTATCTAATCTTAGGGTCAGATTGTGTAGTTCCATGATACTATATGATTTCTTTTATTTTGACAAAAAAAATCTGAATATTATAGGAAAAATACTTACATAGATTATCTAGTCTAGTTTTGTAAAAAAGATATCAATTCTATGCATGCACACTTAAAGTAGACTGCAGCATCGAGATTTCATGTGACCAGGAGATCATTGGGCTTTGAATTTCAATCTATGCATGCATGCAGGCTGCAGCCCGCTGCTGCACATAGCCAATGACTTCACATTGTGCGAATCCGTGTTTTTTTTTGTTGGCATGGGCAATTCCAGCAATTTTACGAGTTTGATCGTCCTACTGTGATCCTACTGGATTTGATTCAGGTTACTATCCAATCGTTTCCTCTCGATAGGGTCATAGTATCGTGTGATACCCTAATCCTTATCGTGATACTGGCAGCCATGCTGGTGATGGCTATGGTAACCTGTCGATATTATTTAACTTTTGGACAGCATTTTCCTTTTAAAAAGAATCCGCGTGAGCAGATATAACTCATGTTGCATAGGATCATTTGAATGCATTTCAGAGCCCTGAAATCGCGCAAGTAAAAACTTGTACTCCCTCTGATCCAAAATAAGTGTCTCAGCTTTGAACTAAGGTTAGTTCAAAGCTGAGACACTTATTTTGGATCGGAGGGAGTAGTAGGTTTTTCGTCGATAAAGCCTGCAACATGAAAGGTCACAGACACGAAGGGTCAATAGGGTTCCTTTGTTTTAAATCTAGTACCTCTCCTTTTTAATGCCACTGCAATGATTGTTACGTTCTCATGTAGAGTATCTAAGATCGCAGAAGACATTATGTCTGAACAAGATGAAAACTGTGCCAGCACTGATGACAGCGAGGAAGGGGCGAAAATTTGCAAAATGTTAGAGCAGGCGGCTGAGCCTGAAGTTATGATGGCTGGCTTGACCTCAGAGCAGATGATATCTTTCTCATCTTATCAAGCAAAGCAAAAGGTATGCACAATTATCCCCCGCATCCACCAACTAGTACTTGGGAAGCTGCGAAGTTTATGCCATTATATTTCAGGAAGCTAGGCAAAACGAAGTAGCTAAGAAGGTGGAAAGTGCTCTGGAAGTTGCTGGCCTTAGTTCAAGAGATGTTACGCCATTTTTGAAAGTGAGGGTGACGAGCCTTGCTCACAAAATCTCTGCTACAAATACCATCAAAAAGGAAGGGCTAATAACAATTTGGAACCCTACTGAGAAGCAGGTATGTTACAATTTTTATTCTCCGTTGAAAATAGAAGAAAGACTATTCGGTGTTATATCATTGAAACAAACTACAAATGATGCATTTTATTTTTTATGGCTATGGTGCTGTATGTTTTCTTGACCAAGACTAATGTTTATTACTCCCTCCGTAAACTAATATAAGAGCGTTTAGAATACTAAAGTAGTGATCTAAATGCTCTTATATTAGTTTACAGAGGGAGTAACTTTTATTTGCTTTGGATTATTCCCCAAACACTGTACTTATGAGCTCTCAAAAATTAGCCTAGACCTTATTACATTTCACTGTTTCTTCACACAGAAAGCTGACCTGGTGGAGGGACAAGTCTACATCGCCACAGGATTGCTGCCTTCTGCCCACTGTACGAATATTCTTTACTTGCATGCTAGAGGATCATCTACAATGTGGAAGCCATTAGCATCGGCACAGGCTGCAGATTTTCAGTAAGAGTCCACTGCACAGTATCCTCTGATTGTATTGTTCAAAATTAACCACGCTTCTTATTGCAGACCATTTTTTACCCCACGTAAGGCGGTTGAGCTGTCATTGATTGGTGAGGTACCACTTGCAAGGTTAGTCTAGTTATCCTGGAGAAAGGTGATCTGTTGAATCTGTCAATCTGGGGTCAATGCATTAATGAATCTCCTAATGGGTAGTCTTTCTTGCAGTGAATTTGACATTGCAGGTGTTGTTTTGCATGTCGGCGATGTTTACTTATGCAGCAACCAGAAAAGGCAGTGGCTCTTTTTGACAGATGGATCTAAATTTATCTCGGCATCGCAGTCCACAGAGCAAGATGATTGTCTTCTAGCAGTTAGCTTTTCTTGCTCATCTGCCAGCGATGATGGTGCCTTTTTCAGTTATGCCCTTTCTGGAAATACAGTAGGTTATCTCAGACTCTGGTCTTTACCAAGTTGATGGTTCTTCCAAGTCTGAATTTTATTGGTCCCATATGTCACCATCAACATATTGAAACCTTTGCACTAAATGATACCTCATGAATTCAGTGTGTAGACATTTGAAACTGTACTGTATTGCCAGCAAAAGAAATGCGGTGTCTACTTCATTGTTCAACTTTTATACATTTATAAAACAAGTGCAGCTTTTAGTTTACTGTACCTCTACCTCTGTTGCTCAGGTTGGTTTCAGTAACTTGGTCAAGCGACAGAAGGACCAGACAAGGCGCATATGGGTAGCCGAGGCAACACAGAGCTCTACATACACTCTTTCCCATGAGATATCAAAAAAATCGCATCTTAAGGAAGCTGCAGCATGTGCTGAGAAATGGGCTTCAAGTTCTTTTGATGTAAGTTTCTTCAGATTAGAGATCACATTCATTTTTGAGATTTTCTGATCTGTTGTAACTCACTGTTGTGCTGCAATATGAATGACCCCTTTCAGAAAATCCAGCAGCTAAAGGAAAGAGTTTTATGCATAATTGGTGATAGCGGTGGCTGACGTACTATGGAATAATGAAGGCTGCTGCTTTTGGAAGTAATGTAAGAAAATGTTCGAAGTTGTGCAGAGTTTACTGTCCACACTGGATGCTCGTTGGTAGTGAAGTGATATCGGCGTAACAAAGATACCTATTTATTATGCCTATGCACTTTACAGGTACAAAGTTTAGGCCACACTGTTTTTAGCCGTTTTTTTTAATTCTCCATAACCACCTATTTGTTTCTCCACATTTGCCAACTGCATATTTAGTACTCCATCCATAGTGATCTAAACGCTCTTATATTTCTTTACGTAGGGAGTAATTAAATACCTGTGTTGCAGAGATTGCGAGGCGGAGCAGTACAGATCAGTTAAACTTGTGGAACAAATGCGATTACGACTGACAAGCACTTGAATACTCAAGATGACAGCCACAGGGATTGGAATCAATATACATTAACCGGGAGACAAACATGACAGGAAATTTATGATTCAGGCTTCGACTGATGATGCTCACGTCCCCCTCGTGAGTCGTGACTGAATCTTTGGCTCTTCAGCTGGCAGTCAAGATTGCTCGCACCCTTCAACTTCAGCAGGTCTCCTTCCTCATGGACAGCCTCTCTATCACGAAGATGGCTGCTTCCAGGAACATCAGCAGCAGCAGATGCAGCATAGCATGGAGATGTTGAACTCCAATTAGCAGCTTCCTTCAAGACACTCATCCGCAACATCATGCTGTTATCATATTCTCAGAAACATCAACGGCATTGCCCACGATGGTGCCCATCAGGTTCTCAACTCTAGATTAGAACCTGTCCTAGGTTGTACTCATTTAGCTCATAGCATTGGCATTGCCATTCTCTGCTTCATCCGCATAACTTCCAAATGGAGGGCTTTGTAATTCACGTTGTACTTTGCAAATGAGATGAATGATATCCTGGCGCTAGTTGGCGCCTTTCTTGTGTTAAAAAAGAAGTATTCTCCTGGAGTTTTGAGCCCTACCCTTATCTCGGATGTCATTCTTGTCTACAACAAGCCCTTGCTACCCACACCCCAATTTCTCATGGATTACCTTGACAAAGCATCTGGTGAATGGCATGCCTTTTATGCATCCCAAGCGAGCGTGAACGCCTAGTGTCTCTGTTGTAGATGACCCTGGCAGCAACCATGCCGCTACAGGCGCGTCCTATCATCATGGCAAGGTACCACTGTGCTTGGGCAGTGTACTTCTAGGAATCGGACCCTCTAACATAAAGGAATCGGATCCTCTAACATAAAAAAGGAAAGTCATGGTGCTGCATTGCTAGCCTAGTGTAAAATGTAGAAGGGAAGTTAGAGATTGTTAGTAGGTAGTTAGCAGGTAATGTGAACCACATTGTTGTAAAAACACAGTAGTGATCCACATGCTTGTTTATGGATAGGAAAAAAAACATAGTTTCCACGGTAATCTAAACGATGCATCCAAATTGGCCAGCTGCTTGAGAGTTTTGTCAGCAAAACTAACATCTCAGTCTCACTTGTGAGCGCTGTTACTAGCCACAGATTAAAAAAATGTGGCAAGTCAATATTCAGTACCATCCAACCAGCCAGCATTTTAGCATTTGCTAAAACAAAAACAAAAAAACCATACCATCGAACTCAACACAACGTATACAAGTAGTGAGTGTCAAAATCTTAGACCATTTGGAAATTCACAAATGTTTCACATTTGCGAAAAACAACACGATTAATCTTTTTCTTCGCGAAAACAACTGTTTTGCATCAAATTATAGATTTCTTCCAAGAGTAGCTTCTATGTTTTTTTTGTTTGCCACGTGACATGTACTTCCCATGCCGGAAAATTTCAACGTTTATGTAAATATAAAGTTTGCCAAACCTAACTTTAATTTTGTCACAATATCTTAGGCATATGTTTGGTCCACTACCACATATTTGGCTTGCCACATTTTCTTCGTACATGGTTCAAATGTCGCAAGCTCAATTTCTTGGCCAAATATTGCCATACTTACAGTAGACATTTTATCCGCCACACTTTTTGTGGCAACCTCAACTTGTCTAGAATTAGTTGTAGCAATGTTTGCGAGCACCAAACATGCCCCTTTGCAAAATTTTGTTATGGGCTTGCTTCTAAGTTCTTGCTCCTTTTGCATTTCGGCTAAAAAATTATTTAGGTATTTTAACCTCACCTCAATAAACAGATTTTGGAAGCATACGAGAATGCACCTCAAAACATGTTTCTTAATCTCCTTCCATTTCTTGAAACCTCTTCAAAAACTTTTGACGCGCATTGGGGAGCTTTTCATTGTTGTTTTAGTTCGTACTGTTTTATATTTTGCATAGAAAAGCATCCGTAGATATTTGTACCTTCTTAGTAATTAGAGTAGCATTTTGAGAAAACACCTTCACCTTTTCTTGTATTCCTATTTTGGGGCACCTTCAATATTTTTTGACACACAATGTTGCCTTAATTTTTGGACAACACTTAGTCAGTGCCATGTGGGGCAAGCCCCTGATCGTCCACCTCCCCGGTCGCCCGATCACACTTAAATGTAAGATCTAGACCGTTATCATTGTAGAAAACCTTACACGCAACATTTCCTCATGTTTATGCAACATGATCGGAAACTTGAATAAATCCATAAGGCATATAAAAACATATAAAATGTTGCAACATTTCAAATACGTCCTTGCAACAATTATTTTTAAGTATGAACATATCCCCATTGGTCGTAGCCATTGTCGAGAAAAAGTATCACACATATGCAACATAGAAAGCCAAAGTTTGCAACAACGCAAAAAGCACTTATGCTACATAAACACAACGTTCATGTTATTGGTAGATGACACCAAAGAATCATAACACACATGTGTATGCAGCAAACCCAAAACGAGCTTGTAACATGTCGAATGAACATACACAACATCAACCCCCATAATCACTAACCTTTCACCGTCTACATTTTTATCCCTAAGACCCTAACTTCGCCGCCTCGGGGGCAAGTGACGATGAATCTAGCCACCCCTTCCATTATCCAAGTCAAGCTTCCCCATGACTTCATCTATAGCAATGACATTGGAGAACACCAATAGGCAGAGTCAAAGAAGCAATGTAGGAGGAAGAACCACCAAGTAAAAGCACGAGAGATGAAGGAGGATCTTTGTAGGGATCACACAAAGAGGGCACTAGAGAGGCACGCAAAAGAATGTAGAGAAGGAGAAGAGGCAGTGAGCTATAAAGCATGAAGGATGAGAGCGTGCAGACGGGGGAGGAGGGGGGGGGGTTTGTTGGGGAACGTAGCAGAAATTCAAAATTTTCCTACGTGTCACCAAGATCTATCTATGGAGAAACCAGCAACGAGGGGAAGGAGAGTGCATCTACATACCCTTGTAGATCGCTAAGCGGAAGCGTTCAAGAGGACGGGGTTGAAGGAGTCGTACTCGTCGTGATCCAAATCACCGGAGATCCTAGTGCCGAACGGACGACACCTCCGCGTTCAACACACGTACAGCCCGGTGACGTCTCCCATGCCTTGATCCAGCAAGGAGAGAGGGAGAGGTTGAGGAAGACTCCATCCAGCAGCAGCACAACGACATGGTGGTGGTGGAGGAGCGTGGTGATCCAGCAGGGCTTCGCCAAGCACCGCGAGATATGAGGAGAAAGAGAGGTAGGGCTGCGCCAACAGGAGAAGAACTTCGTGTGTTGGGCTGCTCCTATGCCCCACTATTTATAGGGGAAGAGGGGGCTGCGCCCCCACCTAGGTTTCCACCCCTAGGGGCGGCGGCCAGCCCTAGATCCCATCTAGGGGGGCGGCCAAGGGGGGGAAGAGGGGGAAACTTGCCCCCCAAGCAAGGTGGGGCGCCCCCTCCCCAAACCCTAGGCACCTTGGGCTCTTGTGGGGGGGGGGGCGCACCAGCCCACCTGGGGCTGGTCCCCTCCCACACTTGGCCCATGCTGCCCTCCGAGGATGGTGGCCCCACTTGGTGGACCCCTGGGACCCTCCCGATGGTCCCGGTACGTTACCGATAAAACCCGAAACTTTTCCGGTGACCAAAACAGGACTTCCCATATATAAATCTTTACCTCCGGACCATTCCGGAACTCCTCGTGACGTCCGAGATCTCATCCGGGACTCCGAACAACATTCGGTAACAACATATAAACTTCCTTTATAACCCTAGCGTCATCGAACCTTAAGTGTGTAGACCCTACGGGTTCGGGAGACATGTAGACATGACCGAGATTTTCTCCGGTCAATAACCAACAGCGGGATCTGGATACCCATGTTGGCTCCCACATGTTCCACGATGATCTCATCGGATGAACCACGATGTCAAGGACTCAATCGATCCCGTATACAATTCCCTTTGTCTAGCGGTATAGTACTTGCCCGAGATTCGATCGTCGGTATACCGATACCTTGTTCAATCTCGTTACCGGCAAGTCTCTTTACTCGTTCTGTAACACATCATCCTGTGATCAACCCCTTGGTAACATTGTGCACATTATGATGATGTCCTACCGAGTGGGCCCAGAGATACCTCTCCGTCACATGGAGTGACAAATCCCAGTCTCGATTCGTGCCAACACAACAGACACTTTCGGAGATACATTAGTGCACCTTTATAGCCACCCAGTTATGTTGTGACATTTGGTACACCCAAAGCATTCCTACGGTATCCGGGAGTTGCACAATCTCATGGTCTAAGGAAATGATACTTGACATTAGAAAAGCTTTAGCATACGAACTACGATCTTTGTGCTAGGCTTAGGATTGGGTCTTGTCCATCACATCATTCTCCTAATGACGTGATCCCGTTATCAATGACATCCAATGTCCATGGTCAGGAAACCGTAACCATCTATTGATCAACGAGCTAGTCAACTAGAGGCTTACTAGGGACATGGTGTTGTCTATGTACCCACACATGTATCTGAGTTTCCTATCAATACAATTATAGCATGGATAATAAACGATTATCATGAACAAGGAAATATAATAATGACTAATTTATTATTGCCTCTAGGGCATATTTCCAACAGTCTCCCACTTGCATTAGAGTCAATAATCTAGTTCACATCGCCATGTGATCAACACCCACAGGTCACATCGCCATGTGACCAACATCCAAAGAGTTTACTAGTTCACATCATCATGTGATTAAGACTCAATGAGTTCTGAGGTTTGATCATGTTTTGCTTGTGAGAGAGGTTTTAGTCAACGGGTCTGCAACATTCAGATCCGTATGTACTTTGCAAATCTCTAGGTCATATTGTAAATGCTGCTTCCACGCTCCACTTGGAGCTATTCCAAATGGTTGCTCCACTATACGTATCCGGTTTGCTACTCAGAGTGACTCGGATAGGTGTTAAAGCTTGCATCGACGTAACCCTTTACGCCGAACTCTTTATTACCTCCATAATCGAGAAACATGTCCTTATTTACTCCAAGGACAATTTTGACCGTTGTCCAATGATGCATTCCTGGATCATTCTTGTACCCCTTGACTGACTCATGGCAAGGCACACTTCCGGTGCGGTACACAGCATAGCATAATGTAGAGCCTACGTCTGAAGCATAGGGGACGACCTTCGTCCTTTTTCTCTATTCTGCCGTGATCGAGCTTTAAGTCTTAACTTCGTACCTTACATCTCAGGCAAGAACTCCTTCTTTGACTGATCCATTTTGAACACCTTCAAGATCATGTCAAGGTATATGCTCATTTGAAAGTACCATTAAGCGTTTTGATCTATCCTTATAGATCTTGATGCTCAATGTTCAAGCAGCTTAATCCAGGTTTTCTATTGAAAAACACTTTTCAAATAACCCTATATGCTTTCCAGAAATTCTACATCATTTCTGATCAACAATATGTCAACAACATATACTCATCAGAAATTCTATAGTGCTCCCACTCACTTCTTTGGAAATACAAGTTTCTCATAAACTTTGTATAAACCAAAATCTTTGATCATCTTATCAAAGTGCATATTCCAACTCCGAGATGCTTACTCCAGCCCATGGAAGGATCGCTGGAGCTAGCATACCTTTTAGCATCCTTAGGATCGACAAAACCTTTCTGATTGTATCACATACAACCTTTCCTTACGAAAACTAGTAAGGAAATTCATTTTGACATCCATCTGCCAGATTTCATAAATGCAACTAATGCTAACATGATTCCGACGGACTTTAAGCATCGCTATGGATGAGAAAATCTCATCGCAGTCAACTCCTTGAACTTGTGAAAAACTCTTCGCCACAAGTCGAGCTTCATAGATGGTGACATTACCATCCACGCCCGTCTTCTTCTTATAGATCCATTTATCTCAATGGCTTGCCGATCATTGGGCAAGTCCACCAAAGTCCATGCTTTGTTCTGATACATGGATCCTATCTCGGATTTCATGGCTTCTAACCATTTGTCGGAATTTGGGCCCACCATCGCTTCTCCATAGCTCGTAGGTTCATTGTTGTCTAGCAACATGACCTCTAAGACAGGAGTGCGTACCACTCTGAAGTAGTACGCATCCTTGTCGACCTACGAGGTACGGTAGTGACTTGATCCAAAACTTCATGATCACTATCATAAGCTTCTACTTCAATTGGTGTGGGTGCCACAAGAACAACTTCCTGTGCCCTGCTACACACTAGTTGAAGTGAAGGTTCAATAACCATATCAAGTCTCCACCATCCTCCCACTCAACTTTTCGAGACAAACTTTTCCTCGAGAAAGGACCCGATTCAAGAAACAATCCCTATTGCTTTCGGATCTGAATTAGGAGGTATACCCAACTGTTTTGGGTGTCCTATGAAGATGCACTTTATCCGCTTTGGGTTCGAGCTTATCAACCTGAAACCTTTTCACATAAGCGTCGCAGCCCCAAACCTTTAAGAAATGACAGCTTATGTTTCTCTAAACCATAGTTCATACGGTGTCATCTCAACGGAATTACGTGGTGCCATATTTAAAGTGAATGTGGTTATCTCTAATGCCTAACCCATAAACGATAGTGGTAATTCGATAAGAGACATCATGGTACGCACCATATCCAATAGGGTGCAACTATGATGTTCAGACACACCATCAAACTATGGTGTTCCAGGCGGTATTAATTGTGAAACAATTTCCACAATGTCTTAATTGCGTGCCAAAGCTCGTAACTCAGATACTCATCTCTATGATCATATCATAGACATTTTATCCTCTTGTCACGATGATCTTCAACTTCACTCTGAAATTACTTGAACCATTCAATAATTCAGACTTGTGTTTCATCAAGTAAATATACTCAACATCTACTCGAATCATCTGTGAAGTAAGAACATAACGATATTCACTGCATGCCTCAGCACTCATTGGACTGCACACATCAAAATGTGTTACTTCCAATAAGTTGCTATCTCGTTCCATCTTACTGAAAACAAGGCTTTTCAGTCATCTTGCCCATGTGGTATAATTTGCATATCTCAAGTGATTCAAAATCAAGTGAGTCCAAACGATCCATCTGCATTGAGTTTCTTCATGCGTATACACCAATAGACATGGTTCGCATGTCTCACACTTTTCAAAAACGAGTGAGTCCTAAGATCCATCAATATGGAGCTTCTTCATACGTTTTATACCAATATGACTTACATGGCAGTGCCACAAGTAAGTGGTACTATCATTACTATCTTATATCTTTTGGCATGAAAATGTTTATCACTACGATCGAGATTCAATAAACCATTCCTTTAGGTGCAAGACCATTGAAGGTATTATTCAAATAAATAGAGTAACCATTATTCTCCTTAAATGAATAACCGTATTGTGATAGACATAATCCAATCATGTCTATGCTCAACGCAAACACCAAATAACAATTATTTTAACACCAATCTTGATGGTAGAGGGAGCGTGCGATGCTTGATCACATCAACCTTGGAAACACATCCAACACATATCGCCAGCTCACCTTTAGCTAGTCTCCGTTTATTCCGTAGCTCTTTTATTTTGAGTTACTAACACTTAGCAACCGAACCGGTATCCTAATACCCTGGTGCTACTAGGAGTACTAGTAAAGTACACATTAACATAATGTATATCCAATGTACTTCTATCGACCTTGCCAGCCTTCTCATCTACCAAGTATCTAGGGTAATTCTGCTCCAGTGGCTGTTCCCCTTATTACAGAAGCACTTAGTCTCGGGTTTGGGTTCAACCTTGGGTTTCTTCACTAGAGCAGCAATTGATTTGCCGTTTCATGAAGTATCCCTTCTTGCCCTTGCCCTTCTTGAAACTAGTGGTTTTAACTAACCATCAACAATTGATGCTCCTACTTGACTTCTACTTTCGCGGTGTCAAGCACCGCGAATATCTCAAGGATCATCATATCTATCCCTGATATGTTATAGTTCATCACGAAGCTCTAGCAGCTTGGTGGCAATAACTTTGGAGAAACATCACTATCTCATCTGGAAGATCAACTCCCACTCGATTCAAGTGATTGTTGCACTTAGACAATCTGAGCACAAGCTCAACGATTGAGCTTTTCTCCCTTTAGTTTGCAGGCTAAGAAAATCGTCGGAGGTCTTATACCTCTTGACGTGGGAACGAGCCTGAAATCCTAATTTCAGCCCTCGAAACATCTCATATGTTCCGCGATGTTTCAAAATCGTCTTTGGTGCCCTAACTCTAAACCGTTTAACTGAACTATCACGTAGTTATCAAAACGTGTATGTCTGATGTTCGCAACATCCACAGACGATGTTTGGGGTTTAGCACACTGAGCGGTGCATTAAGAACATAAGCTTTCTACTGTCCACATAATCGCTACTGTCAACTTTCAACTATATTTTCTCTAGGAACATATCTAAACAGTGGAACTAAAGCGCGAGCTTACGACATAATTTGCAAAGATCTTTTGACTATGTTCAGGATAATTAAGTTCATCTTATGAACTCCCACTCAGATAGACATCCCTCTAGTCATCTAAGCGATTACATGATCCGAGTCAACTAGGCCGTGTACGATCATCACGTGAGACGAACTAGTCATCATCGGTGAACATCTTCATGTTGATCGTATCCTCCATACGACTCATGCTCGACCTTTCGGTCTCTTGTGTTCCGAGGCCATGTCTGTACATGCTAGGCTCGTCAAATTAACCTAAGTGTTTCGCGTGTGTAAATATGGCTTACACCCGTTGTATGTGAACGTAAGAATCTATCACACCCGATCATCACGTGGTGCTTCGAAACGACGAACTTTCGCAACGGTGCACAGTTAGGGGGAACACTTTCTTGAAATTTTAATGAGGGATCATCTTATTTACTACCGTCGTTCTAAGCAAATAAGATGTATAATCATGATAAACATCACATACAATCAAATAGTGACATGATATGGCCAATATCATATTGCTCCTTTTGATCTCCATCTTCAGGGCTCCATGATCATCATCGTCACCGGCATGACACCATGATCTCCATCATCATGATCTCCATCATCGTGTCTCCATGAAGTTGTCTCGCCAACTTATTACTTCTACTACTATGGCTACCGGTTAGCAATAAAGTAAAGTAATTACATGGCGTTGTTCAATGACACGCAGGTCATACAATAAATAAAGACAACTCCTATGGCTCCTGCCAGTTGTCATACTCATCGACATGCAAGTCGTGATTCCTATTACAAGAACATGATCAATCTCATACATCACATATCATTCATCACATTCTTCTTGGCCATATCACATCACATAGCATACCCTGCAAAAACAAGTTAGACGTCCTCTAATTGTTGTTTGCATGTTTTACGTGGCTGCTATGGGTTTCTAGCAAGAACGTTTCTTACCTACACAAAACCACAACATGATATGCCAATTGCTATTTACCCTTCATAAGGACCCTTTTCATCGAATCCGTTCCGACTAAAGTGGAAGAGACTGGCACCCGCTAGCCACCTTATGCACCAAGTGCATGTCAGTCGGTGGAACCTATCTCACGTAAGTGTACGTGTAAGGTCGGTCCGGGCCGCTTCATCCCACAATACCGTCGAAACAAGATTGGACTAGTAACGGTAAGCATATTGAACAAAATCAACGCCCACAACTATTTTGTGTTCTAATCGTGCAAAGAATCTATGCAATAGACCTAGCTCTGATACCACTGTTGGGGAACGTAGCAGAAATTCAAAATTTTCCTACGTGTCACCAAGATCTATCTATAGAGAAACCAGCAACGAGGGGAAGGAGAGTGCATCTACATACCCTTGTAGATCGCTAAGCGGAAGCGTTCAAGAGAACGGGGTTGAAGGAGTCGTACTCGTCGTGATCCAAATCACCGGAGATCCTAGTGCCGAACGGACGGCACCTCCGCGTTCAACACACGTACAGCCCGGTGACGTCTCCCATGCCTTGATCCAGCAAGGAGAGAGGGAGAGGTTGAGGAAGACTCCATCCAGCAGCAGCACAACGGCATGGTGGTGGTGGACGAGCGTGGTGATCCAGCAGGGCTTCGCCAAGCACCGCGAGATATGAGAAGAAAGAGAGGTAGGGCTGCGCCAACAGGAGAAGAACTTCATGTGTTGGGCTGCTCCTATGCCCCACTATTTATAGGGGAAGAGGGGGCTGCGCCCCCACCTAGGTTTCCACCCCTAGGGGCGGCGGCCAGCCCTAGATCCCATCTAGGGGGGCGGCCAAGGGGGGGAAGAGGGGGAAACTTGCCCCCCAAGCAAGGTGGGGCGCCCCCTCCCCAAACCCTAGGCACCTTGGGCCCTTGTGGGGGGGGCGCACCAGCCCACCTGGGGCTGGTCCCCTCCCACACTTGGCCCATGCTGCCCTCCGAGGATGGTGGCCCCACTTGGTGGACCCCCGGGACCCTCCCGATGGTCCCGGTACGTTACCGATAAAACCCGAAACTTTTCCGGTGACCAAAACAGGACTTCCCATATATAAATCTTTACCTCCGGACCATTCCGGGACTCCTCGTGACGTCCGGGATCTCATCCGGGACTCCGAACAACATTCGGTAACAACATACAAACTTCCTTTATAACCCTAGCGTCATCGAACCTTAAATGTGTAGACCCTACGAGTTCGGGAGACATGTAGACATGACCGAGATTTCTCCGGTCAATAACCAACATCGGGATCTGGATACCCATGTTGGCTCCCACATGTTCCACGATGATCTCATCGGATGAACCACGATGTCAAGGACTCAATCGATCCCGTATACAATTCCCTTTGTCTAGCGGTATAGTACTTGCCCAAGATTCGATCGTCGGTATACCGATACCTTGTTCAATCTCGTTACCGGCAAGTCTCTTTACTCGTTCCGTAACACACCATCCCATGATCAACCCCTTGGTCACATTGTGCATATTATGATGATGTCCTACCGAGTGGGCCCAGAGATACCTCTCCGTCACACGGAGTGACAAATCCCAGTCTCGATTCGTGCCAACGCAACAGACACTTTCGGAGATACATTAGTGCACCTTTATAGCCACCCAGTTACGTTGTGACGTTTGGTACACCCAAAGCATTCCTACGGTATCCGGGAGTTGCACAATCTCATGGTCTAAGGAAATGATACTTGACATTAGAAAAGCTTTAGCATACGAACTACGATCTTTGTGCTAGGCTTAGGATTGGGTCTTGTCCATCACATCATTCTCCTAATGATGTGATCCCGTTATCAATGACATCCAATGTCCATGGTCACGAAACCGTAACCATCTATTGATCAACGAGCTAGTCAACTAGAGGCTTACTAGGGACATGGTGTTGTCTATGTACCCACACATGTATCTGAGTTTCCTATCAATACAATTATAGCATGGATAATAAACGATTATCATGAACAAGGAAATATAATAGTAACTAATTTATTATTGCCTCTAGGGCATATTTCCAACAGGGTTAGACCAGAAGAGGCCAAGGAATGCTACGATGGCGTGACGTGTCAAGTCGCTATGTAGTTGATGCAATCAACAAGGCAGATTGTGTCATTTCCTTAACTCTTTTCTAGATACCTTCATTTTTTTCTAACCTTTATTTAATAAAAAAGTCTGGAAATAACAATATGTTATAAATAAAGTAAACACAATTCAATAAGGTATAAAATGGGTTAGAAATAAGTTTATTTGAGGCCTTATGGTGTTGTGCATTTAGTGGGAGGAGACGTTTTCATCGACTACGAAGACGTCTGTGAGGACTTCGTCAATCTCAAGGTGTTGTGCGGGCTCGGTTTTTCGAAGGTGCTCATAGGGGGTAGGGTGTGCGTGCGTGCATTTGTGGGGTTGAGTGTATGTGAGCATTTGCGTTTGTAGTGTGTTAAAAATATAAATTTTAAAATGAAGAGAAAAAATAATATAAATTTTTTAAAAATATAAGGATCATGATTTTGTTTGAAGCAAGGAGGCTGTTTTCATAAATTTATTTTACATTGTATATGACCAAACAAGTAAATGTAAGAAAAGCGGAGGGGAAAATGTAATTTCCATGCTTCTTTCTTCCTTGAAGGCAGCATTCCCCTCTCCTTCACCGCAGCAGTGCGCACGATCGGCCGGGCTTGCAATGCAAGACACAACAAGCGCCGCGGCCCACAACAAGTATGTAAGGTGTAACGGGCATGCCAATCAATGTAACCGTCAGATTCGACCTTCTCTCCACCGAGAAGACGCCCGACCAACCCACCACCAGCGAGAACAAGCCCATCCCCGCCAGCGACCGTGCATGTGCCGAGGTCATCCATGCCGTTAGTGTACTCATCGAAAAGTAAATATATATTTGGGGATGTATATAGTAAATATATTTCAACGGATGTATAAAGGAGCTAGATTTTTTTAATTAAATTTTTTAAAATTTAGAGAGAATAAATCTGAAAGGAAAGAAAATGTAACTAGGGACGATTTTAGGATGCAAAGGGTGCTTTATTGAATTATTAATAACTGTGTATGGGTAAGATATGAAATCGGAGCAAAGAGGAGGGGCAAAACAAAAACTTGCCCCTCCCCTTCTTTCTTCCGCAGGTCAGAGACGAACCTCGCCGCGCGCCGCGCTCAGGGAGCAGCACCAGCAGCACTGCAGGATGGCGCTGCTGCGCGGCGCGTCTGGCCCGGCGCGGCGCAGCCGGGTCGGTGCGGCGCGTCCAATCCGGCTCGCGACCGGGTCGGCCAGGATAAGTGAACCATCGTCTCCATTCCCCCCCTTCTCCCCAACCAATCGCGGCTTCGTCCGGCAGCCATGGACGTTCCGCGCCGCGGCCGCGGCGCCACCCGCCACCCCGCGCGACCACGCCATCGCTCCCCTCCACCTCCCGCCGCCGCGCGAGCGCGGCCCCCTCCCCTCTTCGCGCCACCTCCCGCCGCCGCTCGAGCGCGGTACCCTCCCCTCTTCGCGCCACCTCCCGCGGCCGCGCGAGCGCGAGCGCGGGCTGCGCACCCGTCGCCGCCGTTCATGTCTTCCGCGCGGGCGCCTCGCCGCCTCTCTCCCTCCCCGCCACGCATGGCCTCCGCGCGAGCGCCTCGCCGCCTCGCCGCCTCCCCGCCACGGATGGCGTTCGCGGGAGCTACTCCCCGCTTCCTCCCCTCCCCTCCACCGCAGGTGCGCCCTGGACGCCACGCGGCACGGCTCGCCTGCGCCCCGCTCCTTCCACCACGCCGCCTCGCCGCCGCTCACCCACTGCTCGCTCACCCCCCTGCTGTGTTCGTAGCAGGGGCTCGTCGGCCAAGCCCTCGCCGCCATGCCTTTGCGCCGCACCCGCACCCACACCCACACCCGCTCCGCCACGCGCCGCAGGCGCACCCACACCCGCGTGGGCGCGCTCGCCGCCACGCGCCTGGCTTCGCGCCGCACCCGCACCCGCAGCTGCACCCACCGCCACGCGCTCGCCGCGCATCCCCTCTCCCGCAGCCACCGCCACGCGCTCGCCGTGCACCCGCTCCCCCGCTCCAGTTCAGGGTCCCGAGGGTATCCAACCGCTACGCGGCCGCAGGCGCGCAGGTCCCCGTCCTGAGGGACGACCTGCTGATGGGATACATCAGCGGAAGCGGTCTTCCGGCTGCGGCGAGCGTGCTCCGCGGGCCAGCGCACTGGCCCGTCGTCTTTGCTCTGCTTCGCACCCCCCGCGGCCTCGTCCGCATCCCGCTCCGCCTTCGTCCATCCGAAGCGGACCACGACGCCTCGGCTGGACTAGACGTCGTCGACGGTGCGGTGGTGCGCCTTCCAGCACCGGCACGGGGGGCCGTGCCCGAGGAGGAGGTCGAGGGCGCCCTCCCCGCCGAGCTTGGTGGTGGTGCTCCTGCGGCGGGGCTCGCGGGCGAGAGCAAGCTGCGCGAGGAGGAGGAGGCCGCGCTCCCCGCTCTGGGTGGCGGTGGTGTTCCTGCGGCGGAGCTCGAGGGGGAGAGCAAGCTGCGCGAGGAGGAGGAGGAGGCCGCGCTCCCCGCTCTTGGTGGCGGTGGTGTTCCTGCGGCGGAGCTCGAGGGCGAGAGCAAGCTGCGCGAGGAGGAGGAGGCCGCGCTCCCCGCTCTGGGTGGCAGCGTTGTTCATGCTGAGGTGCCCGAGCAGGAGGTCGTCCTCCCCGCTGAGCTGGGCGACGGGGGTGCTGCTGCCGAGGTCGGCGTCATGGATGGCCAGGCGGAGGATCGTGCCGGCAACATCCCCGAGGAGGGCGAGGAGCAGAGGGCTCGGCTGGTCCAGCTTTACGTTCAGATGCAGAGCAAGGCGGCAGCTCTCGAGGAAATTGCGGAGGAGAGGCGGCAGGTGACCGCGGAGACCCGGATCACCAGAGACCGCAAGGCGGCCAGCATCAGGACGGCGAGGCTTGACAAGCAGGAGGAGCTTGCGACTGATCGCTACAACGACTTGGTCTCCGAAGTCCGTGAAGCCAGGCTTGCCATGATCCGTGCCCATCTTCGCCCGCCATCTCCTCCGGCAGCGCTACGCCGACATTTTGGGTGAGATTCCGCCTCCGGCGCCACAGTTCCCTGAGCCACTCGTACACTAGCATCGCTACTCGGAACTCTGAATCTGGATTAGTGTGATTGAATTGCATTTACGTTGCCTGTTGAGGAGAACTATCGTGCTAAATGCTGTAGAGACTGTTGCACTCGACTGATTTTGTTAGGAAGGCAATACAATGTCAACATGCGGACGCTGAAGTTGAACTATGTTGCTTTCTCTTCAATTCTCATTAGCTGACAAAACTCTACAAAGGAAAGGCCCTCAATCCAAGTGAGCATCCCTCCGGGGCCAAGTAGTGTCCGTCCCAAGGTTTGATTGTAAACTATAGCTGCACAGTCTGAGTCCTGGTAGAAGTGCAAGTGCGCTGCACAGTCTGGGTCTTGGTAGAAGTGCAAGTGCTCATCGGTTAGCTTCAGGACATGGTTTAGTAGACCATGGATACAAGCACGTGTTTCAGCGTCAGAAACTGATGCGGGTACCTGAGAATGTGTGCCGATCAAGCGGGGTCGGATCATGCGTCGTGTCGCACTCGCACGGGATGATGTGCACCACACCTGGCTGGCCCCGGCGATCTGATCAGCATTGCGAGCTGCGGCCTGCCTGCGTGCTGGTCAGGCCCTAGTGCAAGCGGGAGCACCTAAGCGCATCGGACGGAATGCGCAGTGCCTACGTTGGGCGCGTGCACCAAAACCAAATGTTTTCCTCATAAAAAAGAAACAAAACCAAATGGGCTGCTGATATTTCTGTAGTTCAGTCACGTGTTTTTTTTTCTGCGAAAGATCCTCCGTTCTATTAATCGTAAGTGAGGGCAACTCATCCATGTATCAAAACACACATAAACGTCCCAACAACGCGGTTCAAATACATTCTTGCCATTCAACATCGCGCATCAAATGTTTGTGGGCCGGTCTGGACGTCTGAATTATCACAAAGGGAAACAAGTCGAGTGCGGTTTGTGAGCGTCCGAACACGTGCTACTTTGGCGTTTGGATACATGGTCCTGCCAAAGCCTTTATCGTGAGTTTTGCTTTAGAACCACCATCGCACATTCATGCAACTCTAGAGCGGACACGAAGGGGCGACCACCTTCCTCGTTCATGTCTGTCACACCGACATGACCGTACTGCTAACCTGCGCTACTTCAATGCGAACTGGGTGACCGAGAAGCTTACTCCGACCACCGCACCCTCATTCAAGCAAGTTATCATGATTCTGAGGTCGTGAGCTCAATACATAAGCAAGTTGCATTTTTTGAACTTTTACTCACATGAGACAAACACAAGTTGGATCGATGCCGGCTGGCCCAGATGTGCGCCCCACGCTCTATTTGACGAAGTTAGCGTCATATAGGAGGTCCCTGAACGTAGGGGGTCCTCCTATTCCACGTTGGCGATGTAGCCAACACACAACCCCCCGCATTGCCCTTTTGGGTCGGCCCATGGGATGGGTGGGATGCCCATGCTTTTTTTTCATTTCGTTGTGTCGACTGGCCCAGACGTGAACTGTCGTGTGTCTCGCTCTCTATTTGACGCAGTTAGCTGAAGGAAATATGTCCTAGAGGCAATAATAAAGTTGTTATTTATATTTCCTTATATCATGATAAATATTTATTATTCATGCTAGAATTATATTAACTGGAAACTTGATACATGTGTGGATACATAGACAAAACACAGTGTCCCTAGTAAGCCTCTACTAGACTAACTCGTTAATCAAAGATGGTTAAGTTTCCTAACCATAGACACGTGTTGTCATTTGATGAACGGGATCACATCATTAGGAGAATGATGTGATGGACAAGACCCATCCGTTAGCTTAGCATAATGCTCGTTAAGTTTTATTGCTATTGTTTTCTTCATGAGTTATACATATTCCTTTGACTATGAGATTATGCAACTCCCGAATACCGAAGGAATACCTTGTGTGCTATCAAACGTCAAAACATAACTGAGTGATCATAAAGATGCTCTACAGGTATCTCCGAAGGTGTTTGTTGGGTTGGCATAGATCGAGATTAGGATTTGTCACTCCGAGTATCGGAGAGGTATCTCTGGGCCCTCTCGGTAATGCACATCATGATTACCCTTGCAAGCAATGTGACTAATGAGTTAGTTATGAGATGATGCATTATGGAACGAGTAAAGAGATTTGCCGGTAACGAGATTGAACTAGGTATGAAGATACCGACGATCGAATCTCGGGCAAGTAACATACCGATGACAAAGGGAATTACGTATGTTGTCATTGCGATATGACCGATAAAGATCTTCGTAGAATATGTAGGAACCAATATGAGCATCCAGGTTCCGCTGTTGGTTATTGACCGTACATGTGTCTCGGTCATGTCTACATAGTTCTCGAACCCGTAGGGTCCGCACGCTTAACGTTCGATGACGATTCTGTATTATATGACTTATGTGATTTGGTGACCGAATGTTGTTCGGAGTCCCGGATGAGATCACAGACATGACGAGGAGTCTCCACATGGTCGAGAGGTAAAGATTCCTATATAGGACGATAGTATTTGGACACCGGAAGTGTTCCGGGGGGTACCAGGTACGTATCGGGTCACCGGAAGGGGTTCCGGGCTACCCCCGGCAAACTATATGGGCCTATTGGGCCAAGAGGGGAAACACAGCAGCCAACATGGGCTGCTGCCCCCCTTGCTGGCCGAATCGGAAGGGGAAAGGAAAAGGGGAAGAGAGAAGGAAGGGGAGGCAATTCGGCCTCCCCCTTCCTTCCCTCCTCTCTCCCCTTTCTTCCGTCTCCGAAAAAGATGTTAAGGGGGCGGGGGGGGGGGGGGGGGCGAACTGGACAAGGCCCCCAAGTAGGATTCCTCCTACTTGGGGTGCCCCATAGCTGTCCCCCTCCCCCTCCCACCTATGTATATGTGGGGAGGGGGCGCCGAGAACACAACAAACATTGTTAGCCGTGTGCGGCGCCCCCCTCCACAGTTTATGCCTCCGGTCATATTCACGTAGTGCTTAGGCGAAGTCCTGCGCGGATCACTTCACCATCACCGTCACCACGCTGTCGTGCTGACGGAACTCTCCCTCGACACTTTGCTGGATCAAGAGTTTGAGGGACGTCATTGAGCTGAACGGGTGCAGAACTCGGAGGTGTGATACGTCTCCAACGTATCTATAATTTTTGATTGTTCCATGCTATTATATTATCTATTTTGGATGTTTAATGGGCTTTAGTATGAACTTTTATATTATTTTTGGGACTAACCTATTAACCGGAGGCCCAATGCCAGTTTCTGTTGTTTTGCCTATTTTAGAGTTTTGTAGAAAAGGAATACCAAACGGAGTCCAAACGGAATGAAACCTTCGCGATGATCTTTGTTGGACCCAAAGCAATCTAGAAGACTTGGAGTCGAAGTCTGGAACTCCACGAGGAGGCCACGAGGTAGGAGGGCGCGCCCGGGGGTGGGGGGGGGGGGGGGGGGTGGGTAGGCGCGCCCCCACCCTCATGGGCCCCTCATAGCTCCACCAATGTAATCTTGCTTAATGCGTTACTCCGTTCTTATGAACTTAATACGCTAGATGCATGCTGGATAGCGGTCGATGTGTGGAGTAATAGTAGTAGATGCAGAATCGTTTCGGTCAACTTGACACAGATGTGATGCCTATATTCCTGATCATTGCCTTACATATCTTCATAACTATGCGCTTTTCTATCAATTGCTCAGCAGTAATTTGTTCACCCACCGTAATACATGCTATCTTGAGAGAAGCCACTAGTGAAACCTATGGCCCCCGGGTCTCTTTCCTATTATATTGCATCTATTTTATTTACATCACATCTCGTTTATTATTTTGCAATCTTTACTTTCCAATCTATACAAGAAAAATACCAAAAATATTTACTTTACTATCTCTATTAGATCTCACTTTTGCGAGTGACCGTGAAGGGATTGACAACCCCTTAATCGTGTTGGTTGCAAGGTTCTTGATTGTTTGTGCAGGTACTAGGTGACTTGTGCATTGTCTCCTACTGGATTGATACCTTGGTTCTCAAAACTGAGGGAAATACTTACGCTACTTTGCTGCATCACCCTTTCCTCTTCAAGGGAAAACCAACGCATGCTCAAGAGGTAGCAAGAAGGATTTCTGGCGCCATTGCCGGGGAGATCTACGCCAAGTCAAGACATACCAAGTACCCATCATAAACTCTTCTCCCTCGCATTACATTATTTGCCATTTGCCTCTCGTTTTCCTCTCCCCCACTTCACAACCATTTGCCGTTATATTCGCCCCTATTTTTCGTTTGCTTTTTCTCGTCAGATCTCATGTTTGCTTGTGTTGCCATGTGTCTTCTATTTGCTTGCATCTTCGCTTGCTAAAATTCTATTGTTATGGATCCTCATCCACTTGATAATCTTTTTAAGAGATCCAATTATCATGAACCAATTGCTAGTGATTTGAGTGCACTAGATTATCTCTATGAAGTTTTGCTTGAGATTCGTGAATCTGAAAATTGTGATGAAGAAATTTGTAAAGTGATTCATGATAGCTCCTTGAATGAAAAACATGATTGCAATGATTTTACTAAAGCTTGGGGATGCTAGTTTTGCTATGTCCACTACTTATTGTAATGATCATGATTGGGGTGATTCTTCTTATGATCTTGAAAATTTATTTAAGCCTCATGAGGAATATGTTATTTGAAATAATATTGAAAGTGGGTTTGGAAGAGAGTCAACTTTAGGGAAAAATAATCCCACATATTTGGAGAGTGTTCAATCTTGTGATTTTTTTGATAAAAGTGGGTTTGGAGAGGTCATAACTTTATTTGACGATAATCCCACCATTTTGGAAGAGTGTCAACTATGCATGCATGTGGATCATGTAGAGAATATGTTATGTGATAGCTATATTGTTGAGTTTGAATATGATCCCACATGTAATTATTATGAGAGAGGAAAATATGGTCATAGAAATTTTCATGTTACAAAATTTCCTCTCGTTATGTTGAGATTGCTATTATTTCTTTCTTCTTGCTTGCATATGCTAGATGTTTCTTGCCTTGATAATTTGTTTGCTTATAAAATTTCTATGCATAGGAAATATGTTAGACTTAAATGTGTTTTTCACATGTTTGATGGTGCTCTTTTTGTGTTTCAATTACTATCTTTCTTGTGAGCATCATTGAAATATTATGCCTAGCCAGGGGCGCTAAACGATAGCGCTTGTTGGGAGGCAACCCAATTTTATTTTTGTTCTTTGCTTTTTGCTCCTGTTTAGTAATAAATAATTCATCTAACTTCTGTTTAGATGTGGTTTTATGTTTTAAATAGTGTTTGTGCCAAGTAGAACCTTTGGGAAGACTTGGGTGAAGTCTTTGCGATCTTGCTGTAAACACAGAAACTTTTGCGCTCACGAGATTAGCTGTCATTTTTTACTGGAGAGTGATTTTAGGTTGATTTTTGGAAGATGATTAATAGTCAAATTCCTCACGCCCAACAATTTATTTCAGAATTTTTGGAGTTACATAAGTATTCAAAAGTTACAGATTGCTACAGACTGTTCTGTTTTTGACAGATTCTGTTTTTCGTGTGTTGTTTGCTTATTTTGATGAATCTATGAGTAGTATCGGGGGGTATGAACCATAGAGAAGTTGGAATATAGTAGGTTTAACACCAATATAAATAAATAATGAGTTCATTACAGTACCTTAAAGTGGTGGTTTATTTTCTTATACTAACGGAGCTCATGAGATTTTCTGTTCAAGTTTTGTGTTGTGAAGTTTTCAAGTTTTTGGGTAAAGATTTGATGGATTTTGGAATAAGGAGTGGCAAGAGCCTAAGCTTGGGATTCCCAAGGCACACCAAGGTAAAACTCAAGGACAACCAAAAGCCTAAGCTTGGGGATGCCCCAGAAGGCATCCCCTCTTTTGTCTTCGTCTATCGGTAACTTTACTTCAGGCTATATTTTTATTCATCACATGATATGTGTTTTGCTTGGAGCGTCTTGTATGATTTGAGTCTTTGCTTTTTAGTTTACCATAATCATCCTTGCTGTACACACATTTTGGGAGAGACACGCATGAATCGTAATTTATTAGAATCCTCTATGTGCTTCATTTATATCTTTTGAGCTAGATAATTTTGCTCTAGTGCTTCACTTATATCTTTTTAGAGCACGGTGATGGTTTTATTTTATAGAAATTATTGATCTCTCATGCTTCACTTATATTATTTTGAGAGTCTTTTAGAACAACATGGTAATTTGCTTTGGCTATAAAACTAGTCCTAATGTGATGGGCATCCAAGATGGGTATAATAAAAACTTTCATATAAAGTGCGTTGAATACTGTGAGAAGTTTGATGCTTGATGATTGTTTTGAGATATGAGGATGGTGATATTAGAGTCATGCTAGTAGAGTAATTGTGAATTCCAGAAGTACTTGTGTTGAGGTTTGCAAGTCCCGTAGCAAGCATGTATGGTAACCGTTGTGTAACAAATTTGAAGCATGATGTATTTCTTTGATTGTCTTCCTTATGTGTGGAGGTCGGGATCGCACGCTGGTTAACTCCTACCAACCCTTCCCCTAGGAGAATGCGTGTAGTACTTTGTTTCGATGACTAATAGATTTTTACAATAAGTATGTGAGTTCTTTATGACTAATGTTGAGTCCATGGATTATACACACTCTCACCCTTCCACCGTTGCTAGCCTCTCTAGTACCGCACAACTTTTGCCGATACCATAAACCCACCATTTACCTTCCTTAAAACAGCCACCATACCTACCTATTATGGCATTTCCATAGCCATTCCGAGATATATTGCCATGCAACTTTTGTTGGGGAACGTAGCAGAAATTCAAAATTTTCTACGCATCACCAAGATCAATCTATGGAGTAATCTAGCAACGAGGGAAAGGGGAGTGCATCTACATACCCTTGTAGATCGCTAAGCGGAAGCGTTCAAGTGAACGAGGTTGATGGAGTCGTACTCATCGTGATCCAAATCACCGATGATCCTAGTGCCGAACGGACGGCACCTCCGCGTTCAACACACGTGCAGCCCGGTGACGTCTCCCGTGCCTTGATCCAGCAAGGGGAGAGGGAGAGGTTGGGGAAGACTCCGTCCAGCAGCAGCACGACGGCGTGGTGGTGGTGGAGGAGCGCGGTACTCCAGCAGGGCTTCGCCAAGCACTACGAGAGACGAGGAGGGAGAGAGGTAGGGCTGCGCCAAGAGGGAGATATTCTTGTGTGTTAGGCAGCCCCAAAACCTCCACTATATATAGGGGAAAAGGGGAGGGGAGGCGCCCTAGGGTTTCCCCTAGGGGGGGCGGCGGCCAGGGCAGATGGGATCTCCCCCTTGGGTGACTTGGCCCCCAAGCCAGGAGGTGGGAACCCTAGATGGGGCGCCCCAAACCCCCTGGTCACGTGGGAATAGGTGAGGGGGGCGCACAGCCCCTTAGTGGGCTGGTTTGCCCCCTTCCCTTGGCCCATGAAGCCCCCCAACACTTGCCGGGGCTCCCGAAACACCTTTCGGTCATGCTGGTCATCACCCGGTACCTCCGGAACACTTCTGGACTCCAAAACCCTTCGTCCAATATATCAATCTTTACCTCGGGACCATTCCGGAACTCCTCGTGATGTCCGGGATCTCATCCGGGACTCCGAACAACATTCAGTAACCACGTATATCTATTCCCTATAACCCTAGCGTCACCGAACCTTAAGTGTGTAGACCCTACGGGTTCGGGAACCATGCAGACATGACCGAGACGTTCTCTGGTCAATAACCAACAGCGGGATCTGGATACCCATGTTGGCTCCCACATGTTCCACGATGATCTCATCGGATGAACCATGATGTCGAGGATTCAATCAATCCCGTATTCAATTCCCTTTGTCTAGCGGTATAGTACTTGCCCGAGATTCGATCGCCGGTATCCCGATACCTTGTTCAATCTCGTTACCGGCAAGTCTCTTTACTCATTCCGTAACACATCAACCCATGATCAACCCCTTGGTCACATTGTGCACATTATGATGATGTCCTACCGAGTGGGCCCAGAGATACCTCTCCGTCACACGGAGTGACAAATCCCAGTCTCGATTCGTGCCAACCCAACAGACACTTTCGGAGATACCCGTAGTGCACCTTTATAGCCACCCAGTTACGTTGTGACGTTTGATACACCCAAAGTATTCCTACGGTATCCGGGAGTTGCACAATCTCATGGTCTAAGGAAATGATACTTGACATTAAAAAAGCTTTAGCATACGAACTACACGATCTTTATGCTAGGCTTAGGATTGGGTCTTGTCCATCACATCATTCTCCTAATGATGTGATCCCGTTATCAACGACATCCAATGTCCATGGTCAGGAAACCGTAACCATCTATTGATCAACGAGCTAGTCTACTAGAGGCTTACTAGGGACATGGTGTTGTCTATGTATCCACACATGTATCTGAGTTTCCTATCAATACAATTATAGAATGGATAATAAACGATTATCATGAACAAGGAAATATAATAATAACAACTAATTTATTATTGCCTCTAGGGCATATTTCCAACAGTCTCCCACTTGCACTAGAGTCAATAATGTAGTTCACATCGCCATGTGATTAATACTCATAGGTCACATCACCATGTGACCAACATCCAAAGAGTTTACTAGTGTCACTAAACTAGTTCACATCATCATGTGATTAAGACTCAATGAGTTCTGGGGTTTGATCATGTTTTGCTTGTGAGAGAGGTTTTAGTCAACGAGTCTGCAACATTCAGATCTGTATGTACTTCGCAAATCTCTAGGTCATATTATAAATGCTGCTTCCACGCTCCACTTGGAGCTATTCCAAATGGTTGCTCCACTATACGTACCCGGTTTGCTACTCAGAGTCATTCGGATAGGTGTTAAAGCTTGCATCGACGTAACCCTTTACGCCGAACTCTTTATCACCTCCATAATCGAGAAACATGTCCTTATTACTCCAAGGACAATTTTGATTGTTGTCTGGTGATCCACTCGTTGATCACCTTTGTACCCTCTTGCCAGACATGTGGCTAGGCACACATCAGGTGCGGTACTTAGCATAGCATACTGTAGAGCCTACGTCTAAAGCATAGGGGACAACCTTCGTCCTTTCTCTCTCTTCTGCCATGGTCGAGCTTTAAGTCTTAACTTCATACCTTACAACTCAGGCAAGAACTCCTTCTTTGACTGATCCATTTTGAACACCTTCAAGATCATGTCAAGGTATGTGCTCATTTGAAAGTACCATTAAGCGTTTTGATCTATCCTTATAGATCTTGATGCTCAATGTTCAAGTAGCTTAATCCAGGTTTTCCCTTGAAAAACACTTTTCAAATAACCCTATATGCTTTCCAGAAATTCTACATCATTTCTGATCAACAATATGTCAACAACATATACTCATCAGAAATTTTATAGTGCTCCCACTCACTTCTTTGGAAATACAAGTTTCTCATAAACTTTGTATAAACCCAAAATCTTTGATCATCTCATCAAAGCGTACATTCCAACTCCGAGATGCTTACTCCAGTCCTTAGAAGGATTGCTGGAGCTTTGCATACTTGTTAGCGTCTTTCAGGATTGTCAAAACCTTCTGGTTGTATCACATACAACCTTTCCTCAAGAAAATTGTCGAGGAAACTATGTTTTTGACATCCTATCTGCAAGATTTCATAAATAATGCAGTAACTGCTAATCCAATTCCGACGGACTCTTAGCATTGCTACGAGTGAGAAAGCCTCACCGTAGTCAACTCCTTGAACTTGTCGGAAAACATCTTAATGACAAGTCGAGCTTTCTTAATGGTGATACTTACCATCATTGTCCGTCTTTCTTTTAAAATCCATCTGTACCCAATAGCCTTACGACCATCAAGTAGTTCTTCCAATGTCTACACTTTGTTTTCATACATGGATCCTCTCTCAGATTTTGTGGCCTCGAGCCATTTGTCGGAATCCGGGCCCACCATCGCTTCTCCATAGCTCGCAGGTTCATTATTGTCTAGCAACATGACCTCCAAGACAGGAGTACGTACCATTCTGAAGTAGTACGCATCCTTGTCGACCTACGAGGTTTGGTAATGACTTGATCCGAAGTTTCATGATCACTATCATAAGCTTCTACTTCAATTGGTGTAAGCGCCATATGAACAACTTCCTGTGCCCTGCTACACACTAGTTGAAGTGACGGTTCAATAACCTCATCAAGTATCCACCATCCTCCCACTCAACTTTCGAGACAATCTTTTCCTCGAGAAAGGACCCGATTCAAGAAACAATCCCTATTGCTTTCAGATCTGAATTAGGAGGTATACCCAACTGTTTTGGGTGTCCTATGAAGATGCATTTTATCCGCTTTGGGTTCGAGCTTATCAACCTGAAACTTTTTCACATAAGCGTCGCAGCCCCAAACTTTTAAGAAACGACAACTAAGGTTTCTAACCATAGTTCAAACGGTGTCGTCTCAACGGAATTACGTGGTGCCCTATTAAAGTGAGTGCGGTTGTATCTAATGCCTAACCCATGAATGATAGTGGTAATTCGATAAGAGACATCATGGTACGCATCATATCCAATAGGGTGTAACTATGATGTTCGGACACACCATCACACTATGGTGTTCCAGGTGGTATTAAGTGTGAAACAATTTCCACAATGTCTTAATTGCGTGCCAAAGCTGTAACGACCCGAATTTGGTAAAATCCAAGTCTCTGTGCTTACTGTGCTATCCCTGGATCATAGCTAGCACACACAGTAACAAAAAGGAATATCAGTAAGACATACATTATTCTACTACAACGGTAGATCCAGATATATATACAAATCATACCTTAGGCACAACTCAAGCTGACAGATAATACAACGGAATTATACGTAGTAGCTAAGTTAGGCTCCATCAACGCCACTGGGCTCGTTGAGTGTAGACCATAACCCTATCGTCTCTTAATCTGTCAAGATCTGCACACGACAGGTGCAGGTGAGTACGTGGAATGTACTTGCAAATTGCAAAGGAAAGTTTAGCAGAGTATATATGCAGGGTAAGTATTGTGGAGGTTTCATTTGCGTAAAGCCAATTTTCTCCTATACTAAATTTTATAAACTACTTTTGGAATAGAAATAATTTTTAGTATAAAAAGTAGGAGCGGGACACTTGGATATACGCACCAGTGCTCAATCTCCAAAATAGTTTTAAAACATACATAGGTTGAAGTGAAACACATTCACTGTGCTCATTCCTCAACTTTAACCCCTAAAACAGATTTTTAGAAAAGAGAGGGGAGATTCTTCTCCAGTCCAAGTCTTCAGTTGCTCAAATTGCCCGTAACCGGGGGCACGGCTAATCGATTAGGTTAAACCCTCTGCAGAGATCGTACATGTTCCCCACATGACACAACCAACCCCGTTTATCGTTACACACTTGGGTGTACGACTAGGAGGAGATTGTGACGAAGCCTTTCCGTAACAGCCCCCTATACCTGACCAAGCCGCCCGCAACTTAGGCAATGAAAGCCCCTCTCCGATTGCGGTCCTGAGGTAAGGGTTTCCCGTTAGTACTAAGCTAAGCCAGAGCCCATAGTAGCATGTGGCTGTACTGGAAGCTACATCAAACTATACTTGGAAGATCTCATTCCCTTGGACGGCGGTCCCCACCAAAAACCTGTGTGCAAGACCCTGATGGGTGCAATCACTTGTAGATGCTCCCGTCATACCATCCCGCCCAGGGAGTAGAAGTAAACAATATATAATTTTATTTTCCAAAAGTTTTCACAAAACGTTGCCCCAAAAGAGGCAAATTTAAAGGTTTAAAACAATTTTGCTTTTCATCCCACCCATTTTGTGCAAGCGTGGCCAATGGTGAGTCTTGAACCTATGGCTCTAGCTAAATATAATACTTTGCAAAACTTTTATAAAACATGCATAGTATTAAAATTTAAAGAGTTATGCATAATATGAAAATATAGGTCGAAGCATGATCAATTTGCAACTTGCCTTCGGTTTTGTAGTCACAAGGTTCTACCTCCTCGTAGAATTCACCTTCGCACTCGTCGCAATCTAACACGATAAATAACTCAAGTAAGACACTCGGCATATCCACATTCACATAACAATGATTCAAGCAAGCATTCAACACACAAATAACATCCAATGAAAATCCAAATAACAACACAAATTATTCGATTGCCACTATCATAATTTCTAGGGCACGGTTAGGGTTGATATAGGATCAGGTGTGGTCTTTGAAGAAAATATGACAGTCATATACTTGGGTTGGATAATATTGATACTAAGTGAGGACTATGGTTTGAAGGGTTGTGTGACCAAGTTCTACGACAATCTATAATAGGTTTGCTTGGAATATTTGACTTGGGTCCAATGAAAATGATAGATGGAGTTGATGCCATAAGGTTTGTGTTACAAAAATTTATGTAACATTTCCTAAATACATATTTGTATGATGACGGCATATGGCCAGAGAGGTTTTCTAGGGATCAATCTAAGAGATTTAACTTCGTGTCAAATCTTATTTTAACGAAGTTATTAAACAATGATTGAGAAGGTCAAATCAAGGTGTTGATGTTAGAATATCAACTAAACATTGCTAAATTTTTGTGTAACGAGTTCTAACGGAAAGATGAGGTCCTAAGCTCCAACTTCCATACATAAAACATTTTTATATGATTTACAGAATAAGAGATATAGCAAAATTACTCAGATTCGTATTCAAATCAAAACTAAATTTTAGTTTGCTCAAAAGTGAAATTTAATATTTCTATAATAAACTACAGGTTTCAGCGAATCCGGGGATATCTTATTTGTCGAAATCGGACATAGGGTTTGAGAGATACGAATTTCTGAAGTGTGGATATTTTTCTGAAAATGTATCACGGGATCAAAACTGATGTGCCACGTGTCGTGCTGTGATTGGTGGATACCCCTTCAACTAAGGACACGGTTTCAAAGAATGGCTGAGTGCTCACCGTGAGGGTTCGCCGGAGTTGGGCGGCCCGGCGCGGATTCGACAAACCAAAGGTCTTGGGAGTAGCGGACGGTGGAGAGATGGTGATGGAGAATTCAATGGACTCCGTAAGGATCTCCGGAGCTTTCTGCTTCACTCGACAGAAGCGGCTGAAGTTGCGCACGGCGGTGATGAGCCTCAGTCTTCGCGGTTCTCGTCCTCCTGCTGCGAAATAGAGAGGGGAAAGGGGTCACCGATATGCGCATCAACAAGGGGAAGAGAAATTTGGAGGAGTTGGGGCTTGGGGTACCTCGGTCGCGACGGAATCCTCGTCGGAGTTTGATGCTATTGTTGAACTCCGGCGAGCAATTGCTCGCGTAGGAGAGCGAGACAGAGAGGGGTTTCGGGCTTAGGGATGGAGAGATATGTTGTGCTTCCCAGGGTCCTATTTATAGGGGAAGAGGGGGTCGGTACGGGGAGATCAAAGGAGCTCACCGTGGCCTTTAATGGCTGATTGTGCAGGAACGTTTCATGGATCCGTTCGTCCAATTAAAGCAACGAAGTTGAGTATTAATTTCCTGAATAAGTTCTCCTGACATTCCTCTTTAATTTTCGTGTTGGTGGCAAGTTGAAAGAATGGCTGTGGTTAGCACTAGAGGGAGAGGAAGAGGAAGAGGTGGAGGTGCCATGCCTGTCTCTCTGTGTTCATGAAGATTGAACGAACAGAGAGGTAGAAGAAGGCCAGCGCATGGGCCTGCGCTAAATGAAAGAGAAATGGGCCTTAGTGGGAAAGGTGTCCCAAGGGCAAAGAAAAAAAAACAATAGAAGAGATGGATGGGCTAGATGGGCTGATAGAGAGAAATCATAACTAATAACAATTATTAGGCTAGATAATCAATGAATAAATTGCTCGCTCTCTCAGAGTTATTATTTAGATTTGAGAAAAATGTTCACATATTCTCATTGATTATTTCTAGCCTTGGAAAAGTGGTTTCATAAATAATAAGCAATAATTTTGTGTACGTACATGTTTTGATAATGCACTATAGGCTTCATAATTTTACCAACATAGTTCTTAGTATCTTATGAATGCCAAAAATTCCAAATAAGAAATATTAAATACTTCCAATCATAGTTCTGGAGAAGTCATATTATCTCCTCTCATTTGTATTTATTTATTTAGTAATTTGGAAATATTTATATGACACTATAACTCCAAATAAGATCCATCTTCAAATAGAAATCCAAAATTCAAAAGAACTTCAAATGAAATATTTATTCACCACATTTTGAGAAAGTCATTTTATTCCCACTTCATATTTTTATTTGTGGTTTCAAAATATTTCATAGGTGTCCAAAAGAAAAGCAATTGGATGAAATATTTGGAACAAGAATCAAAAGGTTTTAATTTCCCATGAAAATCATAGCAATTCACTCAATAATATCTTATTATTAACATTCCAAAATTTGGAAAATTTTGGGATGTTACAAAAGCTCGTAACTCAGATACTCATTTCTATGATCATATCATAGACATTTTATCCTCTTGTCACGATGATCTTCAACTTCACTCTGAAATTACTTGAGCGATTCAATAATTCAGACTTGTGTTTCATCAAGTAAATATACTCAGTATCTACTCAAATCATCCATGAAGTAAGAACATAACGATATCCACTGCGTGCCTCAGCACTCATTGGACTGCACACATCAAAATGTATTACTTCCAACAAGTTGCTTTCTTGTTCCATTTCACTGAGAAGGAGGCTTCCAATCATCTTGCCCATGTGGTGTGATTTGCATGTCTCAAGTGATTCAAAAACAAGTGAGTCCAAATGGTCCATTTGCATGGAGTTTCTTCATGCATATACACCAATAGATATGGTTCGCATGTCTCAAACTTTTCAAAAATGAGTGAGTCCAAAGATCCATCAACATGGAGTTTCTTCATGCGTTTTATACCAATATGACTTACATGGCAGTGCCACAAGTAGGTGGTACTACTATCTTATATTTTTTGGCATGAACATGTGTATCACTACGATCGAGATTCAATAAACCATTTATTTTAGGTGCCAGACCATTGAAGGTATTATTCAAATAAACAGAGTAACCATTATTCTCCTTAAATGAATAACCGTATTGCGATAGACATAATCCAATCATGTCTATGCTCAACGCAAACACCAAATAACAATTATTTAGGTTTAACACCAATCTCGATGGTAGAGGGAGCGTGTGATGTTTGATCACATCAAGCTTGGAAAAACTTCCAACACATATCGCCAGCTCACCTTTAGCTAGTCTCCGTTTACTCCGCATCCTTTTATTTCGAGTTACTAACACTTAGCAACCGAACCGGTATCTAATACCCTGGTGCTACTAGGAGTACTAGTAAAGTACACATTAACATAATGTATATCCAATATACTTTTATCGACCTTGCCAGCCTTCTCATCTACCAAGTATCTACGGTAATTCTGCTCCAGTGGCTGTTCCCCTTATTACAGAAGCACTTAGTCTCGGGTTTTGGGTTCAACCTTGGGTTTCTTCACTAGAGCAGCGGCTGATTTGCCATTTCATGAAGTATCCCTTCTTGCCCTTGCCCTTCTCGAAACTAGTGGTTTCACCAACCATCAACAATTGATGTTCCTTCTTGATTTCTACTTTCACGGTGTCAAACATCGCGAATATTTCAAGGATCATCATCTCTATCCCTGATATGTTGTAGTTCATCACGGAGCTCTAGCAGCTTGGTGGCAATGACTTTGGAGAAACATCACTATTTGATCTGGAAGATTAACTCCCACTCGATTCAAGTGATTGTGGTACTCAGACAATCTGAGCACAAGCTCAACGATTGAGCTTTTCTCCCTTAGTTTGCAGGCTAAGGGACTCGTCGGAGGTCTTATACCTCTTGACGTGGGCACGAGCCTGAAATCCCAATTTCAGCCCTCGAAACATCTCATATGTTCCGCGACGTTTCGAAATCGTCTTTGGTGCCTCAACTCTAAACCGTTTAACTGAACTATCACGTAGTTATCAAAAACGTGTATGTCAGATGTTCACAACATCCACAGACGACGTTCGAGGTTCAGCAAATGAGCGGTGCATTAAGGACACAAGCCTTCTACGAAGCAACGAGGACAATCCTCAGTTTACGGACCTAGTCCGCATAATCGCTACTATCAACTTTCAACTAAATTTTCTCTAGGAACATATCTAAACAGTAGAACTGAAGCGCGAGCTATGACATAATTTGCAAAAACTTTTTGACTATGTTCAGGATAATTGAGTTCATCTTATGAACTCCCACTCAGATAGACATCCCTCTAGTCATCTAAGTGATTACATGATCCGAGTCAACTAGGCCGTGTCCGATCATCACGTGAGACGGACTAGTCATCATCGGTGAACATCTTCATGTTGATCGTATCTACCATACGACTCATTCTCGACCTTTCGGTCTCTTGTGTTCCGAGGCCATGTCTGTACATGCTAGGCTCGTCAAGTTAACCTAAGTGTTTCGCGTGTGTAAATCTGGCTTACACCCGTTGTATGTGAACGTTAGAATCTATCACACCCGATCATCACGTGGTGCTTCGAAACAACGAACTTTCGCAATGGTGCACAGTTAGGGGGAACACTTTCTTGAAATTTTAATGAGGGATCATCTTATTTACTACCGTCGTTCTAAGCAAATAAGATGCATAAACATGATAAACATCACATGCAATCAAAAAGTGACATGATATGGCCAATATAATTTTGCTCCTTTTGATCTCCATCTTCGGGGCTCCATGATCATCATCGTCACCGGCATGACAACATGATCTCCATCATCATGATCTCCATCATCGTGTCTCCATGAAGTTGTCTCGCCAAGTATTACTTCTACTACTATGGCTAATGGTTTAGCAATAAAGTAAAGTAATTACATGGCATTGTTCATTAACACGCAGGTCATACAATAAATTAAGACAACTCCTATGGCTCCTGCCGGTTGTAATACTCATCGACATGCAAGTCGTGATTCCTATTACAAGAACATGATCAATCTCATACATCACATATCATTCATCACATTCTTTTGGCCATATCACATCACATAGCATACCCTGCAAAAACAAGTTAGACATCCTCTAATTGTTGTTTGCATGTTTTACGTGGCCGCTATGGGTTTCTAGCAAGAACATTTCTTACCTACACAAAAACCACAACGTGATATGTCAATTGCTATTTACCCTTAATAAGGACCCTTTTCATCAAATCCGATCCGACTAAAGTGGGAGAGACTGGCACCCGCTAGCCACCTTATGCAACAAGTGCATGTCAGTCGGTGGAACCTGTCTCACGTAAGTGTACGTGTAAGGTTGGTCCGGGCCGCTTCATCCCACAATACCGTCGAAACAAGATTGGACTAGTAACGGTAAGCATATTGAACAAAATCAACGCCCACAACAACTTGTGTTCTACTCGTGCATAGAAACTACGCATAGACCTAGCTCATGATGCCACTGTTGGGGAACGTAGCAGAAATTCAAAATTTTCTACGCATCACCAAGATCAATCTATGGAGTAATCTAGCAACGAGGGAAAGGGGAGTGCATCTACATACCCTTGTAGATCGCTAAGCGGAAGCGTTCAAGTGAATGGTGTTGATGGAGTCGTACTCGTCGTGATACAAATCACCGATGATCCTAGTGCCGAACGGACGGCACCTCTGCGTTCAACACACGTGCAGCCCGGTGACGTCTCCCGTGCCTTGATCCAGCAAGGGGAGAGGGAGAGGTTGGGGAAGACTCCGTCCAGCAGCAGCACGACGGCGTGGTGGTGGTGGAGGAGCGCGGTACTCCAGCAGGGCTTCTCCAAGCACTACGAGAGACGAGGAGGGAGAGAGGTAGGGCTGCGCCAAGAGGGAGATATTCTTGTGTGTTAGGCAGCCCCAAAACCTCCACTATATATAGGGGCAAAGGGGAGGGGAGGCGCCCTAGGGTTTCCCCTAGGGGGGCGGCGGCCAGGGCAGATGGGATCTCCCCCTTGGGTGACTTGGCCCCCAAGCCAGGAGGTGGGAACCCTAGATGGGGCGCCCCAAACCCCCTGGTCATGTGTGAATAGGTGAGGGGGGCGCATAGCCCCTTAGTGGGCTGGTTTGCCCCCTTCCCTTGGCCCATGAAGCCCCCCAACACTTGCCGGGGCTCCCGAAACACCTTTCGGTCATGCTGGTCATCACCCGGTACCTCTGGAACTCTTCCAGACTCCAAAACCCTTCATCCAATATATCAATCTTTACCTCCGGACCATTCCGAAACTCCTCGTGACGTCCGGGATCTCATCCGGAACTCCGAACAACATTCAGTAACCACGTATATCTATTCCCTATAACCCTAGCATCACCGAACCTTAAGTGTGTAGACCCTACGGGTTCGGGAACCATGCAGACATGACCGAGACGTTCTCTGGTCAATAACCAACAGCGGGATCTGGATACCCATGTTGGCTCCCACATGTTCCACGATGATCTCATCGGATGAACCACGATGTCGAGGATTCAATCAATCCCGTATTCAATTCCCTTTGTCTAGCGGTATAGTACTTGCCCGAGATTCGACCGTCGCTATCCCGATACCTTGTTCAATCTCGTTACCGGCAAGTCTCTTTACTCGTTCCGTAACACATCATCCCGTGATCAACCCCTTGGTCACATTGTGCACATTATGATGATGTCCTACCGAGTGGGCCCAGAGATACCTCTCTGTCACACGGAGTGACAAATCCCAGTCTCGATTCGTGCCAACCCAACAAACACTTTCGGAGATACCCGTAGTGCACCTTTATAGCCACCCAGTTACGTTGTGACGTTTGGTACACCCAAAGTATTCCTATGGTATCCGGGAGTTGCACAATCTCATGGTCTAAGGAAATGATACTTGACATTAGAAAAGCTTTAGCATACGAACTACACGATCTTTGTGCTAGGCTTAGGATTGGGTGTCCATCACATCATTCTCCTAATGATGTGATCCCGTTATCAACGACATCCAATGTCCATGGTCAGGAAACCGTAACCATCTATTGATCAACGAGCTAGTCTACTAGAGGCTTACTAGGGACATGGTGTTGTCTATGTATCCACACATGTATCTGAGTTTCCTATCAATACAATTATAGAATGGATAATAAACGATTATCATGAACAAGGAAATATAATAATAACAACTAATTTATTATTGCCTCTAGGGCATATTTCCAACAACTTTCCACCGTTCCGTTTATTATGACACGCTCCATCATTGTCATATTGCCTTGCATGATCATGTAGTTGACATCATATTTGTGGCAAAGCCACCATTCATAATTTTTTCATACATGTCACTCTTGATTCATTGCACATCCCGGTACACCGCCGGAGGCATTCATATAGAGTCATATTTTGTTCTAAGTATCGAGTTGTATTCCTTGAGTTGTAAATAAATAGAAGTGTGATGATCATCATTATTAGAGCATTGTCCCATGTGAGGAAATAAAAAAAATAAAAAAAGAGGCGAAAGAAGCCAATGAAAAAAAGAGGCCAAAGAAGCCAAACAAAAAAAGAGAGAAAAAGAGAGAAGGGACAATGCTACTATCCTTTTTCCACACTTGTGCTTCAAAGTAGCACCATGATCTTCATGATAGAGAGTCTCTTATTTTGTCACTTTCATATACTAGTGGGAATTTTCGTTATAGAACTTGGATTGTATATTCCAATGATGGGCTTCCTCAAAATGCCCTAGGTCTTCGTGAGCAAGCAAGTTGGATGCACACCCTAGCTCTAGTGCATCAGTTGCATGGCAATCCCTACTCACTCACATTGATATCTATTGATGGACATCTCCATAGCCCATTAATATGCCTAGTTGATGTGAGACCATCTTCCTCCTTTTTGTCTTCTCCACAATCACCACTCTATTCCACCTATAGTGCTATGTCCATGGCTCACGCTCATGTATTGGGTGAAAGTTGAAAAAGTTTGAGAATAATAGAGTATGAAACAATTGCTTGGCTGAAACCGGGGTTGTGCACGATTTGAATATTTTGTGTGACGATGGTGGAGCATAGCCAAACTATATGATTTTGTAGGGATGAACTTTCTTTGGCCATGTTATTTTGAGAAGACATGATTACTTTGTTAGTATGCTTGAAGTATTATTATTTTTATGTCAATATTAAATTTTTGTCTTAAATCTTTCGGATCTGAACATTCATGCCACAATAAAGAAAATTACATTGATAATTATGTTAGACAACATTCCACATAAAAAATTCTGTTTTTATCATTTACCTACTCGAGGACGAGCAGGAATTAAGCTTGGGGATGCTTGATACGTCTCCAACATATCTAATTTTTTGATTGTTCCATGCTATTATATTATCTGTTTTGGATGTTTAATGGGCTTTAATATGCTCTTTATATTATTTTTGGGACAAACCTATTAACCGGAGGCCCAGTGCCAGTTTCTGTTTTTTTGCCTATTTTAGAGTTTTGCAGAAAAGGAATACCAAACGGAGTCCAAACGGAATGAAACCTTCGCGATGATCTTTCTTGGACCGAAAGCAATCTAGAAGACTTGGAGTCGAAGTCTGGAACTCCACGAGGAGGCCACGAGGCAGGAGGGCACGCCCAGGGGGGGGGGGGGTAGGCGCGCCCCCACACTCGTGGGCCCCTCGTAGCTCCATCGACGTACTTCTTTGGCTTATATATACTCTTATACCCTAGAAACAACAGGGGGAGCCACGAAACCACTTTTCCATCGCTGCAACCTTCTGTACCCGTGAGATCCCATCTTGGGGCCTTTTCCGGTGATCTGCCGGAGAGGGAATCGATCATGGAGGGATTCTACATCAACACCATTGCCTCTCCGATGAGGCGTGAGTAGTTTACCACAGACCTTCGGGTCCATAGTTATTAGCTAGATGGCTTCTTCTCTCTCTTTGATTCTCAATACAAAGTTCTCCTCGATGTTCTTGGAGATCTATTCGATATAATACTCTTTTGCGGTGTGTTTGCCGAGATCCGATGAATTGTGGATTTATGAACAAGATTATCTATGAATATTATTTGGTTCTTCTCTGAATTCTTCTATGCATGATTTGATATCTTTGCAAGTCTCTTCGAATTATCGGTTTAGTTTGGCCTACTAGATTGATCTTTCTTGCAATGGGAGAAGTGCTTAGCTTTGGGTTCAATCTTGCAGCAAGGCACATATTGTATTGTTGCCATCGAGGATAAAAAGATGGGGTTTATATCATATTGCTTGAGTTTATCCCTCTACATCATGTCATCTTGCTTAATGCGTTACCCCGTTCTTATGAACTTAATACTCTAGGTGCATGCTGGATAGCGGTCGATGTGTGGAGTAATAGTAGTAGATGCAGAATCCTTTCGGTCTACTTGACACGGGCGTGATGCCTATATTCATGATCATTGCCTTAGGTATCTTCATAACTATGCGCTTTTCTATCAATTGCTTGGCAGTAATTTGTTCACCCACTGTAATACATGCTATCTTGAGAGAAGCCACTAGTGAAACCTATGGCCCCCGGGTCTCTTTCCTATTATATTGCATCTCTTTTATTTACATCGCATCTCGTTTACTATTTTGCAATCTTTACTTTCCAATCTATACAACAAAAATACCAAAAATATTTACTTTACTATCTCTATTAGATCTCACTTTTGCGAGTGACTGTGAAGGGATTGACAACCCCTTTATCACGTTGGTTGCAAGGTTCTTGATTGTTTTTGCAGGTACTAGGTGACTTATACGTTGTCTCCTACTGGATTGATAACTTGGTTCTCAAAACTGAGGGAAATACTTACGCTACTTTGCTGCATCACCCTTTCCTCTTCAAGGGAAAACCAACGCATGCTCAAGAGGTAGCAAGGTGCCGTACATTCGGTGCTTGATCGGTCGGATCGAGAAGAAGTTCGACTAGATCAACCGCGTTGTCAAACACTTCCGCTTTTGGTCTACGAGGGTACATGGACACACTCTCCCCCTCTCTTTGCTATGCATCTCCTAGACAGATCTTGCGTGAGCGTAGGATTTTTTTTGAAATCGCATGCTACATAACCCATCAGTGGCATCCGAGCCAGGTCTATGCGTAGATGATATGCACGAGTAGAACACAAAGAGTTGTGGGCAGTGATCATCATACTGCTTACCACCAATGTCTTATTTTTATTTGGCGGTATTGTTGGATGAAGCGTCCCGGACCAACCTTACATGACCACGTTCATGAGAGCGGTTCCACCGACAGACATGCAACTAGTTTTGCATAAAGGTGGCTGGCGGGTGTCTGTTTCTCCAACTTTAGTTGAATTGAATTTGACTGCGGCCGGTCCTTGTTGGTTAAAACAACAAACTTGATAAATTAGCGTTGTGGTTTTGATGCGTAGGTAAGAACGATTCTTACTAGAAGCCCGTAGCAGCCACGTAAAACTTGCGATAACAAATTAGAGGACGTCTAACTTGTTTTTGCAGGGCATGTTGTGATGTGATATGGTCAAGACATGATGTGATATACGTTATTGTATGAGATGATCATGTTTTGTAAAATTTATCGGCAACTAGCAGGAGCCTTATGGTTGTCGCTTTATTGTACGAAATGCAAACGCCATGTAACTGCTTTACTTTATCACTATGCATTAGCGATAGTTGTAGAAGCGATAGACGACAACGACGCTACAATGGAGATCAAGGTGTCAAGCCGGTGATGATGGAAATCATGACAATGCTTTGGAGATAGAGATCAAAAGCACAAGATGATGATGGCCATATCATGTCACATATTTTGATTGCATGTGATGTTTATCTTTTATGCATCTTATTTTGCTTAGTACGATAGTAGCATTATAAGATGATCCCTCACTAAAATTTCAAGGTATAAGTGTTCTCCCTGAGTATGCACCGTTGCGACAGTTCGTCGTGCCGAGACACCACGTGATGATCGGGTGTGATAAGCTCTACGTTCGCATGCAACAGGTGCAAGACAGTTTTGCACATGCGGAATACTTGGGTTAAACTTCACGAGCCTAACTTGTACAGGCATGGACTCGGAACACTGGAGACCGAAAGGTCGAACGTGAATCATATAGTAGATATGATCAACATAGAGATGTTCACCATTGAAGACTACTCCATCTCACGTGATGATCGGACATGGTTTAGTTGCTATGGATCACGTGATCATTTAGATGACTCGAGGGATGTCTATCTAAGTGGGAGTTCTTAAGTAATATGATTAATTGAACTTAATTTATCATGAACTAAGTCCTGATAGTTTTTGCATATCTATGTTGTAGATCAATGGCCTGTGCAACCGTTCCCTTGAATCTTAATGCGTTCCTAGAGAAAGCTAAGTTGAAAGATGATGGTAGCAACTACACGGACTGGGTCCATAACTTGAGGATTATCCTCATTGCTGCACAGAAGAATTATTTCCTTGATGCACCGCTAGGTGACAAGACCCCTCCCGCTAATATAGACGCTTTGAACGTCTGGCAGACGTGGTCTAATGACTACTCTATAGTTCAGTGTGCCATGCTCTACGGCTTAGAATCGGGACTTCAAAGACATTTTGAACGTCATGGGGCATATGAGATGTTCCAAGAGTTGAAGTTAATATTTCAAGAAAATGCCCGAATTGAGAGATATGAAGTCTCCAACAAGTTCTATAGCTGCAAGATGGAGGAGAACAGTTCTGGCAGTGAACACATACTTAGAATGTCTAGGTATCATAACTACTTGACTCAGCTAGGAGTTAATCTTCCAGATGATAGTGTTATTGTCAGAGTTCTTCAATCACTGCCACCAAGCTACAAAGGCTTCGTGATGAACTATAATATGCAAGGGATGGATAAGACAATTCTTGAGCTGTTCGCTATGCTCAAAGCTGCAGAGGTAGAAATCAAGAAAGAGCATCAAGTGTTGATGGTTAACAAGACCACTAGTTTCAGGAACAAGGGCAAGGGAAAGAAGGGGAACTTCAAGAAGAATGGCAAGCAAGTTGTCACTCCCGGGAAGAAGGCCAAGTCTGGACCCAAGCCTGAAACTGAGTGCTTCTACTGCAAAGGGACTGGTCACTGGAAGCGGAACTGCACCAAGTATTTGGCGAATAAGAATGATGGCAAAGTGAACAAAGGTATATTTGATATAAATGTTATTGATGTGTACCTTACTAATGCTCGTAGTAGCGCCTGGCTATTTGATACTGGTTCTGTTGCTTATATTTGCAACTCGAAATAGGGGCTATGGATTAAACGAAGATTGGCTAAGGACGAGGTGACGATGCGCGTCGGGAATAGTTCCAAGGTCGATGTGATCGCCGTCGGCACGCTACCTCTACATCTACCTTCGTGATTAGTTTTAGACCTGAATAATTGTTATTTGGTGCCAGCGTTGAACATGAACATTATATCTGGATCTTGTTTGATGCGAGACGGTTATTCATTTAAATCAAAGAATAATGGTTGTTCTATTTATATGAGTAATATCTTTTATGGCCATGCACCCTTGAAGAGTGGTCTATTTTTGTTGAATCTCGATCGTGGTGATACACATATTCATAATATTGATGCCAAAAGATGCAAAGTTGATAATGATAGTGCAACATATTTGTGGCACTGCTGTTTAGGTCATATTGGTGTAAAGCGCATGAAGAAACTCCATGCAGATGGACTTTTGGAATCACTTGATTATGAATCATTTGATGCTAGTGAACCATGCCTCATGGGCAAGATTAGTAAGACTCCGTTCTCCAGAACAATGGAGCGAGCCACTGACTTATTGGAAATAATACATACTGATGTATGCGGTCCGATGAGTGTTGAGGCTCGCGGCGAGTATCGTTATTTTCTAACCCTCACAGATGATTTAAGCAGATATGGGTGGATCTAGCATCTCCCCAAATTTCCCCACATTCCATCCACAAAATCTCCTCAAATTTGCCCCAAAAACCATCCATTTCCGCCCAAAAATTCATCCCTGAGAGGAAATCCCGAGCAGTTTGACCTGCCAGGATCATCTGGACCTTCTCCCGGACGTCCGGATAACCCACGCACCCGAATACCCGAACCGGAGTTGACAAACCCGGATCATCCGGACCTTCTCCCGGATGTCCGGCTAACCCTGACACTGACTCGGCTGAAATTTTGTTTTGGCCATATCTAATTCATCCGAACTCCGTTTTTGACGTTCTTTAGCTCGTTTTGAAGCTATTGACATCCCCCTTCCCATAAAAATAACTCCAAAATTATTTGACTCCATAAAAATTTTGGAACTTTGGCATCTTTGCCTAGGGCCACCACCATATATAATGGTGTGTCCAAACATCGTAACCGTACTTTGTTGGATATGGTGCGATCTATGATGTCTCTTACCAATTTACCACTACCTTTTTGGGGTTATGCATTAGAGACAGCTGCATTCACGTTAAATAGGGCACCATCTAAATCCGTTGAGACAACACCGTATGAACTATGGTTTAGCAAGAAACCTAAGCTATCGTTTCTTAAAGTTTGGCGTTGCGATGCTTATGTGAAAAAGCTTTAGCCTGATAAGCTCGAACCCAAATTGGAGAAGTGCGTCTTCATAGGATACCCAAAAGAAACCGTTGGGTACACCTTCTATCATAGATCCAAAGGCAAGATCTTTGTTGCTAAGAATGGATCCTTACTAGAGAAGGAGTTTCTCTCGAAAGAAGTGAGTGGGAGGAAAGTAGAACTTGATGAGGTAGTTGTACCTTCTCTCGTGATTCCTACACCAGCCAGTGAGGAAGCTAATGATAATGATCATGAAACTTCGGATCAAGTTACTACCAAACCTCGTAGGTCAACCAGAGCATGTTCCGCACCAGAGTGGTACGGTAATCCTGTTCTGGAAGTCATGTTACTAGACCATGGTGAACGTACAAACTACGAGGAAGCGATGATGAGCCCAGATTCTGCAAAATGGCTTGAGGCCATGAAATCTGAGATGGGATCCATGTCTGAGAACAAAGTATGGACTTTGGTTGACTTGCCCGATGATCGGCAAGCCATAAAGAATAAATGGATCTTTAAGAGGAAGAATGACGCTGATGGTAATGTTACTGTCTACAAAGCTCGACTTGTCGCGAAAGGTTTTCGACAAGTTCAAGGGGTTGACTACGATGAGACCTTCTCACCCGTAGCGATGCTTAAGTCTGTCCGAATCATGTTAGCAATTGCCGCATGTTATGATTATGAAATCTGGCAAATGGACGTCAAAACTGCATTCCTTAATGGATTTCTTAAAGAAGAGTTGTATATGATGCAACCAGAAGGTTTTGTCGATCCTAAAGGTGCTAAAAAAGTGTGCAAACTCCAGCGATCCATTTATGGACTGGTGTAAGCTCTCGGAGTTGGAATATACACTTTGATGAGGTGATCAAAGCATATAGTTTTATACAGACTTTTGAAGAAACCTGTATTTACAAGAACGTGAGTGGGAGTTCTGTAGCATTTCTAATATTATATGTGGATGACATATTGTTGATTGGAAATGATAAAGAATTTCTGGATAGCATAAAAGGATACTTGAATAATAGTTTTTCAATGAAAGACCTCGGTGAAGCTGCTTATATATTAGGCATCAAGATCTATAGAGATAGATCAAGACACTTAATTGGACTTTCACAAAGCACATACCTTGATAAAGTTTTGAAGAAGTTCAAAATGGATTAGTCAAAGAAAGGGTTCTTGCCTGTGTTACAAGGTGTGAAGTTGATTCAGACTCAATGCCCGACCACTGCAGAAGATAGAGAGAAAATGAAAGTCATTCCCTATGCCTCAGCCATAGGTTCTATCATGTATGCAATGCTGTGTACCAGACCTGATGTGTGCCTTGCTATAAGTCTAACAGGGAGGTACCAAAGTAAACCAAGAGTGGATCACTAGACAGCGGTCAAGAACATCCTGAAGTACCTGAAAAGGACTAAGGATATGTTTCTCGTTTATGGAGGTGACAAAGAGCTCGTCGTAAATGGTTACGTCGATGCTAGCTTTGACACTGATGCGGATGACTCTAAGTCACAAACTGGATACGTATTTATATTGAATGGTGGAGCTGTCAGTTGGTGCAGTTCCAAGCAAAGCGTCGTGGCGGGATCTACGTGTGAAGTGGAGTACATAGCTGCTTCGGAAGCAACAAATGAAGGAGTCTGGATGAAGGAGTTCATATCCGATCTAGGTGTAATACCTAGTGCATCGGGTCCAATGAAAATCTTTTGTGACAATACTGGAGCAATTAATATCCTTGGCGAAGGAATCCAGATTTCACAAGGTATGAAGATACCGATGATCGAATCTCGGGCAAGTAACATACCGATGACAAAGGGAATTACGTATGTTGTCATTACAGTACGACCTATAAAGATCTTCATAGAATATGTAGGAACCAATATGAGCATCCAGGTTCCACTGTTGGTTATTGATCGGAGAGGTGTCTCGGTGATGTCTACATAGTTCTCGAACCCGTAGGGTCCGCACGCTTAACGTTCGATGATGATTTTGTATTATATGAGTTATGTGATTTGGTGACCGAATGTTGTTTGGAGTCCCGGATGAGATCACGGACATGACGAGGAGTCTCGAAATGGTCGAGAGGTAAAGATTCATATATAGGATGATTGTATTTGGACACCGGAAGTGTTTCGGGGGTACCGGGTACGTATCGGATCACCAGAAGGGGTTCTGGGCTACCCCCGGCAAACTATATGGGCCTATTGAAGGAAATATGCCCTAGAGGCAATAATACAGTTGTTATTTTATATTTCCTTATATCATGATAAATGTTTATTATTCATGCTATAATTGTATTAACCGAAAACTTGATACATGTGTGGATACATAGACAAAACACAGTGTCCCAAGTATGCATCTACTAGACTAGCTCGTTAATCAAAGATGGTTAAGTTTCCTAACCATAGACATGTGTGGTCATTTGATGAACGGGATCACATCATTAGGAGAATGATGTGATGGACAAGACCCATCCATTAGCTTAGCATAATGATCGTTAAGTTTTATTGCTATTGCTTTCTTCACGAGTTATACATATTCCTTTTACTATGAGATTATGCAACTCCCGAATACCAGAGGAATACCTTGTGTGCTATCAAATGTCACAACGTAAGTGAGTGATTATAAAGATTCTCTATAGGTATCTCCGAAGGTGTTTGTTGGGTTGGCATAGATTGAGATTAGGATTTGTCACTCTGAGTATCAGAGAGGTATCTCTAGGCCCTCTCGGTAATACACATCATGATAAGCCTTGCAAGCAATGTGACTAATGATTTAGTTATGGGATGATGTATTACGGAACGAGTAAAGGGACTTGCTGGTAATGAGATTGAACTAGGTATGAAGATACCGATGATCGAATCTCGGGCAAGTAGCATACCAATGACAAAGGGAATAACGTATGTTGTCATTACGGTACGACCGATAAAGATCTTCATAGAATATCTGGGAACCAATATGAGCATCCAGGTTCTGGTATTGGTTATTGACCGAAGAGGTGTCTTAGTCATCCCTACATAGTTCTCGAACCCATAGGGTCCGCACGCTTAATGTTTGATGATGATTTTGTATTATATGAGTTATGTGATTTGGTGATCGAATGTTGTTCGGAGTCCCGGATGAGATCACGGACATGACGAGGAGTCTCGAAATGGATGAGAGGTAAATATTCATATATAGGACGATAGTATTTGGACACCATAAGTGTTCCGGGTACGTATCGGGTCACTGGTGACGTTCCGGGCAACCCCCTGATACGTCCATTTTGCATCATGTTTTCTTACTATTATTTATGATGTTTTTATCCATAATAATGCTTTTTGGAGTAATTCTAATGCCTTTTCTCTCATAATATGCAAGGTATACACAAAGAGGGAGAATTCCGGCAGTTGGAAATCTGGACCTGAAAAAGCTACGCCAGGCCAGCTATTCTGCACAACTCCAAACAAGCTGAAACTTCAAGGAGATTTTTTATGGAATATTTGAAGAAAATTGGAGATAATAACTACCAAAGGGGGCCCACCAAGTGGGCACAACCCACCTGGGCGCGCCAGGGAGCCCAGGCGCGCCCTGGTGGGTTGTGCTCACGCAGGCCCACCTCCGGTGCCCATCTTCTGGTATATAGGTCATTTTGACCTAGAAAATAAATAAGGAGAGGACTTTCGGGACAGAGCACCGCCGTCTCGAGGTGGAACTTGGGTAGGAGCACTTTTGCCCTCCGGCGGAGCGATTCCGCCGGAGGAACTTCCCTCCCGGAGGGGGAAATCATCGTCATCATTATCACCAACAACTCTCCCATCTTGGGGAGGTCAATCTCCATCAACATCTTCAACATCACCATCTCATCTCAAACCCTACTTCATCTCTTGTGTTCAATCTTGTTACCATAACTATAGATTGGTGCTTGTGGGTGACTAGCAGTGTTGATTACATCTTGTAGTTGATTAGATGAAACCAACATGGTGAAAGTGACTAGATGAAATTCCCGTGTACCCTCAAGAACACTTTGCTTATCATAAGAGACCGTTTCGGTCTGTCCTTTCCCTCAAAAGGATTGGGTTACCTTGCTGCACTTTTATTACTACTATTGTTACTTGCTCGTTACAAATTATCTTGCTATCAAACTACTCTGCTACTTACAATTTCAGCACTTGCAGACATTACCTTACTGAAAACCACTTGTCATTTCCTTCTGCTCCTCGTTGGGTTCGACACTATTACTTATAGAAAATAGCTACAATTGATCCCCTATACTTGTGGGTCATCAATGCTATTTTCTGGCACCGTTGCCGGGCAGTGAAGAGCCTTTGGTAAGTGGAATTTGGTAAGGAAACATTTATATAGTGTGCTGAAATTTATTATCACTTGTTACTATGGAAAACAATTCTTTGAGGCGTTTGTTCGGGGTATCTTCACCTCGTCCGGAACCACAATTAGCTACCCCTCAACCTACTGCACCTACTGAAAATAATGAATATGAAATTCATTCGGGTATGATAGAACAACTGCTAGCTAATCCTTATGCAGGAAATGGAACCGAACATCCTGATATGCACTTGATATATGTAGAACAAATTTGTGGATTGTTTAAGCCTGCAGGTTTACCCGGGGATGAAGTTATGAAGAAGGTTTTCCCTTTATCTTTGAAGGGAAAAGCATTGGCATGGTATAGGCTATGCGATGATATTGGATCATGGAATTGGAATCGATTGAAGTTGGAGTTCCACCAAAAAATTTATCCTATGCATCTAGTTCATTGTGATCGGAATTATATATATAATTTTTGGCCTTGTGAAGGATAAAGTATCGCTCTAGCTTGGGGTAGGCTTAAGTCAATGTTATATTCATGCCCCAATCAGGAGCTCTCAAGAGAAATTATTATCCAGAACTTTTATGCTCGGCTTTCTCGTAATGATCAAACCATGCTTGATACTTCTTGTGCTGGTTCTTTTATGAAGAAGACCATTGAATTCCGGTGGGATCTTTTGGAAAGGATTAAATGCAACTCTGAAGATTGGGAACTCGACGAAGGTAAAGAGTCATGTATTAAGCTTAAGTATGATTGTGTTAAATCTTTTATGGATACTGTCGTGGAATTGTCACGGCAGATGTCCTAGTGTGAGGACTTAGTCGTGAGGCCAACACATCTATGTGATAGCTTGAGAGGGGTTGATCAGAATCGAGAGATGCAACACAAGACAAGGTTTTAGACAGCTTCGGGCCCCAGGAAACATCATCCGGTAACAACCCTACATGCTGTTTGTGGCTAGGTCTCATTATCATCACGAGGGAGTCGCCGTATCTCCGACTCTCCTAGTTGTGTCTAGCCTTAAGATTATCTTCTTCTCCCCTCTTCGGGTGCCCTGCCCCTCCTTATATAAGTTGAAGGGGCAAGTTACATATAAAGTCCAACTCGGATTGAGACTTAAACTATTCTGACTTCTTATCACGGGCTTCTCTCCATGGGCTTCTTAACTTCTTCGGGCTAACGACTGTCTGCCGGCTTACGACTATCCGCCGGCTTACCATCTGCTTACCATCTGACTTATAATCTGGCTTATAATCTGTCCACCGGCTTACCATCTTACTTACCATCTGACTTAACATCTGCCGGCTTATAATCCGACTTAACATCTGCCGGCTTATAATCTGACTTAACATCTGCCGACTTATAACCTGACTTAACATCTGTCGGCTTATAATCTGTCAGGTCACCAATGAAACACCAAGTCCCAGCCGGGTTATATCTCCGGCCGGGTCATACCGCGGGGTATATCCCCGACATTAGCCCCCAGTTTAATTTGGATTTATCCATGTTAAACTGATCCTGTAAAATAAACACAAGAACAATTTTGACAGATTGTGCTCCGGGTTAAGAATTCATGTAAGCCGACACCTAATCATCCTTAATTCCTTGTCATTTCCTTGTCTTAAGAAGGGAGCGTAGTAACAGCTTAAGACTTGCTTCAATATAAATGTTACAACTTTGAAGAAATCCAAGTTGTTCATCTCAGTAACTAGTCAAAACTGAATATTCCCCACATGTAGCCCCTAAGTGCCGGGTTGTCATGCTTGCAGCAACCTGGGACTTGAAATTGCCTTCTGCTCATAAAAACTTCAACCAGTGTAGCCCCCAAGGGCCGAGTCATTATGCAATAATGAGCAAGGACTTTTTTAGATATGATCATGTAAACTTAAACAACAATGTGTAGCCCCCAAGGGCCGGCTTAGTAAGATAATACTGAGCTGGAACTTCATTGAAAATAACATCATATGATGTAACTCCCACCATAGGGCTTGAACCCACGTCCACAAGGTTAAGAGCCTTGTGCTCTACCAACTGAGCAATGGTTCCTTCAATATAATGGATTAAAACTTGTGTACCTTGAATTTATGACAGGAGCAATTGGTAGCCCCCAAGGGCCGGCTCATTACGATGTGATGAGTCAATTCTTCAATAAGGCAAATAAAAATGACTTTGCATTAGCCCCCAAGTGCCATGGTGCATGCTGGCAGGGAAATGGGACTTGCATATTTGATGTAATCTCAACTTGAATAATGTAGCCCCCAAGTGCCGGGTCGTAAGCCTGCAGCGACTCGGGACTATTCCTTCCATTGTAGAATAAATCATATCCATTGATAAAATAATAGCCATTGCGCTGAAGGACTTTGAAAACCTTAATCATTATACTGGTTATTGATAACCATAATAAAAATCCAGCCATGTTGGCTATTAAAGATTTGAATAATATACCCAATGGTTTATAAGCGCATGATTCCAATATCGCAATCCAAATATATACTGGTGACTTATAGTCCAAAGCCAGGCTGGGTTAATAAACACCGGTTAATGTCATATATGAATCATAAAGCATTATAAGCCTCATCGGTTTTCAACCATGTATTAACATGTCACAAAGGATGAACCTCAAAAAACTTTCAAATAAAAATCAAAAGAGAAACAAGGCTTTTCATAGGCTGCCAGGCCTAAAAATCAAGTTCTTTCAAGGGCCGCACAACCACTGAGTTAAACCTTCATACACCTTATAAGCCGGACCTCACACGACCAATCGTCATTTTAACTTTGACAAGTTCAGGGTCTGTATAAGATTGACTTGTCAAAAGTACGGCGGGTCATTCCAGGATTACCTGGGCAGAGTGGCAGACTTAAAAAGGCAGGATACCCGGGTTTTTAGGTGAATACACCTGGTGTCGGTGTCAAAACCGGCGGATCTCGGGTAGGGGGTCTACATATTCGTATCGCCAAGCTTGCCTTCCACGCCAAGGAAAGTCCCATCCGGACACGGGACGAAGTCTTCAATCTTGTATCTTCATAGTCCAGGAGTCCGGCCAAAGGTTATAGTCCGGCTATCCGGACACCCCCTAATCCGGAACTCCCTCAGTAGCCCCTGAACCAGGCTTCAATGACGACGAGTCCAGCGCGCAGATTGTCTTCGGCATTGCAAGGCGGGTTCCTCCTCCGAATACTTCATAGAAGATTTTGAACACAAGGATAGTGTCCGGCTCTGCAAAATAAGTTCCACATACCACCATAGAGAGAATAATAATTACACAAATTCAATCTGCTGACGTATTCCGCGGCGTGACATCACACCACGACCAAGCCTTTATTTGAATCATTTTTACTGTCCCACCTCAGCGTGTTTAGCGAGGCGGTTTCCTTGGCACGTCTTGTCAAAGCAAAGACCGTGTCCCCTTATTCCGGTATTCTCATTAATACGGGCGTGGGTAACCCAACCGTGCCATTGATTACGGTGTTTGGGGGATAAGCGAGTTTTACCAGGCTGGTGGGGAGGCATAGCTTCGTCCGCCCATATAAGGGGATAAGGATCCACCTTTTCACCTACGCCTTCTTCCTCCTCTGCTCATCCATTTCCGCGCACTCAAGCTCCAGCGCCCAAGTCCGCACACCCCACCTCAACCTTCTCCAGCCATGTCCGGAGCGGGAGGCAAGTGGATGGCCTCCTCCGTCACGGAGGGGCACATCAAAAAGCTGAGGAAGGCCGGATACTTGTCCTACGACATCGCGCACCGGCTCCCCGACAAGGGGCAGCTCATCCCCACCCCCAGGCCCCATGAGAGGGTAGTGTTCCTCACCCACTTCCTCCGCGGACTAGGTTTTCCAATTAACCCATTTGTCCGGGGGCTCATGTTCTACTACGGCCTAGATTTCCACGATCTGGCCCCAAATTTCATCCTCAACATCTCGGTGTTCATCTCGTGTGCGAGGCCTTCCTCTGCATCCAGCCCCACTTCGGCTTATGTCTGAAGACCTTCAATGTCAAGCCGAAGGTAGTGGGCGGCCGCCAAGCGGAGTGCGGAGGTGCCATGGTGGGCAAGATGGCCAACGTCCTATGGCTCGAGGGCTCCTTCGTGGAGACCATAAAGGGGTGGCAATCGGGGTGGTTCTACATCACCGAGCCGCGTGACCCTAAATGGGCAGCGACCCCCGAATTCCGATCTGGCTTCCCTACATGGCTCACCTCCTGGAAAGAGACGGGCCTGACGTGGGGTAATTCAGAAGAGCTGACCGGACTCCAAACCTACGTCCAAAACCTGGTGAACAAGAAGCTCAAGCTTTTCAACCTAGTCCAGGTCATGCTCATCCGCCGGATCCTCCCATGCCAACAACGGGCCTTCAACTTGTGGGAGTTTGATCCGGCACAACACCAAACCCTGAGCAGGCTCTTCGACACCATGTACGAAGATGCCTGGAAGGTGCTGTTCAAGGGCGCCGAGGCTCCCGCATCCGCCTCCGAGGATCGCGGATTCAGCGCGCAGCATCAAGCCAACGCGGTAAGCTATTTTACCCTTTACAGGACACTTGTTTTTCATAGTTTGACTCTATGCGGGATCTAAACTCCCTTACCTTTGAAAGGGTTGGAAGAAGACGTCCGGGCAGATTGACTGTCCGGTTCCCTTGCCTGAAGACCCAGCGGACGCCCGCCTGACGGGGCTGCTGGTTCCGGCACCTCACGTGGTGCCGGAGAAGAAGGCCATGGGAACTCGAAGGAGTTCCCGGCGCCAGGTGGTGTCGGACTCATCGTCCGATGACTCCGAGGCGGACTCCTCCGGTGAAAACGAGGAGGAAATAGAGGCCTCTCCCCCAGCGGGGGGAGAGAAGAAAAGGAAGGCCGCCCCAACTGGGGAGGCCGGAGGGTCCAAGAACGGAAGGACCCTTCCTCCGGACTACTCCACCAATGCCGACGACGGCGAAGAGGAGTGGCCACCGAGGGCCAAGCCCTTGGCGAAATCGTAAGTGTCCGGATACCTGAATAACTCATGGTGTTCCATTTGTCGCACAGTATCTTCTAACGCCGAATATAACCATGCAGCCCGCCCAAGGACGGGCTCGACGCTTCGACGAGCGGCTCCCTGGGTTCGTCGGATGTGAATAGCACCTCACTTCTGGCCGCCTCCTCTCCTCGCGCTGCGGATGACACCGAGGTGGGGTCCCAAAAGGGGCCCAACCAGGAGGAGGTGGTCCTGGAGGCGCTGCAAGGCAACCTCCCGGGCTCCAGGCGCAAAGGGGATAAAACCCCAAAGGGCTCTAAGTCCGGCCCTGGGCCGGACTCCGCACCGGAACCTTCATTGGTTCCGGAGTCCGGCAGGCGGCCCCTACTTAAGAAGGGCAAGACTGCGACGCCGGTGACCTCCGTCCAACCGGAGGCACCGGATAATTTGCTGGAGGCGCTTAACAACGCCTCCATCGACGAGGAGCACCGCACTGTTATGAGTGTGGTGATCCAGAAAGTTCAGTCTGCCAAGAGCGGGCTGACTGAAGCATGTGCCAGCCTTCTAACAGGCTTTGAGGTATGTTAAGATATGTAAAAATATTACCGCATAGACAGTAGCCCCTGATGCTCAGTTTGGTGTTCGGAAAGAAAAAGCCGAACTGAGGATCTAAAAAATGTACGCAGGAGTCTAACATAAGTATGTCAATATGGGAATGCAGGCTGCGCTGCTGACCTCTGCCGCACTGACTGCGGAGGTCAATGCATTGAAGCAGAGCCTCAAGTGGTCCGAGAACGAGCTCGGCCTTGCCAAAAAGCAGCTCGAGGACAAGGAAGGTAAGTAATACCTTATGGAAGTATATAAAAGATGTGGTTGTGAAAAATGACAGGACTAACGTGAGTATTGCAGGGGCGACGAACAAGGTGGCGACCCTGAATGAGGCGCTGTCCAAGGCCGAAAGCAATGCGGCCGCGGAGCGCACCGAGCGAGAGAAGCAGGAGGCGCGGGTGGCGGAGGTGTGGCAAGAGCTCCAAGCTCTCGTGGAAAAACACGAGAGTTTGGAGCGTGACTCAAAGACTCGAGAGTCCGAGCTCGCCTCGACCCTTAAGAGCGCCAAATCTGCTAAGGCCGAAGCCCAAAAAGCCCTCCAGGAAATTGAGGCGATGAAGAAGATAGCGGCGGGTAAGGCATTCTTTATGCAAAGCAAGCACATGAAAGTGAATTACTTGTTACTTACGCGAATCCGGAGCTCTCTAGGAGCATTCGCAGATCTACCCCGCAGTGTGTCCGACGCTGCCGCATTCTACCGGGCCGAGGAGGGGAGCTCGACGGAGAAGGTGTTCTGGTCTCAGTATGCTGAGGCCGGACACCCGGTGCCCTTGAGCGACCAGCTGAAGCAGCTGGTCGAGCTCCATAAGGTGACCGAACTGGCCATGAAGGGCCTCATAGTCCGGCTGTGGCCTGGGGAGGCCATGCCTGGGAGCTACTTCGGGCTGGTGAGGCGGCTGGTGGATGCCTGTCCATGGATTGGAGTCATCAAGCGCTCCTATGTATCGAAGGTTCCCGTAGGGCCCTTGCCCGTGCTAAGGTGCACTGGGGCAAGATGGACGCTGAGAAGCTTGTGACAGACGGACCACCACCGGGCAAGGAGCATCGCAAGCCTGAGATGTATTATGAGGGCGTCCTGAAGGGTGCCCGCCTTATAGCGGATGAGTGCTCCAAAGATGTAATTTTTGAGTAAACTCGCATTTGTGATCCTGTATGCTGAAAACTTGTTCATATGCGCTAAGCAACGCTTGTGAATTTAAAATATTACCTTCTGTGCGGCCGTTTATTAAGTTTGAGAGATGGCGAGTCGTCAGCTTCTGCCCCCATGCCACGAGTGATGGTGTGTTCGGGATAAACTTGAGCGCTCTTTTTCCCATTCTTGGGTCCTTCGAGGGAGGCGCTCAATCACAACGAACAAGGCAATCAGACTATAATGCTTGAACACTCTCACTTAGCCATAGAGTTCTATAATTTTAAATTTCGGCGAAGCCCCTAGTATTCGGAAGACCGAGTTCGGGGCGCTATCCACGCCTAGGCTGGACAAAGCCGGCTCCTCGCTCTAAGCGGCATAAGTCTTTAGGGACTCGAAAACCTCTCGAACAGCGACCAGCTCTCGCCCTATCATGACGGTCAATTTTAGCTTTCTCCACTGAGGTGCTTAGCCCAGCTCAACTGGGGCACAATCGCAGTGGTTCTCCCAGCGCTACCTTAGCCGATATAACGGAATGTAAGGTACCAAAACATGGGAGCCGGGCAAACCCAACTATTGACCCAAGACATGATTCGGAGCCGATGCATATAATGCTATAAGTTCGGGGTGCCGCACTTGTGAAAGTGTTCGGACTTCTCACACCGTATTTTGGGGTACTTAAGCCCCCGGTGTATTTAGCCGTACCAAAGTGTATGGGTGCAACATGTCATTAATGAACATATATAGATAGGAAAAGGAATGCAATAATAGGCAGAAACTATGTATTGTTTATTAGAAAAGGCTGCGGTAAAAGCAGAACGATACAAATAGTGCAATAAGCAAGGGACGGGACTATTTGACATGTCCCCCTCCAGGGGCGAGCTGCGGAATGATATGTGAAACAAGTATACTGCTCGTTATAGAGACCACCTGGACACTCGACGTAGCTTTCTGCTTCCCTGGCTGTTGCATCGTGTGTTCGGCGATTCTAATGCCGGACAGGGCTTCTAAAGAACGAAGTCCTGAAAATAAGAAAAAAGAAGAAGAATGACACAATCGGGAGCCCCTAGTGCTGTTGAGCCGCATTCTGGGCATGCCGTGGTCGTGCCCCTCCCCCTATGCCCATGGTATTTCCAGAGCGTAATTTTGTACGCGTAGTACTGGTTTTGCAATTTCGCGAGGGCTGGGGTTGGGGCCGCAATGCTAAGCGTGCTCGGAACGTGCCAGGCGGTCTTGTTGTAGGTTACTCTGGGCGCGCTTGACGGTGTCCGGGCGTTTAATAGCCGGACTCGAGAATTGCCTTGAGAGGCTGCTTTGTACTTCCGTCGCGAGGGCCTCCGTATGCTCCTCCATTCGGAGAGAGCGTTCGGTGTTTCCATTGACCGTAATGACTCCTCGAGGGCCTGGCATCTTGAGCTTGAGGTATGCGTAGTGTGGCACTACATTGAATTTTGCAAATGCGGTTCGTCCGAGCAGTGCGTGATAGCCACTGCGGAACGGGACTATGTCAAAGATTAACTCTCGCTTCGGAAATTATCCGGGATCCGAAGACCACTTCAAGTGTAACTAAGCCTGTACAGTTGGCCTCTACACCTGGTATGACGCCTTTAAAGGTCGTCTTTGTGGGTTTAATCCTTGAGGGGTCTATGCCCATTTTTTTGCACTGTATCCTGATAAAGCGGGTTCAGGCTACTGCCGCCGTCCATCAGGACTCTAGTGAGGTGAAATCCGTCAATGATTGGGTCTAGAACCAATGCGGCGAATCCGCCATGGCGGATGCTAGTGGGGTGGTCCCTTCAATCAAAAGTGATCGGGCAGGAGGACCACGGGTTGAACTTTGGGGCGACTGGCTCCATCGTGTATACGTCCCTAAGTGCACGCTTCCGCTCCCTTTTGGGTATGTGGGTGGCGTATATCATGTTCACCGTCCGCACTTGTGGGGGGAAGCCCTTCTGTCCCCTATTGTTTGGCGGCCGGGGCTCCTCCTCGTCATCGCTATGCAGCCCCTTGTCATTGTTTTCAGCATTTAACTTGCCTGCCTGCTTGAACACCCAACAATCCCTGTTGGTGTGGTTGGCTGGTTTTTCGGGGGTGCTATGTATCTGGCACGAGCGATCGAGTATTCGGTCCAAATTGGACGGGCCCGGAGTATTTCTTTTGAATGGCTTTTTCCGCTGACCGGGTTTAGAGCCTCTGAATCCGGCATTGACTACCGTATCCTCAGCATTATCGCCGTTAATGTGGCGCTTGTGCTTGTTGTGACGCGACCTGCCATTGCTGTCCTTGGTATCCGAATTACCAGGGCTCTTGGTCATGTTGTTACTATGAGCTAACCAGCTGTCCTCTCCCGCGCAAAAGCGGGTCATGAGTGTTGTGAGGGCTGCCATGGATTTCGGCTTTTTCTGTCCTACGTGCCGGGCAAGCCACTCGTCACGGATGTTATGTTTGAAGGCTGCAAGGGCCTCTGCATCCGGACAGTTGACGATTTGATTTTTCTTGGTTAGGAACCATGTCCAGAATTGTCTGGCCGATTCCTCTGGCTGCTGAATTATGTGGCTTAGGTCATCGGCGTCTGGTGGTCGCACATAGGTGCCCTGGAAGTTGTCGAGGAATGCGGCTTCCAGGTCTTCCCAACAACCAATTGACTCTGCTGGCAAGCTGTTAAGCCAATGCCGAGCTGGTCCTTTAAGCTTGAGTGGGAGGTATTTGATGGCATGTAGATCATCACCGCGGGCCATGTGGATATGAAGGAGATAGTCCTCGATCCAAACCGCAGGATCTGTTGTGCCATCGTATGATTCGATGTTTACGGGTTTGAAACCCTCGGGGATTTGATGATCCATTACTTCATCTGTGAAGCATAGTGGGTGTGCGGCGCCTCTGTACTGGGCTATATCACGACGCAGCTCAAATGAGCTTTGTCTACTGTGTTCGGCCCGGCCGGAATTGCCGTATCCGGTGTGACGGTTATCATCACGTGTCGTGGGGCGCCAGGACTTCAGTCCATCTGTCGGCTAGCAAGTCTTGGTCAGCTCTAAGCTGTTGCTGCTTTTTCTTGAGGCTGCTTGCCGTGGCCATAAGCCTGCGTTTGAAACGCTCTTGTTCGACGGGATCCTCAGGCACGACAAATTCGTCATCGTCGAGGCTTGCCTCGTCTTCGGAGGGAGGCATGTAATTATCGTCCTCTACCTCTCTATCTTCCGCTATCTCATGAGGGCTGGCTTCTCCCTCCTCCTGCGCTGAGTCTTGCTGGGGGGGGGGGGGGTTTCTTCGGCACTATCCGGGGTGTTATTGTCTCCCATGCCGGAATCACCGTTTTTGCTGTGGCAGGATTTAGAGCGGCGCCGGTGACGCTGGCGCTTAGGCTGTTTCTTGGAGGGGTCATCCTCCGTTGTTTCATCGCCGTTCCCCTCTTTTGGGGTGTCCACCATGTATATGTCGTATGAAGAGGTGGCCTTCCAGTGCCCTGTAGGCGCTGGTTCTTGGTCGTCTCCTGCATCGTCGTCCATACCGTCGATGTCTTCGGAGTCGAACTCGAGCATGTCGGTTAAATCATCGACAGTGGCTACGTAGTGGGTGGTGGGTGGGCTTTGAATTTCTTCGTTGTCCGCATCCCAACCTTCCTGGCCATAGTCCGGCCAGGGCTCTCCTGATAAAGAGAGAGACTTTAGTGAATTCAGGATGTCGCCAAAGGGCGAGTGCTGAAGGATGTCCGCGGCGGTGAACTCCATGATCGGCGCCCAATTGGATTCGATTGGCAGGGGCGCGGAGGGTTCGGAGTCCGGAGAGGAGTCCGACACCTTGGAGTCACAAGCTTCGCAAAGGACGGGGTTGGTGTTCGGCTCAATCGCCATAGAGATCGCAGCCCCCGAGGCGGTGTCCAGCCACCCGTCCTCGATCGGCGCAGTCGGCTCCGAGCTAAGGGTCGGAGCGGACACTGGTGCGGCCTCCAGGGCACTGTTCGGCGGCAGAGCTAGATCATGACCATCGTGACAGTGCGGCGCACTTGGCTGTGGCTCGAACCCGTCGAAGATCAAGTCTCCGCGGGCATCAGCCGTGTAGTTCAAACTTCCAATCTGACCTGATGGCCAGGGGCGTAGCTTTCTATCTGCTCCAGATGGCCAAGCGAATTGGCCCGCAGTGCAAAGCCGCCGAATACGAAGATCTGTCCGGGGAGAAAAGTCTCATCCTGGAGCGCATTGCTGTTGATGATCGGAGGAGCCATCGGGCCTAAAGATGACGACACAGCGGAACTCTCAATGAAAACACCAATGTCGGTGTCAAAACCGGCGGATCTCGGGTAGGGGGTCTACATATCCATATCGCCAAGCTTGCCTTCCACGCCAAGGAAAGTCCCATCCGGACACGGGACGAAGTCTTCAATCTTGTATCTTCATAGTCTAGGAGTCCGGCCAAAGGTTGTCCGGCTATCCGGACACCCCCTAATCCGGAACTCCCTCACCTGGCTTCCAAGCCTGGCTTTTAAGCCTATTACAAGGGTCATAAAAACTCTTGTCCTTTGAACAAAGATCCCCCAAGTAATATTTTTGAGTTGTGCTCGGTGGGTACCTATGTTTGAGTTGTGCTTTGCAATAGACTCTCTTTGGTTCCTTTAACCTGGGTAGCAAGCCCCCAAGTGTTTTCGTAAGCATGGCGTATAAGCCGGATCAAAGGGTAATCATAGCTTCACTCAATAAGCCGGAAGCCCCCATGTGACCATAATAAGATAAGCCCATAAGGCAGGATACCCATGTTTGAACCACACATCATGGCAGCAAGTTCTCTTTGGCAACCTTTAATTTTTCTGAGAACTCGAACTGCGACAGATGGATTCTTTTCGAACCAGAAGTTTAAACCGGATATTGAGAACTTCAAAGCTTTGTGGGAGACAGATTTCCCTTGAACCGGATTTTAAACCGGAATCCTTCTTTTTAAGCCGGAAATTTTCTGACGACCTTTAAATTTTCATTAATATAGCAGTAGCCTCCGGGACCGAGTTATCTTCCCCTCCAATGATTCAGAGTTCTTGAATTGGCTGAGTCATGTTCATGTAGCCCCCGAGTCTTAAGACAATTCGAGGAGTCGGCTTGAGATTCTCCATACTTGACCGTGATGTAAACCGGTCAGTTGAACAGTGGAACACTGCAATTTATGTAAACCAGAAGTTTGAAACAAGTTGATGATCCTCGCAATGCTCAATGCATATTCCCGTCATAAGTCATTCAACAAACTTCGTGACATGACAGTCACCTTTGCAGTGGACAATTATCCTGACTTGTTCGGAAGCTATGGCAGGGACCAGTGAGTAGGGGCGGCTCAACAAAGCTGACTAGTGACTCAAGCAGACCGGTGACTCAATATGGCACGTCCGTGGCCAGTTCCATTGAGCGGCACGGCACAAACAAACGTCGGTATTGTCATGTGCTCTATATTCGTGGTATCACATCACTTTTGTCATAAATAATTTGTCCTGCATAAAATATTGCAAGACAAAGTAACTGAGTGCAGACAGATTATTATATACAGATGAAATAAATAGGATGGGTATCACCTGATGTATTTTTGAGATGAAACAACTGCATGGTGATTTGACCGAGTGATGGCATTGACAGTCATGCAAATAACCACGCATCCATCCAATTTTTTAAACGGGCCGTGTTCCTCATTCTCGCGGACTGCAGTCTCCGATGAATTTATTTTCCATCTTAACATGGACCGTGAATCGTTTTGCCCTTTGTGCTTGAGGGCGTGCTCCCCTTTCACATTGGCATGATCTGATAACTTGATGTGGCAACACATGTAGCTTTGCTGGTAGCGCTTCCAGGCAGCGTTGTTGGAACTGATATATATCACCAGGCACTGTCTCTTTGCATCAACCACCAAGAGCAACACTTGGGTGTTCCGCTTAATCAACCAAAGTAGTCCCCGTCTTAACTCTCCATCATTTTTTAATATTACCTGCTCATCTTTTGTTTGATTGCACTAGGTCGTCAGGAGGAATCTTCTCCTCTATTATTGAGGTAATAATCACAAATAAACCATGCCTTCCAGATGACCACTCCCTGATTGATGTTTGTTGATTTGCATATTTGAAGTGCAGTGGTCAAACTTGAAATAAGCAGCAAAAGTACGCACAGCAGCGAGCACAAACAGACGCTTTGGTGATTTGAACTTTCACTTGTGGCCTCAGTACCTAATCCTCAGTAACTTGCAACATCGTATAAATGTCAGTAGCTCGGCCTCAATCCAGATCGGTGACTCGGCACGGCAGCGACGCACGATAGAGGTAGGTTGATGTAGAGGTGACAGTGCGGCAGCTCCCTGGTGCGGTACGCCGACTCAGCGAAGGCAAGGCCGGCTTAAGGCCGAGCAATACGGAGGCAACCCGGCGGGGCTCAAAACCCGATGGCGGGCGACTCAGGTGATAGGTGCACGGGAGCAGAGACCAGCAGCGGCAGCCAGTGGAGGCAAGGCAGGCTAGGTCACGTGAGGCGGCGGGTTGAAGCAGCAGAAACCGAGGCGGCTTGAGTGGTGCTATGGCAGAGGCAGGCACGGCGACTCGTCGGGGTGCGCCGGAGCTCGGAGCCAGCTGGAGCGGCGGGCGGAGCCAGCTAGGCGAGGGCCTCGGTGGCGTCTTAAGGCGGAAGCGGACGGGGCTGACAGGCGCGCGGGAGATGACTCACGGCTGTAACGGCTCATGGGCAGGAAGCACCGGAGGCAAGGGTGACTCGGCCCAGCCGAAGTGCGCGCGGCCAGAAGGGGCGAGCGCAGGGCCGGCGGCTCAGCGATGGCGCATCGGGGCCGAAGCGCATCCATGGCAGAGGTGATACACAGCGGCTCAGAGGAGGTGGCTTGCTGACCCGGCTGTGACGGTGGGAGTAGCGGGCGCTCGAAGCAAGCATCTGACCCGGCAAGGAGCGACGGTGACTTAACGCGACCGTATGTTGACAGTCGTTTTGAACAGGCAGCTCGGCGTGGGCTCAGGCAGGCCACGACAGCTCGGACGCTGTGAAGGCAAGTTGTGTAGGGGGCCATTGACTCTGGCGCAGTGATGGTTACTTGAACCCGAGGCGGAGGTGGTTTGGCGGCGGCACCGACGGCCACTCATCCGCAGTGGAGACTCAAGCAAGGTGGAGTGCAGCGGCGATTTAGAGACGGAAATGGAAACCGAGTTCTGGGCTCATTGTCGGTGTCAAAACCAGTGGATCTCGGGTAGGGGGTCCCGAACTGTGCGTCTAAGGTTGATGGTAACAGCAGATGGGGGACATGATGTTTACCCAGGTTCGGGCCCTCTCTATGGAGGTAATACCCTACTTCCTGCTTGATTGATCTTGATGAATATGAGTATTACAAGAGTTGATCTACCACGAGATCGTAATGGCTAAACCCTAGAGGCCTAGCCTGTATGACTATGGTAATGAGTATATATTTTTCGGACTACACCCTCCGGTTTATATAGACACCGGAGGGATCTAGGTTTACATAGAGTCGGTTACATAAGAAGGAATCTTCATAGTTGGTCCCCTAGCTTGCCTTCCACGCCAAGGAGAGTCCTATCCGGACACGGGTATAGTCTTCGGTCTTCATGTCTTCACAGCCCACCAGTCCGGTCCATGGATAACAGGCCAGACTCCCGAGGACCCCTTAGTCCAGGACTCCCTCAGTAGCCCCTGAACCTAGCTTCAATGACGAGGAGTCTGGCGCGCAGATTGTATTCGGCATTGCAAGGCGGGTTCCCTTTTTCTGAAATCCAAGATAGTCTTCGAACGCGATGATAGTATCCGGACCTGTATACACAACTGTAGAGGATATAATATTGCACGAGTCCAATCTACTGACGACTTTATGACACCACGCCTGCCCGGTCATTATTTTCGAACCGTTGGCTAGCTCGCCGTCCCACATTTTGAGACGTGGTTCTATTGGAATGTCTTATCCAAGCAGAGATCGTGTCCCTCTTTTTAAGGGATTCTTATCAACCCGGGCGTGGGTAACCCAACCGTCACCTGGGTACAACTCCTTGGGAATAGGCAAGTTTTGAGGCCCAGGAGGGGACGTTCAATATTCGCGGCCTTTATATAGGGGTACAGACCCGTCTTTTTCTTTCACGCTTGCTTCCTCCTCAAACCTCGCTACCTCGAGTTCCAGCACCCGGGTTTCGATCGCCACAAGCTCCAATCATGTCCGGATCCAACCGTCAAGGCCGGTGGGTGGCTTCTTCTGTCACAGAGGGAGATATTGCAAAGTTTCAGGCGGTGAGGTACCTGACCACAGAAATCATTCATCGGCTTCCTACCGAGGGGCAGGTTATTCCCACCCCCAGATCCGGCGAGAGGGTTGTGTTCGTGTCCCACTTCCTCCGCGGGCCGGGGTTTGCACTTAATCCCTTTGTCCGAGGGCTCATGTTCTATTATGGGCTAGATTTTCATGATCTGGTCCTGGACTCCATTCTTCTTATCTCGGCTTTTATCGTCATGTGCAAAGCCTTCCTCCGAACTCCTCCGCACTTCGGCTTGTGGCTCAAGACCTTCGATGTGAAGCCGCAAGTAATAGAGGGGAAGCAGGCAGAGTGTGGTGGTGCCACAGTGAGCAAGCTCGCTAGTGCTATTTGGCTGAGCGGATCCTTTGCCAAATCTTCCGATTTATGGCAGCAGGGGTGGTTTTACATCACCGAGCCCCGTGGTTCCAAGTGGGCAGCTGCGCCTGCATTTCGATCCAGCTCCCCAATTCAGCTTGCATCATGGATTAATAAGGGGTTGGACTAGGGATCAACGGACGAGGTGCGAGCTTTGCAAAGTCGCATCCGAAGCCTCATTGAGAGGAACATCAATATCGTCAACGTTGTTCAAGTAATGTTGGTCCGCCGGACCCTGCCGTGTCAGCGACAGCCACTCCGCATGTGGGAGTTCAACCCAGAAGGGTCGCGGACTCTTCAGCACTTCTTCGGCACTACGCACGAAGGAATGTGGAGATTATTTTTCGGGAAACGAAAGCAATGGCCGGACTCCACCGAAGATATCGGCCTAGACTGCAACCATCCGGACACCCAGTAAGTTCCCGTTCGCCGAACACCTCATAGTTAAACACCCAGTGGTAAGACACTGACCGAATCATCCTTTTTAGGGCTGGATAAAGAAAGTGGAACGGATTAGGTGTCCGGCTCCCCATCCCGAAGACTCAGCGAATCCTATATTAACAAGGATGCTGGCCTCGGCACCATACCGGGCGCCGACAAGGGAGGGTAAAGAGGAGAGCGAGAAGACCCGAGAGGACCTTTGTCCCGGAGGTAAGTCAGATACTGAGTCTGGAGAAATCAACCTTTCCTCGCCTGAAGACAGAAGCGAAAGAGGACCCAGTATCCCTTCTCCAAGCAGGAGGAAAAGGGCCGCCTCCGAAGGTGGGGAGGAGCGGTCTCCCAAGAGGGGCAAGATGCCACTGTTGAGCGGCTTGGGTTTGGAAAGTGACACCGTTGAACAGCTCCAACATGAGGACAAGCCGTCAACCAAACCGTAAGTGAATCCGGGGCACTTTAATAGCGTCCCACTCCTTCGCCGTTTACCGAAGATATACGTAACGTGTCCGTGCATTTTTACAGGCCGGCACCGAGTTTCCCTGGGCAATCCTCTTCTTCGGGAGGTCTCCTCCCAGAGATGATGGAGAGCGAGACGCCTCCCCCAACCTCCTCGCCCAATAAGGCGGACGACTCTGAAGTGTCATCGCAGAGGGTTTTTCTTTATCAACAAGCCACGCTGGGGATAAAAGAGGCAGTACCCAAAGGTGGATCTCCGCCCGTCCGGGATGCCGATAACAAAGACCCCGGACTGTCTGGCTCGTGGCCGATGGTGAGTATGGAGATGGGAGAACGGGTTCCTCCAAAGGATGGTTGTGCTCTTAGAGCGGCTTCCGGAGACCCGGAGGCTTCGGATATATTGCGAGACCTGTTGTGTAAAGCATCTGTCTCGGGGGAACAACGTACCTTAATGGGTACAGTGGTTGAGAAGATTTTGTCCGTGAAGAGCGGATTGAATGAAGCATTCACGAGCCTGCTAAAAGGCTTCGAGGTTTGTGATATAATGTTTTCCGCTATGTATTATTTGCAAAGACGCACCTGTGTATAGGTAGTAGCCCCTGAGACTCGGGTCGGCTTCCCCTAGGGAGCGAACGGAGGATCAAAAAGAATTACTCAAGGACTAATCTGATGAACTTGAACATAGGCTGCTTCCCCCTTGGCTACTTCCCAGTCTATGGATATTGCTGAGCTGCAGCGGAAGCTTGATGTAGCTGGGGATGACCTTGCATTAATAAATATGCGTCTTGACGAGTCGCAAGGTATGTATTCGGGGTAATCCCCATATATTTTTATGGTATAAGCATGATGCTAAGATTTATATGCTGGAATATGCATGGCTGCAGATGGTGCTGCCGCCGTTGAAGTTCTTCGAGCGGAGCTGGCCCGGGCCAAGGAGTAGGCCCGGTGTAGCAATGCGGTTGCCGAAAAGGCATCAGCTAAGTTAAAAACCGAACAAGCTGCACGACACCAAGACGAGGAGAAGATATCCCTGATGGCGCTTGAACTGAAAAATGCTACTGGCCGTTGGGAACTTCTGGAGAAGGAGAATAAAGCCAAAACGGCTGAACTGGACAAGGCCTTATAAGAGGTGAGAGAAGCGCGGTCAGAATCCAGAGCAGCCCGTGAGGAGATCCGGCAAGCTAGGGAGATTGTGGCTGGTAGACCCTTTCTGCTACAGACTAAGTTTGGCGATCCGAACTATGCTCAGCTTGACCGAGTGTGGAGTTCTTCGGACGAGTTTTTAGACTTGCCGAAGAGTTCTTCCGATGCGGCGTAGTACTATCAAACGCAAGAGGGGTACGCAACGGAGAAGCTTTTCTGGTCACAGTTTGGCACATCGAAGCGCCCTCTGTTGCTTAATGAACAGATGTCCCAATGGGCCGAGCTTCATAGGATATTCGGCGCTGCCATGAAGGACGTCATAATCCGGTTGTGGCCAACCGAGCCTGTTCCGAATAGCTACTTTGGTTTGGTGCAAAGGCTTGTTGACACGGTGCCGCGTATTAACGCTGTGAAGCGGTCGACGTGCATTGAGGGTGCACGGATGGCTTTTGCCCGAGTCAAAACATTTTGGGGGAAGATGAAGGCCATCGATGTTGCGGCGAAGAGTCCACCCAAGGGCAAGGACCGTCCTGAACCGGAGCATTATTTTGAAGACGTCCTAGAGGCCGCCCGCCTGATAGAGGGTTAGTGCTCAAAAGCCATAATGTTCGAGTGAGGTGTATGGGAATTGTAAAAGACAATTTGATGGTTAATCTATTTTTATGTTTTGCTCGAAAGCTTGTATTCCTCCTGCGCGAACGTTTTAATATAATCTGAAAGTTTTCCAGTCGTCGGCTTCAGCCCCCTCGTAGGAAGTACGGGGGTGTTTGAAAAAGCATTTAATCACTCTTTATCCAATGTCTTGGTCCATGAAAGGAGGTGATAATGTGGCGAACTAGGCAATCGGACTATAGGGCGTTAACACTTTCACTTAGCCATAGGAGTTTTATGGTGGGGCTACGACATAGCCCCTGGTATGTATGCGGCGTACTATAGTATGGTGCCTTACATATTTGATCTAAAAAAGATCCCTCGTGTGACACGGAGAATCGCTAAAGATTCTGATAAGTCGTCAAGTGGTTGACCAGCTCTCGCCGCATCACGACAGTCAGTTTTCGGCTTTCTCTACTGAGGTGCTCATTCGGTTTAGACCAGGGCACAATCGCAGTAGTTCTCCCTTTACTACCCTAGCCGATGGAGCGGAACATAGGGTAGAAAGCACAGGAGCCGGGCAACCCAACTATTGACCCAAGACAATGATTCAGAGCTGATGCATATAAGGCCAAACTTGCGACGCCGAAGTATGCTATAGAGCTGTTCGGACTTTTGCTGGCAACTCATTTGTTCCCATACCGAGCCCCTGGCAGGTTATGCCAAGGTATATCTGTGAAATAACCTTATGAGCCACACTCATGGGCGAAACAACACAGATGATTAATTCGGATATTTGTTTAATGGGAGCTGAGCGATATGCTAATGATTACTTTATATATATGTAAAGACCACAACCCCGGCTATTTGACATGCTCGGGGTTGGAGGCGGAGGAAGAGGCATAGCACAGGCTCGAAATAAAGAGTGCGGTCTGCAAAAAGTTATTTTGGACCTCCTGTCGGACGTCTGCGCCGCCTGTCCTCCGTGAGGGGAATCCTTGATGGAAGTAGCCCCCTAGGTGAGTGTACGGGTCCGAACTCCGATAGAGTCAGTTTTATATGTTTGCCCTGTTCGTCACCTATTTTTAAGAGATAGTGAAGGAATAAATGAAAAGAAAAAAAGATAAAAAGTATTACAAGAATGCTTGCAGGCTTGTCCATAGTATGCTTCCGCCAAGGCCCATGGTATCTTGAGTGCGTAGTGATGTATGTGTGGTACACATTTTGCGGGTGTACGGGGTGGGCGGCGGAAGCCGGAATGCTATTTCTGCTCCGGGACTAGTCGATCCTCGGGTGGAAATTGCTTATGACCCCCGGTATTTCGTTGGTGAACTTCTCCGTCGTCCCTGTCGCTTGCCGGCCTCCTCCCCTTGTGTTCGGCATTGATCTTGCCGGCCTGCTTAAAGACCTAGCAGTTTCTGTTGGTATGATTAGCTGGTTTGTCGGGGTGTCTGTGAATCTGGCAGGGTCGGTCCAATATCCTGTCTAAGTTGGATGGTTCATCTCGGTTCGCCTTAAATGGCTTCTTCCGTTGACCGGACTTGGGAGTGCTGACTCCGGCATTGACCGCTGTGTCGCGTGATCTTTCGCTATCATTGCGATTGTTGTGGTTGCTTCGTCGTGGCTTGCCGTTGCCATCTCGGATTTCGGAAGTGCTTGGGTCGCTGGCGCTGTTGCTTCTACGAGCGAGCTAGCTGTCTTCTCCCGCACAAAAGCGGGTCATTAGAGTAGTAAGGGCTATCATGGATTTAGGTCCTTCTTGACCGAGGTGGCGTGCAAGCCATTCTCCCGGACGCTGTGCTTGAAGGCTGCGAGGGCTTCCGTGTCCGGACAGTCGACGATTTGGTTCTTTTTGACTAAGAACCGAGTCCAGAGTTTCCTGGCTGACTCTCCGGGCTGCTGGACAATGTGACTTAGGTCATCGGCATCCGGTGGCCGGACATATATCCCTTGGAAGTTGTCAAGGAAGGCTTCTTCCAAGTCTTCCCAGCTGCCTATGGAATTTTCAGGCAGACTGTTTAACCAGTGCCGCGCTGGTCCACTACAAAAAAATACACTTCCGTGATGATACGTATTTGTCACAGTAGGTCGCGTTTTCGGTCATGCATGTACATCCATGACAAATTTATGACAAAATCAAGATAGTCATACCTGTGCTGTCGTAGAAGTGTTCCATGACATTGCCAAAATTATCATCACGGAAGTGTCCACTTCCATGACGATAAATCGCGCGTCACAGAAGTGCTTTCGTCAAGGGTGACTGACATGTGGCATCCACCGTAACGGAACGCCGTTAAGCTATCGGGTCGGATTTTGGATCCAATAACCCGTTAACAGCCACGACCAATGCCGATTTTCCACGTGTAAAATTCTCATTGGCTGACGGATCCACGCGTTAGCTCCGCGTTGGCACAGGTGTCACTCATCCAACTGTCGAGATGGGCCTATGATATGGTGACATGTGGACCGGCCCAAAAGTGGCCCACAAAGTTTAAATGGGCCGGCCCAACCGAAGGCTCATAAGATTTAGTGGACCATAATGGGCCGACCCAGCTAAAGGCCCACAAAATTTAGCGGACCATAATGGGCCGGCCTAGCTAAAGGCCCACACGATTTTGCATACCATAATGGGTCGGCCCAGCTAAAGGCCCACCAGATTTTGCAGACCACAATGGGCTGGCCCAGCTAAAGGCCCACAAGATTCTGCAGACCATAATGGGCCAGCCCAGCTAAAGGCCCAACATTCTCTGTCAAATCGGCCCGTCACCGGCCTGTCCTAAAATTGTCATCAACGTGGCCCATGGTCACTTCTGGCCCGTTAACGGTTCGCTAAGTAATTGGGTCGAATTACGGCCCGGTGTATTTCCGGCCTGTTAAAGGTCCGACTTCATTTGGACCCATTTACACGCCATCAAAACTTTCGGCCCATAAACGACCATGAAGGATTTGGGTCATATTCGACCATGTCTGACACTCGGCCTGTTATAGGCACACTATAGCTTTGGGCCACTTTTGGCCTGTTGTCATTTTCGGCCTGTTAACGCCGGACGTAAACCATGGGCCATATGTGGCCCAACGCATACCGGGCCCATTAACGGCCCATATAAAAATGACGATAATCTAGCCCGTCCGAAGTTCCGGCCTGTTAAAGGCCCGTGTATTAGGTCGTCGCATTTACGGCCCGTCCGAATTTCGGCCTGTCAAAGATCTGCATCGTAAATGGGCCACCGTTTCGGCCTGCTAAGTCCAGTGGGTTATTTGGCACAATCAGGGCCCAATCTCACTTTCGGTCTATTAAAGGCCCATGTTTTGTATGGGCTCAAGATATTTACACCTGTAAACGGCCTATTTTTACGAGGGCCCAAATTATGTTTAGGCCTGTTAAAGGCCCACTATGGGCACAGGCCTACCAAAAAAATATGAAAGCTTATGCTGATTTAGGCCCAGATATTTTTAGTGGGCTACATGCCAATTTCGGCCCGTAATCGTTTTTTCCCAATTGGAATGGGCCCGACGAATGTTGGCATGTTGGGCTCCTACGAAGCTTTTGGCCGAATACATTACTAAGATAAACCTACACTATACAAAAATAGCGTCGTAATTACTGCAGCCTGAGGCAGCATCATAAATGTTGTATCACAACAAAATAAATTCCAACCATACAACAAAAGGCCTGTTGGCATAAAGTTTACAGTCCTTCCAGATAAAAGCACCATCAGATGTATAGAAGCACAGATCATTTGACCTGAGTGCTAATGTTTCAGGCTGTAGAATCTGATGGAGCAGCACGATCTCCACCTTTTTTCCGCCATTGCTCTTGAACAACGAAGCGAATGTCTGATAGTCTGGTTTCAAAACCATTCATATCTTGACGACATTTCTCAACCACTATTCTTGTTTCTGAAACAACGTCCATTAGGGATTGGACTTGTGTCTGGAGCACAGATATATCACTCTGTCTAGCAGGAAGATTTTGTTCAGTAGGCGATTTGGACGAGGTTACCTTGACAACCAACCCAGAATTACGCAGGAAGGTGCTTTTTGCACTGTTAGTGGAGAGATACTGACGCACTGCAGCAAGAGGTGACATTGTGCCTGTAGTAGCCTCGTCACCTTCAGGTGGTTGTGGCTGTTCAATCATTTGTTCCATAGCTTCCTGAAAGTTTGAACTTGTAGATTAGTGTACCAGATAAGTTACTAATGAGACAAAAACAAACAAAGTAGGTTAAACGTTTATACATAACTTATTTTGGTGAACTACTGTAATACATTAGCATGTATTGTAGTGCCAACTACATAATAAAATCACTTTCGGAACATATGTCCATGTAGCATGCCTACTGTATTGTCTATTTCCTCACATTCGTTGACATCTAAGGATAAAGAGACATGGTTTAAAGTAGGATGAACATAGTATGACATCATTCATATCATGGGCAAACAGATATAAAACAAACAGGCTATTTTATCATTGTGTGCGCACGTGAACATAACAACTAGATTACAGATCAAGACCAAAAGAATATCCTTCATCTCTTTTAAACCATGTAAGGTGAAATGATACGTTAAGACAACTGTGAATAAAAGTGAACAGAGTAACTGACATTGGCTGCAAACCAAGTAGTTAAATGAACACATCACAGTACCAATCAGTTCAAGGCAGGAGGAGTAAGGACTTACAACAGCGGCTTGAACTGGTGTGCTCATGCCCTTCATCTTGCTGGTGTGGCAATCCTTGAAGATTTGCACTGCATTCGGTTCAGGTTCTTTTTGGTCCGCACGGGCTTTCCTCTGTATTTGGAACAAGTCAATATAGATACGATAATATGGCACAAAAAAAGAAGGAAGTAGCAGCTATTTACAAGAGCCTCGCAGTGTGCAATATAGCTACGAGATCCTGTTGTCTGTTGGAATTTCACTTTAGAACGGTTGGTTTTGTTCTTCAAACAGTTAGCCTAGAAGAAGATACACTTGTAAGGCACATACATAAATACAAGTTCAATATGTGGTCTGATCAAATACATATAGCCTACCTGATACTTTGGATCAGACCAGTGTTTAACGAGGGCTGTCCAGTCTTCATCTGTAATATATTCCACTGGAGATGTTTGGGCGATTTCATTGTTAGCCTTGCCTTCAAAGTGAGATTTTCTAAGGTGGTACCGATACTGTCGCAGAGCAGACTGAAAAACATGAGTGCATGCTTGTTTAGTTGCATCATCTTTCGGATCCAACTTGAACCTCATCTGTTGAAAAAAGAATGTGAGTCTTATTAGGAGGAAGCTAGAAAGTATGGGACAGAGCAAGACAATATTACTAATTGCGATGAATAACATTACTTACGGATAAATGGTCAAGGAAGGTGTTAAACTAGGGTATTGTCTTTCTCATTCCTGTACTGGATCCACGTTGGGAGGATACGTGCATGACACCTAACGGCAACGGCTGCCTCTGATACTAACTTGGCTGACTCTGTAGCATCACGTGGCCTTTTTAAACCTGCCTCAAAATGGATCTCCATTCTTCCTCCTTTAGATTTTGTTAATCTGTCAAGCATTATCCCTGATGTCTGTTTCCGCTTGCGCCGTGGTGCTAGTTCAACAACGAATATGGAAAGTGTTAGTGTACATCAAACTGTGAGAGTACATATAAAGGAGCATGCAACTACAACTTGACTCGGTCAGGTACCGTCTTGGTGTTGATGCTCATGAGGTTCATCTGATCTTGCCAAGTCCTGTTGTGTCAGCAGTGCTTCAGAAGTAGTGTTAGGTGTGAAGGCAGCTTGGGAACTGGCCAGTTCCGGAGCAAACGAACGAGTAACTGGTTGAGATGCTGGTACAGTTGAAGCGGATGCTGCAGCTGGTGGAGCAGGTGATACTGTGTTTGTAGATTTAGCCGGTGGACTTGGACCTTCTACTGCACTATAAGTACCAGCAGAATCTCGACGGCAGAACCTTTTCCGTTTCACCCGACGAGTAACAGCACTCCCTACTATATTATTTTCCTTGCTCTTTTTTGACTTTGCCATGTCAAGCTGTACCCACAACACAAAAGAATAAAATCACTCTTCAGAACTCATTGATGCATGATACAGACAAGCAATACTTTGATGTAAGACAACCGTATGAGGATGGAATATGTAAGAAAAACAGGACGACATGACATATTCACAGCTACGATGTGCAAACTAAGCAGAAGGATTTTCAAGAAAATAGAAGTAATGCAAGCTAGACACCATATGAAAGATGCAACCAATATTACTCTGCCAAGTTAAAAGTGTCTTGTCATAAGTGGCAATTCGAAAAATTAGAAGCAGTACAACGTAGAAATCAATGCAAGATGCAACCACTATCAAACTGCCATGTTAAAAGCGTCCAATCATGAGTGACTGATGCGGGATACACAACAGCAGTACTTTGATGTAAGAACATGGTATGATAGATAGATGCAGTGTATTCTAGACACAGAAAGCCATGTCATATGCACATGTATAACGTATAAACTCAGCAGGTGCAATTTAATCAAAATAGAAGAAATACAGGCTAGACAACATATGCAACATGAAACCAATTATCACACTGTCAACTTAGAGCAAGCACCTGCGATGGTGGAGTACGGGAGATGAACTCATCATGTAGACTTGGGACTTCAACTTCATTAGCAGTAGCAGTGGCAAATCTAGAGAGTCTCTGTTTGCGTCGGTGCAGAGGACCACCAACATCCCCTAACTTACTCTTTTCCTTCCTATTTTCTGATATTGCCTTATGAAGTCAAAACCACAAGAAGATGAATAAAATTAGCTCTGCATAACTGGTTGATGCATGATACAGACGAACACTACTTTGATGTAAGGCAAGCGCAGGATAGGAGGATGGAATATATACAAAAAAAGATAGCATTTCATATTCACACGTACGATAGGAGGATGGAATATGTATGAAAAAATAGTAAGCGGAAGGCATTTCAACAAAATTACAAGAAATGAAAGCTAGGCACCATATGAACATGCAACCAATATCACTCTATCAGGTAAAAAGTGTCCCGTCGTAAGTGCCATTTCAAGAAATTAGAAGCAGTACAAGCTAGAAGACAGTGCAAGATGTAACCTACATCACAGTCCCAAGTTAAATGTGTCTTATGCGTAAGTGATCGTTGCAGGTATAAGTTGTAAGCTATGCAGATGCAATTCAACATAATCAGAAGCAATACAAACTAGACATCATACGGAAAACGCAACCACTTATAACAGTTCCAAGTAAGAGCAAGCACCTGTGATGGTGGAGTATGGGAGATGTGCTCATCATGTACACGTATGTTCTAGAAACAGGAACACGTGTCATATTCACATGCATTATGTGTAAAGTAAGCAGATGCAATTCAAGTTAGAAGCAATACAAGCTAGACATCATACGCAACATGCAACCACATATAATAGTGTCAAGTTAGAGCAAGCACGTGTGATGGTGGAGTAGCGGAGATGTGCTCATCATCTACACAGCTACGTTGACTGTCCAGCCTTGTGTTGTCTTGCGAATCTTGTTGGGAGGATGGCGGAGTAGAATCTGTAGAGACCCCCTATTTGAGTTGCTCCGAAGGACCACCATCATCCACTGCCGGACTAATTTCCTTCAGCTGTAATGATTTTGCATTGTGAAGTCAAACCGATAAGAAAAAGGAATAAAATTCGCTCTTCAGAACTCATTCATGCATGATACTGACGAACACTACTCGGATGAAAGGCAAACACATGATGCGAGGATGGAATATGTATGAAAAACAGGATGGTGTGACATATTCACACCTATGATGTGGTAACTAAGCAGAAGGCATTTCAACAAATTAGAAGCACTGCAAGCTAGACACCATATGAAAGATGCAACCAATATCACTCTGCCAAGTTCAAACTGTATGGCGTTTCAACAAATTAGAAGCAGTACATGCTAGAAATCATATGCAAGACACAACCAATATCACAGTGGCGACTTAAAGGTGCCTTATCATAAGTGACTGATGCGGGATATGCAAGAATAGTAGTCTGATGTAGAAACAGGAACACATGTCATATTCACAGGCATTATGTGTAAAGTAAGCAGATGCAATTCAACAAAGTTAGAAGCAATACAAGCTAGACATCATACGCAACATGCAACCACATATAATAGTGCCAAGTTAGAGCAAGCACCTGTGATGGTGGAGTAGGGGAGATGTGCTCATCATCTACACAGCTACGTTGACTGTCTAGCCTTGCGTTGTCTTGCGAATCTTGTTGGGAGGATGACAGAGTAGAATCTGTAGAGAACCTCCATTTCAGTTGCTCGGAAGGACCACCATCATCCAATGCCTTGCCAATTTCCTTCAGCTTTATTGATTTTGCATTGTGAGGTCATACCGACAAGAAAAAGGAATATCATTCGCTCTTCAGAACTCATTCATGCATGATACTGACGAACACTACTCTGATGAAAGGCAAAGTCATGATACGAGGATGGAATATGTACGAAAAAATGGACGACTTGACATATTCACACCTATGATGTGGTAACTAAGCAGAAGGTACTTCAACAAATTAGAAACACTGCAAGACACCATATGGAAGGTGCAATCAATATCACTCTGCCAAGTTAAGACTGTCTCATCATAGGTGGCATTCATCAAACTAGAAGCAATACATGCTAGAAATCATATTCAAGACGCAAACCAATATCACACTGCCAACTTAAAGGTGTCCCATCATAAGTGACTGATGCAGGATACACAAGAAGAGTAGTTTCATGTAAGAACATGGTGTGATAGACAGATATAGTATGTACCAAAACAGGAAAGCGTGTCATATTCACATGTATCATGTGTAAGCTAAGCAGATGTAGTTTACACTAATTAGGAGCAATACGAGCTAGACACCATATGCAACATGCAACCAGATATCACATTGCCAAGTTAGAGCAAGCACCTTGGATGGTGGAGTAGGGGAGCGGAGACTTGGACCTTGTAATGCACTATCAGTACCAGGAGAATTAGTATAGATGCTCCGTTTACGTTGCTGCAGAGGACCACCATCATCGCCTTCCTTACTCTTTTCCTTCCTCTTTCTTGATTTTGCCTTGTCAAGTCAAACCCACAATAAAAAGGAATAAAATTTGCTCTTCAGAACTCATTGATGCATGATACTGACGAACACTACTTTCATGTAAGGCAGCCGCATGATAGGAGGATGGAATATGTATGAAAAACAGGACGGCGTGACATATTGACATGTATGATGTATAAAGTGTAAACTAAGCACAAGGTGATTGAACTTGTTAGAATCGATGCAAGCTAGAAACCATATGAAAGATGAAACCAATATCACTCTGCCAAATTAAAAAAGTGCCCTAACAAATGTATTTGACCAAATTAGAAGCAATACATGGCAACAGGCTAGAAATAATATGCAATATGCAACGAATAAAGGTGACTCATCATAAGTGATTGATGCAGGATACAGAAGAGAGGTAGTTTCATGTAAGAACAAGGTTAACACATAGATGTAGTGTGTACCAAAAATAGGAAGGCATGTCATATTCACAGGTATAGTGTGTAAACTAAGCAGATGCAATTTACCCTAATTAGAAGCATTACAAGCTAGACACCGTATGCAACATGCAACCACATATCACACTGCGAAGTTAGAGCAAGCACCTGTGATGGTGGTGTAGGGGAAGTGCGGTCTTCAGGTACAGAGCTACGTTCAATATCTTCATTTAGGCTTGCTGTTTCTTGAGAATCATGTGGAGAGGATGAAATTGCATTCCTTATAAGAGTATTGCGTCTCATATTAACCCACGCGCGTGACTGTCTCATCATAAGCAATAGACGCAGGATACACAAGAACAGTAGTTTGATGTAAGAACATGGTGTGATAGGCAGATGTAGTATGTACCAAAAACAAGAAGGCGTGTCATATTCACATGTATAATGTGTAAGCTAAGGAGATGCAATTTAACAAATTAGGAGCATTGATGAGGGATACACAAGAAAAGTATTTTGATGTAAGAACATGGTTAATAGAAAGACGTAGTATGTACCAAAAACAGGAAGGCATGTCATATTCACAGGTATAATGTGTTAACTAAGCAGATGCAATTTACCCTAATTAGAAGCATTACAAGGTAGACACCATATGAAACATGCAACCACATATCACACTACCAAGTAAGAGCAAGCACCTGCGATGGTGGTGTGGGGGAATTGCGGTGATCAACTAGAGAGCTACGTTGACTATCTTCATTTAGCCTTGCTGTTTCTTGAGAATCATGTGGGGAGGATGACACTGCACTCTTTAAACGAGTAGGGCGTCTCACAGTAACCCAGTCGGGTGATTGTCTCATCATAAGTGATTGACGAGGGATACAAAAGAGCATTAGTTTGATGTACGAACATGGTTAATAGACATATGTAGTATGTATCAAAAACAGGAAGGCATGTCATTATCAAAGGTATAATGTGTAAAGTAAGCAGATGCTGTTTAACCAAATTGGAAGCAATACAAGCTAGACACCATATGCAACATGCAACCACATTTGACAACGCGAAGTTAAAGCAAGCACCTGGGATGGTTGTGTGTGGCTATTGAGATCATCAACTGCTGAGCTATGTTTCCTGTCTCCAACTCCTGACACTGCACCCGTTAGAGCGCTGAAACGCTTAGTGCTTATCTTCGAATTACACTGGAGCGACTTATGTCTTTCCTTTTCTGCATTCATCAACACTACGTCAGAGTCTGAAATACCCATGCATAAAAAACAATAGTGTGAGTATGGGTGAAGTGTGTGCACAATTAGTACAGTGTAAAGGTAGCTGTCGGTGTCAAAACCGGCGGATCTCGGGTAGGGGGTCCCAAGCAGTGCGTCTTAGGATCAATGATAACAGGAGATAAGGGACACGATGTTTTACCCAGGTTCGGGCCCTCTCGATGGAGGTAAAACCCTACGTCCTGCTTGATTAATATTGATGATATGGGTAGTACAAGAGTAGATCTACCACGAGATCAAAGAGGCTAAACCCTAGAAGCTAGCCTATGGTATGATTGTTGTATATCTTTATCGACTAGCCTGGCCTCGGTTTATATAATGCACCGGAGGCCTAGGATAACAAGAGTCCTAGCCGAATACGCCGGTGGGGGAGGAGTCCTTGTCTTGATCGCCAAGTCTTGTAGAATCTTCCTTGTATGCGGCACCTGTCCGGACTGGCCCATGAGTATACGGCCGTGGGGGTCCTCGGCCCAATCTAATAGATCGGGAGATGACGTGGTGAGTACCCCCTAGTCCAGGACACCGTCAGTAGCCCCCTGAACCGGTCTTCAAGTTAGGGACGCTCCTCGATTCTTCCGAACTATTCTTCATCTTCGGTTGTCGGTCTTGAAAACTGGTTCAACGAATCTTCTTTATCTCCGATCTTGAGGATCGCCGAAATGCATTCGACGGGTTCACACGTCGGGTATCCGAGGAGCCCCTTTAAGTTTCCGGCCTTTATCAATGCCTCGTTATTTTTATGCCACACCTCGGGTTTGAAGTTGTTCCCGGGCGGCAACGTCCTCTTGCGTCCGAGCTCCAACGCTGGACTGCATTCGAGGTATCTTTTGCAGCCAAGCACCAATGCCGGACTGCTTCCCAGCTCTAACGCCGGACTATGTATCCGAGCTCCAACGCCGGACTATGTATCCGAGCTCCAACGCCGGACTGTGTATCCGAGCTCCAACGCCGGACTATGTATCCGAGCTCCAACGCCGGACTGTATCCGAGGTTTCGTAAATCACCTTGGTTCAAAGAAGTTTGAAGGAGTTTAGCCGAGCTTAATACCGGAAATGCCCTCTATGGAGCCAGCCACTAGCGCCCGAGCTTTATGCCAGACTGCTTCCGAGGTGGTGCACCACCCCGACTGTGGGCCGATTTTTGTCAATATTTTTTATTATTGCAATTTATTCTCTGCCGAGATATATAGCCAGTAGCCCTCAAGGTGTGTATCGGTCTAAAACCCGAGATGCCTATGAAGGATGACATAAGACCGCTGATCCCCATAGCTGCCGAGACTCAGGTTGATTTGCAAAATCGGCCTGAGGATCAAGTCCAAGCTCAGCAGAATACTTCGGGACACTAAAAGCGGCATGCTCAGTCCTCGAGACTCAGGTTGGGTGCGGCCGACCAACCTGAGGATCAAAATCTCCTCGGAAACTATATTGCACATAAAATTTTCTGCATTGGGCAAGCACTGCAGTAGCCCCCGAGACACTGGTCGGGTGGCAACACCAGATCAGGGGATCAATATGCCCCTTTGATATGTTTTAAATAATAAGCCCGAAGCCCAGTAGCCCCGAGCCTTAATGCGGGCACGGGTGGCCGAATTAAGGATCAATATCCATAGTAAAATCACAAATTATGTGTAATGACTCTATGTATCCAAGTACTTTACGTCATTGATGCTCGGATCCGCATTGTACAAAACTTTGTTGACCGACCATCTGGCCATACGGTTTTATAAACAAAGGGTACGCAGAGAGATATATTATATTACTGTTTAACAGAAGAAATGTCTTCCAAAGAAAATAGTCCCGCTATCGGTTCCTTTCTTTGGGTTGTCATGCTAAGCATGATCATAAAACCTCAGCTCCAATGTAAGAGCAAAATATCGAGGACTTAGTTGGGGAGGCTAGTTAATAGCCCCCGGTAGTGTTCGGCGACAGTCGAGGTCAAGCCGTAAACACTTCGGCCAATGTTATGAACGGCCTGTTATTTAACATAGTTATCAAATCGCTGACCGGTTTACGCTTATTGTGACAGTCAGTTTTCGGCTTTCTCCACTGAGATGCTTAACCATGTGAGCTGGAAGCACAATCGCAGTGGTTCTCCCTTTGCACGCCTAGCCGAACAAAACGGAACATAGGAAGCAAGTGCGGGAGCCGGGCAACCCAACTGTTGACCGAAGACACAATTCGAAACCGATTCATATATAGCAATATCCGAGAATATTTTTGCCGAAATCCCTAAAAGGTGTTCGGCGTTGCACTGCGAGACTAATGCTGGAAAAGCACAAATAGTTTAAAAGTGCCAAAAAGCTTGGAAAACCAAGAAAAGTCAGTGAAAACATGACGTCCGAACAATATCAAGTGTTCGGTGCCAATCCGAAAATTGGTCTTAGAAAAAATAAGTGCTTCTGTCGTGCTTTAACATGATACATCCTATCTCAGGACTTCGAGCGGGCCAGCCTACGGCTTCAACCTCCTATCCCGAGGGCGGAGTACTTCTCATCAGGCCAGTTTAGCAAACTAAACTCTAGCGGCTTTGAGAGAGAAATTAGGCTCCCCGGCTAGTGACCACACACTCGTGTCGAAAAAAGGAGTGATAAATAATAAAAACTTTGCAACGACTAAGGAGAAAAACACTTAGTATAAAACGGCTCAAATAAACATAAGAGCCCCCAAGTGACTTGGCTAAAAGTTGACTATATAATGTAAGGTGACATGTAAAATGCCTTCTAGCCGGATTGTAGATCGTTTGTCGTAGCGGACCTTTTCGCTTCAACCTCTGTACCCAATAGTCCGGAGTGTGTCCGAATACCCTCGCGGTTATAAAAACCGGGGCATGCGTGGAGACCAGGCGTAGGGGTCATTAGTGCTTTATCAGACAAGTGCCCAACTAGTTATGTTATATTACATGGTTAGTAAGAAACATCTTCCAGGGAGAATAGTTCCGTTAGGGGTTCCTTTCCCTGGGAGGCATGCCCTAAAGTGCATGTCCGGACTGCGAAAAGAGCAGAAAAACATCTGGGGGCAGGTAAATAAATAGGTAAGAAATCATCTTTTAGTTCACCGACCGAGTATTCCCTTAAGAACGCTAGCTTTCGGCTTCACCCAGTCTGAGGTACACATCCGGCTGACCCGGCAGTAACAATCGCAGAGGTGCTCCCTTTACCACCTAGCCGAACAATCGGGAACGTAGGGGTAAGCACAGGAGCCAGGCAACCCAGCTTGGCCAAAACTTAAGTCATATCGATGCATATAATGGTGAATAAAAGGTACATGCGGAAGTGTGACACATGTGTTGGGCATAAAGCCCGTATTAATAAGCTTCTGTTAAAGAAGCCCCCAGGTATAATGAGCGCGGATAGCGCGTCAAGTGTGTGCAAACAAAGTTTGGACAAGGAAAATTTTTACAAGCCACTTTTTTCCAAAAAAGTATAATGCTTGGTCGAACCGAACACAAGTTAAAAATTTAAAACTTTGAGCATGAAGACAACTTAGCTGGTTAATGTGTTCGGTATTGACGACGTGGTCCGAGCTTGATGCGGGACAAGGTTCCGTCCCCCAAGCCGGTCCCGAGGTGGCGGAGCAAAGAGCTCGGCATTCCGAAGTGGTGACATAGCTCGGTAAATGCAGAACGGCAGAGTGATGCCGAAGTCCCCGACATGGGGTAATGAAGTGTTGATGAAGCCCCCCGTCCACTCGAGGTGACGCCAAAGGATATTGTCCGGCTGGATCATTTTCCTGTGCACAAAAAATAGTGCAAACCGGAGATAATAGTGATAATAATAATTAAAAAAAAATTGTTGCATAATGAATAATTTATGCAAAGTGAGTAATAAAAGAAATATGGCCTGGCGCCGAGGTCGATGTCGATGCAGGGCGTCGGCGTGATGCGGTAAAGGCGTGGCAAAGCCTGAATTCACAGGTCGGTCCGTGCTCTGGATGCGGCGTTCGCCGGACTATGTACGGAGAATGACCGAACCATGATGCGACCGTCGTTAATGCGGCCACCATTTGATAGACCTGTGAACATATGATGGACAAACCAGAGTAATAATTCCTTGGGAAAAATGAACCCAAACAAACAAAAAATATTAGGATTAATAGCACCTGGTTTATTTGTTGTAGCAATCCGAAGGAGGATGATGCTGGCAAAGGTTGGCTTGCCGAGGCAAAGCCCTCGGTCCAGCTAATCGTGATGAAGCTGGTCGGCTGGTGACGCCGAAGTGTCCGGAGTAGGTTGATGAAGAGATGATGAATCCTCCGGTCCAGCCGAGATGTCGAAGTAGTTCGGCGTGATGGACACCGGCTTGAAGGAGCAACAGTGCGGCCCTGCCGATGCAGGTCGTGACGTGGTCGATGCCGGCTTGATGAAGCGACCGTGCGGCGATGCCGATATTCCCGCTTCGTGTAATCCGTGGGGCGGCGATGTTGATGATGATTTGTTCTTCGCGATGCCGGACTCTTGTTCGGCTTGCCGAGATGATGATCCGAAGAAGTTGAGCTCAACTCAACAAGGTGACGACGTGTCTAGCGCAGGTCGGCAGCCGTGGAGCAATATTGCCGGACTGGTTTGACACCAGCAATGATGTTGAAGATCATGTTCAAAAGATCTTAAGGTTAGTGGGATGTGTTTGGAAACAATACGCAATATCCCATACAAAACTTCCTTCAAAAAGGATGTCCGAAATCCCGTTCATAAAAAAGATGAATTCGGGTCGGATTCGTTTTCGCGCAGAAAACAGATCCGAAAAGTGATGCACTAATCGGAAGGTTCCCAGAGTTCTGACGGTCGGATCGAGCTGAAATTTGGAGGGGTGGTAGATATAGAAATTCCGCAGCCGATCAACGGTTGGATCTTCCAAAGGACGTCCGAGCTAGAATCTGGACCCCACGCCCTAAACTCGTCCAGATTCCCGTCCAGATTTGATAGGGCTCCGGTATATCGTGGATTGCGAGAGATTCCTCCATCGGAACTCGACGAAATTTTCCAGGGTTGTTGTAGACTCAATTCCGCACAATTCCACCAGGATGATCGTCAAAGCGATACTCGAGGAGGTGGTGGCAGCAGACACGAGTTTGCTGTCCAGAAAAACAGCACGGTCGCTTGAGGGCAATGTTGACGTTGAGCCCCCGAGCTCCATGGATGAATCCTCCATGATCTTGATAGAGATCGGAGTTGGTGTTGATGAAGGCCCTCATCCGAACATGATGATCGGAGGTAGGGCACAGTCCTCGGTTAAGCCAAGGTGACCAGTCGAGCTGGTGACGAAGATGCCGACGTCGCAGTTGACCTGCAGTCGAGCCATTGATCCTTTCGCCGATCACATAGCGGAACTCTCAATGAAAGCACCAATGTCGGTGTTCAAACCGGCGGATCTCGGGTAGGGGGTCCCAAGCAGTGCGTCTTAGGATCAATGATAACAGGAGACAAGGGACACGATGTTTTACCCAGGTTCGGGCCCTCTCGATGGAGGTAAAACCCTACGTCCTGCTTGATTAATATTGATGATATGGGTAGTACAAGAGTAGATCTACCACGAGATCAAAGAGGCTAAACCCTAGAAGCTAGCCTATGGTATGATTGTTGTATATCTTTATCGACTAGCCTGGCCTCGGTTTATATAATGCACCGGAGGCCTAGGATAACAAGAGTCCTAGCCGAATACGCCGGTGGGGGAGGAGTCCTTGTCTTGATCGCCAAGTCTTGTAGAATCTTCCTTGTATGCGGCACCTGTCCGGACTGGCCCATGAGTATGCGGCCCTGGGGGTCCTCGGCCCAATCTAACCGATTGGGGGACGACGTGGTGAGTACCCCCTAGTCCAGGACACCGTCAGTAGCAGATAGCAGGTCGGTGAGAAATAAATGACGGGAGACATATGATAGCTCTACAACATGCATGGCACACTAAATTACTACAGGATTCTATGAAAATAACAGTCGACTAAAAGCAAATAGGCCAGTCCATTTTTTCTACACCGTCCGATGTACAAAGAACAGGCATATCGCCTTCATCTACCTCCAGCCAGTCAGTGTTGACGATCTTCCTCGAAACGCCAGCGACCACCGGCCAAGTATTCCTCCCCTGCCTGCGCCCTCCCCTCGACCTCATCGCACCGCCGTGCTTGGCACCGCCCCCGGCCATCCATTCAAGCCCCGTCGACCTCCAGATCGGGCGCAAGCAGCTCCTGCGCCCCACACCCCTATGATAGACACCGATGCGCCGCTTCCCCGGGGGAACAGGCGGACTAGGTGCTCCGCACGCCTAAGAGGGTGCTGCTTCTTTTAATTGCGGTTCGACTGACCCTGAATTGAAATCCAGGCGGGCTACTGACCTCTAGCAAAGGTGAAATAGTAAAAGGGAGGAAACCTTGTGCATTTAGTATCACGAAGAAGATGCAGTAAGAAGCGCTCAACTAGTTTCTTTCGTGGGATGAATACGGTGTGAGCGGAGACGTAAGATTTGCATGAATAAGGGAAGAGGAGTACCTCTTTCTGCTGGCAGTGCTGTGTCCTCCTTCTGTTTTTCCGACAATCTTCTTGTTGTTCGCCGGAAACCAGAAGTTGTGGAGGACGGTGCAGCCTTGGACGAACCCATGGCCAAGTTGTTGAGTGTGGTGCGGTGGCCATCTGTCGGCGGCGGGGAAGTAGATCCGAGGCGGCGAACGACGGCGTAGCGGGAACAACTCCGGTGCGGTGGACGGTTGCGATAGTGGAGCCGCAGTAGTGAGGCGCAGGACGGCGTGGTCGGAGTGGTTATGGTACAAAGCACGTCGGCGTCGGTGTCGTGGAGGCAGCTCTGCCTCGGCTTCAGCTGCTAAGTCCTTGAGGGTGTTGCGGTTGCGTTGGACGACGACGTCGGGGTACCGGCTCCAACGTGATGGAGGAGGGCGGCGGTGGATTGGCCGCTATGGGGTGGAGGACAGAGGAGGCTGGGGTTTCACGGCTGGTGGAGAGGGCATTTTCGCGCCCATGGAGTATGAATGGGGAAACGGAGGGAGGCGGGGAACTAAGGGGGAACAATGTTTCGGTTTGAGACGCGCTTGTTTGAAATTTGGGGAAGTTACAAACTTTGCCCCCATCTAAAATTTCGGACATATTGCGGGTTGGGGGTAGGACAGTCATGTCAGGTGTCCCAAATGTGGGCGGGATAGATTTCGGCCGAGCGCATGGGTAGGCGCCCACGGCGTATGAATGCTTCTCGGAGGCGGTTGAGACTGGCGTCTTGGTGAAGTTACAAACCTACCCCGGTTTAGACCTTTGGACATCGGGCCGATAGGCTACACGGGCCAGAGTCAGGACATTAATTTCCTACCACCAAAACATTAGTCTCGCGCGGTTTCGGGTGACCAGAGGCCTATTTGGCGCTTCGTTCAATATTTGGGTGCAGAAGCATTAACATTTTCGGTTCTCTTGAATTGAACTTTCAGGATTTGTCAAACTTCAAAAATCTTTACTCTTGAAAATCCTAAAGCTATGATTATTTTGAAATGGAGGGGGTACATTTGAATATACATTGTACACGAGTATATATTAAAAAAATATGCAACTTACCTCAATTCATGCATGGTTCCAGATATAATCTCCTTGGTTGCAAAAAAAAAGTTAGATATGCGTATGAATATATATAGCATGCTCAAACTCACAACAAAGATTGATGCCCCTTTTTACATCTGCTTTACAAATGCCATTATCTCGGGTTCAAATAGATGAATGCACTTCCTATGAATTCGAATCTTCGAAACCCCCTTTATGTTGAATTCGACATGTATTCTATTTCGTAGCTAGCAATTTGGAACGTATCCATGCAAGTGACAAATGTATAAAGTGCTTCACACTAACAACATGGAGTGCACTAATTAATGTTTATATATGAATTGCAAAAGCATCCATTGCCAGTATTTCAAACCGCTCTCACTCTATGGATCAATAATATGAAATAAACACATGCACATGCTAGAATTCAATAGAGTATGGATGTCTGATAGACAGATTTTCGTCCATACGCAATTTGCAAAATTCATGATCTCATCCAAAAATAATAATGCCATTTATATTTTAATTTAATGCGTAGAACCGCCTTTTACACGTAGATGCACTATGCCTTGCCCCGTTCTCACAAACGCGTTATATATCTCTCTATCTAACGCATAAGTGCACACACTTTATATGCATCGGCATTTCTCTTTCACACATGCTCACAATCTCTCTCAAGGTGTCGGGGTGTCTCACGCACATGCTCTCTCTGTTTCTCTCTCTCTCTTTCTGACTACTATGTACCACTCTTTTCACTAATCTCAGTTGGCAAACACTATTTCTCTCACATGCATATATACACATGAACGGTCTCTAGCCTACTCCTGGTACTGTATATTAGTGATAGGGGTGTGTACAAAGTACACGTGAACACCATGCATTGTGCGTGTGTGTATACTATCAACGAGCCCCCAAGCTTGTATAACATACTAATTAAGGGCCTAGGGTTACAAATCATATATAGTCAGCTTATCACCAGTGGGGATAGAGTCCTCCGCGACTCTGGTAGCTTCGTGTTGTATGCCGAGTCCTCCACATGGGTCTTCGTATAACACGTCTCGGTCCAACCTATATGTGACGCAGGATGGAACCGACCCATGAGTCTTCATGTTGACCCACCACAAATAGAAATGATGTGCCCACCACACCACACACGCAATCGGCCACTAAGAAAATAAGCATATACAATAGTACAACGGTATCTAGCTCACGATAGGTCTCCATATTTTGTTGATGACACTGACGGACTTTGCATTTGATGCGTGCTCCGTATTTTGTTGACGACACTTACGGTCATTGTATTTGAAGCGAAAACACGATATGGTCACTGGACTTCAGAATAAGCTCATCAAGGTCACCACATACATTTTGTCGTGCTAACCAACATGTGGTTGGATGGTTAGAGGACAGTGGTTTCTCGAGCCCACCAAGGTTAAAGTCCCTGTGCTCGCATTTATCTTGTGTTAATTTCAGTATTTTCCGGCGATGTACGTTCAATGGGAGGAGACGTTCCACTCGACTACGAGGCACCTATGGTGACTTCGTAAAATGTCAAGATCATATATGCTGGCCCACTCTCTCGAAGGTGCTCATAGGGGTAGGGTTCGCGTGTGTGCGCTTGTGAGTGCTTGCGCGTATATATGAGCCCTTGCGTCTATACCGTGTTAAACAAATACATATCATGATTATACGGTCACTGGCTCACCCGTACAACTCCGTATTTTGTTGATGACACAATCAATTGACCAGTCAAACGTTCCATGCGGCGCAACTAGTGTTGCACCATCGGGGCGCGTAACCATGGGGCCCACCTGTCAGCCCGTATATGAAAGAAAGAAATGGTAGTTTGAGTCTGTACTGTGTTAATAAAATAGGAGTACATTTTAGGGTGATCATACGGTCACTGGCTCACCATACAGCTCCGTAATTTGTTGATAACACGATCAATTGACCAGTCAAATGGTCCACATTCAGTAGCGCACATTACCATAGGGCCCACCCATCAGCGCGTATATGAAGGACAAAAATGGTAATAAATTAGTGGTCGGTGGGTATTCGAAGTCGTGAGACCTCTGGTTGGCAGTCACCAGCGGTTGGGGGGCGTTCATTGGGCGGTGGGGTGGGGATCCCCGGAGAAAAAGCTCGGCGGGGGGTGGGGGGAGGGGGGCTAGAGGGATGGCCGGTGCGGCGGCGGACCGGCGGTGGGAGTGGTTTCGGGGAGGGCGGGCCGGCCGCGGGCGGCGGGGGATGGCGGTTCGGCCGGTGGTGGCTGGCGGCTCAGGGGGGTGGAGTTTGATGATAAACTGGAGGCCCTTGATTTCGTATCCAACGGCTGGAAAATCTAATGACCAGAGATGAAAAAGTCTGTCGACTGACGTGTAGCCTCACCCCGCACGTACACATGCACGCACGCAAGACACGCACGCATGTAGGCGTGCAACACTGACACGTACACACGCACGCATGCTGGCGTGCAACACTGACACATACACATGTACTCAAGAACACACGCACGTATGCACCCATGCATGCAACACTGAAACGTACCCTTGCACGCACGCAACACTCGCACGCCTGCATGCACACAACACACGACGCAAGACACACGCTCAACCTATACGTGCATGCACCCTTTGTTAAGGACACAGATTGTTACGGGTATTAATCAATCTTATCTGTGATAAGCAGAACATTGATGTTTGCAGCGGTCTTTATGAATCACAACGTATCGAACGGGCTATCAACATAGTAGGCTTATCTACATGAAAAATATGACGTCACACTCAATGAACAATCATCGGTTTATGAAATGCCCGCTTCTGACCGCCCTGGCCCACCAAAGGTTCCTCTGCTGTGCGCTGCCTGCATTGGGTCACTGACATGCAGGCCATGCACCCAAAGAGCCCACACGTCAGTGGAAGAATGGCGCGGTGTCCTAGGTCAGAGTCGAGGGCGCCACTCGCGGCATGCCCAGCTGAACACGCCTCCGTGCCGCATTCAAACGCCTCCATGAAACCCGCCCGTGTGGAAGCCGAGAAACCCACTCTGGACACACGTACGTTATTGACCGGGCCTGCGTTAAACGCAACGCCAGCCGAGCTCCTCCCGTCCGCCGTCTATTTAATCTCCTATTTAAACGAGGCCAAACGCCTGCCAAGAATCGCACACCTCCGCCGCTCCCCTATCTCCTCCACCATTTTGTCCACTCTTACAATCGCTTACGAAGAGTAGTTATTCCGCATCCAAGCCGGCTGGGTAGCCCGCCGGATATGAGCTATGTAGCTCGCTGATCCACCTCCCTCCCCTCGCCCGACAGAGCCAGTTGCCGCCCCAAGCTGGCGCGCGGTTCAGCAACTCGCCGCTCCAGGCCAGCTCGACGAGGAGCGGCGCACGGGCGTCATTGCTGCCGTCCATGCTGCCGCCTCGTACCTCGTCTCCCGTTTCTGTGGCCGAGACTCCCATGCCGGCGGCCGCACCATGCAAGCAGTGACAGAAGCCGGGTGCGCGGAGAGCGACGAGTCGATGGCCAGCGCCTCCACGTCCGCCGCCATCATCGAGGAGAAGTAGAACACGAGAGGCCGCCGCCGCTTGGGTCCCATGAAGGCCACCGCGGAGGCGATGCCGGCGTACACAACAGGTGTCTTGCTGGATCCTTTTGTTGCAAGGACCTTCGTCGACCCCGCATGGGCTCCAAGGAAGAGGGGAATGTTAGGATGAACTCGAGCCGGTGCCGGCCATGGTGAAGTAGTGGCCGGTGATGAACTCGAACCGGTGCCGGCCACCATCATCTTCGGCACCAGCTAATGATATCAGTTGGGCAGTGGGGAAGCAAGCCATCCTTTGCACTAAAGCATATACCTCTGGGGCTCCCGGCAGTCCGGTGATCGTGCTGCCGGACATTAGGAACACAAACTGATCGGCGGGCGACCATTTAGGCCAGGTATTATATACCTGTGCCGTCTAGAACTAGCACCGCGTAGTTCATTTGAATGTAATGAAATCCGTCATGTTTGTATTAAAATCCAGTATTTTATATGATTTCCGTCATTGTTTATATGAAATATTAGTTTGTCTACGTGTTTGTGTGAAGTTCGTCCGGTTGGTTGAGTTGCTGTCATAATGTGTGCGGCTACGGTTGGATGGCGTAATTTGTGGGTCGCTGGTCGGTCTGCGGGCGGCTCGGGCGGCGTTGTGGGACAAAAAAACACAGCTCATGCGAGCTTGTCTCCAACGTGCGCGCTGGAGGATGCATGACAGCATGAGCACCCAAGCCATTCCTCGTTCACCGGTGGCAAAGGCACCGGTGGACAAAAGGGTCGCCAATATCTCTCTCACACACACCCATGTAGGTGGGGGACATGCACGAAGAGAAGAGGTGCACACACGGCGCACGTACTCCCGTCTCTTTCCCAACCACACCCGCGCGGGTACACGGTGGAGCTCATTTCTGTATGAAAAAGGCAGCCCACGTGGTAATTTGGCACGTGTACTGGTTGTCCACTTGGTGGAGGGAGGATCGTCTACCACGGGTGAACAAACAAATTGCGACTTGACACGTTATGTTAAATTAAAAAAAGGCAAACCATGTGGGGCCTACCTTAGAGGCAAGGCTCTATACACTGGAGTACTTTTGATGTGTCCCGTCAACTCGCAGAACGAGGAGAAGCTTGCTTAGTACACCGTCTCCCCCGCCCACGGGCGCGGTGGCTCGCAGGATGAGGTGAAGCTTGCTTACGAGTAGTAGTAGTACTACTACTGTACGCCTTTACGCCCGCTCCCTCGCCCACGCGCGCGGTGGCTCGCAGCACGAGGAGAAAATTTTACTACTCCCTCCGTTTACTCCTTGTCCCTACTACGTACTTTGGTTAGTACTCCCTCCATTTACTTATACAAGGCCACTATAAAAAAATACATTTTGCATCTATACAAGGCCACAAATAGTAATCAAGACAAAAGTTACTACTCCCTCCTTTCCAGTTTATGGATCAATTTCAAAATCTCTCCAACCAAGGTAGACGGTGAGTGGCCGAATTAATTTCGTAGTTTGCACAAGTAATTAGTACGCTCGTTTTTCTCAAGAAGTTATGTTTACCGAGGCATTAATTAGAACGAATGCATGAATGACCACTAAATTTCCATGAACTTGTACACGCATTGGTTAGTTTCCTCTTGACACTTCTTGCGTTGGGTGATCTAACGCACCTCGAAATCCAACATGTAATGGTACTACTACTAGTATAGTAGAATTGAGACTTATCAAACGGAAAAATGAATGTTTTTCCGATGAGCCCTATAAACCCTAGTGGGTACGTACTCCGTAAAAACAGATTTTTCCAAAACTAACTCGCTCCCTTCCATGAATTCTGTAGTATACTCCTCCGCCGACGCTCCCTTTCATGAATTCTGTACTTCTTGTCGCCGACATGTGGGACATATAGCAACCGGGTCGACGTGTCAAGCACCAAATAACAGTGCAGAACAGCAGGGGGATGCACCCCTCTCGTACTGGCCCAGTAGTAGTAATGAGCAATGAGACGTCAAATCACAATGCCGCACCTTCCTAGACGGACGAAGCAACCATTATCCCACACTTCGGTTCTCCATCATCTCAAACCACGTAGTATTGCTTCTGCCTCAAGAGGGACACACACATCGCCTTGGTACATCATGACACGTGGGACCGCATGACAGGCCATGCTCCCCTGCCGATCACTCGGTAAAATCACCTCATTTTTACTATACTTCCTCTGTATTGGTTTACTACATGGCATGCACGCCATTCTAGGTTGAGAATTTTTACTATACTTCCTCCGTTCATGGTATATTTTTTTACTCCTCTCTATCTCTTTCTTCGTACTCCCTCCGTCCCATAATATAAGAACGTTCTTGACACTAGTGTAGTGCCAAAAACATTCTTATATTATGGGAAACAGGGAGTACTAGTATTTATTGCATTTGCCAAGGAGTGACCTCTTCCAATGAAATGGTGTTGCTAAGTTTGCTTCATTTAATTAGCTATAGACTAAAAAATGTCTTATCACCTAGGTACACGCACTTAGCACCGTTTCTTCCTTGGGTCACCAAACTAGTCTCTCTCTTCTTGATTAACTTGCCACATCAGACTTTATGCCTATGTGGCAAGCTTAACCACCTGTAGGAGCAAGTAAAAGTAAGTACAATAGTGCGCTTTACATGGCATTTTTGCATATGTGGAGGAAAGAGAGGCAAGGAAAAAGTGGAGAAATGGGCTCTCATGCAAGAGCTAGCCTGTACTACATGGTGGAGCATTGGGAGAGGCACCTGTATGGAGGTGGTCAGGAACCGGGAGACTCACGCGGGTCATAGCGCCGCAGTTAAAATGATAATGGCAAGTCAAATCACGAGGCCCCACCTGTCCAGCAGTAACTCGCAGTCAAATCACACAGCCCTACGTTTGCAGTAGCCTACTTCCTCGTCTTCTCGCGTCTCTGTCGAACCGACTTGGCGGAATTGCCCCGCCTACCGTGCAGGAAAAGCCCCGCCCTCGACTTTTAAATACAACTACATCCGCTTAAGAATCCAATGATATAGTTTTTGTGACATAGTAACTCATATTTAGTTAGTCAAATGGGTGACCTAGAACTACGTGCAGGCCCTATAAACCAAGACGCCTAAAAATAAAAAAACTGAGACGGAGAGGGTAGTTCAGCACATATCTTTTTAGATCAATATAGTCGGGATTCACCAAGGAGCAAAACCAAGTGGTAGGATGCTCCTATCGTGTTGGCGTAGCAACTCAAGCAGGGTCAGTCCGCACACGAAATGGCGACACACTTAACAGGACCCCTTTGGCCGACATGTGGCTCATCCACCGTCTTGTTCCATGTGCGATGCACCAAATTACAGTTTGGAGCAGCGGTTGTAATTGGAGGCACCTCGGTCATAGCGCCGCAGTAGTAGAAAATGAGCGATGAGGGGACAAATCACAAAGCCCCACCTTTCCCGCATTAAGCTGGGCAGACGAAGCAACCATCATTTCACTCTAGGGCGCAAGAGCATAAAGAAAAGAGAAAACAATGATGCGTGCGACAGCTACCTAGGGCACCCTAGGGTAGGGGTCTCCACTACAGATCCTTTTTTTTGAAAGCACCTCCACTACAAATCGGCTTCTCCCTCGTCCTCTTGAAGAAAACCGATGATGAGTGCGGTGGTAGGGTTTGTAGGAGTACTACGGCGTGCGGGGCCATGTCGTAGTAAACGGGTTCGAGTCGACGCCTTAAATATCCGTGGGCCGGTTGGTTTTACGGGAATGAGGCAGCATTTTGGGTTCGGGGACCAGTGGAGATATAGTACGTACAAAAAATTGTGGATGTAGGTTCGACCGAAAGGCAATGATGCATGGGCCCTGCATTTTGATATACCCGGGGCCGCGTGAAATTTTCTACTCTACTCAAAACTAGTAAGGTACACATGTATTGAGCGCATGAGATTTCGAAACCAAGTTATGAATAAATACACACTATAGCATGTAAAGCTTTGAGTCATATATGCATGATGTAGATGTTCGTTTAGTATTTATAGTTCATCTCATTCAAAATCAATTAGTTTTATAAAAATGTTAAGATTCATGGGTTGTGCATTGTAAATCATAAAGTAAAAAACAAATAATGTCAATTCATTTAGAAAATACAATCAATTATGATACAGAAGATTCTAGAACAAAGGAGAAGTGCTTGTGTTTTGAGGTTTGTGCATTATGCTTAAGTTCAACCATGGAGTCTTCTAAATTGTACATGCGGCAGATCTGGTGGAATGTTGATGATATCCAACGGCCAGTAGTGCTCAGATTTGCCTATCTTTGCACTGTCGGGTTAGCTTCATCCAGCGACCATCTTCCAAAGTTATTGCCACACTATATAGTTCTTGTGCCATAGTTGCATGTTTTGGAAAAAAGCTACTAGTGGGTTGTACTATCTATTTAGGAATAGAAGATGTATACATGGAAGTTGTAGGGAAAGAGATGACATGGAGCATCTCAATTCCTATGAGTAGGGATTGGAAAAGAGATGTCATTTGGTTCACATCATAGGAACTTTTCTATTGAATCTAGAGATGACATGTATCTCAATTCCTATGAGGAGGGATTAGAAAAGAGATGTAATTTGGTTCATATCATAGGAAATTTTCTATGGAATATACGCTAATGTTTATTTTCCTTTGAAATTAAGGGAGTATAGGAATCCATTCATATGAACCAAGTGGCTCTAAAGCTATAGAAATGATATCATGTTTATTTCCTTTGAAATGTGGAGTATATGAATCTATTCCTATGAACCAATTGGCTCTAAAGGAAAAAATCCTATAAAAATCATATCACATAGAGTTCCTATGATATTCCTTGACACTAAAGGATGCTTGAAATTGCTGCGGGTGATACGATGGTCTTTCTTTGTAGACTCCTCACCCATCTTTATAGTTACCTCTCGAAGATGAATGAAATGATATATACATGGTATTCTACATGTGCAATTTGGTACACGAAAACTCGGTAAAAGTTTGCGAGGTTTGAATTTTCAATAAAGCTATATGCACTGCATTTCAGAACGGAGGGAGCATACGTCAGTTGCTAACATTCACATGGAAGATTTGTGTGTAGGAGGAGTGGCTGTTCTGTTAAATGACATGGCAAAACTGACACTATCGAATGCCGATCTAACGATTCTTACGGCGTTCGTCAGGAAAAGTCCTGTGGCGAATGTTTGTCGGATAATGATTTACGGACACATGCATTGCATTGATACGTGCCCCCCTCTCTCTCACGCACACACACCCTCACGAGTCACGACTCTCCCGAGTCCTCTCGCAGACTCGCACATCGCACCCACCATCTATCTGCAGGTAGACGTCACACACATATGTGCTCTTCACACCCTACCCTCAGAACTTCTAAAAAACAAAAGACGGCGCACACATTTTATTTTAGCTCACACGTCACACACTTATACTATTACTCTTGAGGCGAACGTTCTTTGGGCATAGTATATTGTACTCTCATGAAGAGAAGCGGTGCACGCACACACTAGTTCTCTCACACCCACTCGCGGGTACACGTAGGAGTGCATTTTTTCGAAGCTGGTACAACAAAATCACTCCACTATATATAAAAGCAGGAGCCTTAGCACTTGCTTTACTAGGGTTCCTCTCGTTCACCCTCTCATGCTCTCCAAATCTAAGCAACACATAGGTGGCCACACTCTCTCTCAACTCACAGCTGGTCACAAATCCGACCGGACAACCTCGACAGGGGCAGGGGTGCAGGTGCATCGTTCACGCTGTCATCGGCGGCGATGGAGGAGACCAACGGCTGCCTGCGCGCCCCGATCGGCAGCCGTGCCATTCTCTCCGAGAGAGCGCCGACTTGGGAGGGCCTCCGACCCCTTCTTCCTCCCTGTGGTATTGTGGCCAAGATGCGGCCTCCCGACGCCGTCTTTGCCACATGCCGACGACCTCAAGTATATATTCCTTCGAAACCCGCCTTGCTCTACTGCCCCAGCTCCCTTCGTGTGGGTCCTTTTCTACTTCCGTCCGCTGTTCCAAAGCCACCTAGACTTCTACTATTATTAGAAGTAAAGCTACTTCATACAGTCGACTCAAAGTGTTGGTTCAAACAGGGAAGAAAGTGGGAAAGCTATATCATGAATCTAGGACTTGGTTCTAAGAGGAAACGGGGGAAAGTACTAATATCTGTCACTGTTTAAATAACCATATTTCTTATTTGCGCAAACAGGGATGTCTGTCTCCAGATCATTTTGGGATGTCTGTCTCCGTATCGTTTCTATCCGCGCAATCAAAAGCACACAACTCAGTTTTAGTACAACTGTGCAAAATGAGATGGCTATCCCTCGTTGCCGTCGTCTAACCTCCCGTCTTCAAGGTATCCCTACATTAGTAGTAACTAAGGTAGAATGACCAACGCAATCTAAAAGAAGCTGATTCATACGTTTTACTTCCTGATTGCAGTGCAGGGACGAGCGAAAACAACTGCATCCTACTCCGGAATGCACTTTCTACCAGTTCATCCATGGACCAAGGACTAGCTGGCACAGCTGCATGGCGGTTTTTCGGACAGGTGCGCGGACAAGAGGCATTGTGGTCTGCTTATTTCTGCAAATAACGGTGCTTAAATTTAGTGGAATGCACAAGCATTTCAGATGGTCAGTATACTGCATGGTTCAGTTCAGCGTTCCAGCTGAGACCACAATTATAATTGGTTATTCTGGAATGAGAGAACCTAACCCTGAATGGTGGCAACAAGAAAAAACCAGAGTGAACTCCAGGAAATTTAAGCCTGCCGGGAGGCCCTTTGCTCAGAGAACCCTTGCTTGGTTTTTTCATGATTTGTAAACCTTCTCACAACTTTGTCTTTTGCTGTGAACTAGTATATGTTTGTTATGTATGAATCATTGAGATGTATAAAATTGCTTAACTTATGCTTTTCAAGTTTTTTATGAAGACGAGTTTAATGTGAGTGTTCCACATGAGTGCTGGACTAGCGTGTGAACGTTTGGAATTTATTACATTGTGGCCTCAATTAACTGCATGAACCACTATAACAAGATACATAGTTGCTTATATGTCAGACAACAGATTGTTGATTGTTAGCTAGTCGATAGCCTAGTGTTGAAGCGAGCTGAGCCAATGTGCCATGTTTTGCACAACTGCTTACAAGTGGGGTAGCACCAACAGTGTTTATAAGTACTTATGTATACGTCGGCGCACAGTGCTCTATTTCATCAAAACACACACTACTCGTATGATAAACCGTGACAACTTATGTCTTACCAAGCCATATTCATGAAAAAACTAGTGAGGACGCATCTATTTCGGCAACAATTACGATGGTTCTCACATGATTCACGGGCACACAAAAGTAGCAGCAGTTCCCATAGACGGATTCAAACAGAGTACTAGCCCCAGAGGGGTCGATAACAGGCAAGGTTCGGATAATTAGACACAATCCAAACTACTATTAAACACTAGCTGGGGCAACTATTTCATGCCTCGATCTAATTTGGGCTGGACACAAGACGGACCTTGCCATGAACATCATCGAGGACGTCCCGCAGCAGCTCAATCCTGTGAACCTTCATGAAGACAACCTTGTGGCCTTGCCACTGATAAACTTGTTTGTGGAGGCATGCCACATCATCTTCCTGTGTAAGCTTGACAAGAACAGTATGCCTGACAAACGAAGGAGTAGCTTTGAACTTCTTGTGCTTCAGTACACCCTGGACAACACGCCTGACAACAGTGAGGTTGGAATACAACTCTTCATTGGTATAACCGCAAATGGCTTCCAGGATCCAACAGCCTAAGAACTCTGTTTTCCCAGTGCGTATATTCAGGTCGTCCGCCTCATAGCGAGTGACGTGTACAACCACACAATCCTTGTCTGCATCAGGGCTCTAATTGAAACAGAAACAAATTCTGAATTATTTTTCAGTATAAGAAACAAAAGTTATTTAAACCACTATGTATAGCATGGCATCAAAGCTAACAAAATTTTGCATTATTAATCACCACATACTTCCTTTTCTAAAAAAAATCACCACATACTTAGATGAAAAACCACAATCGAGATCAGCAAAGAAGGAAATCACCTTGGGCAGCTCAGCGGGGGGAGGGGGGGGGACACATCCTCGAAGGGGGAAAACTGCTCCTGCAGTGCCACGGGGGCTGTAACCTCAAACGGGGCGTTCACCATCTCAGTAGTGGCCGTGAGTGTATCTGGGGTCGGCTCGGTGGTTGCCTCCATCTTCTTGGAGCTCTCTGTCTCGTGGGGATCAGCCTCCCGCGTCTGCTCCAATATCGGGAGATCTTTGCCTGGTTCTCCTTGGTCCATCATGAAACTGACGAATACTAGGAGACCACTGAAAGGAAAACACAATCGCAATGACAATGAAACAAAAAAGAGAGTGAGGATCGGTTACTGCTTTGCAAAAGTTATTCTTTTTCTCTGAACGAAAATATACCAACATCACGGATCCGCTTACCTTTCCTTCGTTCGGAGAGAAGAACAGTGGTAGATGCAAGTGTTGCCTTTCTTGAAGACGGTGAGGGAGAAGGGGATTCAGCGAAGAGTGAAATGATGGTTGCTTCGTCCGTCAAGCTTAGACTGCGGGGAGTTGGGGTTTTGTGATACGACGGCTCGTTACTACCGCGCTACGACCGGGGTGACTCTCCGCCTGCATACTGCCTTCTAATTTGGTGGATGGCATTTGGGCCTGTGCGCTACATGGCCCGCATGTCGGTGAACAAAAGTATAATGACATTTAGTAGAGGGAGACGTTTCAATGACCTAGGAGGAGCCAGAAGCGGTAGAGTGTCTCCACTGTACTAGTAGTAATTATTTTTCTGGGTAGCTGTAGAGTGTCTCCACTGTACTAGTAGTAATTGTTTCTCGGGGCCCAAGACAAAACAGCCCATCCACACTAGTAAACAGTAAAATCAATTCAAAAGCCCATATATTTACTGAATGAGAGGCGCTACCCACACCCAGCACACCGCCCCCCCCAAAACCTGGGTGCTTTCTTCCTCCTCGCTCCCACCCACCTCACGTCAGCTCGCTCCACTCATACCCCCAAATTCCTCACCTCACTCCTACAGAAAACCCCAGCTCCCCTTCTTCCTCACTCCTACAGAAAACCCCCAGCTCCCCTTCTTCTTCACTCGCACTACAACTAGGCTCGTCATTCATTACTCTGCTCAAATCCGTGAGCGCGACGCGACGCCCTCGAGGAAAATGGACTCGGCTGACCCCAATGCCAAGAAGATGAGGCTCCCGCCAGCGGCGATGCCTATTGTAGATCTCGCACCTAGCAGCGGGGAGAAGCGGTGACCCCGCCCCCACCGGATCCCAGGAACCCATAGAATCTCGGGTGGACCGCATCAGCGATCTCCCGGACGCCGTCCTTGGGGAGATCATCTCGCTTCTCCCCACCAAGGATTTCTGCCGCACCCAAGTCCTCTCAATTCGGTGGCGCCCTCTATGGCGCACCGTGCCCCTTAATCTCGACTGTCGTCAGCTATCTCTCTTCAATGATTTTGAAATCCCTAGAGCCATCATCTCCTCCCACCAGGGCTCCGTTCAAAGGCTCTGCATCCCGTCATGCTACCTGAGCAAGCATACCATGCCCTGCACGGTGGACGCCTGGCTAGAATCCCCTGAATTCACAGAACTACGGCTGCTTGAGTTCTACTATTCCCCTGGAAATCACATACCACATACCGAACGCCATGAACTTGTGCCCTCAACACCAATGTCCATCTTGCGGTTTTTGTCCTCTCTCCACACCGCCACCTTTGCGCTGTGCTACCTACCAGACAATCTGGTACTAAACCTTCGACTCCCATTTCTCAAGAAACTTTCACTTGTGCAGGTTCGTATATCGGAGGCCTCATTGCACAGCATCGTCCACTCCAATTGCCCTGCGCTGGAGTGCTTGGTGCTTGTTTTCATAGTTAGAATCGGTTGTCTCCAAATAAAGTCGCCTAACCTTGTAAGAATTGGAATTTGTTTTGACGGAAGGCAGATCATCATCCAAGATGCCCCTTCACTTCAAAGGTTGATCCTTGATTCTAGTTATTCACCATTGCAAATAACCGTCCTCTCTGCGCCTAAACTGGAGACCTTGGGTGTAATACATGATCTCTGTGCTCATTTCAATATGGTGTTTGGCTCCACAATTCTTCAGGTACTTTATATTATCATCTACACTTGTAACCATAAGCTGCATTTTAAATTTCTGCGCATAATTTATATATCATCTTGGAGTACACATTTTGTACTAATATTATGTTCTATGCTCAATGAAGAGTTTCTCCATGGATGGCCTATCAATGGTGCTGGATTCTGTCAAGATCTTATATATCCAAATGAATAGTTTTGATCTGAACAAGATTATTGGCTTGCTGCAATGCTTTCCATGTCTGGAGAAGTTGTATATAAAGGTGATAATTTCACGCACATTGGAAGCCCGCATATAGTGTACTAGAATTAACCGTTCAGCTGTTGCTCTTTCGACACTCTTCTTTTAGACCTTAACTGTTTTCAATCTTCATGTCTATTTAGGCAACAGGACGGGGTAAGGAAGTTATAACCAATCGGTGGATTCGTAAGCATCGGGATTTTCTCACTTCTCATGAGATTCGATTGAAGACAATAACGATAGAACGATATGTAGCCAACCGTGCAAACACAAGATTTGTCACATTCTTCCTACTAAATGCGAGGTTAGTATTGTCCATCAGGCTTACGTTTATCAGCAGCATGGTTTTGACGGATGGGTATGTCGAAGAGCAAAAAAAGGAGTTTCAGGTGGGCAAAAGAGCTTCTGAACGTGTCGGGCTTCTATTTACAACATATTGTGGTCATAATCCAGTAAATTTTACGACCCAGGATGTTCATTCTGTGGACCTGACCGATCCATTTGACTGTGACTGCCAAAAACAGTGCTGGAGTTAGATGTTGTTGCCCTTTTCAATCTGGTTTTTTTGTAAACCTGATGAACAATTAATCCTCGTGCTTTTGTACAGTTTGTAAGCTGGAGTTAGATGTTCCTGCCCTTTTCAACTCGGCTGTGACTGTCATATTTTCTTTCAAACAAGGCAAATGGCTTGCCATTCGTTTTATTTAGAGTGAAATATTGTAACAAATCCCAACAAAGGGAAATAACATCACTCTCGCCGGCTTCTTGAGCTCACTATGCATTACAGAAGCCAAGTGATTAGCCCCCACCAGCACCCACAAACTTATTTCGAACTAGCACATCAAATGGGCTGTAAATTTTCATAGGAAAGGCTGCATGACCATGACAGATTTGGATTCTGACATTTGGGACCCGCGAGGAAATAGCCTATCCAAGGTGGTGTCGACTTACTAGCCAGTCAACAAACGATTCTGCCTACCAGCCGTTCGATTGACATCCAACATCTGTCGTGTATCTTCTATCTCTTGTCTTCTTCTTCCTCCAGCCGCCCAAACCAAACCACCCCGTCGGCTCCGCCTGCTCCCGCCTCCGATGGCTGGCCGCGCCTCCGCCGCCCTACCGTATGTACCCTCCAACATTGGCCAGTCCCTCCCTCTATTCCCCCACACGTCCTGTTATTCTCCGGCGACGTCAGCCCCAACACGCACCCGCGCCCGAACCAGTCAACCCTCATACTCCCCTCCGCCTACGACTGGACCGGCGCATCTTCAACGGCTCATGTTCGTTCCGTCCAAGGCCTCGCCGTCGTCCTCCGCCTTGCAGCCTTGGTTTGCTCGCCGTGCGCGGTGCACCACCCTCTTGCGTTGTCAACATTGTCAACAACCGAGAGGAACAAGGAGATGACTGTACGTGGAGAGGATGATAGTAGGGACCCACCAGCGTCATGGCAGTACGCAAGCAAGTGCCTCTATAGTACAAGCCCAAAAATATGGTTCCTCCTAATGGTTGGACATCTGGGGCTCACGCCATTGTCAACATAGTCAATAAACGAGAGAATTACACTACGAGCGGCTGACACCAGGGACCCAGCAAGTCGCGCAGTTTTTTTTGAGGAACAAGCAGTTGTTATTTATACTAGTTTTAGCGACGGATCAGGGTAACAACGGGGCTGTGCGGGGGCTGTGGCCCGTCTAGCCAGGGTTTTATTTATGTTTACCACATCATGAGCCCAGTTGTGTTTTTTCTTGCTGAAAATGGCTAGCCCAGTTCTATTTTTTTAAAGAAATACCCAAACAAGGCCTACTTGCTTTATCGGCCCTGCTGGGCTGCAAATCTTTCAAGATGAGGAGAGTTTCATTCGGTTTGCCCAGAAATGGGCTGTACATTTTTAAAACACATCAAACCGGGAATTAGTTTCAATTTTTTTCATTACAAGATCTTAAATTCCATTGATTTTTATGCGTGGACAATTATTTGGATTTTATATTTATATAAATTATTTTTAAAAATAGTTTGAATGTGAATCGATATTTCTGGATTAAAAACAGTTGACCGCACCGAAATATGCAAAATTTCGTATACTTTTTAACCGTGGCCACAATATGGGGTGTAATGCTAACAAAAGGAAGATGGGCTCCAAAAAAATTCTTAAGAATTAGCAAATGGGTTGTACATTATTAGAAATAATGGAAGATGGGCTGTATGCTGTTTTCCACAGATTTGAGGCTGACTTGTGCGCCTACTACAGGTTGACACGTATGCTTTCATAAAAAAAGGTTGACGCACACGCAACGCCCTGTCAACTTAGTCAACACACAAGAGCAGTGACTTTTGGATGTCCATCCAACGGCTGTCGTGCTTCTTCAATCTCTGCTCTTCATGCTCCAGCCGCTCAAACAAGCGTCGGCGGGACTGCCTGCTCCCTCCTGCCGCGGCCGGCTATGCTGCCGCGCAGGCCTCACAGCCCCACCGTACTCCCAAAGCTAGCCTAGCCATCCCTCTACTCACCCACACATGTTGTTATTCTCCGGCGACGGCAGACGAACCAGTAAACCCTCGTACTCCTCCGCGTGGGAAACAACTGCTGAGTATTCCCTGGCTCCGTGTCGTTCCCTTCCTAGGCCTCGTCGTCGTCCACCGCCCTGGTGCTCTCGGCGCGGCCTGGTCAACATGGTCAATGAACGACATCCATCGAAAGTGGATTGTACGTGGAGAGGCTGACAGCTGGGTACATGGCCAGACGCAAGGAAATGCCTCCTTATTACGCGCAAAATAATGATTCCTCCACCTGACAGCTAGGACCCACAGGAGGGGCCTCTATATTTTGCGAAAAAAACGTTCCCCCCTGTAAGTGCATCTAGTGCCACCCCTAGTTGGTTTTGGAGTATTGACGACAAACTTGGTTGAGGGACTAATATGTGTGTGAGAATTGCAGGATAACGCAGGTAGTGTCCCTCATTGATTCGATTTACCTACCGGAGATGACCCCTAAAAATGTATGAAGACATTGACGACAATGGTGGTATGTGAAGATATTCATATTCAAGACTATGACATGAGAAGACATTGAGTGAAGACTATGGAGCGCGAAGACTGTGTCGTTTTGTTGTTTCCTTTTTCTTCATTGTTGAGTCATAGGAACCACCGTATTGTTAAGTGGGGTCCAAGTGAATAAAGTCAGAATGACTAAAGTGATGCTCAACCCAAATCCTATGTCTTTGAGCGAAGACAATGAGAGCAAATCTTATCCAGAGCTGGATGAGTCAGCTTTGCTAGTAGCCCAAGTAAAGGTGCCGTGTGTGTTTGAAATCTGACCGTTGGAACACGTGTCAGTTCCTTAGTGACCCAGGGTCATTTCGGACATATCAGGTCGGGTTGCCTAGTGTCTATAAATAGCCCACCCCCCTACACCATAAATTGGTGGCTGCTAAGAGTTAGTGCACGACTTTTGTCGTTTGAGAGCAACCCACCTCAAAGCCTTTGAGAGAGAGAAATCCTTGCGAGGACAAAGCCCAAACACCTAGAGCCAAAGAGTGTTAGGCATCACTGAAGTCTTTCTGTCTGCGTGACCTGAAGACTTATTACACTTGAGGACTGTGAATCCTCCAGCCGGTTAGGCGTCGCGTTCTGAGCATCCAAGAGTCATTGTGGATCGCCGGTGAACGAAGTCTATGAAGGTTCAGAAGTCTACCTTGAAGACTTACCAGAGTGATTGGGCGAGGACTGTGCGTCCTTAGCTCAAGGGGAATAAGGTGAAGACACGGTCTTCTGAGTTGAATCTCAGCCTCCCTAACCAGACGTACAGTTGTCACATCAACTGGAACTGGTCCAACAAATCCTATGTCTTCAACAAGTGACTGATTCTATCCTCTCCCTCCCTTTACTTAGAGTTTGTCTTCGTGAAGTCATTGCCTATTTGTCGTACCTGTTTGACTTCATTGCTTGACTACTATTGTTGGTTGGCTTCATACTATCTTCCATCCTGATCCTTACTACTAAGCTGCTATTAGTCTTTGTACTTTCACATTATTGTATACTTAACTATGGTTTGCTTGTTGTAGTTTTATCTTCCGCTGCATATCCATTAGGTCATTTCTATCGTTTGTCTTCGAAACTTCCACGTTTTGAAGACTTTCATAAAAATCGCCTATTCACCCCCCTCTAGTCGATAACTAGCACTTTCAATTGGTATCAGAGCAAGGTACTCCCTTGTTCTGTGTGATTCGGTTTAACCACCTGGAGTTTTAGCTATGTCAACTGCAGGGACAATCCAAGTCTCCGCTGCTTGCCCCGTGTTCGATGGAACTGAATATCCCTACTGGAAGAATAAGATGCGCATGCATCTTGAAGCCATTCATGTCGACCTCTGGTATGTCGTCAAGAACGGCGTTTCCAAAACTGGTGAAGGTGTCACCCCTGCTGATGTCAAGAAGTTCATACAACTGGACTCTACTGCCAAGAACATCATCTGTGGTCATCTGACCAAAGGACAGTATGGCCGTGTGAGTTCTCTGGAAACGTCGAAGCTAGTCTGGGACTGGCTATCCAAGGTCAACGAAGGCGTCTCATCCCAGAGAGATCAAAGGATCAGTGTTCTTCGCAACCTCTTCAATCGCTTCAAGAGAAACGACAATGAAAATGTCCAGCTCACGTTTGATCGCCTAACCGACATCACAAATGAGCTTCATGCTCTCGGTGCCACTGAGATTACCAAGCATGAAATCGTCAAGGCACTACTGAGATCACTTGACAGCTCCTTTGACACCCTTGCCCTCATGATACAAGAACGCCCTGACTTCAAGACACTCGATCCGTCTGATATACTTGAGAGGCTTAACACACATGAGTTCCAGCTTTCTGAGAAAAGAGATATCTATGGTCCCAACTATGGCCGAACTCACGCTTTGAAGGCAAAAGTTGTTTCCTCATCTGAAGAAGAATCTGACTGCGGTTCTGATGATCCTGAAGACATTGGAAAGGAACTTGCTGTGCTTGTGAAGAAGTTCTAGAAGTTCACTAAGAAGAAGGGCTTCAGAAAGTCTTCACGATCTAGCTCAAGAAATGATGAAGCTTCCACTCATGACTACAAGAAGAGAACATGTCACAAGTGCAAGAAACCTGGACACTATATCTCTGAGTGTCCACAGTGGGACAATGAGAAGAAGAAGAAGAAGAGCAAGGAATATGATTCTGATGACAAGAAGAAGAAGAAATCTTCAAAGTCTTCTTCCAAGTCCTCATCAAAGTCTTCATCTCATAAGAAGAGCTTATCTGGCAAGGCTCGTGCTTTTGTTGGCAAGGAAATGGATTCAGAGGAGGAGTCTGCTTCTGAGGAGGCGGAGGTGGAGTCTGAAGAGGAGTCTGACCCTAGCGTTGCAAGTCTGGCTCTAGCCACAGCCTATGTTGCCAAGTCCATCTTCAACACTGAAGACAATGACTTCCACACCAACGCTGAAGCTGATGACAAGGACGACCCTGCTCCCACCTACTGCTTCATGGCATGTGGTGCCAAGGTAAAATCACGTGATGCTTACTTTCAAACATCAAGTGAAGATGACTCTGATTGTCAATCCAAACCCAGCTACAAAACACTTGCTAAAATTGCAACTGAACAACAAAGAGCTATGGAACGTACTCAAAAACTGTTAGACAAAAGCGATGACCTGTTGGACGCGGAAATGACACGTTCACAGTCCTTAGTTGAAGACATAAAAAATCTTCATGGTAAGTACCAAGAACTTGAAAGTCGTCATGAAACGCTCTCAACCACTCATGAAAAGCTCTCCTATGATTATCTTCAAAGGAAGCAGAGCTTGAGAAATTGAGAGCGGCTCATGAAGATCTTCAAAAAGAGAATGAGTCACTTCGCGCTCAACAGATCAGTCCCGCTCAGGATGGATTTGAACCACCATGTCTAAAATGCCTTGAGCGTGATAACGCTACCTCTGTTGCTAAATGTTTCGCTGCTGCTACTGTTGCATTGTCTTCAACTACTGATGTGGTAACTAACCCCTCTGCGGAGGATACCACTACTATTGCTTATGAAAATGCTAGGTTGAAGACATTGCTTGAAACAGGGATGTATAAAAGTCTGAAAGGACATCAGACACTTTGCGATGTCCTCAAAAAGCAGATTCTGAACCGAGACCCTAGGAAAGAGGGTGTTGGGTTCGAGAGGAAAATGAATATTGATGGTTCCTACTGGAAGCCTGAGCAGTATCCCAAAACCATATGGGTTGCTGCAAAGGGACCTTCAGTGGATCCATCCACCTTATCTGGCTTTACCTGTGCTAATCCTATTATCATTGATGAATCCCTTGATGCAAACTATAAGCTGTTCAAGAATCAGAGTGGTGAAGTGTTTGCCAGGTATATTGGTTCTAACTGTAGGAATGGACCACCCATGAAGAAGATCTGGGTTCCCAAAAGCTGTCTTGAGAATCTTCCAGTGATTGTGATCTTGACACCACCTGGGATGAAGACAAACCCCAGACCTAAGGCGTCATATGGTCCAAAGGCTTCATACAGACAGAGGACTCACCTGAGTCACCCTAACGCCAATGTTTTGCAGGGAAACCGTACTCAAACTTATGAATATGAGCGTGTGTCTTCAAACCACTATGTTCATAGAACTAAGAACTTTTCTGCTTATTCATATGAGTATCATTCATCTCCTGCAAGGCTATTTGCTAGGGCTCCAAAGCCGAAGTTCTTAGATGCTGTACTTAGACTCATTACTTCTAAGCCACCCCTGAAGATGTGGGTGGTTAAGAAGAATTAACTTTCTTTTGCAGGGAAGGGTCTCCTGCCGAAAATCAAAGGCGTCTGATGCTATTGCTGGGGACCTAAAACATCTTGTAGGGCGCAAGATCAAATGCCCAAATGGTCTCACTATGTATTTTGTTCCTGAATCGTTTGCCATTCATCCTATCTGTCCTAATCTTGATCTGAGCTTTAATAATCCTCTTGCCCGTCAAATGTTTATGCTTCACAATACTCTTGGTGAAGCCTATCCCCTAACTGTACTGTAGGGTATGACACCTCATGCTTCAGAATGGATTATGGACAGCGGATGCACTAATCATATGACTGGTGATCGAAGTCTTCTCATGGACTCAACCTTACGTCCATCAGACAAGAGTCACATCACATTTGCTGACACTGGTAAAAGCAAGGTATTGGGTCTAGGTAGAGTTGCAATCTCAAAGGATCAACACATGGATAAAGTGATGCTTGTTGAATCCCTTGGTTTCAACTTAATGTCTGTCTCGATGCTTTGTGACTTGAACATGATTGTGCTATTCGGAAAATATCGTTGCCTTGTACTAATGGAATCTGACAAGTCTCTAGTCTTTGAAGGGTATCATAAAGATGATCTATACATGGTAGATTTCTCAACAGGTCCACAGCTTGCCGTATGTCTTCTTACAAAAGCTTCAGAATGCTGGCTCTGGCATCGGAGGCTGGGGCATGCAGGCATGAGGAACTTACACACACTCGCCAAGAAGAAGCATGTCATAGGCATCGAGGGTGTCAAGTTCAAGAAGGATCATTTGTGTGGTGCCTGCGAAGCTGGAAAGATGACTAGGGCAAAGCACCCCTCGAAGACAATCATGACGACATCTCAACCCTTCGAGCTGTTACACATTGACTTATTTGGCCCTACTCACTACTCTACCCTCACAACAACTGCTTGTCTCTATGGCTTCGTCATTGTTGATGACTACTCAAGATATACATGGGTGCACATAATTCTCTACAAGACTGAAGTGCAAGATGTCTTCAGACGCTTCGCCAATCAAGCCATGAACAATTATGGCGTCAAGATCAAGCATATCAGAAGTGACAACGACACTGAGTTCAAGAACACCGGACTTGATCTTTATCTGGATACAATGGGAATCACTCATGAGTTTTCTGCTCCATACACACCTCAGCAAAATGGCATCATAGAGCGCAAGAACAGAACCCTCATTGAGATGGCTCGAACAATGCTCGACGAGTACAAGACACCAAGAAAGTTCTGGCCTGAAGCTATTGATACAGCATGTCACGTCATCAACCGTGTTTACATACATAAGCTTTTGAACAAAACATCCTATGAGCTCCTTACTGGCAAGAAGCCAAATGTCAGCTACTTCAGAGTATTTGGAGCTAGGTGCTGGATCAAGGATCCCCATCACAAGTCAAAATTTGCACCTAAAGCTCACGAAGGCTTCATGCTCGGTTATGGAAAGGACTCGCACTCTTACAGAGTCTTCAACCTCTATCTCTACAAAATCGTCGAAACTGTGGACGTGCGATTTGATGAAACCGATGGTTCACAAAGAGAGCTCCTGCCAAGTACACTAGATGAAGCTCCGTCCAGCGAATCTATCAAGCTGATGGGAACTGGTGAAATCATGCCTTCTGAAGCACAACCTGAAGAGGAACTTATCATTTCTACACCTAACCAACCTGAAGACAATGCTCAGACTGAAGACAATCCTCCCAATGATGACAATGATCAGCATGAGCAATGTCTTCGTCCAGTTCATCCTCGAGTTGCAAATGAAGTACAAATTGAGAAGATAATTGATAGCATCAATGCACCTGGTCCACTTACTCGCTCAAGAGCAACACAGTTAGCAAATTTCTGTGGGCACTTTTCTTTTGTGTCAATATCAGAACCCAAGAAAGTTGCTGAAGCCTTTATGGAACCTGAATGGATACAAGCTATGCAAGAAGAACTTCAACAGTTCAAGCTGAACAATGTTTGGGAACTTGTCAAGCATCCTGACCCTCGCAAGCATAACATTATTGTCACAAAATGGATATATCGAAACAAGCAAGATGAGCATGGTCAAGTCGTCAGAAACAAAGCACGTCTTGTGGCTCAAGGATGTACTCAAGTTGAAGGAATTGACTTCGATGAAACATTTGCTCCTGTGGCTAGGCTTGAAGCTATTCGCATACTGTTAGCCTATGCTAACCACCACAACATCTTGCTATATCAAATGGATGTGAAGAGTGCATTTCTCAACGGCAAGATTGAAGAAGAAGTATACATCGCTCAACCACCTGGCTTTGAAGATCCAAAACATCCTGATATGGTGTACAAGCTAAACAAAGCACTGTATGGCCTCAAACAAGCTCCTCGCGCTTGGTATGATACGATCAAAGACTTCCTGAAGAGCAAAGGCTTCAAACCTGGATCCCTCGATCCCACACTCTTCACGAAGACATATGATGGTGAACTGTTTGTGTGCCAAATATATGTGGATGACATTATCTTCGGCTACACTAACCAGAAGTGTAGTGATGAGTTTGGATACATGATGCAAGAGCAATATCAGATGTCCATGATGGGTGAGCTGAAGTTCTTCCTTGGTCTTCAAATTCGTCAGCAAAGGAATGGTATCTTCATATCTCAAGAAAAATACCTCAAAGATTGTCTGAAGAAGTTTGGAATGCAAGATTGCAAAGGTTACATGACGCCAATGCCAGCCAAACACCATCTGGGTCCCGACGACAATGGTAAAGAGTTCGATTAAAAGAGCTTTACAAGACAGATCCTGAAGACACGAAACCAATGGATTCGACGATATTGGGCTGAACAATGGTTCAAATACAAGTTCGTGACCCAGGAATACACTGAGAAGAATACTATCAAAAGTCCTTGGGGTGATATCCTCTTTCGAGGCCTTCCACCCAAGAACAGAGCTGAAGCTATTGCATAGGGTTTCTATCCTTGTATGGTTCGTGGACCTCAGCCTGAAAATGCCGACCCATCGTCATTCCTCTGGTGTCGTGACCATAATCTCTTCAAGCGCAACTTCCAGCACGCAATGGCATCGGCCAAGGAAAACAAGAAGTCATTGGGATTAGACTTCAACCCTGGTCCCTCTGCTCCCCGTGCTGACGGCTCACGTGATGCAAAACCCAATGTCATCTGTCCTTTCTATAACCTTGATGGCCTCATCACTCACATCTCAGTCCAAGGTGCCAAAGTGGATCATTCTGATGATGATGCTGACACTGATGAAGCCCCAGCTCCTACTCCAAAGCCGCAGAAGCCAAAGAGGGCTAAGGCTTCAAGATCAGCTGCTCCTCCAAAAGCTTCACGTGTGAAGCCACTAGCCACTGCACCTCCTGAAGATAGTGTGCAGTCTGAAGATCTATCACGTATCTCCAAGAAGACGGAGAAGAAAAAGAAAATCGTCAAAAATACTGATCAGACATTGACTCCTGCTGCCATTCTGCGAGAAGAGCACATTGATCTGTCCAGCGATGAAGATCTTGCAGATGATGCTCTTGAGCAACTGATCAAGAGAAAGGAAGAAGCAAAGATCTTCAATGATTTGCCTCTCTTCGATGTGGCAATCATCCATCACTTCAGTGATGAGTGGTTTGACACCCCAAATCTCAGCTTTGAAGATCTGCAACTTCCCATTGGCCTCAGCGTCTCCTTCAATGGCGCCATTGCTTCTGAGCTAGCTCTTGCTCAGCGCATCGTTGAACTGAAGCACAAGATCGACTATGAGAAAGCTCGGTTCAAGAAGCATGTGGAAAAGCTCAGCGTGCAAGATGTCAAAAACTTCAAGATCATGCTGCACGAGCTCAAAGAAGCCTTTCTCAAGAAGCGCGAAGAAGCTCAAGGCTCTCGTGAGCGCATGAAGAGTCTGGCTGACAAGTGTGTGCTAGCCTACAATGAGGCTGAGAAGCGCAAGGCTCTTGGTCGTCCTGGCATTGACCCCAGAATGGCTGCAAATAAGAAGAAGCCATCAACTGACCCATCTGCACCTTCAAGGCAGGAAGAACCTCGCATAGTTTTCCCAAGCAGCATGACTGGCTCGAAGCCAAAGGTCAGGTCAACCGCTTCATAACTGAAGAAGACGAGGGCTGCCGAGGCTGAAGCCAGAAAACGGAAAAATCCTGAAGCCTCTGATGTTGCTCCCTCCAAGAAGAAGCGCAAAACCAAGAAGAATCGGGCTGCTCCCACAGAGCCCTTAGTTGTTGAACCTATCTCAATGGTTCGCCCTGCATCTGAACTCCAAGAACGATGAATGATAGTTCATGAGCCTGCTTCCATAGAGGCTCATGAAGCTGAAGACATTCCAGCAGTTGATCCCACCGCTGCTGAAGACATTGGTCACAATGACAATGTTGAAGATGATGAAGTTCTTCCTCAGATTGAACACAACTTGGTATCATCGCCTGTTCTCACGAACAACGAACTCATCAGCATTGGTCGTCCTCTGATGCCAATTGCTCAGGATGCATCATGGGCTGATCACCCACAACAACAAGACTCCCCGAGTACTCCCCAACAACAACAAGTCACACCACCTGTGCAAGAAGAAGAGGATGAGGCCTAGCCAACTCCATCTCCAAAGGCGTCGCCAGCATTACGCAGGCTTCGCAAAGGACCAAGGCCTCAAGTCCCTCTTTCAAGCGTTCCAGAAGGAGAAGTGCACCACCAATCTGTTGCACGTCAAGTGTTTCCAGAAGCCACTCCGACTGTGAATGTCTCCGTGTCTGAAGCCAAAGCTGCTAAAGACAATCTGGCTGCATCAGCCGATGACAACCAAGAAGAAGAACGTGTCCCTACTCCCCCATTACTGAAGAAGCTGTTCCTGATGTGAATGTGCCAGTGCCCGACCCTCCAGCTCATCAAGTGGAGGTTGAAAATCTTGAGGCTGCCACCACCAACACAAATGAAGCCAATGACGTAGTCATGGCTGAAACAAATGTGGAGCCTGCACCAACCAATGTGCCCGAAGCCTATGATGCAACTGCTCCTGAAGCATCTGTTGTGCAGCCTGACGCCTTTGTTGTTGCCACTACTCCTGTTCCGCCACCAAGGCCCTATACAATTGAGCAAGCATACAACTATGGTCAGCTAATCACTGTCAAATGGCCTGTTCTGGTCCCTCCGCCTCATGCCTCTGGTCCTCAGTTTGATTATCATGTTGAGTATAGGCCTCTGATCCAGAAACCAAAGCCAAGACTGCCAAGGTTCCCAGGTACTGCCACCTCTACAGGGTCCTTCAATGCAAATGGCTTTAAAGCCCACAACACCTTATTTGACAAAGCAAAGAACCCCTACTCAAGGCCAAGAATATCATTTGATCGTTTCTGGAGCATTTTCCCTCATATGCGCCTCGACACTGAAGCCATTGCTGGACTGCCATGCTTAGAAGAAGCAGTTGACTGCTTTCGTGATGCAGGTCTGCTCAGCTTTGTGACAGAAAAAGAACATTGGAACGAGGAACTTTTGCTTCAATATGCTACCCTCCACATTCGCGGCTACTACAGGGATACAAAGACATGGGTTCTTGAGTGGATGATAGGAAATGTTCATCATGAAGCCAAAGCTCTTGACGTCATTGAGCTTACAGGCCTACCCACTCCCGGAGAGCTGTTCGAACCTGATTGTCAACTCCACCGCAATGCACTGGAGAGCATCTTCCATAAGCCAGAGCCCAACATGAGCCAGACGTTGAGCATGATGAAGCCTCTGCCACCTGATGCTGAATACCCAACGGAGTTCTTTGTTGATGACCTTGAGTATCTGCCTCACACAATATATCACATCATCAGGCAAACTCTATGGCCTATCAAAGGGCATTCATCAGCTACAAAACTTGAAGGAGCCATGAAGACATTGGTCTTTTACATCCTCAATGGCATAAGCTTCAATACACAAGAATTCTTCATCCGACAACTGGCTGCGTCTGGCTTTGACCTTTTTGGCATGAAATTCTATGCTCCATGGGTCATGCGCCTCATCAAGCTACACTCTGCTATCAACTATCAGCCCTTTGCTCGCAATCATCTGATCTTTCTACCAGAGGTTGATATGTCAGTTGAAGCCATATACCCTGAGCCTGCCAAGAAGCCTCTTTGTCTTCAAAATGCTGATCACCAAAGCTTCACTCAACCTATGGAAGGAGACCAAGCAGTAACTCATGTCTATCCACTGGCTGGGAACACTCGTCTGCCTCACCATGCGCAAACTGAAGCTACTGAGAGCACAATTGCCCAAAGGCCTAAGAAGCGCTCTCGCTTCCTAAATGACCGAGAACTTCTTGTTGCACTGCATCAGAAACAAGACAAGCATCACTTTTGGCTCAAGCGACAAATGCAAAGCCTCTTGGTGGACGTCAATCGCATTCGAAATCTTGCCACCAAGAATGCTTTTGTCACTCACGAGACCTGTCGGCGATCATGGAAGAGTTTGACGCTGCTCAGTGCAGAAGCAGATCTTCAAGATGATGGCTTCACTGAAAGATTCAAGTTTGACTCCACTCCTCCACGGAATGCTGTCCTATGTCGAACTCCATCCCTTGAAGACTCTGACTATTCTTCCTCCGCGGCAACTGTGAATGCCAAAGTGATCGATGATGAAGACGATGCTACTTCACCACCCCCTACTTCTACACGCATCGACATTGCACCAAGTTCGTCTGTGCCGCCAAACAACAATGACAACCCTGCTGCTTCATCTACTCCTCATGGGAATGAGTAGATGCTCTATGTCTTCAAACCTTTTTGGTCCTTACTAACAAAAGGGGGAGAAGCATATGAGTTTGATAGTCTTCAAGCGGGTTCATATGGGCAGTTGCTTTATATTTTGCCTAGTGTTTACAACTCTCGCCTTTGATACATTTGGTTCTTTGAGTTGTAACACTTAAACTCGATGGTCGTCTGCTACTTATTTGCTTTTCCGTGATGCGATGATAAATTCCGCATGTGCGATGATAACTTCCGCACTTAGATCATTCTGCAGACGTCCATTTTTCATTATGCATGTCATTCTCTTAGTTATATCATTTCATGGATGATGAATTATCTTCATAAGTTGAAGAGGATCTCCACAAATACATCCTGCCATGTGCATTTGCATTCCAAAAGCAAATTACTTATATGCACAACTTCAGGGGGAGCCTTTGCCACTTATGAAGACAATACCCTATCCTTTACAATTTCACATACTTTATCCCCGTTGAAAACTTCAACCAGTTTGTCATCAATCACCAAAAAGGGGGAGATTGTAAGTGCATCTAGTGCCACCCCTTGTTGGTTTTGGAGTATTGACGACAAACTTGGTTGAGGGACTAATGCGTGTGTGAGAATTGCAGGATAACGCAGGTAGTGTCCCTCATTGATTCAGTTTACCTACGGGAGATGACCCCTAAAAATGTATGAAGACATTGACGACAATGGTGGTATGTGAAGATATTCATATTGAAGACTATGACATTAGAAGACATTGAGTGAAGACTATGGAGCGCGAAGACTGTGTCATTTCGTTGTTTCCTTTTTCTTCATTGTTGAGTCATAGGAACCACCGTACTGTTAAGTGGGGTCCAAGTGAACAAAGTCAGAATGACTGAAGTGATGCTCAAACCCAAATCCTATGTCTTCGAGCGAAGACAATGAGAGCAAATCTTATCCAGAGCTGGATGAGTCAGCTTTGCTAGTAGCCCAAGTAAAGTTGCCGTGTGTGTTTGAAATCTGACCATTGGAACACGTGTCAGTTCCTTAGTGACCCAGGGTCATTTCAGACATATCAGGTCGGGTTGCCTAGTGGCTATAAATAGTCCACCCCCTACACCATAAATTGGTGGCTGCTTAGAGTTAGTGGATGGCTTTTGTCGTTTGAGAGCAACCCACCTCGAAGCCTTTGAGAGAGAGAGAAATCCTTGCGAGGACAAAGCCCAAACACCGAGAGCCAAAGAGTGTCAGGCATCACTGAAGTCTTTCTGTCTGCATGGCCTGAAGACTTATTACACTTGAGGACTGTGAATCCTCCAGCCGGTTAGGCGTCGCGTTCTGAGCATCCAAGAGTCATTGTGGATCGCCGGTGAACGAAGTCTGTGAAGGTTCGGAAGTCTACCTTGAAGACTTACCAGAGTGATTGGGCGAGGACTGTGTGTCCTTAGCTCAAGGGGAATAAGGTGAAGACGCGGTCTTCTGAGTTGAATCTCAGCCTCCCTAACCAGACGTACAGTTGTCACAGCAACTGGAACTGGTCCAACAAATCCTGTGTCTTCAACAAGTGACTGGTTCTATCCTCTCCCTCCCTTTACTTAGAGTTTGTGAATGTGCTAGTTATCGACTAGAGGGGGGTGAATAGGCGATTTTTATGAAAGTCTTCAAAACATGGAAGTTTTGAAGACAAACAGTAGAAATGACCTAATTGATATGCAGCAGAAGATAAACTACAACAAGCAAACCATAGTCAAGTATGCAATAACAAGAAAGTACAAGACTAATAGTAGCGAGGTAGTAAGGATCAAGATGGAAGATAGTATGAAGCCAATCAACAAAAGTAGTCAAGCAATGAAGTCAAACAGATACGACAAGTAGGCAATGACTTCACGAAGACAAGCTTCAAGTAAAGGAAGGGAGAGGATAGAACTAGTCACTTGTTGAAGACACATGATTTGTTGGACCAGTTCCAGTTGCTGTGACAACTATACATCTGGTTGGGGAGGCTGAGATTCAACTCAGAAGACCGTGTCTTCACCTTATTCCCCTTGAGCTAAGGACACACAGTCCTCGCCCAATCACTCTGGTAAGTCTTCAAGGTAGACTCCCAAACCTTCACAGACTTCGTTCACCGGCGATCCACAATGACTCTTGGATGCTCAGAACGCGACGCCTAACCGGCTGGAGGATTCACAATCCTCAAGTGTAATAAGTCTTCAGGTCACACAGACAGAAAGACTTCAGTGATGCCTAACACTCTTTGGCTCTGGGTGTTTGGGCTTTGTCCTCGCAAGGATTTCTCTCTCTCAAAGGCTTCGAGGTGGGTTGCTCCCAAACGACAAAAGCCATGCACTAACTCTGAGCAGCCACCAATTTATGGTATAGGGGGTGGGCTATTTATAGCCACTAGGCAACCCGACCTGATATGTCCGAAATGACCCTGGGTCACTAAGGAACTGACACGTGTTCCAATGGTCAGATTTCAAACACACACGACAACTTTACTTGGGCTAGAAGCAAAGCTGACTCATCCGACTCTGGATAAGATTTGCTCTCATTGTCTTCACTCGAAGACATATGATTTGGGTTGAGCATCACTTCAGTCATTCTGACTTAGTTCACTTGGACCCCACTTAACAGTATGGTGGTTCCTATGACTCAACAAAGAAGAAAAGGAAACAACGAAAACACACAGTCTTCACGCTCCATAGTCTTCACTCAATGTCTTCTCATGTCATAGTCTTAAATGTGAATATCTTCACATACCACCATTGTCTTCAATGTCTTCATACATTTTTAGGGGTCATCTCCAGTAGGTAAACCAAATCAATGAGGGACACTACCTGCGTTATCCTACAGTTCTCACAAACGCATTAGTCCCTCAACCACATTTGTCGTCAATACTCCAAAACGAACTAGGGGTGGCACTAGATGCACTTACAATCTCCCCCTTTTTGGTGATTGATGACAAACTGGTTGAAGTTTTCAATGGGGATAAAGTATGTGAAATTGTAAAGGATAGGGAATTGTCTTCATAAGTGGCAAAGGCTCCCCCTGAAGATGTGCATGTAAGTAGTTTGCTTTTGGAATGCAAATGCACATGGCAGGTTGTATTGTGGAGATCCTCTTCAACTTATGAAGATAATTCATCATGCATGAAATGATATAACTAAGAGAATGACATGCATAATGAAAAATGGACGTCTGCAAAATGATCTAAGTGCGGAAGTTATCGTCGCACATGCGGAATTTATCATCGCATCACAGTAAAGCAAATAAGTAGCAGACGACCATCAAGTTTAAGTATTACAACTCAAAGAACCAAATGTATCAGAAAGCGAGAGTTGTAAACACTAGGCAAAATATAACGCAACCGCCCATATGAACCCGCTTGAAGACTATCAAACTCATATGCTTCTCCCCCTTTTGTCAGCAAGGACCAAAAAGGTTTGAAGACATAGAGCATGTACTCGTCCTCAGAAGAAGTAGATGAAGCAGCAGGGTTGTCGTTGTTGGTTGGCGATGCAGACGAGCTTGGTGCATTGTTGATGCGCACAGAAGTAGGTGGCGGTGAAGTAGTATTGGCTTCATCATCGATCACTCTGGCATTGACTGTTGCCGCGGAGGAAGAATAGTCAGAGTCTTCAAGGGATGGAGTGCGACGTAGGACTGCATTCCGTGGAGGAGTGGAGTCAAACTTGAAGCGTTCAGTGAAGCCATCGTCTTGAAGATCTGCTTCAGCACTGAGCAGTGTCAAACTCTTCCATGACCGCCGACAGGTCGTGAGTGACAAAAGCATTCTTGGTGGCAAGGTTTCGAATGCGATTGATGTCCACCAAGAGGCTTTGCATCTGTCGCTTGAGCCAGTAGTGATGCTTATCTTGTTTTTGATGCAGCGCCACAAGAAGTTCACGATCATTGAGGATGCGTGAGCGCTTCCTGGGTCTTTGGCCAATAGTGCTCTCAATAGCTTCAGTCTGTGCACGGTGCGGCAGACGAGTGTGTCCAGCAAGAGGATAAACACGAGTCACAGCTTGGACGCCTTCCATGGGTTGAGAGAAGCTATGATGATCCGCATTTTGAAGACAAAGAGGCTTCTTGGCAGGCTCAGGGTATATGGCTTCCACTGACATGTCAACCTCTGGTAGAAAGATCAAATGATTGCGAGCAGAGGGCTGATAGTTGACAGCAGAGTGCATCTTGATGAGGCGCATGACCCATGGAGCATAAAATTTCAAGCCAAAAAGATCAGATCCAGATGCAGCCAATTGCCTGATGAAGAATTCTTGCGTGTTGAAGCTAATGCCATCGAGGATATAAAAGACCAATGTCTTCATGGCTCCTTCAAGCTTTGGAGATGATGAATGCCCTTTGATTGGCCATAGAGTTCGCTTGATGATGTGATATATGGTGCGAGGCAGATACTCAAGGTCATCAACAAAGAATTCCTGAGGGTATTCAGCGTCATGTGGCAGAGGCTTCATCATGCTCAACATCTGACTCATGTTGGGCTCAGGCTTATGGAAGATGCTTTCCAGAGCATCGCGGTGAAGTTGGCAATCTGGTTCAAACAGTTCTCTGGGAGTGGGAAGGCCAGTGAGCTCAATGATGTCCATAGCTTTGGCTTCATGACGAACATTGCCAGCCATCCACTCGAGAACCCATGTCTTCGTGTCTCTGTAGTAGCCGCGGATGTGGAGGGTAGCATAGAATTGAAGCAAAAGCTCTTCGTTCCAGTGTTCTTTGTCTGTGACAAAGCCAAGCAGACCTGCATCTCGAAAGCAGTCAAGTGCTTCTTCTAAGCACGGCAGTCCGGCAATGGCTTCAGTGTCGAGGTGCATATGAGGGAAATGCACCCTTGATCATACAGAACACAAGAGTAATAGCTTCATTGTTGATAACTCCAGAAATGATCAGATGATATCCTTGGCCTTGTATAGGGGTTCTTTGCTCTGTCAAAGAAAGTGTTGTGGGCCTTGAAGCCATTGGCATTGAATAACCCAGTAGATGTGGCAGTGCCTGGGAACCTTGGCAGTCTTGGCTTTGGTTTCTTGACCTGAGGCCTATACCCAATATGATATTCAAATTGAGGTCCAGTGGCATGAGGCGGAGGGACCAGAATGGGCCATCGGACAGTGATTAGCCGACCATAGTTGTACGTTTGCTCAATTGTATGAGGCCTTGGTGGCGGAACAGGAGCAGTGGCTACAACTGAGGCTTCAGGCTGCCCAACAGGTTCTTCAGGAGCAGTTGCCTCATTGGCTTCAGGCACATTTGCTTCATTGACGTCTGGAGCAGTTGGTGCAGGCTCCACAATTGCTTCAGCCATGACAACGTCATTGGCTTCATTGTTGTTGGTGGTGGCAGCCTCAATGTTTTCAACCTCCACTTGCTGAGCTGGAGGGTCGGGCACTGGCACGTTGGTATCAGGAACAACTTCTTCAATAACAGGGGGTGTAGGGACACGTTCTACTTCTTCTTGGGTGTCTTCAGCTGGTGCAGCCGGATTGTCTTCAGCAGCTTTGGCTTCAGACTCGGAGACATTCACAGTTGAAGTGGCTTCTGAAAACACTTGACGTGCAACAGGTTGGTCGTGCACTTCTCCTTCTGGAACACTCGAAAGAGGGGCTTGAGGCCTTTGTCCTTTGCGAAGCCTGCGTAATGCTAGCGACGCCTTTGGAGATGGAGTTGGCTGGGCCTCAAAGTCTTCCTCTTTTTCTTGTTGTTGCTGTTGGGGAGTGACTTGTTGTTGTTGGGGAGTACTTGGGGAGTCTTGTTGCTGTGGGTGATCAGCCCATGATGCATCCTGAGCAATTGGCGTCAGAGGACAACCAATGCTGATGAGTTCGCTGTTCATCAGAACAGGCGATGATACCGGATTTGGTTTGATCTGAGGAAGAACGTCATCATCTTCAACATTGTCTTGGGGACCAATGTCTTCAGCAGTGATGGGGTCAACTGCTGGAATGTCTTCAGCTTCATGAGCCTCTGTGGGAGCAGGCTCATGAACTAACATCCGTCTTTCTTGAATAGCAGAGGCAGGGCGAACCATAGAAATAGGTTCAACAATCAAAGGCTCTGTGGGGGCAGCCCGATTCTTCTTGGTCTTGAGCTTCTTCTTGGAGGGAGCAGCATCAGAGGCTTCAGGATGCTTCCTCTTTCTAGCTTCAGCCTCAGCAGCCCTCGTCTTCTTCTGTTCAGAAGCGGTTGACCTGACCTTTGGCTTTGAGCCTGTCATACTGCTTGGGAAGACGATGCGGGGCTCTTCCTGCCTTGAAGATGCAGCTTGGTCAGTTGAAGACTTCTTCTTCTTCGCACCCATTCTGGGGTCAATGCCAGGACGGCCAAGAGCCTTGCGCTTCTCTGCCTCATTGTAGGCAAGCACGCACTTGTCAGCCAGGCTCTTCATGCGTTCTCGAGAGCCTCTGGCTTCTTCACGCTTCTTGAGAAAGGCTTCTTTGAGGTCGTGCAGCATGACCTTGAAGTTTTTGACGTCTTGCACATTGAGTGCAGCCATATGCTTCTTGAACTGAGCCTTTTCATAGTCGATTTTGTTCTTCAGTTCAACGATGCGCTGAGCTAGAGCAAGCTCAGAAGCAATGGCACCGTTGAATGAGACGCTGAGGCCAATAGGAAGTTGCAGATCTTCAAAGCTGATGTTTGGTGTGTCAAACCACTCATCGATGAAGTGATGGATGATTGCCACATCAAAGAGAGGCAAATTGTTGAAAATCTCTGCTTCTTCCTTGCTCTTGATCAGTTGCTCAAGGGCATCATCTGCAAGATCTTCATCACTTGACAGATCAATATGCTCTTCACGCAAGATGGTAGCAGGAGTCAATGCCTGATCAGTGTGTTGGACGATTTTCTTTTTCTTCTCCTTCTTGGAGATGCGGGATTGATCTTCAGACTGCACACTGGCTTCAAGAGGTGCAGTGGCCAGTGGCTTCACACGTGAAGCTTTTGGAGGAGCAGCTGATTTTGAAGCCTTGACTTTCTTTGGCTTCTGAGGCTTTGGAACAGGAGCAGGAGCAGGAGCTGGGGCTTCATCAGAATCAGCATCGTCATCAGAGTGATCCACTTTGGCACCTTGGACCAAGATGTAAGTGATGAGGCCATCAAGGTTTGAGAAGGGACTGATGACATTGGGTTCGGCGTCACGTGAGCCGTCAGCACGGGGAGCAGAGGGACCAGGGTTGAAGTCTAATCCCAATGCCTTCTTGTTTTCCTTGGCCGAAGCCTTTGCATGCTGGAAGTTGCGCTTGAAGAGATTATCATCACGACACCAGAGCAAAGATGTCGGGTCGGCTTTTTTGTGGATGAGGTCCATGGACCATGCATGGATAGAATCCTTGTGCAATAGCTTCAGGCCTGGTCTTGGGGGGAAGGCCTCGAAAGAGAATATCTCCACAAGGGCTTTTGATTGCGTTCTTCTCAGCGTACTCCTTGGTCACAAACTTGTACTTGAACCATTGTTCAGCCCAATAGCGTCGAATCCATTGGATTCGTGTCTTGCGCTGATTGTAATTTTCTTCGGGATCTGTCTTGTAAAGTTCTGCGAGGTCATCAGGCAGATCTTTTGAGGTTCCCTCACGACGCTGTCTGCCACCCTTCCTTACCAATTTTTCCGCAGCCATGAACTTCAAACTGAAAGGCTTCAATACGTTCAGAGGCTTCAACGGCTTGCGTTTGCTGGATAGACAGGAACTGGCTTCAGGAGAGTGAAGCTGATGCTGTAAGAACTCTGCAAACGAATGCAGACTATGAGAACCAAGGGATTCTCCCACGGACATGTACCTGTGACAGCATTAGAGATGCGAGGGAAGGGGAAGAGGTCATATGCATTCTCAGAAGATTTTGAAGATAAATCAGTTTGAAGACACTGACCTCATGATGCGAAGACATTCACTTATGTGTTGAGAGTTGGTTCCAGATTTGTACGAATCCGTGGATAAGTACAAGTGAGGAATCAAACTAGATATGAAGCTTAAGTGAATATACTAAGCAGTATGAGATGCAGACAGAATAGATCTAACATAGTATAGGCAGAAACCAATTTTGGTAAGAAGGATGAATCTTTGAGGATCAAAAATACGGTAAAAATAGAGTTATATTTACCACTCGAAGAACTGCTAGACGGAAAGAGTTGGAGGCCAAGCAGTTCAATCCACCGTGCCCTAACTTGGCGACGGAGGACACCTACGGCGGCGACGGAGAGGAAGAGGTCCGCGGCCGGTGTGAGGACGGCGTCGGAGAAGTCACGGCAGCTAAGCGCTTCGTCGCCGGCATCGTCGGAAGCTAGCGGTTGCGCTAGGGTTTTGACGAGGTGGAGAGGTGGAAGAAGGATTTCCTTACCGCAGGGGACAAGTATTTATAAGGAGGTGTGCGGCACAGTGCAATTATGCAGGTGCCCCTGGCGGTTCACATCTGAGGTGCACGTGGCAAACATGCAACACACTCTGAGTTGTCCCACGTTCCCACGCCCGCCAGGTTTGTCGGATGGTCGTTCCGGCTTCTCCGGATTTCAACAATAAAGATGAATCATTTAAAATGGACTTAAAGTTTGTCTCTGTATCTTCTGCTGACAAGGACGCAGAGAAGACATTCGACAGTTTCAATAGAATGCATATGATTTGGACAGATAGAGTTTGAGATAGATAGCACAGAGAGATTAGGGTCTGATCACATTCACTTAGGTCAAAAGATTCAACAAGGAAGACATAGCTATAAGTGAATGCTGTAGAGGACAGAACACACTATATATATCAGAAAGCAATCAAATCAACATAGCGAAGAAAATCACGAAGATAGGTTGATGTTGAAGACAAATCAAATGCGAAGACATAGCAAAAATAACGCCATGAGTGAAACACTTCAAACAGAGAAATTTTGGTGGTGGCGTTACCCACCGTATAGGAAGTATTAGACCTAGACACGGCGCACAATTATCGTGGCGCTCCGAAGTCAAATTCCACGTTAATGTATTCACACTCAGAATGTAAGTCTTCATTGATTGAAGATATACTTTACTTTGTGTGTTGCACATCTAAGTCGTCAACATGCATAAGTGTTAGGATGTGTGCCTGATCATAGGACATTTGAGGATTCCAAGATATTCAGCTCACACCGTAACTTGCAAAACCTTTTCTCATCCAAGGGCTTTGTGAAGATATCTGCCAGTTGCTCTTCAGTGTTGACGTGAATGATGTCAATATCTTTCTTCATGACATGATCCCTGAGAAAATGATGACGGATTTCAATGTGCTTTGTCTTCGAGTGCTGGACTGGATTGTTGGCTATCTTGATGGCGCTTTCGTTGTCGCAGAAGAGAGGTACTTAATTCAGATTGACGCCATAGTCCTTGAGAGTTTGCTTCATCCATAGAAGCTGAGCGCAACAAGATCCAGCGGCAATGTATTCAGATTCAGCAGTTGAGAGTGACACACAATTATGCTTCTTTGAAGACCAACAGACAAGTGATCGTCCCAGAAAGTGACATGTGCCTGATGTTGACTTGTGATCCACCTTGTCACCAGCATAATCAGCATCCGAGAATCCAACCAGATCAAATTTTGAGCCCTTTGGATACCATAATCCTAGTGTTGGGTGTGAGCCAAATATCAAAGAATTCGCTTCACAGCTAAGTGATGCGATTCCTTTGGTGCCGCTTGGAATCGGGCACACATGCAAACACTAAGCATAATATCTAGCCTAGATGCACATAGGTAAAGTAAGGAACCAATCATGGAGCGGTATACCTTTTGATCGAACTCTTTACCATTGTCGTCGGGACCCAGAGGATGTTTGGCTGGCATTGGCGTCGTGTAACCTTTGCAATCTTGCATTCCAAACTTCTTCAGACAATCTTGGAGGTATTTTTCTTGAGATATGAAGATGACATTCCTTTGCTGACGAATTTGAAGACCAAGGAAGAACTTGAGCTCACCCATCATGGACATCTAATATTGCTCTTGCATCATGTACCCAAATTCATCACTATACTTCTGGTTGGTGCAGCCCAAGATAATGTCATCCACATATATTTGGCACACAAACAGTTCACCATCATATGTCTTTGTGAAGAGTGTGGGATCGAGAGATCCAGGTTTGAAGCCTTTGCTCTTTATGAAGTCTTTGATCGTATCATACCAAGCGCGAGGAGCTTGTTTGAGGCCATATCAGGATGTTTTGGATCTTCAAAGCCAGGTGGTTGAGCGACATAAACTTCTTCTTCAATCTTGCCATTGAGAAATGCACTCTTCACATCCATTTGATATAGCAAGATGTTTTGGTGGTTGGCATAGGCTAGTAGTATGCGAGTAGCTTCAAGCTTAGCCACAGGAGCAAATGTTTCATCGAAGTCAATTCCTTCAACTTGAGTATATCCTTGAGCCACAAGACGTGCTTTGTTTCTGACGACTTGACCATGCTCATCTTGCTTGTTTCGATATATCCATTTTGTACCAATAATGTTATGCTTGCGAGGGTCAGGACGCTTGACAAGTTCCCAAACATTGTTCAGCTTGAATTGTTGAAGTTCTTCTTGCATAGCTTGTATCCATTCTGGTTTCATAAAAGCTTCAGCAACTTTCTTGGGTTCTGATATTGACACAAAGGAAAAGTGACCACAGAAATTTGTTAACTGTGTTGCTCTTGAGCGAGTAAGTGGACCAGGTGCATTGATGGTATCGATTATCTTCTCAATCTGTACTTCATTTGAAACTCGAGGATGAACTGGACGAAGACTTTGCTCATGCTGATCATTGTCATCATTGGGAGGAATGTCTTCGGGCTGAGCATTGTCTTCTGGTTGGTTAGGTGCAGAAATGATACGTTCCTCTTCAGGCTGTGCTTCAGAAGGCATGATTTCACTAGTTCCCATCAGCTTGATAGATTCGCTGGGTGGAGCTTCATCTAGTGTGCTTGGCAGCACCTCTCTTTGTGAACCATTGGTTTCATCAAATTTCACATCCACAGTTTCGACGATTTTGTAGAGATGGAGGTTGAAGACTCTGTAAGAGTGAGAGTCCTTTCCGTAACCAAGCATGAAACCTTCATGAGCTTTGGGTTCAAATTTTGACTTGTGATGGGGATCCTTGATCCAGCACTTAGCTCCAAATACTCTGAAGTAGCTGACATTTGGCTTCTTGCCAGTGAGGAGCTCATAGGATGTCTTGTGTAGAAGCTTATGGATGTAAACATGGTTAATGACGTGACATGCTGTATCAATAGCTTCAGGCCAGAACTTTCTTGGTGTCTTGTACTCATCAACCATCGTCTGAGCCATTCTGCTGAGGTGTGTATGGAGCAGAGAACTCATGAGTGATTCCCATTGTATCCAGATAAAGATCAAGTCCGGTGTTTTTGAATTCAGTGTCATTGTCACTTCTGATATGCTTGATTTTGATGCCATAATTGTTCATTGCTCGATTGGCGAAGTGTCTGAAGACATCTTGCACTTCAGTCTTGTAGAGAATTATGTGCACCCATGTGTATCTTGAGTAATCATCAACAATGACGAAGCCATAGAGACAAGCAGTTGTTGTGAGAGTAGAGTAGTGAGTAGGGCCAAATAAATCCATGTGTAACAGCTCGAAGGGTTGAGATGTCGTCATGATTGTCTTCGAGGGGTGCTTTGCCCTAGTCATCTTTCCAGCTTCGCAGGCACCACACAAGTGATCCTTCTTGAACTTGACGCCTTCGATGGCAATGAAATGCTTCTTCTTGGCGAGTGTGTGTAAGTTCCTCATGCCTGCATGCCCCAGCCTCCGATGCCAGAGCCAGCATTCTGAAGCCTTTGCAAGAAGACATACGGCAAGCTGTGGACCTGCTGAGAAATCTACCATGTACATATCATCTTTCCTGTACCCTTCAAAGACTAGAGACTTGTCAGATTCCATTAGTACAAGGCAACGATATTTTCCAAATATCACAATCATGTTCAAGTCACAAAGCATTGAGACAGACATCAAGTTGAAACCAAGGGATTCAACAAGCATCACTTTATCCATGTGTTGATCCTTTGAGATTGCAACTCTACCTAGACCCAATACCTTGCTTTACCAGTGTCTACAAATGTGATGTGACTCTTATCAGATGGACGTAAGGTTGAGTCCATGAGAAGACTTCGATCACCAGTCATATGATTAGTGCATCCGCTGTCCATAATCCATTCTGAAGCATGCGGTGTCATACCCTATAGCGCAGTTAGGGGGATAGGCTTCACCGAGAGTATTGTGAAGCATAAATATTTGACGCGCAAGAGGATTGCTGAAGCTCAAATCAAGATTAGGACAGATAGGATGAACGGCAAATGATTCAGGAACAAAATACATAGTGAGACCACTTGGGCATTTGATCTTGCGCCCTACAAGATGTTTTAGGTCCCCAGCAATAGCATCAGACGCCTTTGATTTTCGGTTGGAGACCCTTTCCTGCAAAAGAGAGTTAATTCTTCTTAACCACCCACATCTTTAGGGGTGGCTTAGAAGCAATGAGTCTAAGTGCAGCATCTGAGAACTTCGGCTTTGGAGCCCTAGCAAATAGCCTTGCAGGAGATGAATGATACTCATATGAATAAGCAGAAAAGTTCTTAGTTCTATGAACATAGCGGTTTGAAGACACACGCTCATATTCATAAGATTGAGTACGGTTTCCCTGCAAAACATTGGCGTTAGGGTGACTCAGGTGAGTCCTCTGTCTGTATGAAGCCTTTGGACCATATAACGCCTTAGGTCTGGGGTTTGTCTTCTTCCCAGGTGGTGTCATGATGACATTCACTGGAAGATTGTCAAGATAGCTCTTGGGAACCCAGATCTTCTTCATAGGTGGTCCATTCCTACAGTTAGTACCAATATACCTGGCAAACACTTCACCATTCTGATTCTTGAACAGCTTATAGTTTGCATCAAAGGATTCATCAATGATAATGGGGTTAGCACAGGTAAAGCCAGATAAGGTGGATGGATCCACAGAAGGTCAACCCAAGTGGTTTTGGGATACTGCTCAGGTTTCCAGTAGGAACCATCAACATTCATTTTCCTCTCGAACCCAACACCCTCTTTCCTAGGGTTTCGGTTCAAAATCTGCTTTTTGAGGACATCGCAAAGTGTCTGATGCCCTTTCAGACTTTTATACATCCCTGTTTCAAGCAATTTCTTCAACCTAGCATTTTCATCAACAATAGTAGTGTCATCCTCCGCAGAGGGGTTAATTACCACATCAGTAGTTGAAGACAATGCAACAGTAGCAGCAGTGGAACATTCAGCAACAGACGTAGCGTTATCACGCTCAATGCATTTTAGACATGGTGGTTCAATCCATCCTGAGCGGGACTAATCTGTTGAGCGCGAAGTGACTCATTCTCTTTTTGAAGATCTTCATGAGCCGCTCTCAGTCTCTCAAGCTCTTGCTTCCTTTGAAGATAATCATAGGAGAGCCTTTCATGAGTGGTTGAGAGCGTTTCATGACGACTTTCAAGTTCTTGGTACTTAGCATGAAGATTTTTTATGTCTTCAACTAAGGACTGTGAACGTGTCATTTCCGCGTCCAACAGGTCATCGCTTTTGTCTAACAGTTTTTGAGTATGTTCCATAGCTCTTTGCTGTTCAATTGCAATTTTAGCAATTGTTTTGTAGCTGGGTTTGGATTCACACTCAGAGTCATCTTCACTTGATGTTTGAAAGTAAGCATCACGAGATTTTACCTTGGCACCACATGCCATGAAGCAGTAGGTGGGAGCAGGGTCGTCCTTGTCATCAGCTTCAGCGTTGGTGTGGAAGTCATTGTCTTCAGTGTTGAAGATGGACTTGGCAACATAGGCTGTGGCTAGAGCCAGACTTGCAACGCCAGGGTCGGACTCCTCTTCAGACTCCACCTCCGCCTCCTCAGAAGCAGACTCCTCCTCAGAATCCATTTCCTTGCCAACAAAAGAACGAGCCTTGCCAGATGAGCTCTTCTTATGAGATGAAGACTTTGATGAGGACTTGGAAGAAGACTTTGAAGATTTATTTTTCTTCTTGTTATCAGAATCAGATTCCTTGCTCTTCTTCTTCTTCTTCTCATTGTCCCACTGTGGACACTCAGAGATATAGTGACCAGTTTTCTTGCACTTGTGACATGTTCTCTTCTTGTAGTCATGAGTGGAAGCTTCATCATCTCTTGAGCTGGATCGTGAAGACTTTCTGAAGCCTTTCTTCCTAGTGAACTTCTGGAACTTCTTCACAAGCATAGCAAGTTCCTTTCCAATGTCTTCAGGATCATCAGAACCGCAGTCAGATTCTTCTTCAGATGAGGAAACAGCTTTTGCCTTCAAAGCGCGAGTTCGGCCATAGTTGGGACCATAGATATCTCTTTTCTCAGAAAGGTGGAACTCATGTGTGTTGAGCCTCTCAAGTATATCAGACGGATCGAGTGTCTTGAAGTCAGGGCGTTCTTGAATCATGAGGGCAAGGGTGTCAAAGGAGCTGTCAAGAGATCTCAATAGTGTCTTGACGATTTCATGCTTGGTGATCTCAGTGGCGCCGAGAGCATGAAGCTCATTTGTGATGTCAGTGAGGCGATCAAACGTGAGCTGGACATTTTCATTGTCATTTCTCTTGAAGCGGTTGAAAAGGTTGTGAAGAACACTGATCCTTTGATCTCTCTGGGTTGAGACGCCTTCGTTGACCTTGGATAGCCAGTCACAGACTAGCTTCGACGTTTCCAGAGCGCTCACATGGCCAAACTGTTCTTTGGTCAGATGACCACAGATGATGTTCTTTGCAGTAGAGTCCAGTTGAATGAACTTCTTGACATCAGTAGGGGTGACACCTTCACCAGTTTTGGGAATGCCGTTCTTGACGACATACCAGAGGTTGACATCAATGGCTTCAAGATGCATGCGCATCTTATTCTTCCAGTAGGGATAGTCAGTTCCATCGAACATGGGGCAAGCAGCGGAGACTTTGATTATCCCTGCAGTCGACATAGCTAAAACTCCAGGTGGTTAAACCAAATCACACAGAACAAGGGAGTACCTTGCTCTGCTACCAATTGAAAGTGCTAGTTATCGACTAGAGGGGGGGGGGGGTGAATAGGCGATTTTTATGGAAGTCTTCAAAACATGGAAGTTTCGAAGAAAAATAGTAGAAATGACCTAATTGATATGCAGCGGAAGATAAACTACAACAAGCAAACCATAGTCAAGTATGCAATAACAAGAAAGTACAAGACTAATAGCAGCGAGGTAGTAAGGATCAAGATGGAAAATAGTATGAAGCCAATCAACAAAAGTAGTCAAGCAATGAAGTCAAACAGATACGACAAGTAGGCAATGACTTCACGACGACAAACTTCAAGTAAAGGAAGGGAGAGGATAGAACCAGTCACTTGTTGAAGACACATGATTTGTTGGACCAGTTCCAGTTGCTGTGACAACTGTACATCTGGTTGGGGAGGCTGAGATTCAACTCAGAAGACCGTTTCTTCACCTTATTCCCCTTGAGCTAAGGACACACAGTCCTCGCCCAATCACTCTGGTAAGTCTTGAAGGTAGACTCCCAAACCTTCACAGACTTCGTTCACCGGCGATCCACAATGACTCTTGGATGCTCAGAACGCGACGCCTAACCGGCTGGAGGATTCACAGTACTCAAGTGTAATAAGTCTTCAGGTCACACAGACAGAAAGACTTCAGTGATGCCTAACACTCTTTGGCTCTGGGTGTTTGGGCTTTGTCCTCGCAAGGATTTCTCTCTCTCAAAGGCTTCGAGGTGGGTTGCTCTCAAACGACAAAAGCCGTGCACTAACTCTGAGCAGCCACCAATTTATGGTGTAGGGGGTGGGCTATTTATAGCCACTAGGCAAACTGACCAGATATGTCCGAAATGACCATGGGTCACTAAGGAACTGACACGTGTTCCAACGGTCAGATTTCAAACACACACGGCAACTTTACTTGGGCTACAAGCAAAGCTGACTCATCCGACTCTGGATAATATTTGCTCTCATTGTCTTCGCTCGAAGACATATGATTTGGGTTGAGCATCACTTCAGTCATTCTGACTTAGTTCACTTGGACCCCACTTAACAGTACGGTGGTTCCTATGACTCAACAAAGAAGAAAAGGAGCAACAAAAACACACAGTCTTCGCGCTCCATAGTCTTCACTCAATGTCTTCTCATGTCATAGTCTTCAATGTGAATATCTTCACATACCACCATTGTATTCAATGTCTTCACACATTTTTAGGGGTCATCTCCGGTAGGTAAACCAAATCAATGAGGGACACTACGTGCGTTATCCTGCAATTCTCACAAATGCATTAGTCCCTCAACCACATTTGTCGTCAATACTCCAAAACCAACTAGGGGTGGCACTAGATGCACTTACAGTTTGTCTTCGTGAAGTCATTGCCTATTTGTCGTACCTGTTTGACTTCATTGTTTGACTACTATTGTTGGTTGGCTTCATACTATCTTCCATCCTGATCCTTACTACTAAGCTGCTATTAGTCTTTGTACTTTCACATTATTGTATACTTGACTATGGTTTGCTTGTTGTAGTTTATCTTCCGCTGCATATCCATTAGGTCATTTCTATCGTTTGTCTTTGAAACTTTCACGTTTTGAAGACTTTCATAAAAATCACCTATTCACCCCCCTCTAGTCGATAACTAGCACTTTCACCCCCGCTGACAGGTCGGACCCATCAGCTATATCTTCGCACGCAAGGAAGTGCCTCCTTATTACACCGAAAAAATGAATACCCCCTTGCTAGCTGGGACCCACCATATTGTTGGGCTGACTTGTGGGCCTACTAAGTTGACGAGGATGGAGGGCTTTGTCAACTTAGTCAATACTCCAGTGACCATATGATGTCCATCCAACGGCCATAGTGCTTCTTCAACCTCTCGTCTTCTTGCTCCAGCCGCCCAAAGCAGCGCCGGTCGTGCCGCCTGCTCCTGCCTCCCATGGCCGGCTGTGCTACCACGGAGGCCTCACCGCCCCCATACTACTCCCACCACTGGCCAGGCCATCCCTCCACTCACCCACACCCCCTGTTATTCTGCGGCGACGGCAGCCTCACACCACAGTCGAACCAGTGAACGCTCGTACTCCTCTCCGCGTGGGCATCCACTGCCGCGTCTTGCCCGGCTTCACGTCGTCCCCTTCCTACGCCTCACCGTCGTCCACCACCGTGGTGCTCTCGGCGCGGCGTGGTCAATGTGGTCAATGACCGATTTCCATCGGAAGAGTACTGTACATGGAGAGGCTAACAGCTAGGTCCACGGAAGCCGCAAGGAAGTGCCTCCTTATTATGCGGAAAATAATTATTCCTCCACATGACAGCGGGGACCCATCGGATGGGCCACAAGTATTTTGCGAAACAAATCATTTCCCCCTGACTGCTGGAACCCACCGGACGGGCCACCGTATTTCGCGAAAAAAACGTTCCCCCCGCTGTCAGCTAGGACCCACCGGAAGTGCCTCCTTATTACGAACAAGAAATGAATACTCCCCCGGCTAGCTGGGACCCACCTTGGTGGGAGGCTGACTTGTGGGCCTACTAAGTTGATGGGGATGAAGGGCTTTGTCAACTTAGTCAATAAGAACGATTCTAGCTCCAGTGACCGTACGATGTCCATCCAACGGCCGTAGTGCTTCTTCAACCTCTAGTCTTCTTGCTCCAGCCGCCCATAGCAGCGCCGGTCGTGCCGCATGCTCCTGCCTCCCGTGGCCGGCTGTGCTGGCGCAGAGGCCTCACCGCCCCTACTATTCCCACCGCTGGCCAGGCCCTGCGGCGACGGCAGCCTCACACCGCAGCCGAACTAGTGAGCCCTCGTACTCCTCTCCGCGCGGGCTTCCACTGCCGCGTCTCCCCTGGCTCCGCGTCGTCCCCTTCCTAGGCCTCGCCGTCGTCCACCGTCGTGGTGCTCTCTGTGTGGCGTGGTCAACATTGTCAAGGAACGACTTCCATCGAAAGAGTACTGTACGTGGAGAGGCTGACAGCTGGGTCCACGGCCACAACCCAGTTTTTTTGTGATTTGCCAAGTAAGTCGCTTTGTCAGGCCTGTTGGGCTGCAAATCTTTAAGGACGAGGAGAGCTTTCATTCGGCTGGCCGAGAAAATGTCCCGTCAGTAATGAGAAATGGGTTGTACATTTTTAAAACACATCAAACCGGCAATTAGTTTCAAATATCTTTTTTTTTTCATTTCAAGATTTTAAATTACATTAATTTTTATGCGTGGAGAATTTGTTAGATTTTATACTGATATACATTTATTTTTAAAATCAGTTTGAATGTGAGTCGAAATTTCGGGATTAAAAACAGTTCGGACCGCACCGAAAAATGCAAAATTTCGTATAATTTTTTAAACGTGGCCACAATATGGGCTATAATGCTAACAAAAAGAATATGGGCTCCAAAAAACCTTAAGAATTAGAAAATGGGCTGTAAATTATTAGAAATAATGGCAGATGGGCTGTATGCTGTTTTCCACAGATTTGAGGCTTTCCTAAAAAAAGGTTGACGCACAAGCACTGACTGTTGGATGTCCATCCAACGGCCGTCGTGCTTCGTCAATCTCTGCTCTTCCTGCTCCAGCCGCTCAAACAAGCGCCGGCGGGACTACCTGCTCCCTCCTCCCCGCGGCCGGCTGTGCTGCCGCGCAGGCCTCACCGCCCCACCGTACTCCCATCGTTGGCCTAGCGATCCCTCTACTCACCCACACCTGCTGTTATTCTCCGGCGACGGCAGACGAACCAGTAAACCCTCGTACAGTCGTACTCCCCTCCGCGTGGGAAACAACTGCCGAGTCTTCCCTGCCTCCATGTCATCCCCTTCCTAGGCCTCGCCGTCGTCCACCGCCGTGGTGCTCTCGGCGTGGCGTGGTCAATGTGGTCAACGACCGACTTCCATCAGAAGAGTACTGTGCGTGGAGACGCTGACAGCTGGGTCCACCACCGCAGCAAGGAAGTGCCTCCTTATTACACGCAAAATAATTATTCCTCCACCTGACAGCGGGAACCCACCGGACGGGCTACCGTAGTTCGTGAAAAAAATGTTTCCCCCTGACTGCTGGGACCCACCAGCCACACCTTCGCACTCAAGGAAGTGCGTCCGGGCAAAAAAACAAAACGATTCGCCCCCCTGACTGCTGGGACCCACCAGCTACATCTTCGCACGCAAGGAAGTGCCTGACAGTCGGGACCCACCTGGTCGAAGCGTACGTAGCGTTGTCATTCTGGTCGCGAACATGTACGTACATACTGGTCGATGTAGAGGCGTGCACGTGTCGTAGTAGAGGCGAGCACGTAGCATGTACACGTACGTACAGCGGCCAGGGTGCTAGAAAGAAAATACAGCCACGTATGTGTACATACGGGTGGGGTCTCGGACGCCTACTCACGCATACGTACGGCCAGAGCTCGTGTACATGGCTGTGTCAGAACAGAGAAACAGCATCGTCGTCGTGTTCATGGGGAGGCAACGGAATGCGTCGTGTTCATGGGGAGGCAACGGAATGCGTCGTGTTCATCGAGAGGCAGCGGAACGCGTGGGAGCCAACCGGCTGGGTCAGAACGGAATGCGTGGTCGTGTTCATCGGGAGGGCTTGGACAGAACATGCAATGGAAACAAGGCCTGGCGTACCACACAACGGAGGAAACGGACCTCCTACGTTCGGAACGGGGTCCTGTTGATCGGGAGGGGTTTGGCGTACCGCAAAGCGGAGGAAACGGACCTCCTACGATCGAAACGGGGGTCCTGTTGATCGGGAGGGGTGTGGTGTACCGCAAAACGGATGAAACATGCCTCCTACGGTCGAAACGGGGGTCCTGTTGATTGGGATGGGTGTGGCGTACCGCAAAACGGATGAAACGGACTTGTGTTGGAGCGCTACGGTCGAAACTGGGGTCCTGTTCATCGGGAGGGGTGTGGCGTACCGCAAAACGGGACTCCACGGGATACTGTTCATCTCCACCGTCGACCTCCTCCGGCCTCCACGGGCTACCGTCGACCTCCTCCAGCCTCCATGGGCTCCTGTTCATCCAGCCTCCACCGCGCGCTACTCCACCGGCTACTGTTCAACCACCCCTCCATCGTCTACTGTTCATCCAGCCCTCCACACCACGGGGTCCTGTTCAACCACCCCTCCACGGGCACCCCTCCACCGTCTACTGTTCATCCAGCCCTCCACACCACGGGGTCCTGTTCAACCACCCCTCCATGGGCACCCCTCCACCATCTACTATTCATCTAGCCCTCCACCACACCACGCAGTCCAGTTCATCCAGAGGCAACGCCACCGCTCACTGTTCATCCAGACCCCCCCGCAACACTCACTGTTCATCCCAGAGGCAACATCGATCAGCTTCAGTTAGCAGCAGTAGCGAAGGAATCGCTCGATCAGTTCAGTTAACAGCCATCAATCGATCGCTCGGGTTCAGTAACGCGTAGCCTGCAGTGCAATTTCTCGGGTTTAGTTAGAGCCCAACGCCTCGCTCTGGTTTAGTTAGAGCCAACGCCTCGCTCGGGTTTAGTTAGAGCCAATGCCTCACACACACGCGCGTACGTGTACGAGAGAAACGCGCATCGCTCGGCCCCCGACCTCCCACCGTAACCGGGAACTTCTCGAAATTTTCCTCCCCCTCGCTTCTACCACGGTTTTTTCTGTCATGGACGGCCCAAAGAATGTCATGCAGCTGCGTCTCCGGCCCGCCCAGGACGAAAAGCCCATTTTTTGTCATGATTTTTTGTCATAGAAGTAGGAGCCCACCACATCTATGATGATACCGGGTTTTGTCACAATTATCGTCATAGAAGTGTCATATGTATGACAGAATTTTTTTTCATTCGGCCCAAAATGTCACGGATGTGTCTTTTTTTGTAGTGGTCCTTTTAGCTTTAGTGGGAGGTATTTAATGGCGTGGAGGTCGTCTCCACGGGTCATATGGATGTGGAGGATAAAATCCTCTATCAATAATGCGAGATCGGTTGTTCCATTGTATGATTCAATATTGACGGGTTTGAATCCTTTGGGGAATTCATGATCCATTACTTCATCAGTGAAGCAAAGAGGGTGTGCTGCGCCTCTGTGTTGGGCCACACTACTATGTAACTCCAAAGGAGTCCGTTTGCGGTTTTCGGCTCGGGCGTGGCTAGGTTTGTCAAGTCCGAATAGGTAGTCATCGTCGCGTATCCAAACATGCTCTTGCCTTTACAGCAAGGTGGGGCGGCTTGGTGTTCGGCTTGAGTTGCCTCTTTATCTGGACAGAGTTGCCGACGGCCTGCCGTATTTTGTGATGATGGTATGGGCTCCAATGCCTCGTCATCGAACTGAGGTAGCAATCTATGCTTCGGGTAGGTTTTGGCTGGGCCAGTAATGTTGTATTCTTCGGCAGCCAGGACTTCTGTCCATCTATCATCGAGGAGGTAGTGGTCAGCTTGAAGCTGCTGCTGCTTCTTTTAGGCTCCTTGCAGTGGTTATTAGCCTGCGCTTGAAGCGTTACTGCTCGAGGGGTTCTTCTGGTACGATGAAGTCTTCGTCGCCGAGGCTTACCTCATCTTCGGAGAGCGGAAGGTAGTTGTCGTCCTCCGAATTGTTGCTGGGCAGGGCCTGTTCATTGGGGCTGGCTTGCCCATTTTCTTGTTCCTCCTATTCGGGTCTTACTCCAACAGGGTCTTCATTGTCTTCGGCGTCATCCGGAGTACTATTTTCTTCGATGCCAGTGTTGCTGCAATGTGACGTAGAGCAGCGTTTAGGGCGTCGGTGCTTAGACTGTGTCTCAGGAGGTGTATTCTCGACTAGATCTTCTTTGTCATCATCGCTAGTTTTGTCTGTTGTATCGACCATGTACACGTCGTATGAAGAGGTGGCCGTCCCACGTCCCGTGAGTGGCGGGTCTTGGCCTTGCTCCTTGTCAGCATCGTCGTCTATACTGTTGATGTCTTCGGAGCACAAATTAAGCATATCGGCTGAATCCTCGATAGTGGCTATGAAGTGGGTGGCGGGTGGGAGGTGAATTTCTCCATTGTCAGCCTCTAGCTCGAACCGGACATAGTTCGGCTATGAGTCCCCCGCCAAGGACAAACTTTTTAATGAATTTAGAACGTCGCCTAAGGGCAAGTGTTGAAAGATGTCTGCGGCGCTGAACTCGAAGATCGACAACCGATCCAGCTCTGCGCACGCAGGCGTGCGTGGTTCGGAACTTATAGTCGGAGACGAGTCTGTAATTCTGTTGACGCAGACATTGCAAGGTGCTGGGTCTGTGTGCGGCTCCAACGCCGCGGATTCAGCGGTTTCGGATGGCGCAATCTGCTCCGGATCTAAGGCCGTAGCAGTTACTGGAACCATCTCCTGAGTATGGTCCGATGACTGATTTAGGTCATGTTCATCGGAGCAAAGGGGAGCGGTCGCCGTGGTCTCAAATCCGTTGAAGATCAAGTCTCCACGGATATCCGCGACATAGTTCAAGCTTCCGAATCTGATCTGGTGGCCAGGGGCGTAGCTATCGATCTGCTCCAGATGGCCAAGCGAGTTGGCCCGCAGTACGAAGCCGCCGAATACGAAAATCTATCTGGGGAGGAAGATTTCCCCTTGGACAGCGTCGCTACCGACGATTGCAGGGGCCATCGAACCTTTCATCGACGGCACAGTGGAACTCTCAATGAAAGCACCAATGTCGGTGTCAAAACCAGCGGATCTCGGGTAGGGGGTCCCGAACTGTGCGTCTAAGGTTGATGGTAACAGGAGACGGGGGACACGATGTTTACCCAGGTTCGGGCCCTCTCTATGGAGGTAATACCCTACTTCCTGCTTGATTGATCTTGATGAATATGAGTATTACAAGAGTTGATCTACCACGAGATCGTAATGGCTAAACCCTAGAGGCCTAGCCTGTATGACTATGGTAATGAGTATATATTTTCCGTCTATGCCCTCCGGTTTATATAGACACCGGAGGGATCTAGGTTTACATAGAGTCAGTTACATAAGAAGGAATCTTCATAGTTGGTCGCCTAGCTTGCCTTCCACTCCAAGGAGAGTCCTATCCGGACACGGGTATAGTATTCGGTCTTCATGTCTTCACAGCCCACCAGTCCGGCCCATGGATAACAGGCTGGACGCCCGAGGACCCCTTAGTCCTAGACTCCCTCACTCATCCCTTCCCAAAAACTGCTGTCAGCCGCGCACGTGACTTTCCTTGCAGGTATCCATACTAGTTTTTGGTCTTTCTCTCGATGATATCGACTTGGTTTGGTTGCTTCAGACTTGTCAACTCGGACAGTAGAATCCGTTGATGCTTGTGTCATAGCTTCTGCAAATTTCACCTGTGTGATTCATGACCACAGCGGTGGCGGCGGCTCAGCGACAGAACAATGAGACGGAGGGCGGCTCGTTCCTGGCTGCCGGATCTGCAAACAAGGAGGCCTGGAACGGCTGTGCCCACGCGCTGGCAGGGCGGAGCAGAGGCGAGCTGGTGGCAGCAGCTGTAGCTCAGACGGTCGCGGAGGTACCCTGGCTAGGTGCAGCAGCAGGCCGGAGATACGGTGTTTTTAAAGCAGAGGTGTTGGCTTGTGGTAGACACAGAGGCGAATCCGCAGCTCAGGCATGATGTTAGTGGCGACTTGGCGCAGCAAAGCCAGCGGAGACAGAGCCAGCAAGGAAGGATAGGCGGCTCAGACGCGGGCGTGGACGGGTCACCTGCAGCAGTCTCTGGTTCCGGGGATACCCGTATGCAACATATGCAGTCAACAGCGGACCGATCTCCTGGCATATCCCTTCCTTTCTCTGGTTCTTACTTTCCTTTCTTGTTTATTCAGATCTCAGCCGGTCTAGCATGTCCTCTGTTAGGACACGGTGTATCTTGCTTGATACGGAGTAGTAGTTTCCTAAAAACATGCAGATCACAGACCATCTGAGCTCCAATAGCGGGTCATGGTTCTGATGTAGGTGGCTCACTGCCTGATATTTCATGAACATCTATCTACGCAAGTAACAGCGGATCTTTTGTTTGGACCCCACACCGCTCCTGTTAAACGCTGCACCGAATCGGGACTTGCTCTCTTCCGAACAGGTCATCCGGCGGGTCGTGGCTGGTTTTTGAGTCACCCACGTCCGGGTCTCCCAGCCCACCTTTTTTTAACCTGGCGCTGGAGATTAAACCCCGTGGCTCGTGTCTCCTCGTAAAGGTTGTATACAGGTTGTGTACATCCGACTTTTGCATAGGAAAACAATCTGGTTGAGCCAGCGGCAGCGGAGGAAATACCATCAAGTTCAAGTCCGGCTTAAGTCTGATTCTGGTAGTAGCTTGAGGTCAATATCAGCGATTCGGCGAGGAATTTTCTCAGGGTCAACCCAGAGCAGAAAACGGCTTGATGAAAAATGACAGTAGCGGATCCGGGTCATAACAGCGGCTTGACTTGTAGCATGCAGCGTAACCCTCTCGACCCCTGGGGGAGATCCCTCAAAAAACTCAACATCACCATGCGCTGGCCCTACGGTGAGCGCCAACTGTCATGGAATTGTCACGGCAGATGTCCTAGTGTGAGGACTTAGTCATGAGGCCAACGCATCTATGTGATAGCTTGAGAGGGGTTGATCGGAATCGAGAGGCGCAACACAAGACAAGGGTTTAGACAACTTCGGGCCCCGAGAAACATCATCCGGTAACAACCCTACATGCTGTTTGTGGCTAGGTCTCATTATCATCACGAGGGGGTCGTCGTATCTCCAGCTCTCCTAGTTGTGTCTAGCCTTAAGATTATCTTCTTCTCCCCTCTTGGGGTGCCCTGCCCCTCCTTATATAAGTTGAAGGGACGGGTTACATATAGAGTCCAACTCGGATTGAGACTTAAACTATTTTGACTTCTTATCACAGGCTTCTCTCCATGGGCTTCTTAACATCTTGGGCTTCTTAATGTCTTCGGGCTTACGACTGTCTGCCGGCTTACGACTATCTGCCGGCTTACCATCTGGCTTACCATCTGACTTATAATCTGGCTTATAATCTGTCCGCCGGCTTACCATATGACTTACCATCTGACTTAACATCTGCCGGCTTATAATCTGACTTAACATCTGCCGGCTTATAATCTGACTTAACATCTGCCGGCTTACAATCTGACTTAACATCTGCCGGCTTATAACTTGACTTAACATCTGCCGGCTTATAATCTGCTAAGTCACCAATGAAACACCAAGTCCCATCCAGGTTATATCTTCGGCCGGGTCATACCGCGGGGTATATCCCCGACAGATACCGATGCTTTTCAAAAGTTTAGCACTAAATATGGACTTGACTCTGAGATAGTAGCCTCCTTTTGTGAATCATTTGCTACTCATGTTGAACTCCCTAAAGATAAGTGGTTTAAATATCACCCACCTACTAAAGAAGAAATTAAAGAACCGGTACCAATTAAAGAAGAAACTATAATTTATAATGTTGATCCAGTTGTTCCTTTTGCTTATATTGAGAAACCACCTTTCCCTGTTAGGATAAAGGAACATGCTAAAATTTCAACTGTGGTTAACAAAAGCTATATGAGAACACCTAAACCTGATGAACAAATTAAAGTAGAACCTAGTATTGCTATGGTTAAAGATCTCTTGGAAGAGGATATGGATGGGCATGTTATTTACTTTTGCGAAGAAGCTGCTAGAATTGCCAAACCTGATAAAAAGTACAAACATAGACCTGTTGTTGGCATGCCCGTTATCTCAGTTAAAATAGGAGATCACTATTATCATGGTTTATGTGACATAGGTGCTAGTGTGGGTGCTATTCCTTACACCTTATATCAAGAAATTATGAATGACATAGCACCTGCAGAAATAGAAGACATAGATGTTACTATTAAACTTGCTAATAGATACACTATATCACCAATTGAGATTGTTAGAGATGTTGAAGTCTTGTGTGGGAAAATTAAATACCCTACTGATTTTCTTGTCCTTGGTTCCCCACAAGATGACTTCTTTCCCATTATATTTGGTAGACCTTTCTTGAAAACTGTTAATGCTAAGATAGATTGTGAGATACAAACTGTCGGTGTTAGTTTTGGTGATGAGTCTCATGAATTTAATTTTTCCAAGTTTAGTAGAAAGCTTCATGAAAAAGAATTTCCTAGTAAAGATGAATTAATTGGTCTTGCTTCTATTGTTGTGCCTCCTACTGATCCACTAGAACAATATTTGTTAGACCATGAAAATGATTTACATATGCATGAAAGAAATGAAATAGATAAGATTTTCTTTGAACAACGTCCTCTGCTTAAACACAATTTTCCTATTGAAACTCTAGGAGGTCCTCCTCCACCTAAAGGTGATCCTACTTTGAATTAAAACAATTACCAGACACGTTGAAATATGCTTATCTTGATGAAAAGTAGATATATCCTATTATTATTACTGTTGATCTTTCAGAACATGAAGAAGAAAGATTATTGAAAGTTCTAAGGAAGCACCGAGCTGCTATTGGATATACTCTTGATGATTTAAAGGGCATTAGTCCCACTCTATGTCAGCACAAAACTAATATGGAACCTGATGCTAAACCCATTGTTGATGAACAACGTCGGTTAATTCCGAAGATGAAAGAAGTGGTAAGAACGGAAATATTAAAACTTTTGGAAGCAGGTATAATCTATCCCATAGCTGATAGTAGATGGGTAAGTCCTGTTCATTGTATTCCTAAGAAAGGAGGTATTACTGTTGTTCCTAATGATAAGAATGAACTTATTCCACAAAGAATTGTTACAGGCTATAGAATGGTAATTGATTTTATAAAATTAAACAAAGCAACTAGAAAAAATCATTACCCTCTACCTTTTATTGATCAAATGCTAGAAAGATTATCTAAGCACACACACTTTTGCTTCCTTGATGGATATTCTGTTTTTTCACAAATCTCCTTTGGAACTTATGCTTATAGACATATGCCTTTCGGTTTATGTAATGCACCTGCTACCTTTCAAAGATGTATCACTGCTATATTCTCTGACTTTTGTGAAAAGATTGTTGAGGTTTTCATGGATGACTTCTCTGTTTATGGGAAGTCTTTTGATGATTGTTTAAGCAATCTTGATCGAGTTTTGCAGAGATGTGAACAAACAAATCTTGCCTTGAATTGGGGGAAGTGCCACTTTATGGTTAATGAAGGCATTGTCTTGGGTCATAAAATTTTTGAAAGAGGTATTGAAGTGGACAAAGCTAAGGTTGATGCAATTGAGAAAATGCCATGTCCTAAAGATATCAAAGGTATTTGTAGTTTCCTAGGTCATGCTGGTTTCTATAGGAGATTTATCAAAGACTTTTCTAAAATTTCTGGGCCTCCTACGAATCTTTTGCAAAAGGATATTCCTTTCGTTTTTTATGATGATTTAGAAGCCTTTGAAACACTCAAGAAAGCCTTAATTTGTGCACCTATTGTTCAACCACCTGATTGGAACTTGCCTTTTGAAATTATGTCTGATGCTAGTGATTATGCTGTTGGTGCTGTTCTAGGACAAAGAGTTGATAGGAAATCGAATGTTATTCATCATGCTAGCAAAACTCTAGACAGTGCTCAACGAAACTTTGCTACTACTGAAAAAGAATTTTTAGCAGTGGTGTTTGCTTGTGATAAATTTAGACCTTATATTGTTGATTCAAAAGTAACTGTTCATACTGATCATGCTGCTATTAAATATCTTATGGAAAAGAAAGATGATAAACCTAGACTTATTCGATGGGTTCTCTTGCTACAAGAATTTGATTTGCATATCACTGATAAAAAAGGAGCTGAGAACCCCGTAGCTGATAACTTGTCTAGGCTTGAAAAGGTGCCTGATGACCCACTACCTATTGATGATAGTTTTCCTGATGAGTAGTTAGCTGCAATAAATGTTTCTCATAGTACTCCTTGGTATGCTGACTATGCTAATTACATTGTTGCTAAATATTTACCACCTAGCTTTACATACCAACAAAAGAAGGAATTCTTCTATGATTTAAGACATTACTTTTGGGATGACCCACATCTTTATAAGTATTATTAGACGTTGTGTACCTGAGCATGAATAGGGACAAATCCTACGAAAATGTCACTCCGAAGCTTATGGAGGGCATCATGCTGGAGATCGAACTGCTCACAAGGTATTGCAATCTGGATTTTATTGGCCTACTCTCTTCAAGGATGCTCGTAAGTTCGTCTTATCTTGTGATGAATGTCAAAGAATAGGTAATATCGGTAAGCGTCAAGAAATGCCTATGAATTATTCACTTGCTGTTGAACCATTTGATGTTTGGGGATTTGATTACATGGGACCTTTTCCTTCCTCTAATGGGTATACACATATTTTGGTTGCCATTGATTACGTTACTAAATGGGTAGAAGCTATTCCAACCAATAGTGCTGATCACGAAACCTCTATTAAAATGCTTAAGGAAGTTATTTTCCCAAGGTTTGGAGTTCCTAGATATCTAATGACTATGGTGGTTCACACTTTATTCATGGTGTTTTCCATAAAATGCTTGCCAAGTATGATGTTAACCATGGAATTGAATCACCTTATCATCCTCAGTCTAGTGGTCAAGTTGAACTTAGCAATAGAGAAATAAAATTAATTTTGCAAAACACTGTCAATAGGTCCAGGAAGAATTGGTCTAAGAAATTAGATGATGCACTTTGGGCTTATAGAACAACATATAAAAATCCTATGGGTATGTCTCCTTATAAAATGGTTTATGGAAAAGCTTGTCATTTGCCTCTTGAGTTAGAACATAAAGCATATTGGGCAGTCAAAGAGCTTAACTATGATTTCAAACTCGCTGTTGAGAAGAGGTTATTTGATATAAGCTCATTAGATGAATGGAGAACCCAAGCTTATGAAAATGCAAAGTTATTCAAAGAAAAAGTTAAAAGATGGCATGACAAGAGAATCCAAAAGCGTGAGTTTAAAGTCGGAGAATATGTTCTTTTGTACAACTCTCGTTTCAGATTCTTTGCAGGAAAACTCCTCTCAAAATGGGAAGGCCCATATGTTATCGAGGAGGTTTATTTGTCTGGAGCCATCAAAATAAATAATGCCGAAGGTACTAACCCGAAGGTTGTCAATGGGCAACGAATAAAATATTATATCTCAGGTACGCCCATCAATATTGAAAGTAATATTATCCAAACTTTGACACCGGAAGAACACATAAAAGAGTCCTTCCGGAACACTCCAGAATCGTGAAAATAAGGAGGTACATGATATGGTAAGTAAACGTCTCCGAAAAATCCGCAAAAACATTTTCTGTCAGTTTTGGAATATTTAGAAAATTAGGAAAATAAGAAACAACCGGGAAGCGTACCCTAGTGGGCACAAGACACCAGGGCGCGCCAGTTGTGCCCACCCAGGACACCTTCCGGACTCTGTTTTTCTACCTTATGCTTATCCTACTAGATAAAAAATCTATATATACTCCCTGAACCTGTTAACCACCGTATCACGGAGAAATCCTCTATTCTCTTTTCTTGCTGTTTTCTATCAGATCCCATCTACCATGGCCGCTTCGAGCTCCTCCAAGGACAAGTTCTTCAAGAACGTCATCAACCCATATCTGCGGGAGGTGGTGCAGCACCCTCAAACCATCCAGATGCACGAGGGAGTGCTGCACATCCACGATGAGCAAGGTCCCAAGGGCACGGGAACCATGGAAGCCCGGCTTGAAGCTATGGTGCAGGAAGTCTTCTGGTCCAAGGGGATGGTGGAGCGTGAGCTCAATGCTAATCACCTCATGATCACGGACCTTTCCCGTGATCTCAAGGTGGATGGCAAGCCCATGAAGGACATCGTCTTCACCCTCAACGAGCAAATCAACTTTCTCCAAAGCTAGATCTATGATCTTCAAAACCAAGTCTTTGAATATGAGGCGAGGTTTAAAGGTATGAGTTTGGCTGCTAGTTGCAGTACCTGAGAGACTCATTCTTCCTCTTACGATGGTGGACATCTGTCGTGGAAACCCGAGGACAAGATCTCTTCTTCATGACCACCACCATCATCTTCATCACCAAAAGAGAATTGAGTATCGGGTATGGGTACTCCCCTTGGCTTTCACCACACTTGGGGGAGGTGCCCCGGTATCGTATCATCCCTACTATCTTTTTGCTTTTACTATTTTAGTTCGATAATTTTCTTTAAAATGAATAAAAGTTTAGTTCAATCCTTTCTTCTTGGAGAGTCTGCTTAGTGATCTATCCTTGTAATCGTGTGCAAGATATATAATAAAGTTTAGTTTTAGTTTTTGCTTTCTTTACTTTCATGTTGCAATAAAAAGAAAGGATGAAAATAAAAAGCAAAGAAATAATGAAGAAAATAATATACTAATCTTATGGTAGGTGATGACACCACATAAGGAAAAGTATAAGTAGAAAATTTTATTAGAGATTGACAAACATAGTATTAGTCAATGATGCAACTCATGAAAGAATCAATAAGGGAAGAGAAGATTCACATATAAATATACTATCCTATAAATCTTTTGTGATTGTGAGCCTTCATCAAAATATTATATGCCAAAATTGTTGACGTTGGACAAGGAAGACAACTTAATGATTTACGTTTGATCATATTCACACAGAAGTCATATTGTTATGGATCCTTTAACATGTGGTGCTTGCCCCCTATCTTTGCTAGCCGAAATATGCGCACTAAGTAGAGATACTACTTGTGCATCCAAAAACCCTTAAACCCAAATCTTATTTTAAGTGTCCACCATACCTACCTAGGGATTGAGCAAGATCCCTCAAGTAAGTTGTCATCAGTTAAAAAAGGAAATAAAAATTGCTTCTAAATGTGTGAAATCATTTAGTGTAAGAGAAAATTGAGCGTTGCATGAACCTGTGATGGTGAAGAATAAAAGCAACATACTGCATAATAAAGGTCGCTATCACAAGGGGCAATGCAACGTGACGTTCTTTTGCACTAAGGGGTTGAGCATACAAACAAATAAGTGCATGGCAACCTCAGCTTCCCTCTGCGAAGGGCCTATCTTTTACTTTTATGTATTTACTTTTATGCAAAGAGTCAAAGTTTTCTCTCTATTCCTTTTTTAGTTTCTCCTTTGGCAAGCATCATGTGGTGAGGAAAGATCTAGGCACATATGTCCAGTTGAGTATGGGTGGCCTGAGTTATTATTGTTGACATCACCCTTGATGTGAATATGTTGGGAGGCGGAACTATAAGCCCCTATCTTTCTTACTGTCCGGTTGAAACATTTTGCTCATGTGTACGCGGTGAGTGTTAGCAATCATAGAAGACTATATGATGGTTGAGTATGTGGACTTACTTAAAGTCTCCGATACCTGACCCTTCCTGAAAAGATGATGAATTTTAGTTGCAAAGTTGACTGAGAACATAGTTTGTTGGTTTCTAATAGAGTTTTTTGCTTTATACTTCGATTGTGTGATGAACTGTTACTTATTCATGAGAAGTTTATGATAAAAGTTCTATGATAAAAGTCTTATGCTTAATTTTTTTGTTGTTATTATAATGAACATGATACTTCTATGTCCGTATTTTGCTATATCGACACCTCTCTCTCAAAGCATGTGGACATGTTTTTCGATTTTAGTTTTCCCTTGAGGACAAGCGAGGTCTAAGCTTGGGGGAGTTGATACATCCATTTTGCATCATGTTTTCTTAATGTTATTTATGATGTTTTTTGGAGTAATTCTAATGCCTTTTCTCTCATAATATGCAAGGTATACACAAAGAGGGATAATTCCGGCAGCTGGAAATCTGGACCTAAAAAAGCTACGTCAGGCCACCTATTCTGCACAACTCCAAACAAGCTGAAACTTCACGGAGATTTTATATGGAATATTTTAATAATATTGGAGTAAATAACTACTCGAGGGGGCCCACCAGGTGGCCACAACCCACCTGGGTGCGCTAGGGAGCCCTGGCGTGCCTGGTGGGTTGTGCTCACCCAGGCCCACCTCCGGTGCCCATCTTGTGGTATATAGGCCATTTTGACCTAGAAAAAAAATATGTAACATCCCAAATTTTCAATTTGGAATGTTATACATAGATCATCATGCATATCATATTTTTATTGCATTGTTGGCTCAATCCTAGAAATCCTACGCAACTCAAGGACCCACGGAGAGAGTTGGGGTTTTCGTTATTTTCATATTTGAGTTTTCTCAAATTTTGAAAATAGGATCATTTGATTTATTTTATTTTATCTTCAATTATTTCTACTATCAAAATATGAGAGAGAGAATAAAATGACTTTCCCAAAATAAAGAAATAATGAAGATTTAATAAAAAAATCAAATAAGATTTTATTTTGGAGTTTTTCGCCTTTTTATTTGGACTAGGAAAAATGCGCGTTTTTCAAAATTGCATTTAGGCCCCAAATAAATGTTCATCTAGTCCGGCTTGATTTTAGAAGCCAGGGAAAATTTATTTCGGGATTTTTGGAGTCCGTTTAGTATTTCTTTTGTTTTTTTTCTGGGCGTAATTATTTAAAAAAAAGCGGAACCGACTATGGGCCGTGCCCGAGCGGGACTCCGCTCGGGGGGCACTTTATATAGCGCCGCCCTGGCTGCCCCCTGGCCTCCAGCCGCCGCCACCCGCGCCCCGCCCCCGGCCCGTTAGCGTCGTCCGGCCCAGCCCGCCGCCGCGCCGAACCCTAAAGGCTTCTTTGGATTGCAGGATTTTCACAGGATTCTCACGGGATATCAAACCTTAGGATTCTTTCCTATGGAATGCATTTGGATCACAGGATTAGGTCACTAAAATTCCTAAGGATTGGGCCGCCAAGGTGCTGATTCCAGAGGAATTTACACATGAGGTCCGACCTCTGGAAAAATTCCATAGGATTGGCTATGTCATGGCAATCAAATCCTCCATTTTTCCTATTCCTTTGCTTTGCAAATCCTGTGATCCAAAGAAGCCATAACCCTAGGGCGCCGCCGCCTGCCCGCGCCGCGCCGCTGCCGCCCGACGCCGCCTCGCCGGAGCCGCCGCCCCGCCGCCCGCATCCCGAGGTTTGCCACCGCCCTGTTTTGCGCGCGCCGGTTTTTTTTAGAAAACCGGGCGATTTTATTACAGTTTTTTTTCCGGTTTTTTTAAGTTTTCATTTTTTTAGTTTTCGGTTTTTTTGGTTTAGGTTATTTAGCGGACGTTCGTCCGTTTTTAAACGAACGCGTTCGTCAGATTAGTTTAGTTAACGAACGTTCGTTCATTAACTCGTTCGTCGTTTTTCTTTTTCTCGGATTTAATTCGCGATTTTTCTGATCACGATTTCTGATCCGATTTTCGTTTTAGTATAACGTTTCGCTCGTTTATCGGAATCAGGCGATTCAAGCGCCTAGAGTTTCGTCTCGAAACCCTCTTTCCGAATAACCAACTTGAACAAGTTTTTGCTACAGTAAAATTTGACCTAGATCCAGATTAGTAATACGGAGTTGTTTTCTTTCGCCGTTTGTTCTTCATTGCTTTGTTTGCTTTGTTTCTTTTTGCAAACCGGAGTTCTTAAGTTGAACAATCTGGTTAGATCTTTCGTTTGAGTTTTACCTGTGCATTAGATGAGTACTTATTGTATGCTTGTTTGTTTGTCTGCGATAGAACACCCGGAGTGCACCGCTTGTTACTTCGAGTCTCTAGGTTTCGCGGATCATCAGCAAGGCAAGTAACACTTTGATCATACTTTTCTCATACCTAGTTTTTATTGCATTAGATCAATCCTCAAACATTGCGTGATTAGGATCTAATTAAATTGTGGGTTATGGGAAGTAGTTGAGGTAGTACCTATTACCTGTTTATTTTCAAACCCTTGGGAGTTACTCTATTTTGCTTATCATGCCATGCTATGCTAGTAGACGTGGATTGGGTGAGAGTATCCATGACAGACGTGAGATTGTTAATTAATGGTTTATGTAAGGTGGCAACTTAAACACACATCTGGGTGGATTGAGGCACCTGGTTTCTATCAGGACTTGCCTGTATTTCTTCGGACCGCCACCCAGGCTCAAAGGGATCATAAGATAATTCATGCTAGAAACTTCCGTGTGCAGCCACATGCTACTATGGGCTCTGGCATAGTTGACTAAGTTGTGCGAACTCTTACAGTGGTAGACTAGCAGATGTAGGGGTTGTAGGAGGTACGGTCTATCACGTACGTAAGGTGCTAGCGCTTCTGAAAGACTATGTCTCGGTCATCCGTTTCTCAAACACCATGTAGTGCGAGAAAACAAACGGAGGCGATCGAGTCATGTGGGGAAAAGTGCGCAAACCTTTGCAGAGTGTATAAACTAATCATGATTAGTCGTGTCCCCGGTTATGGACAACTTGAGTATCTACTACTTGGATATCGTGTGAATCTCAACATGTTACTTCTAATTAATATTGTTGGGTTTGTAATGAGTACTTTTAATTGGGATTGAGAATGCTGTCAACCATTCTCAATGTTTAACAACCACCATGATAGTTAAATAAATTTATTCCTTTGTAGTAGGGAAAAATTGGCTTTACGCAAAATTGTAACCATAGAGCTTTCCACCAGCCAAATATGCATGTAGTATAGCCTATCCATTATTATTTCTCTTTGTGTTACATTGCCAGCATATTCCCTGTGTTGACCCGTTTTCGGGCTGCAACGTTTCATGTTGCAGACTTTTCAGACGACGAGTAAGGTGATTAGGTCGTGGTTCTATACTCAGTGATGCCGTTGGAGTTGATGGACTCGCTTATCTTCCAAGCCTTCCGCTGTTATCGTATTTAGATGGCCTTAAGCCATATTTATTTTATTCAGTTCTCTCTTGAGACATTCAATTGTAATAAGTGTGTGATTGCTACTCTGTTATAAATCCTCCGAGTACTGTGTGGTGTCAGCATTACTGATCCAGGGATGACACTGAGCACAGAGATCAGACTGTTTGAGGTCTGGTCGCTACAAAGATGGTATCAGAGCACACGCTGACTGTAGGACACAGCCACTAAGCTTAATCCCTAGATCACTACTCTTTCTTCTCTTTTCTGACTCCTCATCTTTTCTATTCTTTAGGATGGAGGATGCAAGGAACAAGTTTGCACAACCAGATGAAGACTCACCGTTTGGATATCACTTGAAGGAAGTCACTAGATATCTGAACATAGGAGTACCAAGCTTCACAGGAACCTTCAATGCCACTTTACCCGAAGAGGAGCGCTGGATGATTCAAGTCTACATTCCCGGAAGGACATTTGCAGCAGTCACGGAGCCCGTAGAGTTTTCCTTTGATGCACCAACTTGGAGCCTAGGAAAGAGCATGGCAGCTCACATCACCATGGGACGAATTGGAGAAGTTTACCATGAGGATCTCAAGAATACTATCTACCAGATTTGTGGGCGCCGAGATGAACAATGGGAGATGATCAGCACCAGGAGGGATAGATCAATTGCAACTTATATCCAGGAGTTAAACCAACATATCCGACACCAGGAGAATCAGATGTCCGCAGATATGGAGGATCTGCAGAAGGCTAGAACCAAGATCAAGGAGCTAGAAGAAGAACTCAAGGCTACGCGTGAAGACTACATGGAAGAAATCGTCGCTCTAGTAAGACAGAACGGCGACCTAAAGGAGAAGCTTGGAGTATTCATGGGAGGTTCAGCACCCAAAGGAGAAAGGGGCGAATCCACTTGCACGGATAATTACATCATCATTGACGACACCGACTCGAACGCCGACGACAGTGATGATGACTTTGTTGATGAAGCTGGAGCGGATATCATGGAATCTTCATCGGAGCAGTTTTTCTAGTTGACCACCATAGTAGTAGTATTTTCCCCATTTTATATTAGTTTTAGTCCAGCACTTTGTAACGATAGATAGACCGTTGTGTGCCCTTGTTTGGATTGATTGGAGTGATATTGTGTGTTTTTGCCTCATGTGCATATGGGTAGTGTCTTCTCACTAGACCTCATTCTATTCTTAACTCTCGTCTTTTCTTAAACCCCTCAGATGCCTCCGAGACGCGACCCCGAGTTTGTTTTCCCGCCAGAGATCACTCAGTTGATTCAGCAACAGAATGCCTTGATTCAGACATTGGTGCAGAACAACAACAACAACAACAACAACCCACCACCACCACCACCCGTTGACCATCTGACTCGTTTCTTAAGGCTGAATCCGCCGGTGTTTTCCAGTAGCACCGACCCGATAGTAGCAGATGATTGGCTCCGTAAGATAGGGAGGGAGTTGACCACTACAGGATGTATAGATGGAGAAAAGGTGAAGTTTGCCGCACATCAGCTCGAAGGACCCGCAGCAGCATGGTGGGAGAATTTTACTGCCACTTACCTTGTAGACACTGTCACATGGGAACAGTTTCAGCAAGCTTTCCGTACTTCTCATGTTTTAGCAGGAGCTATGGCCATGAAGAAGCGTGAGTTTCGCAACTTACACCAAGGAGGACAGACAGTTGGCCAATATGTGGATGATTTCAGTAAGTTAGCACGTTATGCCCCAAATGACGTTGCTACGGATGCAGCTAAGCAGGAGAAGTTTTTAGAAGGACTGAATGATGAGCTGAGTATGCAGTTGATGGTAGCTACTTTTAATAACTACTAGGAGTTAGTAGATCGTGCTCTTATGATTGAAGGGAAGCAGCAGCAGATTGACAATCGTAAGAGGAAGTATGGACAGGGGAAGTATAATTCTGGAGCATAGCAGAAGCTACGCTTTACCCCAAAGACAGGAGGACAATTTCGGCATACTCATGGAGGAGGTAACTCGCACAATCATAATGGCTCAAAGAATGGAAACGGGAATGGAGGAAGCAATGGACAGAACCGCACCACCCCGTCAACACCATCCAAGGTAGACCTGAGCCACATCACTTGTTTTAAGTGCCGCAAGACTGGGCATTATGCAAATGAATGTCTAGAAACTCAGAATGGAAATGGCAATGGAAGCTCAGGGAAGAAGCCGGATCCTTTCAACAGAGGACAAGTGAACCACGTTACCGTGGAGGAGGTTGAAGCTCAGCCAGATGCAGTAATAGGTAAGTTTTTGGTTAAGTCATTTACAACAGTTGTTCTTTTTGATGCTGGTGCATCGCATTCATACATACCAAGGGGATTTGTGGATAAGTATAAATTACCAACCCAAGCCCTTAGGACACCGATGCTAGTAACCTCACCCGGAGCAGAATATATGGCTAGTTTATGGTGTGATCGACTGCCATTAAGGATTGGACACTATGTATTTCCCTCAGACCTAATAGTACTGGAGTCGCAAGGACTGGATGTGATATTAGGCATGGATTGGTTATCAAAGTATAGAGGGAACATATATTGCGCCAGTAAGTCAATTTTGCTTACCACCCCAGAAGGAAGGAGAATCAAGTATGTATCACGGCATGAGCCGAGGAGGGCACATGTAAATTGTTTATCAGGAGTTGTACAGGAGGAAGTACCAGTGGTAAGGGATTTCCCTGATGTATTTCCAGAAGAGTTGCTAGGCATGCCACCGGACAGAGACATTGAGTTCTTGATTGAACTACTGCCAGGCACTGGGCCGATATCCAAGAGACCGTATAGGATGCCAGCCCAAGATTTGGAGGAAATCAAGAAGCAGATTAAGGAGTTATTGGATAAAGGCTTTATTTGCCCAAGTTCTTCACCTTGGGGATCGCCTGTACTCCTAGTGGAGAAGAAGGATGGATCACTAAGAATGGTTGTTGATTATCGAGGATTGAATGAAGTGAGCATCAAGAACAAGTACCCGCTACCGATGATCAATGACTTGTTTGACCAATTGCAAGGAGCTAAGGTGTTTTCTAAGATCGATTTGCGATCTGGGTACCATCAGTTGAAGATTCGAGAGCAGGATATACCTAAGACGGCTTTTACCACCAGGTATGGGTTGTATGAGTATACCGTTATGTCATTTGGTCTGACTAACGCACCTGCCTATTTTATGAACATGATGAACAAAGAGTTTATGGAGTTTTTGGACAAGTTCGTCGTGGTGTTCATTGACGATATCTTGGTTTACTCGAAGAATGAAGAGGAGCATAAGGAACATTTGCGATTAGTACTGGAGAAGCTCAGAGAACACCAGTTATATGCCAAATTCAGCAAGTGTAAATTTTGGTTGAAGGAAGTTGGATTTCTTGGACATGTTATATCCGGAGAAGGTATAGCAGTGGAACCCACTAAAGTTGCCACTATGACCAACTGGGAAGCACCAACAACAGTTGGAGAGATCTGGAGTTTCCTTGGACTCGCAGGATACTACCGGAGATTCATTGAGAATTTCTCAAGGATCGCGAAACCTATGACAGAATTGTTGAAGAAGGATACCAAGTTCATATGGACTGATGAGTGTGAAGCTAGTTTCCAAGAGTTGAAGAAACGTTTGGTTACCTCGCCAGTGTTAATTCTGCCAGATCAGACCAAGGATTATGAGGTGTATTGCGATGCTTCACGCCGAGGACTTGGAGCCGTACTTATGCAGGAGGGAAGAGTCGTCTCGTATGCTTCGCGACAGCTTAAGCCTCATGAGCTAAATTATGCCACTCATGATTTGGAGTTAGCAGCCGTAGTGCATGCATTGAAAACATGGAGACATTTTCTTATTGGGAACCACTGTGAGGTGTACACGGATCACAAGAGTTTGAAGTACATCTTCACGCAGAAGGAGTTAAATCTCAGGCAGAGGAGATGGTTGGAGCTTATTAAGGATTACGACATGAGATTGCATTATCACCCAGGGAGGGCTAACGTTGTAGCAGACGCATTGAGCCGCAAGAGTCATGTCAACACTTTAATGACCGGAGGTTTACCCAAGGAGTTAGCCGAGGATCTTTGTGAACTATGTTTGGAAATAGTTCCGAGAGGCTATGTAGCAGCATTGGAGATTCAGTCAACTTTTGATGGATTAAATCAGAGAAGCTCAAAAGACCGATAAGGAAGTTGCCTCTGTTAAGGATAAAATGAGCGAAGGAAAAGCTAAGGGATTTCGTGAGGATGAGCACGATACCCTATGGTTTGAAGACCGTGTTTATGTGCCCAATGACCCGGAGATTCAGAAGTTGATTTTGCAAGAGGCACATGATTCGCCGTATTCGATCCACCCCGGAAATACCAAGATGTATTTGGATTTGAAGGATACTTTCTGGTGGACCGGAATGAAGAAGGATATTGCAGAGTATGTAGCACTTTGCGATGTATGTCAGAGAGTGAAGGCAGAACATCAGAAGCCAGCATGATTGTTACAGCCGTTGCCGATACCCGAATGGAAGTGGGATAAACTAGGCATGGATTTCATCACGGGTTTGCCGAGGACTCGTGCAGGCTATGACTCGATTTGGATTGTAGTCGACCGTTTGACGAAGGTAGCTCATTTCATTCCAGTAAAGACTACCTACAGCAGTGCCAAATTGGCTAAGATATACATGACAAGGATTGTATGCTTACACGGAGTTCCGAGGAGTATCGTATCAGATAGAGGAACCCAATTTACCTCAAAGTTCTGGAAGCAGTTGCACACAACTTTGGGAACCAGGCTGGAGTTTAGCACAGCTTTTCATCCACAGACAGACGGACAGACCGAAAGAGTCAACCAAATTTTGGAAGGTATGCTTAGAGCATGTGCCTTGGATTATGGATCCAGTTGGGATGATAACTTGCCATATGCGGAGTTTTCTTACAACAACATTTATCAGTCTAGTTGTTGTGGGATGAAGCCTTGTACGGAAGGAGGTGTAGGACCCCGTTGTTGTGGGATGAAGTTGGAGACCGCCAGTTGTTTGGACCGGATTTGATTAAGGAGTCCGAACAGAAAGTTAAGTTAATTCGCGATAGGCTCAAGGTAGCTCAGTCAAGGCAGAAGAGCTATGCAGATTCAAAACGCAAGGAGACAGAATACGAAGTTGGAGACAGAGTTTATCTTCGAGTATCCCCACTTCGAGGAGTTAAGCGTTTTGGAGTTAAGGGAAAGTTGGCACCCCGATTTGTAGGACCATATCGTGTTTTGGAACGTATGGGAGAGGTGGCCTACAAGTTGGAATTACCTGAGGGATTGTCAGGAGTTCACGATTTGTTCCATGTTTCTCAGTTGAGGAAATGTCACGCAGAGATGGCTGATATACCACTGAGAGATACCATGCCACTGGAAGCGATTCAGTTGAATGATGACTTGACCTACGAGGAGAAACCTGTTAAGATTCTCGAGTTTGCCAGTAGAGTCACCCGCAGTAAGGTTATCAAGTTTTGCAAAGTTAAGTGGAGCCACCACACTGAGGAAGAAGCCACCTGGGAGTGAGAGGAAGATCTGCTCAAAGCCCACCCTCACCTATTTGCTAGCCAACCCGAATCTCGAGGGCGAGATTCATCTTATGGGGGGTAGGTTTGTAACATCCCAAAATTTCAATTTGGAATGTTATACATAGATCATCATGCATATCATATTTTTATTGCATTGTTGGCTCGATCCTAGAAATCCTACGCAACTCAAGGACCCACGGAGAGAGTTGGGGTTTTCGTAATTTTCATATTTGAGTTTTCTCAAATTTTGTAAATAGGATCATTTGATTTATTTTATTTTATCTTCAATTATTTCTACTATCAAAATATGAGAGAGGGAATAAAATGACTTTCCCAAAATAAAGAAATAATGAAGATTTAATAAAAAAATCAAATAAGATTTTATTTTGGAGTTTTTCGCCTTTTTATTTGGATTAGGAAAAAATGTGCTTTTTTCAAAATTGCATTTAGGCCCCAAATAAATGTTCATCTAGTCCGGCTTGATTTTAGAAGACGGGGAAAATTTATTTTGGGATTTTTGGAGTCCGTTTAGTATTTCTTTTGTTTTTTTTCAGGGCGTAATTATTTAAAAAAAGCGGAACCGACTATGGGCCGTGCCCGAGCGGGACTCCGCTCGGGGGGCACTTTGTATAGCGCCGCCCCGGCCGCCCCCTGGCCCCCAGCCGCCGCCACCCGCGCCCCGCCCCCGAACCGTTAGCGCCGTCCGGCCCAGCCCGCCGCCGCGCCGAACCCTAACCCTAGGGAGCCGCCGCCGCCCACTCGCGCGCTGCCGCCTGCCTGCGCCGCACCGCGCCGCCGCCGCAGCCCGCCGCCGCCGCCCGCCCGCCGCGCCGTCGCCCGCGCCGATGCCGCCCGACGCCGCCTCGCTGGAGCCTTCGCCCCGCCGCCCGCATCCCGAGGTTCGCCGCCACCCCGTTTTGCGCGCGCCGTTTTTTTTAGAAAACCGGGCGATTTTATTACGGTTTTTTTCGTTTTTTTTTTAGTTTTCATTTTTTTAGTTGTCGGTTTTTTTTGTTTAGGTTATTTAGCGGACGTTCGTCCGTTAGTTCGTTTGAACGAACGCGTTCGTCGGATTAGTTTAGTTAACGAACGTTCATTCGTTAACTCGTTCATCGTTTTTCTTTTTCTCGGATTTAATTCGCGATTTTTCTGATCGCGGTTTCTGATCTGATTTTTGTTTTAGCATAACTTTTCGCTCGTTTATCGGAATCAGGCGATTCAAGCGCCTGAGTTTCGTCTCGAAACCCTCTTTCCGAATAACCAACTTGAACAAGTTTTTGCTATAGTAAAATTTGACCTAGATCCAGATTAATAATACGGAGTTGTTTTCTTTCGCCGTTTGTTCTTCGTTGCTTTGTTTGCTTTGTTTCTTTTTGCAAACCGGAGTTCTTAAGTTGAACAATCTGGTTAGATCTTTCGTTTGAGTTTTACCTATGCATTAGGTGAGTACTTATTGTATGCTTGTTTGTTTGTCTGCGATAGAACACCCGGAGTGCGCCGCCTGTTACTTCGAGTCTCTAGGTTTCGCGGATCATCAGCAAGGCAAGTAACACTTTGATCATACTTTTCTCATACCCAGTTTTTATTGCATTAGATCAATCCTCAAACATTGCATGATTAGGATGTAATTAAATTTTGGGTTATGGGAAGTAGTTGAGGTAGTACCTATTACCTGTTTATTTTCAAACCCTTGGGAGTTACTCTACGTTTGCTTATCATGCCATGCTATGCTAGTAGACGTGGATTGGGTGAGAGTATCTATGACAGATGCGAGATTGTTAATTAATGGTTTATTTAAGGTGGCAACTTAAACACACATCTGGGTGGATTGAGGCACCTGGTTTCTATCAGGCCTTGCCTGTATTTCTTTGGACCGCCACCCAGGCTCAAAGGGATCATAAGATAATTCATGCTAGAAACTTCCGTGTGTAGCCACATGCTACTATGGGCTCTGGCATAGTTGACTAAGTTGTGCGAACTCTTACAGTGGTAGACTAGCAGATGTAGGGGTTGTAGGAGGTACGGTCTATCACGTACGTAAGGTGCTAGCGCTTCTGAAAGACTATGTCTTGGCCATCCGTTTCTCAAACACCATGTAGTGCGAGAAAACAAACGGAGGCGATCGAGTCATGTGGGGAAAAGTGCGCAAACCTCTACAGAGTGTATAAACTAATCATGATTAGCCGTGTCCCCGGTTATGGACAACTTGAGTATCTAGTACTTGGATATCGTGTGAATCTCAACATGTTACTTATAATTAATATTGTTGGGTTTGTAATGAGTACTTTTAATTGGGATTGAGAATGTTGTCAACCATTCTCAATGTTTAACAACCACCATGATAGTTAAATAAATTTATTCCTTTGCAGTAGGGAAAAATTGGCTTTACGCAAAATTGTAACCATAGAGCTTTCCACCAGCCAAATATGCATGTAGTATAGCCTATCCATTATTATTTCTCTTTGTGTTACATTGCCAGCATATTCCATGTGCTGACCCGTTTTCGGGCTGCAACGTTTCATGTTGCAGACTTTTCAGACGACGAGTAAGGTGATTAGGTCGTGGTTCTATACTCAGTGATGCCGTTGGAGTTGATGGACTCGCTTATCTTCCAAGCCTTCCGATGTTATCGTATTTAGATGGCCTTAAGCCATATTTATTTTATTCAGTTCTCTCTTGAGACATTCGATTGTAATAAGTGTGTGATTGCTACTCTGTTATAAATCCTCCGAGTACTGTGTGGTGTCAGCATTACTGGTCCAGGGATGACACTGAGCACAGAGATCAGACTGTTTGAGGTCTGGTCGCTACAAAATAAGGAGAGGACTTTCGGGACGGAGCGCCGCCGTCTCGAGGTGGAACTTGGGCAGGAGCACTTTTGCCCTCCGGTGGAGCGATTCCACCGGAGGAACTTCCCTCCCAGTGGGGGAAATCATCGTCATCATCATCACCAACAACTCTCCCATCTTGGGGAGGGCAATTTCCATCAACATCTTCAACATCACCATCTCATCTCAAACCCTAGTTCATCTCTTGTGTTCAATCTTGTTACCGAAACTATAGATTGGTGCTTGTGGGTGACTAGCAGTGTTGATTACATCTTGTAGTTGATTACTATATGGTTTATTTGGTAGAAGATTATATGTTCAGGTCCAATATGCTATTTAATACCCCTCTGATCTTGAGCATGATTATTATTTGTGAGTAGTTACTTTTGTTCTTGAAGTCACGGGAGAAACCATGTTGCAAGTTATCATGTGAACTTGATATGTGTTCGATATTTTGATAGTATGTATGTTGTGATTCCCTTAGTGGTGTCATGTGAACGTCGACTACATGACAGTTCACCATATTTGGGACTAAGGGAATGCATTGTGGAGTAGCAATTAGATGGTGGGTTGCGAGAGTGACAGATGCTTAAACCCCAGTTTATGCGCTATTCCGTAAGGGACCGATTGGATCCAAAAGTTTAATGCTATGGTTAGAATGTGTCAGATGTGGGGTTCCGGCAAACCCTTAAGGTTCGAACACTGGGGTGCATGCGAAGTCTTTCCCTCACACCGATCTACGCTCTAGCTCGTTAGGATCTTGCGGATGAACTCGACGAACTCACAACTCAGAAAGGCACAGGGTTTTTACTGGTTCGGGCCACCGATGTGGCGTAATACCCTACTCCAGTGTGGTGGTGGTGGATTGTCTCTTGGGCTGCTGATGAACAGTACAAGGGGAGAACAGCCTCCTGAGGTTGAGGTGTTCTTGTGCGTATGAACTTGTGGTGTGAGGGTTCGATCTCCCTATTCTCGATCCGTCCCCTTCCTACTGTGGTGGCTAGCTCTACTTATAGAGGCCCTGGTCCTCTTCCCAAATATCGAGCGGGAAGGGAGCCAACAACGGTGGGCAAATTTGAAGGGGGACAGCTAGTACAAGCTATCCTGACAAAAGCGGTCTTCGCCTGTGAAAAGCTCTGGGGTGACGCCATCTTGGGCTCCACGATGACCTCCGCCTTGCTGTCTTCCTGGTCTTGGTCTCATTGCACCAATATGGCAACCTTTGCCTGATGCCTCGATACTCTTCGCCTGCGCTTGCCTCCTTAGCACCAAAGAGGAAATGGGGACGCTGCGCGCACTGGCACCCGCCTGGCACCGTTCGTCATGGCTCACGTCACGAGGGTCTCGTGAGCTTCGCCCCGCCTTGATATCTCCGCTCCTCGTGAGCCTGTCTGGCTAGGCCACTCCAAAAGAGGTCTTGTGTTGTCCGCCTCGCGACGCTTGGACCCTCGCGAGGGTCTTGGATGCCTTGTTGATGAAGATGGGCCGTACGGCCTGCTGCTTAGCCACGCTGTGGGCCACAGGCAGGCAAGTCTGGGGACCCCGGTTCCCAGAACACCGACAGAATGTATTCTTAATACTTTTCTCATAGTTGCGGATGCTTGTGAGAGGGTTAATCATAAGTAGGAGGTTTGTTCAAGTAAGAACAACACCTAAGCACCGGTCCACCCACATATCAAATTATCAAAGTAGCGAACACAAATCAAACAAACATGGTGAAAGTGACTAGATGAAATTCCCGTGTACCATCAAGAACACTTTGCTTATCATAAGAGACCGCTTTGGCCTGTCCTTTGCCTCAAAAGGATTGGGCTGCCTTGCTACATTTTTGTTTCTACTATCGTTACTTGCTCGTTACAAATTATCTTGCTATCAAACAACTCTGCTACTTACAATTTCAACACTTGCAGACATTACCTTAACGAAAACCACTTGCCATTTCCTTCTGCTCCTCTTTGGGTTCGACATTCTTACTTATCTAAAAGAGCTACAATTGATCCCCTATACTTGTGGGTCATCACCCCCAGCAAGCTATAGGGACATACCAGCCCCAAAAGGGGCTGGTGCGCCCCCTATAGGCCGACTAGGAGGAGAAGGAAAGGAAGGGAAGGGAGAAGGAAAGGGGAGGATTTGGCCTCCCCTTTCCTTCCCCTCCCCTCTCTCTTTCCTTCCCCCTCCGATGGATATGGAAGGGGGGAGGCCGACTTGGAGGAGGTGCCCAAGTAGGATTACTCCTACTTGAGGTGCACCTTGCAGCCCCTCTCCCTCTCCCGCACATGGCTATATATATATATATATATATATATATATATATATATATATATATATATGTGTGTGTGTGTGTGGGGGGGGGGGCACCGCTAGAACACACAACATTGATTCCTAGCCGTGTGCGGCGCCCCCCTCCACAGTTTACGCCTCCGGTCATATTCACGTAGTGCTTAGGCGAAGCCCTGCGCAGATCACTTCACCATCACCATCACCATGCTGTCGTGCTAATGGAACTCTCCCTCGACACTTTGCTGGATCAAGAGTTCAAGGGACGTGATTGTGCAGAATGTGTGCAGAACTCGGAGGTGCCGTACGTTCGTTTCTTGATCGGTCGGAATGAGAAGAAGTTCGACTACATCAACCGCGTTGTCAAATGCTTCCGCTTTCGGTCTACGAGGGTACGTGGACACACTCTCCCCCTCTCGTTGCTACACATCTCCTAGATAGATCTTGCGTGAGCGTAGGAAAATTTTGAAATTGCATGCTACGTTCCCCAACATTGGCATCTGAGCCAGGTCTATGCCTAGATGATATGCATGAGTATAACACAAAGAGTTGTGAGCGATGATAGTCATACTGCTTATCACCAACATCAAATTTTGATTCGGTGGTATTGTTGGATGAACCGGCCCAGACCAACCTTACATGACCACGTTAATGAGACCGGTTCCACCGACAGACATGCAACTAATTTTGCATAAAGGTGGCTGGCGGGTGTCTGTTTCTCCAACTTTAGTTGAATCAAATTTGACTACGGCCGGTCCTTGTTGAAGGTTAAAACAGCAAACTTGATAAATCACTGTTGTGGTTTTGATGCGTAGGTAAGAACGGTTCTTACTAGAAGCCCGTAGCAGCGACGTAAAACTTGCAACAACAAAGTAGAGGATGTCTAACTTGTTTTTGCAGGGCATGTTGTCATGTGATATGGTCAATACATGATGTGGTATATGTTATTGTATGAGATGATCATGTTTTGTAAAAGTTATCGGTAACTGGCAGGAGCCTTATGGTTGTCGCTTTATTGTATGAAATGCAATCGCCATGTAATTGCTTTACTTTATCACTATGCGTTAGCGATAATTGTAGAAGCAATAGTTGGCGAGATGATAACGATGCTACGATGGAGATCAAGGTGTCAAGCCGGTGACGATGGAGATCGTAACGGTGCTTTGGAGATGGAGATCAAAGGCACAGGATGATGGTGGTCATATCATGTCACATATTTTGATTGCATGTGATGTTTATCTTTTATGCATCTTATTTTGCTTAGTACGGCGGTAGCATTATGAGATGATCCCCTACTAAAATTTCAAGGTATAAGTGTTCTCTCTGAATATGCACCGTTGTGAAAGTTCGTCGTGCTGAGACACCACGTGATGATCGGGTGTGATAAGCTCTACGTTCACATACAACGGGTGCAAGACAGTTTTGCACATGCATAATACTTGGGTTAGACTTGATGAGCCTAGCATGTACAGACATGGCCTCGGAACACTAGAGACCGAAAGGTCGAACGTGAATCATATAGTAGATATGATCAACATAGAGATGTTCACCATTGAAGACTACTCCATCTCACATGATGATCGGACATGGTTTAGTTGATTTGGATCACATGATCATTTAGATGACTCGAGGGATGTCTATCTAAGTGGGAGTTCTTAATTAATATGATTAATTGAACTTAATTTATCATGAACTTAGTCTGGATAGTATTTGCATATCTATGTTGTAGATCAATAGCTCACAATATAGCTCCTATATATATATATATTGATATGTTCCTTGAGAAAAGTTGAAAGATGATAGTAGCAGTGATGCGGACTGGGTCCGTGATCTGAGGATTATCCTCATTGCTGCATAGAAGAATTATGTTCTTGATGCACCGCTAGGTGATAGACCTATTGCAGGAGCAGATGCAGACGTTATGAACGTTTGACAAAGCTCGGTATGATGAGTACTTGATAGTTTAGTGCACCATGCTTTACGGCTTAGACCCGGGACTTAAAAAACGTTTTGAAAAACACGGAGCATATGAGATGTTCCAAGAGTTGAAATTGGTATATTTCAGACTCATGCCCGTGTTAAGAGGTATGAGACCTCTGACAAGTACTTCGCCTACAAGATGGAGGAGAATAGCTCAGCTAGTGAGCATGTGCTCAGAATGTCTGGGTACTACAATCGCTTGAATCAAGTGGGAGTTAATCTTCCAGATAAGATAGTGATTGACAGAGTTCTCTAGTCACTATCACCAAGTTAGTAGAACTTCGTGATGAACTATAATATGCAAGGGATGACGAAAACGATTCCCAAGCTATTCGCGATGCTGAAATCAGCGAAGGTAGAAATCAAGAAATAGCATCAAGTGTTGATGGTTAACAAGACCACTAGTTTCAAGAAAAAGGGCAAGGGAAAGAAAGGGAAACTTCAAAAAAATGGCAAGAAAGTTGCCACTCCCATGAAGAAGCCCAAAGCTAGACCCAAGCCTGAAACTGGGTGCTTCTACTGCAAAGGAAATGGTCACTCGAAACAGGAGTAGTAGCTTGAAATAGGAGTTACAAAATAAACAGAGACTAGTTAAGGACGAGGTGACGATATGTGTTGGAAGTAATTCCAAGGTTGATACAATCACCATCGCACACTCCCTCTACCTTCGGGATTAGAATTAAACCTAAATAATTGTTATTTGGTGTTTGTGTTGAGCATTAATATGATTAGATCATGTTTATTGCAATACGATTATTCATTTAAGTCAGAGAATAATTGTTGTTCTGTTTATATGAATAAAACCTTCTATGGTCATACACCCAATGTGAATGGTTTGTTGAATCTCGATCGTGGTGGTACACATATTCATAAAATTGATGCCAAAAGATGCAAAGTTGATAATGATAGTGCAACATATTTGTGGCACTGCCATTTAGGTCATATTGGTGTAAAGCACATGAAGAAATTAACTCCATGCGGATGGACTTTCTGAATCACTTGATTATGAATCATTTCATGCTTGCGAACCATGACTCATGGGTAACATCACTAAAACTCCGTTCTCCGGAACAATGGAGCGAGCCACTGACTTATTGGAAATTATACATACCGATGTATGCAGTCCTATGAGTGTTGAGGCTCGCGGCGGGTATCATTATTTTTTGACCTTTATAGATGGTTTGAGCAGATATGGGTATATCTACTTGATGAAACACAAGTCTAAAACATTTGAAAATTTCAAAGAATTTCAGATTGAAGTGGAGAATCATCGTAACAAGAAAATATTTTTTCTACGATCTGATCACATAGGCGAATATTTGAGTTACGAGTTTGGCCTTCATTTAAAACAATGTGGAATAGTTTCACAACTCATGCCACCTGGAACACCACAGCGTAATGGTGTGTCCGAACATCGTAACCGTACTTTATAAGATATGGTACGATCTTTGATGTCTCTTACCGATTTACCACTATCGTTTTGGGGGTTATGCATTAGAGACAGCTGCATTCATGTTAAATAGGGCACCATCTAAATTCGTTGAGATGACACCGTATGATCTGTGGTTTGGCAAGAAACCTAAGCTGTCATTTCTTAAATGTTTGGGATTGCAACATTTATGTCAAAAGGCTTCGGCCTGATAAGCTCGAACCCAAATCGGAGAAGTGCGTCTTCATAGGATACCCTAAGGAAAAAAATTGGGTACACCTTCTACCATAGATCCGAAAGGCAAGATCTTTGTTGCTAAGAATGGATCCTTTCTAGAGAAGGATTTTCTCTTGAAAGAAGTGAGTGGGAGGAAAGTAGAACTTGATGAGCTAATTGTACCTTCTCTCGAATTGGAAAGTAGCTCATCACACAAAAACATTCCCGTGATGCCTACACCAACAAGAGAGGAAGCTAATGATAATGATCGTGAAACTTCAGATCAAGTTACTACCAAACCTCGTAGGTCAACTAGAGCACGTTCCGCACCAGAGTGGTACGGTAATCCTGTTCTGGAAGTCATGTTACTTGACCATGATGAACCTACGAACTATGAGGAAGCAATCATGAGCCTAGATTCCGCAAAATGGTTTGAGGCCATGAAATCTGAGATAGGATCCATGTATGAGAACAAAGTATGGACTTTGGTTGACTTGGCCGATGATTGGCAAGCAATAGGGAATAAATGGATCTTCAAGAGGAAGACGGATGCTGATAGTAGTGTTACTATCTACAAAGCTAGACTTGTCAAAAAAGGTTTTTGACAAGTTCAAGGTGTTGACTACGATGAGATTTTCTCACTCGTAGCGAAACTTAAGTCTGTCCGAATCATGTTAGCAATTGCCACATTTTATGAAATCTGGCAAATGGATGTCAAAACTGCATTCCTTAATGGATTTCTTAAAGAAGAATTGTATATGATGCAACCATTAGGTTTTGTCGATCCTAAAGGTGCTAACAAAGTGTGCAAACTCCAGCGATCCATCTATGGACTGGTGCAAGCATCTCGGAGTTGGAATATAAGCTTTGATATGGTGATCAAAGCATATGGTTTTATACAGACTTGTGGTGAAGCCTGTATTTACAAGAAAGTGAGTGGGAGCACTACAGCCTTTCTGATAAGTATATGGGAATGACATATTGTTGATCAGAAATGATGTAAATTTTTCTGGAAAGCATAAAGGAGTGTTTGAAAGGAGTTTTTCGAAGAAAGACCTCAGTGAAGCTTCTTACATATTGGTGTTGGAAATATGCCCTAGAGGCAATAATGAAGTGGTTATTATTATATTTCCTTGTTCATTATAATTGTCTATTGTTCATGCTATAATTGTGTTATCCGGAAATCGTAATACATGTGTGACTACATAGACCACAACATGTCCCTAGTGAGCCTCTAGTTGACTAGCTCGTTGATCAATAGATGGTTACGATTTCCTGACCATGGACATTGGATGTCGTTGATAACGGGATCACATCATTAGGAGAATGATGTGATGGACAAGACCCAATCCTAAGCATATCACAAGATCGTGTAGTTCGTCTGCTAAAGCTTTTCTAATGTCAAGTATCATTTCCTTAGACCATGAGATTGTGTAACTCCCGGATACCGTAGGAATGCTTTGGGTGTGCCAAACGTCAAAATGTAACTGGGTGGATATAAAGGCACACTATGGGTATCTCCGAAAGTGTCTGTTGGGTTGGCACGAATCGAGACTAGGATTTGTCACTACGTGTAACGGAGAGGTATCTCTGGGCCCACTCGGTAGGACATCATCATAATGAGCTCAATGTGACCAAGGAGTTGATCACGGGATGATGTGTTACGAACGAGTAAAGAGACTTGCCGGTAACGAGATAGAACAAGGTATACGGATACCGACGATCGAATCTCGGGCAAGTATCATACCGGTAGACAGTGGGAATTGTGTATGGGATTGATTGAATCCCCGACATCGTGGTTCATCTGATGAGATCATCGTGGAACATGTGGGAACCAATATGGGTATCTAGATCCCGCTATTGGTTATTGTCCAGAGAGGTGTCTCGGTCATGTCTGCATGGTTCCCGAACCTGTAGGGTCTACACACAAGGTTCAGTGATGCTAGAGTTGTTATGGAAAATAGTATGTGGTTACAGAATGTTGTTCGGAGTCCCGGATGAGATCCCGAACGTCACGAGGAGTTCCAGAATGGTCCGGAGGTGAAGATTTATATATGGGAAGTTGTCATACGGTCACTGGAAGTGTTCGGGGGTTTGCCGGTATTGTATCGGGACCACCGAACGGGTTTTGAGGGTCCACCGGGAGGGTCCACCTGCCCCGGAGGGCCCTATGGGCTGTATGTGGAAGGGAACCAGCCCCTAAGTGGGCTAGGTGATATGTCTCCAATGTATCTATAATTTTTATTGTTCCATGCTATTATATATTCTGTTTTGGATGTTTAATGGGCTTTATTATGCACTTCTATATTATTTTGGGACTAACCGACTAACCCAAGGCCCAGTGCAAATTGCTGTTTTTTTGCCTATTTCAGTGTTTCACAGAAAAGGAATACTAAACGGACTCCAAACGGAATGAAACCTTCGGGAACGTGATTTTTGGAACAAACGTGATCCAGAGGACTTGGAGTGGACGTCAAGAAACAACCAAGAAGGCCACGAGGAAGGGAGGCACGCCTGCCCCCCTGGGCGCGCCCCCACCCTCGTAGGCCCCTCGCAGCTCCACCGACCTACTTCTTCCTCCTATATATACCTACGTACCCCGAAACCATCCTTGAGCACCATGAAACCCTATTTTCGCCGCAACATTCTATACCCGTGAGATCCCATCTTAGGGCCTTTTCCGGTGCTCCGCCGGAGGGGGCATTGATCACGGAGGGCTTCTACATCAACACCATAGCCTCTCCGATGATGTGTGAGTAGTTTACCTTAGACCTTCGGGTCCATAGTTATTAGCTAGATGGCTTCTTCTCTCTCTCTCTCTTTGGATCTCAATACAAAGTTCTCCATGATTCTCTTGGAGATCTATTCGATGTAACTCTTTTTTGCGGTGTGTTTGTCGAGATCCGATGAATTGTGGGTTTATGATCAAGATTATCTATGAACAATATTTGGATCTCCTCTGAATTCTTTTATGTATGATTTGTTATCTTTGCAAGTCTCTTCGAATTATCAGTTTGGTTTGGCCTACTAGATTGATCTATCTTGCAATGGGAGAAGTGCTTAGCTTTGGGTTCAATCATGCGGTGCTCGATCCCATTGACAGAAGGGGAAACGACACGTGTTGTATTGTTGCCATCGAGGATAAAAAGATGGGGTTTATATCATATTGCTTGAGTTTATCCCTCTACATCATGTCATCTTTCCTAATACGTTACTCTGTTCTTATGAACTTAATACTCTAGATGCATGCTGGATAGTGGTCGATGTGTGGAGTAATAGTAGTAGATGCAGAATCGTTTCGGTCTACTTGTCATGGACGTGATGCCTATATACATGATCATGCCTAGATATTCTCATAACTATGCTCAATTCTATCAATTGCTCGACAGTAATTTGTTCACCCACCGTAATACTTATGCTCTTGAGAGAAGCCACTAGTGAAACCTATGGCCCCCGAGTCTATTCTCTATCATATTAATCTCCCGTTATTTCTATCACCATTTATTTTGCTTTCTTTACTTTTAGTCTTTATTATAAAAATACCAAAAATATTACCTTATCATCTCTATCAGATCTCACTTTTGCAAGTGGCCGTGAAGGGATTGACAACCCCTTTATCGCGTTGGTTGCAAGGTTCTTATTTGTTTTTGTAGGTACGAGGGACTTGAGCGTGGTCTCCTACTGGATTGATACCTTGGTTCTCAAAAACTGAGGGAAATATTTATGCTACTTTACTGCATCACCCTTCCGTCTTCAAGGGAAAACCAACGCAGTGCTCAAGAGGTAGCAAGAAGGATTTCTGGCACCGTTGCCGGGGAGTCTACACACAAGTCAAGACATACCAAGTACCCATCACAAACTCTTATCCCTCACATTACATTATTTGCCATTTGCCTCACGTTTTCCTCTCCCCCACTTCACCCTTGCTGTTTTATTCGCCCTTCTTTTGTTTGTCTTTTTCGTTTGCTTTGATGTCTTACTTGGCTCGTTTGCTCGTTTTGTCGGTGGGAAACGACACCTATGGGATCACAAGAATCCCTACTGCGGTTGCGGGGCGCGGGGTTGAGAGAAGAGCGGGTCTAACAGAGAAGCACGTGGTTCGTTTATCCAGGTTCGGGCCGTGAGGATGCGTAAAACCCTACTCCTGCTTTGGTGGATGTATTCTGTGTTCTTGAGCTAGCTACGGAGTGTAACGAGCTCCAAAAAGCCAAATCCTTCTCCTGGTCTCCCCGGGCCTCCTTTTTTAGGTGAAAGGGGCTGCCACGGTGGCACACAGTAGGTGGAAAGGTCTACAGTGGCATGAGGTTATCCCTCGTATTACAGGACAAGGTACATTTAATGCATCGCCTAGGTGTCCTCTCACTTTATCAGGGACGGGGGTGAGGCCCGTCCCGTCCGTCGCCGCTCCTCCAGGCTTCGACACGCGCCCTGGCCAGCGGTGCATGCGGTGCCATGTAGGCAGGCAGGCAGCTGAGGTGGCATGGTGGTGGAGCCTCCACGAAGGGCTGCATGTAGCCACGCAGGTGCCTGCCCAGCTGGTTGGGTCAGCAGCTGCATGCGAATGGCGGCAGAGCCTTGGTTGGTGCGGGCCTGATGGTGGCCCTGCTGGCGCACTTGGCGAGGGCCTTGCCGGGTGGCCCGACAAGGGTCTTGCCTGGTGCGCAGGCTCCCCCGGCACGGATCTTGCCGGGGGTCTTGTGGGTTCCTTCGGCGAGGATGGATGCCTTCCCATCCTCACTGATCTTGACTATTCTTTATCTTCACAAAGATCTGCATGCCACCACAGAGGTGCCTCCCGAGCCCTGTCCCAACACATGTGTTGAGTGTTGGTGGGCTCGAGGGTGGCTCGCTCAGCTGGCGTGGGCGAGCTGCCCTGGCAAGGGTCTTGCCGGGGCCGCTGGGTCCGCCCCGGTAAGGATCCTTGCCGGGGAAACCTGCTTCGCCGATCTGATCTTTGTGGCCTTGGTCCTTGTCGTTGCTTTGCTTCTTCTTGGGCTTCGGTCTTACCTTGGCTCACCTCCTCCGCTCTGCTTGGTGTGGCCGTGGGCGTGGCTTCGACTGCCCGTGCATAGGTAAAGGGGTACAAAAATGTGCCCCTAGTTTTGTACACCTACAGGAGCCCCCGGGCCTGGGCCACACATAAGCGTGACACATTGTTGGGTCAGGCCGAAAACGGTGTGCGGGCAGGCGGGGCGGTTTTTACTGCGGTAAGATTTTTCGCGCGCTGCGCTTCCCACTACCCGCGCGCGCGATGCCGTGTGGAGGGGCGTGCGTGACATGGGCGGCATGCGTGGGGCGGTTTCCACAAGCATGCGTCACATCGCAGTAAAGAGGCGGCTCGTGCCTTCCCCGTAAAAGGAGGGAGGCGTGGAGGCACGGCTCATTTACTGAAATGGGGCAGAGGCGCGGTCTTCAAGGCGTCCACTCCCCACGATCACGGGGTGGGGAGAGGTCGCCTCACTTGTCCCCTTGGTTCTGCATACCGGCCACACGTCTCCCATGCGCTTGGGTGGCAAACGGTGGAGGCAGGAAACCATCGCTGGTTGGGGCAGCGGGTCGGTCCTGGTTCCCTGCGTCTCCCGTGTCTTGATTGGTCGAGTGGGGCGGCTGAGCCTCAACCCCGTTCCTTTATAAAGAGCGGAAGGGGGATGGCATCTCGCATTCTTCCATCTTCTCCCTCCTTCTGCTTCTGCTCCTTCCTTCCATTCGTCATGGAGAAAGGAAATCCCGGTCCTTCGACGGTGGCGGCGAGGGTCGCCGCTCGACAATGCGTCCCTCCTCCTCCTGCGCCTGCGGCGGCAGAGCCGGTCGCGAGGGGAAGGGGGAGGGGGCGAGGCCGTGGGCGAGTCCGGGGCAGAGGCCGCAGCGCTCAGGGAAGAGGAGGACGGGGCGGCGCGCCGGCCTTGCCCCCGCCAGCAGCTCCTCCTTAGATGGAGGGCCACGCTGGGGACAACCCCTGTGAATTCTTCATCAGGCTGCGCCGGCCACTGCGCCGTCGCCTTCGCCTCCCGACTCCATTTGCGTGGGCGATGGAGCTGGATCCGCCGCAATCGTTGCGGCTGCATATGAGGGGCTGCGGGAATAGCGGTACATGGGCCGACGTCGAGTTCCCCGCCCCTCACGTTATGTACCTCCGTCGCGGGTGGAATACGGTTGCTCGCATCCACAGCCTAACAGCGGGGCTCGTCGTCTACTTCAAATTGATGGAGGACGGCCTACTCTCCGTCAAGGTCTTCAGAGAGTTCGGGACTCGCCTGAAGTGCTGCGTGGAGAGATCCTCCGATGGAGATTCTGACGGTGGAAGCTCTTCCTCGAGCGAGAGTGACGAGGAGGATAGCGGGGCAGGCAGCGGGGACGAGTTTGACTAGGCGTCGGATGCCCCGCGCCTGGGCGGGTGCGGCAGCAGCAGCATCTGCACCTGGCCGTCTCCTTGGGTGGCTGGCATCGGGAGGCTGCGAAAGAGGAAGAGGGCGAGCGGCAAGGCCGTCTACTCAGAGTACGCGGGCACTGACGCCTTCATCGCGTATTGCCGGTCCTGCCGCCTCGTCTTCCAGCTCCTTTCCTGGCACCGTCATCACTGGCCCGCCTGTGGGCGGCCACCGAGGTGTTCTCTGCTGCTCGTAGCTCGCCTAGGCGCCCCTTTTGCTCTTTCGCCTTCTTGACCTGCCTCCTGAGGAGAGGGACAAGAAAAGGATTACAGGCATCTTATCTTTTTTAGTCTTGTAATCCTTCAGGCCTTCGTTAACTTTAGAACTTGTAATCCCCTTGCTCATGTTTTTCATTTCGTATGAACTGTACCTGTACGGAATGGTTTTTAATGAAAAAGGGATGTTTGCCAGGCTTTTCGTTCGTAGGTAAAACCCACGACAAGGAGTAAATCCCTGTTACCTTTAAGATAAAAGTTTTCTCGCCCGGCAACAGGCCTTGCCATACCCCCACTTTGCTCAACCTATCTCACGCGCTTGGCGGAGGCAAGGATGAGGTGGGCTTAGGTTCCTTGTTTTATTTCCTTGCTGTCGTGACTACGACCAAACTCGGTCCCAGGAAACGAGTCCTGGGGTCCAGAGTGAGGGGAGCACGGTAGCCTAAGGATAAAACGAGGTTTCACATACCTTAGTCCATAATGAAACGCATGATAAGGGATAAAGAACTTATCTGAATCTACAGCCCCCGGCAACCTTGGCTTGCCGCGGGTGTATCTTTGCTCTTGTTGCCCCCGGCAATACTGGCTTGCCAGGGCCTGGGCGTCGGTCCGTCCCCTTTCTTCCAAAGCAGCTCGACAAGGATATTCATGTGTCCTACGAACCAAAGAAGACAGAGAAGAACAGAAAGACGCGCACTCGACCTCTAAGCTAGGGGTTAGCTGCCGCTAAGCACTATCAACCCTAACCAAGGACGAGACTCGACCTAGCATGCATGCTATAACTTAGGGCGCCAGCGCTTCATTTATTCTCGCTCAGGGTCTGCGTCTGGCTTTATACAAAGGGTCACATGCCTTGCGGCAAAGCTCGTACAAAAGGTGGCTTGCCGAGAGGCCCGGCAAGCCGCGCCTTATGGGTAAAACTTGCAAAGATGCTCGATGTTCCAGGAGTTGCTCACTGGTACGGCATCCTCGATCTCCAGGCGGACTGCGCCAGGCCTGGTGACTCGTATTACCCGATAAGGGCCTTCCCACTTTGGCGTCAACTTGTTGGAATTCTTGGCCGACTGAACGCACCGAAGAACAAGGTCGCCTTCCTCAAAGCTTCGGGCATGAACATTGTGGCTATGGTAGCGGCGCAAGGCTTGCTGGTAGCGTGCCGCTCTCACAGCCGCCCGAAGACGATCTTCCTCAAGGAGCGTTGCATCATCTTGGCGCAACGACTCTTGCTCAAGCTCGTCATAAGCGAGCACTCGAGATGACCCGTATATGAGTTCCATGGGGAGAACTACTTCTGCCCCGTATACCAGGGCAAAAGGTGTCTGGCCAGTAGCTCGATTTGGTGTCGTCCTGATCGACCAAAGAACCGCCGACAGTTCATCAATCCAGTGCCTTCTGCTCTTGTGCAGCTTGTCAAAAGTCTTTGTCCTCAGGCCTCGCAACACTTCAGCATTTGCCCTGTCCGCTTGGCCGTTGCTCCGTGGGTGTGCCACGGAAGCAAAACAGACCTTGCTGCCGAGGTCTTGAATGTATTGCATGAAGGTGTAGCTTGTGAACTGCGTGCCCTTGTCAGTGATGACTCTGTTTGGCACACCAAAACGACACACCAGTCCTTTGAAAAAGTTAACAGCTGACTGAGCAGTCACCTTTCTCACTGCTTCCACCTCTGGCCACTTTGTGAACTTGTCGATTGCAACATACAGGTACTCAAAGCCCCCGACGGCGCGGAGGAAGGGGCCCAGTATATCAAGCCCCCAGACCGAGAATGGCCAGGAGAGAGGGATTGTTTGAAGGGCTTGAGCTGGTTGATGAAGCTTCTTTGAATGGAACTGGCACGCTTCACACTTGGTGACTAGCGTCGTCGCATACCGGAGGGCGGTGGGCCAGAAAAAACCTTGCCGGAACGCCTTCCGGGCAAGGGCCCTTGACCCTATGTGGGAGCCACATATGCCTCCATGTATCTCTGCCAACAGCTCCAGTCCTTCCTCCGTGATGAACTCCTGCCTGTCTAGAGCCTGCTTTCTGACCTTCTGCTTGACGGGCCGTGCGTGGGGGCAGACAGCTAGGTGGTGCTCAATCACCTTACTGGGAACACCGGGGATGTCGGACGCTTGTCGTGCAAAGACGTTGCCATTCGCCCGCAGGAAGGTGACGAGCTCGCCTTCTTATTTGCTGTCAAGGGTGGAGCCTATAGTGAAGGCCCCTCCCGTGCCGTCCTCCGCAACGGCACCTTCTTGGTCTATGGCGGCTCGGCTCTGGATCTCTTGCTCTTGTCGGCAGAGCTCTCTGGCACGTCCTCAATGGTAGCACAACACTCCGAGGAGGTGCCCTTGCCGGAGTGGGTGCGAAAGGTCTTGTCGGGCTCCTTCTTTTCTCCCGGGCCTTCGGCGGCAGGAGTAGCTGCCTTGATGGCAGCTGCTGCAACTGCTTCCCGGTAGAGTTGTTCGGCGCAGATCTGCGCGTCCTTCTTATCGGAGGGGACAGAGATGATGGTCAACGGCCCGGGCATCTTCAGCATGTTGTAGGCGTAGTGTGACGCCGCCATGAACTTGGCCAGTGCCGGGCGGCCGAGGATCCCGTTGTAGGGCAAGGGGATCTCGGCTACGTCGAAGACGATCTTCTCTGTTCTGTAGTTCAATTCTCCTCCAAAGGTCACGGGCAGCGTGACCTTTCCCTTCGGCTGGATCCTCCCCAGATTGACCCCTTGGAACGTGCCCGTTTCCTCGAGGTCTCCGTCAGGGATTTGCAACCTTTTGATCACGGCAGGCGAGATCAGGTTCAGGCCGGCCCCGCCGTCAACCAACATCTTGTTCACCCTGAGGTTGCGTATTGTTGGTGAAACCAACAACGGCAAACACCCGACCGCGGTAGTGCGATCAGGGTGGTCCTCAGTGTCAAAGATGAGGGGCGTGCTGGACCACTTTAGGGGCTTCTAGGCGTCGAACGACGGCTCCGTTTCCGTGACCTCTCGCACCCACTGCTTGAGCTGGCGGCGAGAGGTATGCAGCGAGGCGCCGCCATCGACGCACATGGCCTCCGTAGCCTTTTGGAACCCTTGCTCACCGGACTCGTCGTCCTCGTCGTGATCATCGTCTTCTTGTTTCTTGCCGCGGCCCCGGGCGGGCCTCTCTTGCTGATTGTCCTTGCCGGGGCGGCCTCCTTGGCCGCCACGCTTCTTGTCGGCCCCTCAGCACCATCTTGATCCTTCTCCTTGTCCCGCCTTTCGTACTCAGCCTTTTGCTTCTCAGCAAGCAACTCAACTTGTCAGTAGTTCCGGAGATCATGGCCCTTGGTGCGGTGGATCTTGCAGTATTGCTTGCCGGAGCTTCCTGGCTTGTCAGTGGCCGCCAAGGCCCGGCAGGCGGCGCACCCGGCAATCTCCTTGCTGAGGGTGTCTGCCTTGACCTTCTTGCCGGCACCGGTGTCGTCAGATCCCTGAACGGCAAGCACAACCTTGCCTTTGCGTTTCTTGTTGTGACACCGGCCCTTCTTCGACGGGGTGGCGGCGTCCTCATCGATAGAGTCGGTTTCCGCACCGGCGTCTTCGCCGGGGTACTTTCTTCCCTCTTCAGCTCAGGCGCACCTGTCGACCAGAACGTAGAGATCGACCACATCCTTAACCTTGGTCATCGCCAGCTCCTCGCGCATCTTGCAATTGTGCATGTTCTGATGGAACGCGCTAATCACAGCGGCGGGATGAACGTCGGGGATGTTATACTGCACCCGGCTGAATCTCTGGATGTACTTTCGCAGGGTCTCCCCTTCCTTCTGGGGAATGATATGCAGATCACTCGCCTGGCCATGAGCTTGGTGGCCTCCTGTGAAGGCACCAACAAACTCATGGCACAGATCTGACCAGGAAGAGATGGAGTCCGCCGACAAGTGCATCAACCAAGACCTTACATTGGGTTTGAGTGCCAGCGGGAAGTAGTTGGCAAGCACCTTGTCGTCGCCAGCCCCAGCGGCCTGCATCACGATGGTGTAGATGCTGAGGAACTCGGATGGATGGGTCTTGCCAGTGTACTTCTCGCCGACGTCGGGCTTGAACGTGCGGTGGGACGGCCACTGGAACTGCCTCAGCTCACGGGTAAAAGCCGGGCAGCCCACCTCGTAAGGCAGGCCGCCGGGCACCCCCGGTGCCGGGTGGTCCATGGCATGTCCCGCCCGCTTGTCCAACTGGTGGCGCGTTTCGCGCCGGCACTCGACGGTGGTTTGAGCGTCTTCGTGAGCTCGCTCCCGAAGAACCTGGTGCTGGTCGCGGAGGGTCCGTGGATCGGACGACGCTATGGAGATATTATCACCAGCGTCGTCGCGACGGGCCGACGCCCACGGAGGCTGGCAAGGAGGAGGAGTGTGCACCGTGGCCGCAGCTCCCCCGGTCCTCCCACCGCCAGCATGTGGTGGTTCGGTGGAGCGCCGAGCCGAGGGTCCCGCCGGTCGCGGATCGTCTTTGTGCGCGACGGCGATGAGGCTCCGGATAGTGGCCCTCCACTCATCGAGCTTCTCCGCAGCAGGAGGGAAGTCGAGGAGCAGTTGCGCGCACGCCAAGGCCTCCGCTGGCGTGGGTGGCGGCGATAGCTGAGTGGATCATGGTACGCTTCAACTTCTAACCATGTTAGAAGGAGCTCCGTCACGACCCAGCAGCTGCGTGCCATTTTCACCAGCGCTTCGGCGAGCGTGTTGAACTCCTTCGTCTTGCTGATGACGCACAGGGCTCTTCCCACGGCGGTGCCCAGGGTCAACAACATGGTGACGCTGCTCGGCGCGCACACCATGGGAAGAATGCGTGGTGGTCGCCGGTGTATGCGTCCTGGAGGTTGCCGCGCCACCCGGAGTCGGTGCAACGACACCCCCGGAGGGCCCCGCGCCGCCTACGGGGGGCCTAGCTCCGTCCTTGGGTCCGGCGGCGTGCAGCCGGTCGTCTGGTGCATGAACGACACCGCTCGCCAGGCTTTGACTGGCTGGGTGGTGCTGGTGCTCGCGGGCTGCGGCTCGAGTCCTATCCGCGTCCGGTCCGCTGCTCATCCGCACCGGCACGGGCTGTTCGACCCCCAGTGAGCCGATCGTCGTGGTTGTCTTCTTCTTAGGGGCCATGGCGGTGAAGAAACGCTCACTCAACTGCTAAAACCGATTCTCACAATTGCGCCCCTGCACCTGGCGCGCCAAAGATGTCGGTGGGAAACGACACCTATGGGATCACAAGAATCCCTACTGCGGTTGCGGGGCGCGGGGTTGAGAGAAGAGCAGGTCTAACAGAGAAGCACGCGGTTCATTTATCCAGGTTCGGGCCGCGAGGATGCGTAAAGCTTTGGTGGATGTATTCTGTGTTCTTGAGCTAGCTACAGAGTGTAACGAGCTCCAAAAAGCCGAATCCTTCTCCTGGTCGCCCAAGGCCTCCTTTTATAGGTGAAAGGGGCTGCCACAGTGGCACACAGGAGGTGGAAAGGTCTACAGTGGCACGAGGTTATCCCTCATATTACAGGACAAGGTGCATTTAATGCATCGCTTAGGTGTCCTCTCACTTTATCGGGGACGGGGGTGAGGCCCGTCCCATCCGTCGCCGCTCCTCCAGGCTTCGACACGCGCCCTGGCCAGCGGTGCATGCGGTGCCATGTAGGCAGGCAGGCAGCTGAGGTGGCACCATGGTGGAGCCTCCACGAAGGGTTGCATGTAGCCAAGCAGGTGCCTGCCCAGCTGGTTGGGTCGGTAGCTGCATACGAACAGCGGCGGAGCCTTGGTTGATGCTGGCCTGATGGTGGCCCTACTGGCGCGCTTGGCGAGGGCCTTGCTGGGTGGCCCGGCAAGGGTCTTGCCGTGGTGCGCAGGAGTCCCCAGCAAGGATCTTGCCGGGGGTCTTGTGGGTTCCTTCGGCGAGGATGGCTGCCTTCCCATCCTCACTTGATCTTGACTATTCTTTGTCTTCAGAAAGATCTGCATGCCACCATAGAGGTGCCTCCTGTGCCCTGTCCCAACACATGTGTTGAGTGTTGGTGGGCTCGAGGGTGGCTCGCTCGGCTGGCGTGGGCGAGCTGCCCCGGCAAGGGTCTTGTCGGGGCCGCTGGGGCCGCCCCGGCAAGGATCCTTGCCGGGGAAACCTGCTTCGCTCATCTGATCTTTGTGGCCTTGGTCCTTGTCGTTGCTTTGCTTCGTCCTGGGCTTTGGTCTTACCTTGGCTCACCTCCTCCGCTCTGCTTGGTGTGGCCGTGGGCGTGGCTCCGACTGCCCGTGCACAGGTAAAGGGGTACAAAAATGTGCCCCTAGTTTTGTACACCGACACGTTTCGTTGGAATAGTTGATTATTTATTGCTAAACAGAGAACCTAAGATCTATGGATCCTCATCTTCTTGCCAATCTTTTTAAGAGATCCAATTATGATGAACCAATTTCTAGTGATTTGAGTGCACTAGATTATCTTTATGAGGTTTTGCTTGAAATTCGTGAATTTTAAAATTGTGATGAAGAAATTGATGAAGAGATTCACGCTAGCTCCTTGAATAAAAAGCATGATTGCAATGATTTTACTATAAATTCTCTTGATGTCAATTGTGCTAATAATATGCAAAACCCTAAGCTTGGGGACGCTAGTTTTGCTATGACTACTATTTGTTGCAATGATCATGATTGGGGTGATTCTTCTTTTGATCTTGAAAATCTATTTAAGTCCCATGATGAATATGAGATTGATAATAGTGTTTGCCATATTATTGAAAGTGGGTTTGGAAGAGTGTCAACTTTACATCCCACATATTTGGAGAATGTTCAATCTTATGGTATTTTTGATAAAAGTGGGTTTGGAGAGGTCATGACTTTAGTTAATGATAATCCCACTATTTTGGAAGAGTGTCAACTTCGCATGCATGTGGATCGTGTTAAGAATATGTTTTGTGATAGCTATATTGTTGAATTTGCTTATGATCCTGCATGTAATTATTATGAGAGAGGAAAATATGGTTGTAGAAATTTTCATGTTACTAAATTACCTCTCGTTGTGTTGAGATTGCTATTGTTTCTTTCCACTTCTTTGCATATGCTAGTTTTTGCTTGCCTTGATAATTTGTTTGCTTATAAAATGCCTATGTATAGGAAGTATGTTAGACTTAGATGTGTTTATCACGTGTTCTATTATGCTCTCTTTGTTCTTTAATTCTTGTCTTTGATGTGAGCATCATTAAAATTGTCAATGCCTAGCTAGGGGCGTTAAACGATAGCGCTTGTTGGGAGGCAACCCAATTTTAGTTTTGTTCCTTGCTTTTTGTTCCTGCCTAGTAATAAATATTTGATCTAGCCTCTGGTTGGATGTGGTTTTGTGTTTTTAATTAGTGTTTGTGCCAAGTAAAACCTTTAGGAAAACCTACGGTGATAGTTATTTGATCTTGCTGTAAAAAACAGAAACTTTGCGCGCACGAGATTAGTTTTCATAAATCACAGAAACATGATTTTCAGTTGATTATTTTTGCAGTAGATTTATAAATAAATTATCTAGGACTTCCTAATTTGGTAGAATTTTTTGGGTTCCATAAGTTTACGTTCGATACAGATTGCTACATACTGTTCTGTTTTTGACAGATTATGTTTTTCGTGTGTTGTTTGCTTATTTTGATGAATCTATGGCTAGTATCGGAGGCTATGAACCATAGAGAAGTTGGAATACAGTAGGTTTAACACCAATATAAATAAATAATGAGTTCATACAGTACCTTAAAGTGCTGGTTTCTTTTATTTCGCTAACGGAGCTCATGAGAATTTATGTTGAGTTTTGTGTTGTGAAGTTTTCAAGTTTTTTGGGTAAAGATTTGATGGATTATGGAACAAGGAGTGGCAAGAGCCTAATATTGGGGATGCCCAAGGCACCCCAAGGTAAAATCCAAGGACAACCAAAAGCCTAAGCTTGGGGATGCCCCAGAAAGCATCCCCTCTTTCGTCTTCGTCCATCGGTAACTTTACTTGATGCTATATTTTTATTCACCACATGATATGTGTTTTGCTTGGAGTGTCTTGTATTATTTGAGTCTTTGCTTTTTAGTTTAACACAATCATCCTTGCTATACACACCTTTTCAGAGAGAGACACACATGATTCGGAATTTATTAGAGTACTCTATGTGCTTCACTTATATCTTTTGAGCTAGTTAATTTTGCTCTAGTGCTTCACTTATATATTTTAGAGCATGGTGGTGGTTTTATTTTATATAAATTATTGATCTCTCATGCTTCACTTATATTATTTTTAGAGTCCTATAAAACAGCATGGTAATTTGCTTTGGTTGAAATTTTAGTCCTAAAGTGATGAGCATCCAAGATAGGTATAATAAAAACTATCATATAAAGTGCATAGAATACTATGAGAAATTTGATACTTGATGATTGTTTTGAGATATGAAGATGGTGATATTAGAGTCATGCTAGTTGAGTAATTACGAATTTGAGAAATACTTGTGTTGAAGTTTGTGATTCCCGTAGCATGCACGTATGGTGAACCGTTATGTGATGAAGTTGGAGCATGATTTATTTATTGATTGTCTTCCTTATGTGTGGAGGTCGGGATCGCGCGTTGGTTAACTCCTACCAACCCTTCCCCTAGGAGCATGTGTGTAGTACTTTGTTTTGATGACTTATAGATTTTTTCAATAAGTATGCGAGTTCCTTATGACTAATGTTGAGTCCATGGATTATACACACTCTCAACCTTCCACCGTTGCTAGCCTCTCTAGTACCGCGCAACTTTCGCCTGTACCATATACCCACCGTTTAACTTCCTCAAAATAGCCACCATACCTACTTATTATTGCATTTCCATAGCCATTCCGAGATATATTGCCATGCAACTTTCCACCGTTCCATTTATTATGACACGCTCCATCATTGTCATATTGCTTTGCATGATCATGTAGTTGACATCGTATTTGTGGCAAAGCCACCTTTCATAATTCTTTCATACATGCCACTCTTGATTCATTGCATATCCAGGTACACCGCCGGAGGCATTCACATAGAGTCATATTTTGTTCTAAGTATTGAGTTGTAATTCTTGAGTTGTAAGTAAATAAAAGTGTGATGATCATCATTAGAGCATTGTCCCAACTGAGGAAAGGATGATGGAGACTATGATTCCCCCACAAGTCGGGATGAGATTCCGGACGAATAAAAAAAAGAGGCCATAAAAAAAGAGAGAAAGGCCCAAACAAAAAAATGAGAGAAAAAGAGAGAAGGGACAATGTTACTATCCTTTTTCCACACTTGTGCTTCATAGTAGCACCATGATCTTCATGATAGAGAGTCTCCTATTTTGTCAATTTCATATACTAGTGGGAACTTTACATTATAGAACTTGGCTTGTATATTCCAATGATGGGCTTCCTCAAATTGCCCTAGGTCTTCGTGAGCAAGCAAGTTGGATGCACACCCACTTAGTTTATTTTGGTGAGCTTTCATACACTTATAGCTCTAGTGCATCCATTGCATGGCAATCCCTACTCACTCACATTGATATCTATTAATGGGCATCTCCATAGCCCGTTGATAAGCCAAGTTGATGCGAGACTATCTTCTCCTTTTTGTCTTCTCCACAACCACCATATTCTATTCCACATATAGTGCTATGTCCATGGCTCACGCTCATATATTGCGTGAAGATCGAACAAGTTTGGGAATACTAAAGTATGAAACAATTGCTTGGCTGAAACCGGGGTTGTGCATGATTTCAATAGTTTGTGTGATGAAGATAGAGCATAGCCAGACTATATGATTTTGCAGGGATAACTTTCTTTAGCCATGTTATTTTAAGAAGACATGATTGCTTTGTTAGTATGCTTGAAGTATTATTATTTTAATGTCAATATTAAACTTTTATCTTGAACCTTTCGGACCTGAACACTCATGCCACAATAAAGAAAACTACATTGAGAATTATGCTAGGTAGAATTTCACATCAAAAATTCTATTTTTATCATTTACCTACTCGAAGACGAGCAGGAATTAAGCTTGGGAATGCTTGATACATCTCCAACGTATCTATAATTTTTTATTGTTCCAAGCTATTATATATTCTGTTTTGGATGTTTAATGGGCTTTATTATGCAATTTTATATTATTTTTGGGACTAACCTACTAACCCAAGACCGACTGCAAATTGCTATTTTTTTTGCCCATTTCAGTGTTTCGCAGAAAAGGAATATCAAACGGAGTCCAAACAAAATGAAACCTTCGGGAACGTGATTTTTGGAACAAACGTGATCCAGAGGACTTGGAGTGGATGTCAAGAAACAACCATGGAGGCCACGAGGCAGGGAGGCGCGCCTGCCCCCCTAGGCGCGCCCCCACCCTCGTGGGCCCTCGCAGCTCCACCGACCTACTTCTTCCTCCTATATATACCTACGTACCCTGAAACCATCCACGAGCACCACGAAAGCCTATTTCCACCGCCGCAACCTTCTGTACTCGTGAGATCCCATCTTGGGGCCTTTTTCGGCACTCCTCCGGAGGGGGCATTGATCACAGAGGGCTTCTACATCAACACCATAGCCTCTCCGATGATGTGTGAGTAGTTTACCTCAGACCTTCGGGTCCATAGTTATTAGCTAGATGGCTTCTTCTCTCTCTTTGGATCTCAATACAAAGTTCTCCTTGATTCTCTTGGAGATCTATTCGATGTAAATCTTTTTTGCGGTGTGTTTGTCGAGATCCGATGAATTATCGGTTTATGATCAAGATTATCTATGAACAATATTTGAATCTCCTCTGATTTCTTTTATGTATGATTTGTTATCTTTGCAAGTCTCTTCGAATTATTAGTTTGGTTTGGCCTACTAGATTGATCTTTCTTGCAATGGGAGAAGTGCTTAGCTTTGGGTTCAATCATGCGGTGCTCAATCCTAGTGACAGAAGGGGAAACGACACGTATTGTATTGTTTCCATCAAGGATAAAAAGATGGGGTTTATATCATATTGCTTGAGTTTATCCCTCTACATCATGTCATCTTGCCTAATGCGTTACTCTGTTCTTATGAACTTAATACTCTAGATGCATGCTAGATAGTGGTCGATGTGTGGAGTAATAGTAGTAGATGCAGAATCATTTCGGTCTACTTGTCACGGACGTGATGCCTATATACATGATCATGCCTAGATATTCTCATAGCTATGCTCAATTCTATCAATTTCTCGACAGTAATTTGTTCGCCCACCGTAATACTTATGCTCTTGAGAGAAGCCACTAGTGAAACCTATGGCCCCCGGGTCTATTCTCTATCATATTAATCTCTTTTTATTGCTATCACCGTTTATTTTGCTTTCTTTACTTTTAGTCTTTAATATAAAAATACCAAAAATATTGTCTTATCATCTCTATCAGATCTCACTTTTGCAAGTGGCCGTGAAGGGATTGACAACCCCTTTATCGCATTGGTTGCAAGGTTCTTATTTTTTGTGTAGGTACGAGGGACTTGAGCGTGTTCTCCTACTGGATTGATACCTTGGTTCTAAAATACTGAGGGAAATACTTATGCTACTTTACTGCATCACCCTTTCCTCTTCAAGGGAAAACCAACGCAGTGCTCAAGAGGTAGCACTGGGGGCCATCCCCCAGGGCCCATGCGCCTAGGGTTGGGGGGAACCCTAAAGGGGGCGCCCCCTTTGGCTTGGGGGCAAGCCCCCTCCCCTTGGCCGCCGCCCCCCTCTAGATCTCATCTAGAGGGGCCAGCCCCCTCCCCCCTTCGCCCTATAAATAGAGGAGAGGAGGGAGGGCAGCAGCACCTCATCCAAGGCACAGCCCTCCCCCTCTCCTACACCCCCTCCTCCTCCATTGAGCTTGGCAAAGCCTTGCCAGAGAACTGCAAGCTCCAGCAACACGTCATCATGCTGCCGGAGTTCTTCCCCAACTTCTCCTTCCCCCTTGCTGGATCAAGAAGGAGGAGACGTCCCCGTGTTGTATGTGTGTTGAACACGGAGGCGCCGTGGTTCGGCACTTAGATCGGAATCAACCGCGATCTGAATCGCTGCGAGTATGACTCCTTCATCCGCGTTCTTGTAATGCTTCCGCATCGCGATCTTCAAGGGTATGAAGATACACTCCCCTCTCTCTCGTTGCTAGTCTCTCCATAGATTGATCTTGGTGATGCGTAGAAATTTTTTAATTTCCACAATGACCCCCAACAGTGGCATCATGAGCTAGGTCTATGCGTAGTTTCTATGCACGAGTAGAACACAAGTTGTTGTGGGCGTCGATTTTGTAAATTTACTTGCCGTTACTAGTCTTATCTTGATTCGGCAGCATCGTGGGATGAAGTGGCCCAGACCGACCTTACACGTACGCTTACGTGAGATAGGTTCTACCGACTGACATGCACTAGTTGCATAAGGTGGCTAGCAGGTGTCTGTCTCTCTCACTTTAGTCGGATCGGATTCGATGAAAAGGGTCCTTATGAAGGGTAAATACAAATTGGCATATCACGTTGTGGTTTTGGCGCAGGTAAGAAACGTTCTTGCTAGAAACCTATAGCAGCCACGTAAAAACTTGCAACAACAATTAGAGGACGTCTAACTTGTTCTTGCAGCATATGTCGTGTGATGTGATATGGCCAAAAGAATGTGATGAATGATATATGTGATGCATGAGATTGATCATGTTCTTGTAATAGGAATCACGACTTGCATGTCGATGAGTATGACAACTGGCAGGAGCCATAGGAGTTGTCTTAATTTATTGTATGACCTGCGTGTCAAAGAAAACGCCATGTAATTACTTTACTTTATTGCTAACGGTTAGCCATAGTAGTAGAAGTAATAGTTAGAGAGACAACTTCATGAAGACACGATGATGGAGATCATGATGATGGAGATCATGGTGTCATGCCGGTGACGATGATGATCATGGCGCCCCGAAGATGGAGACCGAAAGGAGCAAAATGATATTGGCCATATCATGTCACTATTTGATTGCATGTGATGTTTATCATGTTTTTACATCTTATTTGCTTAGAACGACGGTAGCATAAATAAGATGATCCCTCGCTATAATTTCAAGAAAGTGTTCCCCCTAACTGTGCACCATTGCGAGGGTTTGTTGTTTCGAAGCACCATGTGATGATCGGGTGTGATAGATTCTAACATTCGAATACAATGAGTGTAAGCCAGATTTACACATGCAAAACACTAAGGTTGACTTGACGAGCCTAGCATGTACAGACATGGCCTCAGAACACAAGAGAACGAAAGGTCAAACATGAGTCATATAGTAGATACGATCAACATGGAGATGTTCACCGTTGATGACTAGTCCGTCTCACGTGATGATCGGACACGGACTAGTCGATTCGGATCATGTATCACTTAGATGACTAGAGGGATGTCTATCTGAGTGGGAGTTCATTAAATAATTTGATTAGATGAACTTAATTATCATGAACTTAGTCTAAAAATCTTTACAATATGTCTTGTCGATCAAATGGCCCACGCTAATGTTGCCCTCAACTTCAACGCGTTCCTAGAGAAAACCAAGCTGAAAGACGATGGTAGGAACTATACGGACTGGGTCCGTAACTTGAGGATCATCCTCATAGCTGCCAAGAAAGCATATGTCCTTGAAGCACCGCTAGGTGAAGCACCCATTTTCCCAGCAACTCAAGATGTTATGAATGATTACTCCCTGGTTCAGTGCGGCATGCTTTATAGCTTAGAACCGGGGCTCCAAAAGCATTTTGAGCAGCATGGAGCATATGAGATGTTCCAAGAGCTGAAAATGGTTTTCCAAGATCATGCCCGGGTCGAGAGATATGAAGTCTCCAACAAGTTCTACAGTTGTAAGACGGAGGAAAACAATTCTGTCAGTGAGCATATACTCAAAATGTCTGGGTTGCACAACCGCTTGTCTCAGCTGGGATCTCCCAGATGACTCGGTCATTGACAGGATCCTCCAGTCGCTTCCACCTAGCTACAAGAGCTTTGTGACGAACTACAATATGCAAGGGATGGAAAAGCCCATTCCTGAGTTATATTCAATGCTGAAATCAGCGGAGGTGGAGATCAAAAAGGAACATCAAGTGTTGATGGTGAATCAGACCACTAGTTTCAAGAAGGGCAAGGGTAAGAAGAACTTCAAGAAGGAAGGCAAGGGAGTACCGCGCCCGGTAAATCAGTTGCCGGGAAGAAGTCAAAGAATGGACCCAAGCCCGAGACTCAGTGCTTTTATTGCAAGGGAAATGGTCACTGGAAGCGGAACTGCCCAAAGTACTTAGCGGATAAGAAGGCCGGCAATACCAAAGGTATATATGATATACATGCCATTGATGTGTACCTTACCAGCACTCGTAGTAGCTCCTGGGTATTTGATACCGGTGCGGTTGCTCATATTTGTAACTCAAAACAGGAGCTATGGAATAAGCGGAGACTGGCGAAGGACGAGGTGACGATGCACGTCGGGAATGGTTCCAAGGTCGATGTGATCGTCATCGGCATGCTACCTTTACATTTACCTACGGGATTAGTTTTAAACCTCAACAATTTTTATTTAGTACCAGCTTTAAGCATGAACATTGTATCAGGATCTCGTTTAATGTGAGATGGCTACTCATATAAATCCGAGAATAATGGTTGTTCTATTTATATGAGAGATATGTTTTATGGTCATGCCTCGCTGGTCAATGGTTTATTTTTATTGAATCTCGAACGTGATGTTACACATATTCATAGTGTGAATGCCAAGAAATGTAAGGTTGATAATGATAGTCCCACATACTTGTGGCATAGCCGCCTTGGTCACATTGGTGTCAAGCGCATGAAGAAACTCCATGCGGATGGACTTTTGGAGTCTCTTGATTATGAATCATTTGACACGTGCGAACCATGCCTCCTAGGCAAAATGACCAAGACTCCGTTCTCCGGAACAATGGAGTGAGCAACCAACTTGTTGGAAATAATACACGCTGATGTATGCGGTCCAATGAGCGTTGAGGCTCGTGGTGGCTATCATTATGGTCTCACCCTCACTGATGACTTAAGTAGATATGGGTATGTCTACCTAATGAAACACAAGTCTGAGACCTTTGAAAAGTTCAAGGAATTTCAGAATGAGGTAGAGAATCAACGTGACAGGAAAATAGAATTCTTACGATCAGATCGTGGTGGAGAATATTTGAGTCACGAATTTGGCACACACTTGAGGAAATGTGGAATTGTTTCACAACTCACGCCGCGTGGAACACCTCAGCGTAATGGTATGTCCGAACGTCGTAATCGCACTCTGTTAGATATGGTGCGATCTATGATGTCTCTTGCCGACCTACCGCTATCATTTTGGGGTTATGCTTTAGAGACTGCCGCATTCACTTTAAATAGGGCTCCGTCGAATCCGTTGAGACGACACCGTATGAATTATGGTTTGGGAAGAAACCTAAGTTGTCGTTTCTGAAAGTTTGGGGATGCGATGCTTATGTCAAGAAACTTCAACCTGAAAAGCTCGAACCCAAATCGGAAAAATGCGTCTTCATAGGATACCCTAAGGAAACTATCGGGTATACCTTCTACCTCAGATCTGAAGGCAAGATATTTGTTGCCAAGAATGGATGCTTTCTAGATAAAGAGTTTCTCTCAAAAGAAATGAGTGGGATGAAAGTGGAACTTGATGAGATGACCCTTCTGTGGTGCCTGCACCGACTAGAGAGGAAGTAAATGATGATGATCATGATCAAACTTCCACTGAACTTAGTAGGTCCACAAGGACATGTACCGCACCAGAGTGGTACAGCAACCCTATCCTGGAAATCATGTTGTTAGACAACGGCGAACCTTCGAATTATGCAAAAGCGATGGTAGGCCCGGACTCCAACAAATGGCTTGAAGCCATGAAATCCGAGATAGGATCCATGTATGAAAACAAAGTATGGACTTTGACGGACTTACCCGATGATCGGCGAGCCATAGAGAATAAGTGGATCTTTAAGAAGAATACTGACGCGGATGGTAGTGTGACCATCTATGAGGCTCTCTTGTCGCTAAGGGTTATCGACAAGTTCAAGGGGTTGACTACGATGAGACCTTCTCACCTGTAGCGAAGCTGAAGTCCGTCCAAATCATGTTACCAATTGCCACATTCTATGATTATGAGATATGGGAAATGTACGTCAAAACGGCATTCCTTAATGGTTTCCTTAAGGAAGAATTTTATATGATGCAGCCGAAAGGTTTTGTCGATCCTAAGAATGCTGACAAGGTATGCATGCTCCAGCACTCAATCTATGGGCTGGTGCAAGCATCTCGGAGTTGGAACATTCGCTTTGATGAGATGATCAAAGCGTTTGGGTTTATGCAGACTTATGGAGAAGCCTGTGTTTACAAGAAAGTGTGTGGGAGCTCTGTAGCATTTCTCATATTATATGTGGATGACATACTATTGATGGGAAATGATATAAAACTTTTGGAAAGCGTAAAGGCCTACTTGAATAAGAGTTTTTCAATGAAGGACCTTGGAGAAGCTGCTTACATATTAGGCATCAAGATCTATAGAGATAGATCGAGATGCCTCATTGGTCTTGCACAAAGCACATATGATACGGCTCAAATAGCTTTGAGTCGATTTTGTGGGATGTCCCTAATCTTTCACCGGCGCAAACAGCTAGCAGAATATACTTGATTGGAAGCAGATGTACTACAGCAGATAGAGATATATATGTGTAGATATGTGTACATGTGGAAGAACTTGGACTAGATGGATTGGAAGTAGTAGACGTGGTGTAGTAGTACTAGAGCTAGACTAGATGGATGGATTATGCTAATGATGATCAGTGGCGGCGGCGGCGGAATAATTAGCAGATGAGAACTAAGCAGCAGCAGACGGAAGGAAAAGAGATGAGATCGATCCTTGCAGGTCAAGAACCGAACTAACTAGTGCCCTGGAAATCAAGTCGCCGGAACACAAGCAATCACGAACCAAATTATGGAATGCAGGAAACAGACTGCCTCATCATCGGATGCATCTGAGAATATTTTCCATCAACTTAAACCTCCCCCTAGACAAACTTGTGCCCGTTGCTTATATAGGTGGTGCGTAACACCTGGGCCAAGCCCGACCTAGACTAGGACATGACGAGGACTCCTCATCAATTACAAGTTGTACGCAGAAAGAAACTAAAAAACCACAAAAACCAATTAAACTAGAAAACAAATAAAAAGGGCACGCCTCCTTCTCTGCCATGGCATTCCTGTAGGCTTGATTCATCTAGGACCCACGTACGTATATTGGACTTCGTACAAATATTGGCAAGGTGTTCTGAACATAGGCTTCACTTTCTCCTGAGGCACGATCCGAGGAGCAACTTCAATAGCATATGGAACAGGCATCACACCTAAGATTCCTCTCTGTTTTGTAGCACACATTATCTTCTTATGACGCAGAGCAGGAACCACATACTTTTGCATCGTATTTTCATAGCCAAACTCTCTCTTGGAAAATACTTTACTTGGCGATAATGGTGAAACAACAAGAGTACCTGGGGTGACCGCATCAACATACCTTGACAAGATATTGAAGAAGTTCAATATGGATCAGTCCAAGAAAGGTTTCTTGCCTGTATTACAAGGTGTGAGATTGAGCACGGCTCAATGCCCGACCTCGGCAGAAGATAGAGAAAAGATGAGTGTCATCCCCCATGCCTCAGCAATAGGGTCTATTATGTATGCCATGCTGTGTACCAGACCTGATGTGAACCTTGTCGTAAGTTTGGTAGGGAGGTACCAAAGTAATCCCGACATGGAACACTGGACAACGGTCAAGAACATCCTGAAGTACCTAAAAAGACTAAGGATATGTTTCTCGTTTATGGAGGTGATGAAGAGCTCGTTGTAAAGGGTTACGTCGATGCAAGCTTTGACACAGATCTGGATGACTCCAAGTCGCAAACCGGATACGTGTATATTTTGAATGGTGGGGCAGTCAGCTGGTGCAGTTGCAAGCAAAGCGCCGTGGCAGGATCTACATGTGAAGCGGAGTACATAGCAGCCTTGGAGGAAGCACAGGAAGCAGTCTGGATGAAGGAGTTCATCACTGACTGAGGGAGTCCTTGACTAGGGGGTGTCCGGACAGCCGGACTATCATCGTCAGCCGGACTCCAAGACTATGAAGATACAAGATTGAAGACTTCGTCCCTTGTCCGGATGGGACTTTCCTTGGCGTGGAAGGCAAGCTTGGCGATACGGATATGTAGATCTCCTACCATTGTAACCGACTCTGTGTAACCCTAGCCCTCTCCGGTGTCTATATAAACCGGAGGGTTTTAGTCCGTAGGACACACAACCATTACAACAATCATACCATAGGCTAGCTTCTACGGTTTAGCCTCCTTGATCTCGTGGTAGATCCACTCTTGTACTACCCATATCATCAATATTAATCAAGCAGGAGTAGGGTTTTACCTCCATCGAGAGGGCCCGAACCTGGGTAAAACATCGTGTCCCTTGTCTCATGTTACCATCCGCCTAGACGCACAGTTCGGGACCCCCTACCCGAGATCCGCCGGTTTTGACACCGACATTGGTGCTTTCATTGAGAGTTCCTCTGTGTCGTCACCAATAGGCTTGATGGCTTCTTCAATCAACGACAACGCCGTCCAGGGTGAGACTTTTCTCCCCGGACAGATCTTCGTATTCGGCGGCTTCGCACTGCGGGCCAATTCACTTGGCCATCTGGAGAAGATCGAAAGCTACGCCCCTGGCCATCAGGTCAAGTTTGGAATCTTAAACTTCACGGCCGGCATCCGCGGAGACTTGATCTTCGACGAATTTGAGCCACCGCCGAGCGTGCCGCGCTGTCGCGATGGGCATGATTTAGCCCTGGAGGCCGCACACGAGTCTGCTCTGACCCATAGTTCGGAGCAGATCACGCAGATCGAGGACAGGTGGTTGGACACCGCCTCGGGAGCCGCAACTTCCACGGTGATGGAGCCGAACACTGACCTTGTCCCTTATAAAGCTCGTGACTCTGAGGCGCCGGACTCCTTGCCGGACTCCGAACCTCCTGCGCCCCTGCCAATTGAATCCGATTGGGCGCCGATCATGGATTTCACCGCCGCGGACATTTTTCAGCACTCACCCTTTGGCGACATCCTAAATTCGCTAAAGCATCTCTCGTTATCAGGAGAACCCTGGCCGGACTGCGGTCAGGATGGTTGGGATGCGGACGACGAAGAAATTCAAAGCCCACCCACCACCCACTTTATAGCCACTGTCGACGATCTAACCGACATGCTAGACTACGACTTCGAAGACATCGACGGTATGGACGACAATGCCGGAGACGATCAAGAACCAACGCCTACAGGGCATTGGAAGACCACCTCGTCATACGACATATACATTGTGGACACCCCAAAGGATGGGGACGGCGAAGAAGCAGCGGAGGCAGATCCTTCTAAGAAACAGCCCAAATGCCGACGTGAGTGGCGCCGCTCTAAATCCCGCCACAGTAAGAATGGAGATTCCGACACCATAGATAATAACACCCCAGAGAGTGCCGAAGACAATCCCCTCCAGCAAGATTCAGCACAGGAGGACGGAGAAGCCATCCCTCAAGAGAGAGCGGCAGACGAGGAGATAGAGGACGGCAATTACATGCCTCCCTCCGAAGACGAGGCAAGCCTCAACGACGACGAATTCGTCGTGCCAGAGGATCCCGTCGAACAAGAGCGTTTTAAACGCAGGCTGATGGCCACAACAAACAGCCTAAAAAAGAAGCAGCAATAGCTTCGAGCTGATCAAGACCTGCTGGCCGACCGATGGACCGAGGTCCTCGCGGCCGAAGAGTATGAACTCGAACGCCCCTCCAAGAGCTACCCAAAACGCAAGTCGCTGCCCCGACTAGAGGAGGAAGCATACAGTCCTTCATCACCAGCGCACAATACGGTAGACCGACCACCTCGTGACCGCGACAGAGAGGCATCTAGGCCCTCCGCCAGAACCGTACCCCAGCACCGCTCGAAAAGCGCGAAGCCACGTGGAAATGCGCCGGACTTGCGGGATATATTGGAGGACAAGGCAAGACAATCCAGATCCATCTACGGATCACGCGAGCGCCCCACGACCCACGACGATGACCGTCGCGCCGGATACAGCAACTCCAGCCGGGCCGAACACAGCAGACAACGCTCTCTTGAGCTACATCGTGATATTGCTCAATATAGAGGAGCCGCACACCCACTATGCTTCACAGACGAAGTAATGGATCATCAAATCCCCGAAGGGTTTAAACCCGTGAACATCGAATCCTACGATGGAACAACAGACCCCGCGGTTTGGATCGAAGATTATCTCCTTCATATCCATATGGCCTGCGGCAACGATCTCCACGCCATCAAGTATCTCCCACTCAAGCTTAAAGACCAGCTCGGCATTGGCTCAACAGCTTGCCCGCAGAGTCAATTGGGTGCTGGGAGGACCTGGAAGCCGCATTCCTCGACAACTTCCAGGGCACATATGTGCGACCACCAGACGCCGATGACCTAAGCCACATAATTCAGCAGCCAGACGAATCGGCCAGACAGTTCTGGACACGGTTCTTAACAAAGAAAAATCAAATCGTCGACTGTCCGGATGCAGAGGCCCTTGCAGCCTTCAAACATAACATCCGCGACGAGTGGTTGGCCCGGCACCTAGGACAGGAAAAGCCGAAATCCATGGCAGCCCTCACATCACTCATGACCCGCTTCTGTGCGGGAGAGGACAGCTGGCTAGCTCGCAACAACAACCTCAGCAAAAACGCTGGCAGTCCGGATATCAAGGACCACAATGGTAGGTCGCGTCGAAACAAAAACAAATGCCGCGTTAACGACAATAACAATGAGGATACAGTCAACGCCGGATTCAGAGGCTCTAAACCCGGTCAGCAGAAGAAGCCATTCAAACGAACTACTCCGGGTCCGTCCAATTTGGACCGAATACTCGACCGCTCTTGCCAGATACATGGCACCCCCGAAAAGCCAGCTAATCACACCAACAGAGATTGTTGGGTATTCAAGCAGGCAGGCAAATTAATTGCCGAAAACAATGACAAGGGGCTGCATAGCGACGACGAGGAAGAGACCCGACCGCCGAACAGTAGAGGACAGAAGGGTTTTCCCCCACAAGTGCGGACGGTAAACATGATATACGCAACCCACATACCCAAGAGGGAGTGGAAGCGCGCACTTAGGGACGTATATGCGATGGAGCCAGTCGCCCCAAAGTTCAATCCATGGTCCTCTTGCCCGATCACTTTCGATCAAAGAGACACCCGACCAGTATCCGCCATGGCGGATTCGCCGCATTGGTTTTAGACCCAATCGTCGATGGATTTCACCTCACTAGAGTCCTGATGGACGGCAGCAGCAACCTGAACCTGCTTTATCAGGATACAGTGCGCAAGATGGGCATAGATCCCTCAAGGATTAAAACTACAAAGACGCGTCTTCAAAGGCGTCATACCAAGTGTTGAGGCCAATTGTACAGGCTCAGTCACACTGGAAGTGGTCTTCGGATCCCCGGATAATTTCCGAAGCGAGGAGTTAATCTTCGACATAGTCCCGTTCCGCAGTGGCTATCACGCTCTGCTCGGACGAACCGCGTTCGCAAAATTCAACGCGGTACCGCATTATGCATACCTTAAGCTCAAGATGCCAGGCCCTCGTGGAGTCATCACGGTCAACGGAAATACTGAATGCTCACTCCGAACGGAGGAACACACAGCGGCTCTCGCGGCAGAAGTACAGAGCAGCCTTTTAAGGCAATTCTCGAGTTCGGCCGTTAAACAACCAGACACGGCCAAACGCGCCCAAAGTAACATCAACCAAGACCACCTGGCACGTTCCGAGCACGCGTAGCAATGCGGCCCCAACCCCAGCCCTTGCACGATTGCAAGACCAGCCCTTCGCGTACATCATTACGCTCTGGAGATACCATGGGCATAGGGGGAGGGGCACGACCACGACAGGCCCAGAGTGCGGCTTAACCACACCAGGGGCTCCCAAGCGTGTTACTCTTTTTTCTTATTTTTTATTTTTCCACAGGACTCCGTTCTCCAGAGGCCCTGTCCGGCAGTAGATCTGCTGAACTCATGATGCAACAGCCAGGGAAGAACAAAGGCTACGACGAACACTCAGGTGGTCTCCATTATGAGCATTAAATTTGTTAAATACACCAGTCCGCAGCCCACCCCTGGAGGGGGGACATGTTTAAAATAGTCCAACCCCTTGCTTACCGCACTATTTGTATCGTTCTGCACTCATGGCAAAATTCCTTGAATAAACAATGCATCACTTTTTCGCTTATAATTGCATTCCTTTTCTTATATATGTTCGTTTATGACATCTTGCATCCGTACACTCTGGTACGGCCGACTACACCAGGGGCTTACGTTCCCCGCATCATGGTGTGATATGTCCGAACACTTTCACAAGTGCGGCACCCCGAACTTATAGCACTATATGCATCGGCTCCGAATCATGTCTTGGGTCAATAGTTGGGTTTGCCCGGCTCCCATGTTTTGGTACCTTACGTTCCGTTCTGTCGGCTAAGGTAGCACTGGGAGAACCACTGCGATTGCGCCCCGGTTGAGATGGGTGAGCGCCTCGGTGGCGAAAGCTAAAACTAACTGTCATGATAAGGCGAGAGACTGGTCGCTGTTCGAGAGGTCTTTTCGAGTCCTTAAAGACTTATGCCGCTTAGAGCGAGGAACCGTCTTTGTCCGGCCCAGGCGTGGATAGCGCCCCGAACTCGGTCTTCCGAATACTAGGGGCTTCGCCGAAATTTAAAATTATAGAATTCTATGGCTAAGTGAGAGTGTTCAAGCATTATAAGTCCGGTTGCCTTGTTCGTTGTGTTGAGCGCCTCCCTAGATGGACCCAAAAATGGGAACAAGAGTGCTCAAGTTTATCCCGAACACCCTAGCACTCGTGGCATGGGGGCTGAAGCCGACGACTTGCCATCTCTCAGATTTGATAAACGGCCGCACAGAAGGTAATATTTTAAATTAACAAGCATTGCTTAGCGCATATGAACAAAGTTTTCAGCGCACAGGATAACACATTGCGAGTCTACTAAAAAATTACATCTTTGGGGCACTCATCCGCAATCTTGCGGGCACCCTTCAGGACACTCTTATAGTACATTTCGGGCATATGATACTCCTTGCCCGCGGGCGGCGCGTCCGTGATAAGCTTCTCGGCATCCAACCTGCCCCAATGCACCTTTGCGCGGGCAAGGGCCCGACGGGCACCTTCAATACAGGCGGAGCGCTTGATGACTTCCACCCAGGGGCACGCATCCACCAGCCGCCGCACGAGGCCGAAGTAGCTCCCAGGCATGGCCTCCCCAGGCCACAGCCGGACTATGAGGTCCTTCATGGCCTGCTCGGCTGCCTTGTGGAGCTAGACCAGCTGCTTCAGCTGGTCGCTAGGGGGCACCGAATGTCCGGCCTCAGCGTACTGAGACCAGAAGACCTTCTCCATTGAGCTCCCCTCCTCGGCCCGGTAGAATGCGGCGGCATCGGACACGCTGCGAGGCAGATCTGCAAACACCCCTGGAGAGCTCCGAATTCGGGTAAGTAACAGGTAATTTACATTCACATGCTTGCTTTGCATGAAAAATGCCTTACCCGCCGCTATTTTCTTCAACGCCTCAATCTCCTGGAGGGCCTTATGGGCCTCGGCCTTAGCGGCTTTGGCATTTTCAAGAGCCGAGGCAAGCTCGGACTCTCTAGTCTTCGAGTCACGCTCCAAACTCTCGTGCTTTTCCACGAGAGCCTGGAGCTCTTGACGTACCTCCGCCACCCGCGCCTCCTGCTTCTCTCGCTCCGCTCGTTCCGCAGCCGCATTGCGTTCGGCCGTGGACACGGCCTCCTTCAAGGTCGCCACCTCGTTCGTGGCCCCTGCAGTACCCACGTTATCCTTGTTATTTCTATTGCAACCAAAATCCTTTTCTGTAAGGTACAAATTTAAAAGTGGTGTCACTCACCTTCTTTGACCTCGAGCTGCTTCTTGGCAAGGCCGAGCTCTTGCTCGGACCGCTCGAAGTCCTGCTTCAAAGCACCAACCTCCGCAGTCAGTCCGGCAGAGGTTAGCAGCGCAACCTGCAAACCCATATTGACATAATTTTTAGCACTCCTGCATATATCTTTTTTAGATCCTCAATCCGGTTTTTCTTTCCGAACACCGAACCGAGCATCAGGGGCTACTGTCTATGCGGTACTACACTACATATTTTAAAACTTCTTACCTCAAAGCCTGTTAGAAGGCTACTGCAGGCTTCGGTCAGCCCACTTTTGGCGAGCTGAACCTTCTGAATCACCGCACTCATGATAGTGCGGTGTTCTTCCTCCATGGAAGCGCCGTTAAGCGCCTCCAACAAACTGTCCGGCGCCTCCGGTTGGACGGAGGCTGCCGGTGTCACGGTCTTGCCCTTCTTACGAAGGGGCCGCCTGCCGGACTTTGGAGCCACTGCTGGTTCCGATATGGAGTCCGGTGCAAGGTCCGGGAGGCTGCCTTGCGGCACCTCCGGAGCCTCCTCCTGATGGGTCCCCTTCGGGGATCCCACCTCGGCGTCATCAGCATCACGAGGGGTGGAGGCGGTCGTAATGGAATCCACGTCCGACGGAGCCAAGGACCCGCTCGATGAAGCGGGAAGATCATCCTCGGCGGGACTGCAGTTAATATGCGGCATTAGAAGGACACTACGTGGCACAAAAGAGAAATTATAAATCATCCAGGAATCCGGATACTTACGATCTCGCCGGAGGCTTGGCCCTTGAGGGCCACCCTTCGTCGCCAACATTGGCGTTGGCAGAGCTGTCTGGAGGAAGGGTCCTTCCCCTCTTGGACCCTTCGGCCTCCCCTGTCGGGGAAGCCTTCCTCTTCCTCTCTCCCCCCTCTTGGGGAGAGTCTTCTTTCTCCTCCTCGTCTTCGGGGGAGGAGTCCGCCTGGGAGCCGTCAGACGATGAGTCCGATATCACCTGGCGCCGGGAACTCCTTCGGGTTCCTGCGGTCTTCTTTTTGGCCTTCTTCTCCGGCACCACGTAAAGGGCCGGAACCAGCAGCCCCGTCAAATGGGTGTCCGCTGGGTCTTCGGGAAAGGGAGCCGGACAGTTTACCTGTCCGGACGTCCTCTGCCAGTCCTGTCAAAGGCATTGGGAGCGTTAGATCCCACATAGAGTTAAACTATGAAAGAAAATAAGTGTCCCATAGAGGATAAAAAAGCTTAACTCGTCGGCCGGGCGCTTGGAGCTGAATCCGCGATCTTCAGTCGCGGACGCGGGGGCTTCTCCGCCCTTGAACAGCACCCTCCAGGCAGCTTCGTATGTTGTGTCGAAGAGCCTGCTGAGGGTCCAGTGCTGTGCCGGATCGAACTCCCACAAATTAAAGGCCCGCTGTTGGCAGGGGAGAATCCAGCGGACGAGCATGACCTGGATCACATTGACAAGCTTAAGCTTCTTATTCGCCAAGGTCTGGAGACAGGACTGTAGTCCTGTCAGCTCCTCCGAACTGCCCCATAGCGAGCCCTTCTCTTTCCAGGAGGTGAGCTGCATAGGGACACCAGATCTGAACTCGGGGGCCGCTGCCCATTTAGGGTCACGCGGCTCGGTGATGTAGAACCACCCCGATTGCCACCCCTTGACGGATTCCACGAAGGCCCCCTCGAGCCAGGTGATGTTGGGCATTTTGCCCACCATGGCGCCTCCGCACTCCGCTTGGACGCCCTTCACTACCTTCGGCTTGACGTTGAAGGTCTTTAGCCACAAGCCGAAATGGGGCCGGATGCAGAGGAAGGCCTCGCACACGACGATAAATGCCGAGATGTTGAGGATGAAGTTTGGCGCCAGATCGTGGAAGTCCAGGCCGTAGTAGTACATGAGCTCCCGGACAAAGGGATGAAGTGGAAAGCCCAGTCCGCGGAGGAAGTGGGGAAGGAATACAACCCTCTCATGGGGCCTGGGGGTAGGCATGAGCTGCCCCTCGTCGGGCAGCCGATGTGCGATGTCGCTGGAAAGATATCCGGCGCAGCGCAGCTTTTCGATGTGCCCCTCTGTAATGGAGGAGGCCAACCACTTGCCTCCCGCTCCGTACATGACTGGAGAAGGTCGAGACGAGATGCACGGACTTGGGCGCTGGAGGTCGAGTGCGCGGGGATGGATAAGCAAAGGAGGAAGAAGGCGTAGGTAAAAAGGCGGATCCTTATCCCCTTATATGGGCGAACGAAGACTATGCGTCCCCACCAGCCTGGTAAAACTCGCTTATCTCCCAAGCACCACCATCAATGGCGCGGTTGGGTTACCCACGCCCGTATTGATGGGAATCCCAGAATAAGGGGAACACAATCTCTGCTTCGACAAGACGTGCCAAGGAAACCGCTTCGCTAAACGCGCTAAGATGGTATGATAAAAAATGATTCAAGTAAAAGCTTGGTGGTGGTATGACGTCATGCCCCAAAATATGTCAGCAGATTGAACTTGTGTACATATTATTCTCTCTACGGTGGAATGTGGAATTTATTTTGCAGAGCCGGACACTATCCTGGTGTTCACAATCTTCTATTCGGAGGAGGAACCCGCCTTGCAATGCCGAACAATATGCGTGCCGGACTCATCGTCATTGAAGCCTGGTTCAGGGGCTACTGAGGGAGTCCTGGACTAGGGGGTGTCCGGACAGCCGGACTATCACCGTCAGCCGGACTCCAAGACTATGAAGATACAAGATTGAAGACTTCGTCCCGTGTCCGGATGGGACTTTCCTTAGCGTGGAAGGAAAGCTTGGCGATAGGGATATGTAGATCTCCTACCATTGTAACCGACTCTGTGTAACCCTAGCCCTCTCCGATGTCTATATAAACCGGAGGGTTTTAGTCCGTAGGACACACAACCATTACAACAATCATACCATAGGCTAGCTTCTAGGGTTTAGCCTCCTTGATCTCGTGGTAGATCCACTCTTGTACTACCCATATCATCAATATTAATCAAGCAGGAGTAGGGTTTTACCTCCATCGAGAGGGCCCGAACCTGGGTAAAAACATTGTGTCCCTTGTCTCCTGTTACCATCCGCCTAGACGCACAGTTCGGGACCCCCTACCCGAGATCCGCCGGTTTTGACACCGACACTGACCTAGGAGTAATTCCCAATGCATCGGGCCCGATGACTCTCTTCTATGACAACACTGGTGCTATTGCCCTTGCCAAGGAGCCTAGGTTTCACAAGAAGACCAAGCATATCAAGCGACGGTTCAACTCCATTCGTGAATATATTCAAGATGGAGACATAGATATTTGTAAAGTGCATACAGACCTGAATGTAGCAGATCCATTAACTAAACCTCTTCCACGAGCAAAACATGATCAACACCAGAATTCTATGGGTGTTCGATTCATCACAATGTAACTAGATTATTGACTCTAGTGCAAGTGGGAGACTGTTGGAAATATGCCCTAGAGGCAATAATAAAGTGGTTATTATTATATTTCCTTGTTCATGATAATTGTCTATTGTTCATGCTATAATTGTGTTATCTGGAAATCGTAATACATGTGTGAATACATAGACCACAACATGTCCCTAGTGAGCCTCTAGTTGACTAGCTCGTTGATCAATAGATGGTTACGGTTTCCTGGCCATGGACATTGGATGTCGTTGATAACGGGATCACATCATTAGGAGAATTATGAAGGAAATATGCCCTAGAGGCAATTATAAAGTTATTATTTATTTCCTTATTTCATGATAAATGTTTATTATTCATGCTAGAATTGTATTAACCAGAAATATAATACATATGTGAATACATGGACAAACAGAGTGTCACTAGTATGCCTCTACTTGACTAGCTCGTTTATCAAAGATGGTTATGCTTCCTAACCATAGACATGACTTGTCACTTGATAAACGGGATCACATCATTAGGAGAATGATGTGATTGACTTGACCCATTCCGTTAGCTTAGCACTTGATCGTTTTAGTTTACTGCTATTGCTTGCTTCATGACTTATACATGTTCCTATGACTATGAGATTATGCAACTCCCGATTACCGGAGGAACACTTTGTGTGCTACCAAACGTCACAACGTAACTGGGTGATTATAAAGGTGCTCTACAGGTGTCTCCGATGGTACTTGTTGAGTTGGCATAGATCAAGATTAGGATTTGTCACTCCGATTGTCGGAGAGGTATCTCTGGGCCCTCTCGGTAATGCACATCACTATAAGCCTTGCAAGCAATGCAACTAATGAGTTAGTTGCGGGATGATGTATTACGGAATGAGTAAAGAGACTTTCCAGTAACGAGATTGAGCTAGGTATTGAGATACCGACGATCGAATCTCGGGCAAGTAACATACCGATGACAAAGGGAACAACGTATGTTGTTATGCGGTTTGACCGATAAAGATCTTCGTAGCATATGTAGGAACCAATATGAGCATCCAAGTTCCGCTATTCGTTGTCGACCAGAGACGTGTCTCGGTCATGTCTGCATAGTTCTCGAACCCGTAGGCTCCGCACGCTTAAAGTTCTGTGACAATTGGTATTATGAGTTTTTGTGTTTTGATGTACCGAAGGTAGTTCGGAGTCCCGGATATGATCACGGACATGACGAGGAGTCTCGAAATGGTCGAGATATAAAAATCCATATATTGGACGACTATGTTTGGACTTCGGAAAGGTTCCGGGCAAGTTCGAACAAATACCGGAGTACCGGGGGGTTACCGGAACCCCCCGGAGAGTATAATGGGCCTTATGGGCCTTAGTGGAGAAGAGGAGGGGCGGCCAGGGCAGGCCGCGCACGCCCTACCCCTAGTCCGAATTGGACAAGGAAGGGGGGAGGCGGCGCCCCCTTTTTCCTTCCCCCTCTCTCCTCCTTCCTTCCCTCCTACTCCTCCTCTTGGAAGGGGGGAATCCTACTCCCGGTGGGAGTAGGACTCCCCTTGGGGCGCGCCTAGAGAGGACCGGCCCTCCGCCTCCTCCACTCCTTTATATACGGGGGCGGGGGGCACCCCATAGACACACAAGTTGATCAGTTGATCTTTTAGCCGTGTGCGGTGCCCCCCTCCACCATATTCCACCTCGGTCATATCGTACCGGTGCTTAGGCAAAGCCCTGCGTCAGTAGCAACATCATTACCATCATCACACCGTCGTGCTGACGGAACTCTCCCTTGAAGCTCTGCTGGATCGGAGTTCGTGGGACGTCACCGAGCTGAACGTGTGCTGAACTCGGAGGTGCCATGCGTTCGGTACTTGGATCGGTCGGATCGTGAAGACGTGCGACTACATCAACCGCGTTCTCATAACGCTTCCGCTTACGGTCTACGAGGGTACGTGGACAACACTCTCCCCTCTCGTTGCTATGCATCACCATGATCTTGCTGTGCATAGGAATTTTTTTTGAAATTACTACGTTCCCCAACAGTGGCATCCGAGCCAGGTTTATGCGTAGATGTTATATGCACTAGTAGAACACAAGTGAGTTGTGGGCGACACAAGTCATACTTCTTACCAACATGTCATACTTTGGTTCGGCGGTATTGTTGGATGAAGCGTCCCGGACCGACATTACGCGTACGCTTACGCGAGACTGGTTCTACCGACGTGATTTTCACATAGGTGGTTGGCGGGTGTCAGTTTCTCCAACTTTAGTTGAACCGAGTATGACTACGCCCGGTCCTTCTAAAGGTTAAAACAACACTAACTTGACAAAATATCGTTGTGGTTTTGATGCGTAGGTAAGAACGGTTCTTGCTCAGCCCGTAGCAGCCACGAAAAACTTGCAACAACAAAGTAGAGGACGTCTAACTTGTTTTTGCAGGGCATGTTGTGATGTGATATGGTCAAGACATGATGCTAAATTTTATTGTATGAGATGATCATGTTTTGTAACCAAGTTATCGGCAACTGGCAGGAGCCATATGGTTGTCGCTTTATTGTATGCAATGCAATCGCCTTGTAATTGATTTACTGTATCACTAAGCAGTAGCGATAGTCGTAGAAGGAATAGTTGGCGAGACGACAACGATGCTACGATGGAGATCAAGGTGTCGCTCCGTGACGATGGTGATCATGACGGTGCTTTGGAGATGGAGATCAAAGGCACAAGATGATGATGGCCATATCATATCACTTCTATTGATTGCATGTGATGTTTATGTTTTATGCATCTTATTCTGCTTTGATTGATGGTAGCATTATAAGATGATCTCTCACTAAATTTCAAGGTACAAGTGTCCTCCCTGAGTATGCACCGTTGCCAAAGTTCGTCGTGCCGAGACACCACGTGATGATCGGGTGTGATAAGCTCTATGTTCATATACAACGGGTGCAAGCCAGTTTTGCACACGCAGAATACTCGGGTTAAACTTGACGAGCCTAGCATATGCAGATATGGCCTCGGAACACTGAGGCCGAAAGGTTGAGCGTGAATCATATAGTAGATATGATTAACATAGTGATGTTCACCATTGAAAACTACTGCATCTCACGTGATGATCGGACATGGTTTAGTTGATATGGATCACGTGATCACTTAGATGATTTGAGGGATGTCTATCTAAGTGGGAGTTCTTAAGTAATTTGATTAATTGAACTTTAATTTATCATGAACTCAGTACCTGATAGTATTTTGCATGTATATGTTGTTGTAGATAGATGGCCCGTGCTGTTGTTCCATTGAATTTTAATGCGATCCTTGAGAAAGCAAAGTTGAAAGATGATGGTAGCAATTACACGGACTGGGCCCGTAACTTGAGGATTATCCTCATTGCTGCACAGAAGAATTACGTCCTGGAAGCACCGCTGGGTGCCAAACCCGCTGCAGGAGCAATACCAGATGTTATGAACGTCTGGCAGAGCAAAGCTGATGACTACTTGATAGTTCAGTGTGCCATGCTTTACGGCTTAGAACCAGGACTTCAACGACGTTTTGAATGTCATGGAGCATATGAGATGTTCCAGGAGTTGAAGTTAATATTTCAAGCAAATGCCCGGATTGAGAGATATGAAGTCTCCAATAAGTTCTACAGGTGCAAGATGGAGGAGAATAGTTCTGTCAGTGAACATATACTTAGAATGTCTGGGTATAACAATCACTTGATTCAATTGGGAGTTAATCTTCCGGATGATAGTGTCATTGACAGAATTCTTCAATCACTGCCACCAAGCTACAAAAGCTTCGTGATGAACTATAACATGCAAGGGATGGATAAGACTATTCCTGAGCTCTTCGCAATGCTAAAGGCTATGGAGGTAGAAATCAAGAAGGAGCATCAAGTTTTGATGGTCAACAAGACCACCAGTTTCAAGAAAAAGGGTAAAGGGAAGAAGAAGGGGAACATCAAGAAGAACAGCAAACAAGTTGCTGCTCACAAGAAGAAACCCAAGTCGGGACCTAAGCTTGAGACTGAGTGCTTCTACTGCAAAGGGACTGGCCACTGGAAACGGAACTGTCCCAAGTATTTGGCGGATAAGAAGTATGGCAAGATGAGCAAAGGTATATGTGATATACATGTTATTGATGTGTACCTTACTAAAGCTTGCAGTAGCACCTGGGTATTTGATGCTGGTTCTGTTGCTAATATTTGCAACTCGAAACAGGGACTACGGATTAAGCGAAGATTGGCTAAGGACGAGGTGACGATGCGCGTGGGAAATGGTTCCAAAGTCGACGTGATCACCGTCGGCACGCTACCTCTACATCTACCTTCGGGATTAGTTTTAGACCTAAGTAATTGTTATTTGGTGCCAGTGTTGAGCATGAAAATTATATCTGGATCTTGTTTGATGCAAGACGGTTATTCATTTAAATGTGAGAATAATGGTTGTTCTATTTATATGAGTAATATATTTTATGGTCATGCACTCTTAAAGAGTGGTCTATTTTTGATGAATCTCGATAGTAGTGATACACATATTCATAATGTTGAAGCCAAAAGATGCAGAGTTGATAATAATAGTGCAACTTATTTGTGGCACTGCCATTTGGGTCATATTGGTGTAAAGCACATGAAGAAATTGCATTCTGATGGACTTTTGGAATCACTTGATTATGAATCACTTGATACTTGCGAACCATGCCTCATGGGCAAGATGAATAAAACGCCGTTCTCCAAAAAAATGGAGCGAGCAACAGATTTGTTGGAAATCATACATACTGATGTATGTGGTCCAATGAATATTGAGGCTCGCGGCGGGTATCGTTATTTTCTCACCTTCACAGATGATTTAAGCAGATATGGGTATATCTACTTAACGAAACATAAGTCTGAAACATTTGAGAAGTTCAAAGAATTTCAGAGTGAAGTGGAAAATCATCGTAACAAGAAAATAAAGTTTCTGTGATCTGATCATGGAGGAGAATATTTGAGTTACGAGTTTGGTCTTCATTTGAAACAATGCGGAATAGTTTTGCAACTCACGCCACCCGGAACACCACAGCGTAATGGTGTGTCCGGACGTCGTAATCGTGCTTTACTAGATATGGTGCGAACTATGATGTCTCTTACTGATTTATCGCTATCGTTTTGGGGTTATGTTTTAGAGACGGTTGCATTAACGTTAAATAGGGCACCATCTAAATCCGTTGAGACGACGCCTTATGAACTGTGGTTTGGCAAGAAACCAAAGTTGTCATTTCTTAAAGTTTGGGGCTGCGATGCTTATGTGAAAAAGCTTCAACCTGATAAGCTCGAACCCAAATCGGAGAAATGTGTCTTCATAGGATACCCAAAGGAGACTATTGGGTACACCTTCTATCACAGATCCGAAGGCAAGACATTCGTTGGTAAGAATGGAAGAGAAGGAGTTTCTCTCGAAAGAAGTGAGTGGGAGGAAAGTAGAACTTGATGAGGTCACTGTACCTGTTCCCTTATTGGAGATTAGTTCATCACAGAAATCTGTTCCCGTGACTCCTAGTGAGGAAGCTAATGATAATGATCATGTAACTTCAGATCAAGTTACTACTGAACCTCGTAGGTCAACCAGATTAAGATCCGCACCAGAGTGGTACGGTAATCCTGTTCTGGAGGTCATGTTACTTGACCATGACGAACCTGCGAATTATGAGGAAGTGATGATGAGCCCAGATTCCGCAATATGGCTTGAGGCCATGAAATCTGAGATGGGATCCATGTATGAGAACAAAGTATGGACTTTGCTTGACTTGCCCGATGATCGGCAAGCCATCGAGAATAAATGGATCTTCAAGAAGAAGACTGACGCTGACGGTAATATTACTGTCTACAAAGCTCGATTTGTTGCGAAAGGTTTTCAACAAGTTCAAGGAGTTGACTATGATGAGACCTTCTCACTCGTAGCAATGCTCAAGTCCGTCTGAATCATGTTAGCAATTGCCGCATTTTATGATTATGAAATTTGGCAAATGGATGTAAAGACAGTGTTCCTGAATGGATTTCTGGAAGAGTTGTATATGATGCAACCTGAAGGTTTTATCGATCCAAAGGATGCTAACAAAGTGTGCAAGCTCCAGCGATCCATCTATGGACTGGTGCAAGCATCTTGGAGTTTGAATAAATGTTTTGATAGTGTGATCAAAGCATATGGTTTTCTACAGACTTTTGGAGAAGCCTGTATTTACAAGAAAGTGAGTGGGAGCTCTGTAGCATTTCTAATATTATATGTGGATGACATATTGTTGATTGGAAATGTATAGAATTTCTGGATAGCATAAAAGGATACTTGAATAAGAGTTTTTCAATGAAGGACCTCGGTGAAGCTGCTTATATATTGGGCATCAAGATCTATAGAGATAGATCAAGACACTTAATTGGACTTTCACAAGGCACATACCTTGATAAAGTTTTGAAGAAGTTCAAAATGGATCAAGCAAAGAAAGGGTTCTTGCCTGTGTTACAAGGTGTGAAGTTGAGTCAGACTCAATGCCCGACCACTACAGAAGATAGAGAGAAAATGAAAGATGTTCCCTATGTTTCAGCCATAGGCTTGATCATGTATGCAATGCTGTGTACCAGACCTGATGTGTGTCTTGCTATTAGTTTAGCAGGGAGGTACCAAAGTAATCCAGGAGTGGATCACTAGACAACGGTCAAGAACATCCTGAAATACCTAAAAAGGACTAAGGATATGTTTCTCGTTTATGGAGGTGACAAAGAGCTCATCGTAAATGGTTACGTCGATGCAAGATTTGACACTGATCCGGACGATTCTAAATCACAAACCGGATACGTGTTTTTATTGAACGGTGGAGCTGTCAGTTGGTGTAGTTCTAAACAAAGCATCATGGTGGGATCTACGTGTGAAACGGAGTACATAGCTGCTTCGGAAGCAGCATCTGAAGGAGTCTGGATGAAGGAGTTCATATCCGATCTAGGTGTCATACCTAGTGCATCGGGTCCAATGAAAATCTTTTGTGATAATACTAGTGCAGTTGCCTTGGCAAAGGAATCCAGATTTCACAAGAGAACCAAGCACATCAAGAGACGCTTCAATTCCATCCGCGATCAAGTCCAGGTGGGAGACATAGAGATTTGCAAGATACATACGGATCTGAATGTTGCAGACCCTTTGACTAAGCCTATCTCATGAGCAAAACATGATCAGCACCAAGGCTCCATGGGTGTTAGAATCATTACTGTGTGATGTAGATTATTGACTCTAGTGCAACTGGGAGACTGAAGGAAATATGCCCTAAAGGCATGAATAAAGTTATTATTTATTTCCTTATTTCATGATAAATGTTTATTATTCATGCTAGAATCGTATTAACCAGAAACATAATACATGTGTGAATACATAGACAAACAGAGTGTCACTAGTATGCCTCTACTTGACTAGCTCGTTTATCAAAGATGGTTATGTTTCCTAACCATAGACATGAGTTGTCATTTGATAAATGGGATCACATCATTAGGAGAATGATGTGATTGACTTGGCCCATTCCGTTAGCTTAGCACTTGATCATTTTAGTTTACTGCTATTCCTTTCTTCATGACTTATACATGTTCCTATGACTATGAGATTATGCAACTCCCGATTACCGGAGGAACACTTTGTGTGCTACCAAACATCACAACATAACTGGGTGATTATAAAGGTGCTCTACATGTGTCTCCGATGGTACTTGTTGAGTTGGCATAGATCGAGATTAGGATTTGTCACTCCGATTGTCGGAGAGGTATCTCTGGGCCCTCTCGGTAATGCACATCACTATAAGCCTTGCGAGCAATACAACTAATTAATGAGTTAGTTGCAGGATGATGCATTACGGAACGAGTAAAGAGACTTTCCAGTAACGGGATTGAGCTAGGTATTGAGATACCGACGATCGAATCTCGGGCAAGTAACACACCGATGACAAAGGGAACAACGTATGTTGTTATGCGGTTTGACCGATAAAGATCTTCTTAGAATATGTAGGAACCAATATGAGCATCCAGGTTCCGCTATTGGTTGTTGACCGGAGACATGTCTCGGTCATGTCTGCATAGTTCTCGAACCCGTAGGGTCCGCACGCTTAAAGTTTTGTGACGATTAGTATTATGAGTTTTTGTGTTTTGATTTACCAAAGGTAGTTCGGAGTCCCGGATATGATCACAGACATGACGAGGTGTCTCGAAATGGTCGAGATATAAAAATCGATATATTGTACGACTATGTTTGTACTTCGAAAAGGTTCCGGGCAAGTCCAGACAAAATACCGGAGTACCGGGGGGTTACCGGAACCCCCCGGGGAGTTACCGGAACCCCCCGGGGAGTATAATGGGCCTTATAGGCCTTAGTGGAGAAGAGGAGGGGCAGCCAGGGCAAGCCGCGCGCCTCCTCCCCCTAGTCCGAATTGGGCAAGGAAGGGGGCGGCGCCCCCCTTTTTCCTTCCCCCTCTCTCCTCCTTCCTTCCCTCCTACTCCTCCTCTTTGAAGGGGGGAATCCTACTCCCGATGGGAGTAGGACTCCCCTTGGGGCGCGCCTAGAGAGGGCCGGCCCTCCCCCTCCTCCACTCCTTTATATACGGGGGAGGGGGCACCCCATAGACACACAAGTTGATCAGTTGATCTTTTAGCCGTGTGCGGTGCCCCCCTCCACCATATTCCACCTCGGTCATATCGTAGCGGTGCTTAGGTGAAGCCCTGCGTCAGTAGCAACATCATCACCGTCATCACACCGTCGTGCTGACGGAACTCTCCCGTGAATCTCTGCTGGATCGGAGTTCGTGGGACATCACCGAGATGAACGTGTGCTGAACTCGGAGGTGTCGTGCGTTTGGTACTTGGATAAGTCGGATCATGAAGACATACGAATACATCAACCGCGTTCTCATAATGCTTCCGCTTATGTTCTACGAGGGTACATGAACAACACTCTCCCCTCTCGTTGCTATGCATCACCATGATCTTGCGTGTGCGTAGGAATTTTTTGAAATTACTACGTTCCCCAACAAATGATGTGATGGGAAAGACCCAATCCTAAGCATAGCACAAGATCGTGTAGTTCGTCTGCTAAAGCTTTTCTAATGTCAAGTATCATTTCCTTAGACCTTGAGATTGTGTAACTCCTGGATACCGTAGGAATGCTTTGGGTGTGCCAAACGTCACAACGTAACTGGGTGGCTATAAAGGCACACTACGGGTATCTCCAAAAGTGTCAGTTGGGTTGGCACGAATCGAGACTGCAATTTGTCACTCTGTGTAACGGAGAGGTATCTCTGGGCCCACTCAATAGGACATCATCATAATGGCTCAATGTGACCAAGGAGTTGATCACGGGATGATGTGTTACGAATGAGTAAAGAGACTTGCCGGTAACGAGATTGAACAAGGTATACGGATACCGAGGATCGAATCTCGGGCAAGTATCATTCCGGTAGACAAAGGGAATTGTGTACGGGATTGATTGAACCCCCGACATCGTGGTTCATCTGATGAGATCATCATGGAACATGTGGGAACCAATATGGGTATCCAGATCCCGCTATTGGTTATTGGCCAGAGAGGTGTCTCAGTCATGTTTGCACGGTTCCCGAACCCGTAGGGTCTACACACTTAAGGTTCTGTTACGCTATAGTTGTTATGGGAAGTAGTATGTGGTTACCGAATGTTGTTTGGAGTCCCTGATGAGATCCCGGACGTCACGAGGAGTTCCGGAATGGTCCGAAGGTGAAGATTTATATATGGGAAATTGTCATACGATCACCGGAAGTGTTCGGGGGTTTGCCGGTATTGTACCAGGACCACCGAAGGGGTTCCGGGGGTCCACCAGGAGGGTCCAACTACCCCAGAGGGCCCTATGGGCTGTATGTGGAAGGGAACCAGCCCCTAAGTGGGCTGGGCACCATCCCCCCTAGGGCCCATGCGCCTAGGGTTGGGGGAACCCTAAAGGGTGCGCCCCCCTTGGCTTGGGGGGCAAGCCCCCTCCCCTTGGCGGCCGCCCCCTCTAGATCTCATCTAGAGGGGCGGGCCCCCTTCCCCCTTCGCCCTATAAATAGAGGGGAGGAGGGAGGGCAGCAGCACCTCATCCAAGGCATAGCCCTCCCCCTCTCCAACACCCCCTCCTCCTCCGTTGAGCTTGGCGAAGCCCTGCCAGAGAACTGCAAGCTCCAGCACCAAGTTGTCGTGCTTCTGGAGTTCTTCCCCAACTTCTCCTTCCCCCTTGCTGGATCAGGAGGAGACGTCCCTGTGCTGTACGTGTGCTAAACGCGGAGGCGCCGTGGTTCGGCGCTTAGATCGGAATCAACCACGATCTGAATCGCTGCGAGTACGACTCCTTCATCTGCGTTCTTGTAATGCTTCCGCGTCGCGATCTTCAAGGGTATGAAGATACACTCCCCTCTCTCTCTCGTTGCTAGTCTCTCCATAGATTGATCTTGGTGATGCGTAGAAATTTTTTCATTTCAGCAACGATCCCCAACAATTGGGCATCAAGATCTATAGAGATAGATCAAGATGCTTGATAAGACTTTGATGAGTACATACCTTGATAAGATTTTGAAGGAGTTCAAAATGGATCAATCAAAGAAGGAGTTCTTGCCTGAGTTGTAAGGTATGAAGTTGAGTAAGACTCAAAACCCGGCCACGACAGAAGATAGAGAGAAAATGAAAGTCATTCCCTATGTCTCAGCCATAGGTTCTATAAATTATGCCACGCTGTATACCAGACCTATTGTGTACCTTGCCATGAGTTTGGCAAAGGGTACAATAGTGGTCCAGGAGTAGATCACCGGACAACGGTCAAAATTATCCTTACAAGACTAAGGAAATATTTCTCGGTTACGGAGGTGACAAAGAGTTTGTCTTAAAGAGTTACGTCGATGCAAGCTTTGACACCGATCTAGATGACTCTGAGTCTCAATCTGGATAGATATTGAAAGTGGGAGCAATTAGCTAGAGTAGCTCTGTGCAGAGCATTGTAGACATAGAAATTTGCAAAATACATACGGATCTGAATGTGGCAGACCCGTTGACTAAACTTCTCTCACAAGCAAAACATGATCACACCTTAGTACTCTTTGGGTGTTAATCACATAGCGATGTGATCTAGATTATTGAATCTAGTAAACCCTTTGGGTGTTGATCACATGGCGATGGGAACTATGGGTGTTAATCACATAAAGATGTGAAATATTAGTGTTAAATCACATGGCGATGTGAACTAGATTATTGACTCTAGTGCAAGTGGGAGACTTAAGGAAATATGCCCTAGAGGCAATAATGAAGTTGTTATTTTATATTTCCTTATATCATGATAAACGTTTATTATTCATGCTAGAATTGTACTAACCGGAAACTTGATACATGTGTGGATACATAGACAAAACACAGTGTCCCTAGTATGCCTCTACTAGACTAGCTCGTTAATCAAAGATGGTTAAGTTTCCTAACCATAGACATGTGTTGTCATTTGATGAACGGGATCACATCATTAGGAGAATGATGTGATGGACAAGACCAATCCATTAGCTTAGCATAATAATCATTAAGTTTTATTGCTATTACTTTCTTCATGACTTATACATATTCCTTTGACTATGAGATTATGCAACTCCCAAATACCAGAGAAATACCTTGTGTGCTATCAAACGTCACAATGTGTTGGTGTGGAACGACACCTATGGGATCACAAGAATCCCTACTACGGTTGTCGGGGCACAGGATTGCGAGGAGAGCAGGGCTAGAAGACAGCACAAGGATCGTTTACCCAGGTTCGGGCTGTGAGGATGTGTAAAACCCTAGTCCTGCTTTGGTGGGTGTATTTCTGAGAGTTCTTGAGCTTTCGAAATAGCTTTGATCAACGCATAGTTCGAAAGGCCGAATCCCCCTTCAGTATGCCATGAGCCTCCTTTTATAGTTGAAAGGGGCTGCCACAGTGACACACAGGAGGTGGAAAGGCGTACAGTGCCCTGAGCTTACCGCTCGTATTACAGGACAAGACGCATTTAATGCGTGGCTTAGGTGTCCCCTTGCTTTATGGGGACGGGGCGAGGCCCGTCCCATCCGTCGCCGCTCCTCCTCACTTCGACATGCTCCCCGGCCAGTGATGCGTGTGGTGCAATGTAGGCAGGCAGGCAGCTGGGTGGCACGGTGGTGGAGCCTTCACGAAGATCTGCATGCCGCCACACAGGCGCTTGATGAGTTGGCCTGGGAGCTCCATGTTGCCACGCAGGTGCCTGCCCAGCTGGTTGGGCTGGCAGCTGCATGGGAACGGCGATGGAAGCTTGGTTGGTCGCGGGCCAGGCGGTGGCCCCGCTGGCGTCCTTGGTGAGGGCCTTGCCGGGTGGCCCGGAAAGGGTCTTGCCGTGGCGCGCTGTCGTCCCCGGCAAAGGTCTTGCCGGGGGTCTGGTAGCCTTCTTGGGCAAGGATCTTGCCGAGGATCGTCGTCTTCTAATCCTCATCTGATCTTGAATATGTCTTCACAAAGATCTGCATGCCACCACAGAGGTGCCTCTCCGAGCCCTAGCCCCACGCTGATGATGGCGCTGGGGGCCGTGGGCTCAAGGGTGGCCCGCTCTGTTGGTGCGGGGCGAGCTGTCCCAGCGAGGGTCTTGCCGGGGCCGCTGAGGCCACCCGGCAAGGGTCTTGCCGGGGGAACCTGCTTCGTCCCTCTGCTCTTTGTGGTCTTGGCCTTGGCGTTACTTTGATTGTCTTGGGCTTCGATCTTACCTTGGCTCACCTCCCTCGTTCTGCTTGGTGTGGCCGTGGGCGCGGCTCTGACTACCTGTGCACAGGTAAAGGGGTACAAAAGAGTGCCCCTCTTTTTGTATACCGACAGGAGCCCCCGGGCCTGGGCCACACATAAGCGCGACACGTTGTTGGGTCAGGCCCAAAATGGTGTGCGGGCAAGCGGGGCGGTTTTTACCGCGGTAAGACTTTTCGCGCGCTCCGCTTCCCATGACCCGCGCATGCGGTGTGGCGTGCAGGGGTGTGCGTGACGTGGGCGGCATGCGTGGGGCGGTTTCCACACGCATGCGTCACATCACAGTAAATGGGCAGCGCGCCCCGCGGCTTCCCCATAAAAAGGGATAACCGCGGGCGCACTGTTCCTTTTACCATCCGCACAACCCCAATCTCGGAGATCTCTGCCTGCTTCCCTCTTCTTCTCCAAGCTTCGTCCCCGCTTGCCGCAGTTGTGCCTCCGCCGCCCTTCATCCTGCCCTCCTCCCCCAGCCGTCATGGCGCCAAAATCCACCAAGGGCAAGGGAGTGGCTGAGGATGCCGGAGCCGCCGGAAAGTGCGCTGGCGGTGCAGCGGACGTAGTCTGCCTTCTTCCCCTCGACGGTCGACGTGTTCGAGCTTCGGGACTCCTTCAGGCCCTTGTGGGGAGTGAAGACGGGGGGGATTCGGGGCATCCGCCCACGCGTGTCATCCCCACCAACTGCGCCGAGGCTGCCCCAAATCGGTACCCCTTCTTTGTTGATTATTTTTCCTGCGGGCTCTATCCTCCCTTCTCCGATTTCTTCAGCGACGTCATGCATACCTTTGGCTTCCGCCTCCTTGATTTTACTCCGAACGCGATGGCGTGCATGGCTCTTTTCGCGCATCTCTGCGAAGGCTTTGCCGGGGTGCACCCCAACACGGCGCTTTTCCGCTATTACTTCTCCCCTCGGATCCAACCAGGGGGCGCCATCTCCAGTTGCATCGCCTGGGTCTCAAGATCCAAGGGAGCGTACCCGGAGGGTGCCATGAAGGAGAGGTGGGAAGAATGGCGGGGCCGGTGGTGCTGGATCGAGGAGGAGGATCCGCCGGTGTTCTGCGAAGTTCGCTGGGCGCCGCCGGTCCGCAGAAGCGATTGGAGCGACGTCGATGCTGACGACGAGAAGCACACGGTCGCCACCACCAGGATCCTCTGGCTCACCGAGGCCGGCCTCACCCTTGAGATGATCGGGGCGGACTTCATCCGCCGCCGGATTGCACCACTGCATAACAAGGGGAGGCCAGCCTGGCTCTTCACGAACCCCGCCGACATCATGCGGTTTCGTCCCAGCCTCGACCACAACTTCACAGTGATGGGGCACGCCCATTTCTGCCAGCGGCTCTTCCAGCTGGACGTGGGTCGCGACGGCGAGGTCGAGCGGACCGGCAAGGTCGTGAGGGCCGCCGCGAAGGCTGGCAAGGTCCTCAAGGGGCCTTTGTTCAAGCTGCCAATGGGGGTGTTCCCGTTGTGCAATAACTCGTGCCGGTCCGATATCATTGCCATGATGCCAGACTGCAACGCGCACGGCCCCGACCCGAGCTGGAAGGAGCCGAAGGACGTCGAGGTGCAGCAGTTCTTTGACACCCTACATGAGGGGTACGTCAACACCGACGCCGAGCGGCTGCTTGTCCAGGACACCACCCAGGCGGAGTTGGACTACATTGCCACCAGGGCGAGGGACGCACAGCTTGCCAGGGAGGCCGGCAGCGTCGGCGGTGTGTAGGACAGGGCTGCGACAGCCGCGGAGGAGGAGGAGCTCCCCGGTGGGCGGCGGCCGCCGGGGGAGCCAACAGCGCCGGCACCGAGGCTCCTCTGGTTGAAGATGTGACCGGCGAGTCGTCGGAGGAGGAGGCCGAGACCGCAGACCCGACGCCACCTACGAGGAGGGGGCAAGTCCTGCGGTGGGCCAGTTCCGGCAAGCCGGTCCGGCCCGGCAGGGCTGCGCGGCCACAGCTGACCTTGGAGGGGCCCGGGCGCCACACATGGGCCGCAGCGGCAAAGAAGCCGGCGAAGGCCGCGGTGAAGAAGAAGACAGCTGCCCCTTCTTCGTCCGCGCGTGTCCAGACACAACCTCCTTCTCCTCCTCCGGCGAATGTTGATACGGAGGTTACTTTTGATTATGGATCCCTCAGCCCGAGGAGGAAGAGGAGGAGGCGGACGACGAGTAAGTATCTCGTTCCTTTTTGTTATTTCTGCCTCCTCAATCTGCGTTGCTTGTCTTGACTTGTTTTTGTCTTTGCAGGGATGCGGAGACGCTGGCCCAGAGAGCGAAAAGGGCCAAGGTCTCGGCGGGTGGCCAGCCCCCGGCTGGTACTTCGAGGGCGCCGTTGGTGGTGTTGAGCAGCCCGGACAGCAGCCCCTGGCATAGCCCCCAGCGTAAGTTCACCACTCTTCCCCCGTCGACATGCGCCAGGGGCATGACACTTTGGTGCTGACCTTGCCAGGTATGTAGGAGGAGAGCAGCAGCAGGAGGAGCCACAGAGGGCTACCCCCAACACGCCACCCCCATCGACCACGCCGCCCTGAGGGGCGTCCCCGGCAAGGGCGCCAAGTACCGAGCCTGTGCACATGGAGGAGGAGGAGGAGAAATCGGGCACCGACGGCTTTGCCTCTACGCCAAATGTTGGTGGGAAGGGGACTTCTGTTTCTCAGCCTGGTACCAGCACTGGTAAGTCGTTCGCTGTTCGTCCCTGTTCTTTTTCTTTCTGGCTCTTGGTCCTAGCCTTGCCTCACCCCCTTCTTCGGCGCCCAGATTCCTCCTCGGTGAACCCAAAGGACGTGGACGCCGTCATCGAGGGCGTCGCCAAGGCCGCCGAGGCGGACGCCGAGAAGATCGCCACCGAGGAGGCCGCCAAGGACGCTACCGAGGATGCCGCCGAGGGGCCTACTGGGAAGGCCGACAAGGCTGCCGCTGAGGAGGCCGGCAAGGGGCCTGCCGGGGAAGCCGGCGGGGCCGCTGCCGAGCAGGAGGAGGAGGAGGCTGGTGACCAGCCTTCCTCCTCTGCTGCTTCCGGCTCCGACAAGTACCTGAGGGTGAGTGACGACTTGTTCGTCCACCTTCCAGGCACGTCGAGCACTAGGACACCCATTGAGGGAGAGGTGTTCGACGACGAGGTGCTTGCCGCTGTCGGGCTTGAAGTCGTCGACGAGCCGATCGTTGGCGGCGACGGTTCACAGGAAGAGCGGCTCCTCCACACCATGGGCGCCAGCTTCCGGAAGTTCCAGGCGCTCCACCATGCCCGCCTGGACAAGGCTAAGTCCAGGACGGCGGTGGTGGAGAAGGCGGAGGCGGACCTCCAGAAGCGCGTTGCCGAGCGCAGGACTGGTTCCGCGAGGCCCACAAGGAGCTCAAGGCGGCCCAGGGTGAGCAGGCCAAGCGCGACGTGGAGCTCACCATGAAGCTTGCCGACGTCGAGAAAGCTCAGGAGGTGGCGAAGAACTTGGCCGCGGCCGCCGAAGCCGCTCGGACCCAGCGCGAGGCCGCGCTGAACTCCCGGGAGGAGGACCTCATTGCACACGAGGAAAAGCTTGCCGCCATGCTTCGCGGCAAGGATACAGAGGTGGAGAAGCTTGTCTTGCAGCGGACCAGTGAGCTGGAGCAGAGGCACGAAGAGGCACTCAATTCCCAGGCTCAGGTTCACGCCGGCAAGGTGGAGGAGCTGGAGGCAGAGCGCGACGGGCTGAAGGAGCCGGCCCTGAAGCTGTCTCGGGAGAGGGACACGCTTAACAGTGCCCTCACAGAGGCGCAGGGCGCGGTCGTCGGGAAGGCCGGGGAGCTCTCCGAGGCCAACAACTCCATCAAAGATCTCCAGCTGAAGCTGGAGGGTCTCGAGAAGGTGTTGTCCGAGGCCAAAACCCGGGAGGGGATCCTGGCCAAGGAGCTGGAGGCCGAGAAGCAGTTGCGGACAAACGAGGGCCTCAACTTCATGGATCACGTGGCGGGCGAGAACCGTTGGCTCGATCGCCTCGCCACCGTCGCCAACCAAGCCGCCGTGCAGCTAGCCATCATGGGGATGCCGGACGTGAGGTACGTCCCGGAGCGGAGCATGAGCGCCAATTGCAGCCTAACCATGTTCTTTGATAAGGCCGTCGGCGCTCTGGAGCGGCTCCACGCCAACCGGGTGGCCTCGCTGGTCGAGGAGTCCCGGAAGCTTTCCCAGGGTGCCATGACCAAGGTTCTCACCAAGGTGGCGCACTGGTACCCCGACCTCAATTTTGATGCCGCGCTGGAGAGCTTGCCGGAGGGTACTGACCTCGCGCCGCTCAGGGAGCGCATCAAGCCCATCATCAGCCGTGTCGGTGGAATTCTGAGGGTGGAGGGCCAGCGCCGGGATTAGGCATCCCATCCTTTATCGCCGCTGCAGGTTCACAACCAAGACAATCGCTATCTCTAGTTAGAACCGCAGAAACAATTTGATGTAATATAACTCTGCAGCACTTTCAGTATTATGCATGTCATTTTCCTGTTTGATTTTCCTTTGTATGTCCACCCTACGTTACTGGGTAGGCTCGCCGGCGCATAAACCCAAGGCGGCATCTTGGAGACGGATCCCCATTGGCCTGCTGGGTGTGCTTGCTGCCGGGCGGACCACCTTGCCGCCCTTAGCGCGGCCGCCCGAACTGTCGAGCTTGACTCGAGTCAGAGTCGGGAGCATTGCCGAGTGCGGAAGGCTACCCCGCCACTCTCGACGCGGCCGCTTTGAGCTGTTGAGTAGACTCGAAACAGAACAAGGGCGCTGCCAATTGCGGGAGGGCCCCTTGCGTGCAGGTTTCTCATACATAGGCGAGATCTTCGAGGAAGATAACCTTAGATAAAAGAGGAAATAACTCAAAGCTCTGAATAACTTAGATTTTCTGTTGCCGAGCCGGCGTCATTTCTCCAGCCGCCTTCTTCTCAGAAACCGAAAGCAACGAAGAACTGCTAGGCTAACTACCAGACCAGATTCTCACAATTGCGCCATCCCCCTACCTGGCGCGCCAAAGATGTCGGTATGGAACGACACCTATGGGATCACAAGAATCCCTCCTACGGTTGCTGGGGCGCAGGGTTGCGAGGAGAGCAGGGCTAGTAGACAGCACAAGGATCATTTACCCAGGTTCGGGCCGCGAGGATGCGTAAAACCCTAGTCCTGCTTTGGTGGGTGTATTTCTGAGAGTTCTTGAGCTCTCGAACTAGCTGTGGTTAGCGCGTGGTTCGAAAGAGCCGAATCCCCTTTCAGTATGCCATGGGCCTCCTTTTATAGTTGAAAGGGGCTGCCACAGTGACACACAGGAGGTGGAAAGGCATACAGTGCCCTGAGCTTATCGCTCATATTACACGACAAGATGCATTTAATGTGTGGCTTAGGTGTCCCCTTGCTTTATCGGGGACGGGGCGAGGCCCGTCCCGTCCGTCGCCGCTCCTCCTCGCTTCGACACGCACCCCGGCTAGTGATGCGTGCGGTGCCATGTAGGCAGGCAGGCAGCTAAGTGGCACGGTGGTGGAGCCTTCATGAAGATCTGCATGCCGCCACGCAGGCGCTTGATGAGTTGGCCTGGGAGCTGCAAGTTTCCACGCAGGTGCCCGCCCAGCTGGTTGGGCTGGCAGCTGCATGGGAATGGCGGTGGAAGCTTGGTTGGTCGCGGGCCAGGCGGTGGTCCCGCTGGCGTCCTTGGTGAGGGCCTTGCCGGGTGGCCAGGCAAGGGTCTTGCCGTGGCGCGCTGTCGTCCCCGGAAAAGGTCTTGCCGGGGGTCTGGTAGCCTTCCTCGGCAAGGATCTTGCCGAGGATCGTCGTCTTCTAATCCTCATCTGATCTTGAATATGTCTTCACAAAGATCTGCATGCCACCACAGAGGTGCCTCTCCGAGCCCTGGCCCACGCTGATGATGGCGCTGGGGGCCGTGGGCTCAAGGTGGCTCGCTCTGTTGGTGCGGGGCGAGCTGTCCCGGCAAGGGTCTTGCCGGGGCCGCTGAGGCCATCCGGCAAGGGTCTTGCCGGGGGAACCTGCTTCATCCCTCTGCTCTTTGTGGTCTTGGCCTTGGCGTTGCTTTGATTGTCTTGGGCTTCGATCTTACCTTGGCTCACCTCCCTCGTTCTGCTTGGTGTGGCTGTGGGCGTGGCTCTGACTACCCGTGCATAGGTAAAGGGGTACAAAAGCGTGCCCCTCTTTTTGTACACCGACACAACGTAACTGGGTGAGTATAAAGATGCTCTACAGGTATCTCCGAAGGTATTTATTGGGTTGGCATAGATCGAAATTAGGATTTGTCACTCCGAGTATTGGAGAGGTATCTCTGGGCCCTCTCGGTAATACACATCATGATAAGCCTTGCAAGCAATGTGACAAATGAGTTAGTTACGGGATGATGTATTACGGGACGAGTAAAGAGACTTGCCGGTAACGAGATTGAACTAGGTATGAAGATACCGACGGTCGAATCTCGGGCAAGTAACATACCGATGACAAAGGGAATAACGTATGTTGTCATTACGGTACGACCGATAAAGATCTTCGTAGAATATGTGGTAAACAATATGAGCATTCAGGTTCCGCTATTGGTTATTGACCGGAGAGGTGTCTCGGTCATGTCTACATAGTTCTCGAACGCGTAGGGTCCGCATGCTTAACGTTTGATGACGATTTTGTATTATATGAGTTACGTGATTTGGTAACCGAATGTTGTTCGGAGTCCCGGATGAGATCACGGACATGGAGAGGAGTCTTGAAATGGTCGAGAGGTAAAGATTCATATACAGGACGATAGTATTTGGACACCGGAAGTGTTCCAGGGGTACCAGGTACGTATCGGGTCACCGGAAGGGTTTCCGGGCAACCCCCGGCAAGCTATATGGGCCTAATGGGCCATGAGAGGGACAGACCAGCCCCAAAAGGGGCTGGTGCACCCCCTATAGGCCGAATAGGAGGAGAAGGAAATGAAGGAAAGGGAGGATTCGGCCTCCCCCTTTCCTTCCCCTCCCCCCCTCTTTCCTTCCCCCTCTGATGGATATGGTAGGGGGGAGGCCGACTTGGAAGAGGCGCCCAAGTAGGATTACTCCTACTTGGGGCGCCCCTTGCAGCCCCTCTCCCTCTCCCACCTATATATATGTGGGGGGGGGCACCGCTAGAACACACAACATTGATTCCTAGCCGTGTGCGGCGCCCCCCTCCACAGTTTACGCCTCCGGTCATATTCATGTAGTGCTTAGGCGAAGCCATGCGCGGATCACTTCACCATCAACGTCACCATGCCGTCGTGCTGACATAAATCTCCCTTGACACTTTGCTGGATCAAGAGTTCGAGGGACGTCATCGAGCTGAACGTGTACAGAACTCGGAGGTGCCATACGTTCGGTGCTTGATCGGTCGGAACGAGAAGAAGTTCGACTACATCAACCACGTTGTCAAACGCTTTCGCTCTTGGTCTACGAGGGTACTTGGACACACTCTCCCCCTCTCGTTGCTATGCATCTCCTAGATAGATCTTGCGTGAGTGTAGGAAATTTTTGAAATTGCATGCTATGTTCCCCAACACCTATTGGGCCAAGAGGGGAAACGCAGCAGCCAGCATGGGCTGCTGCACCCCCCTTGTTGTCCGAATAGGAAGGGGAAAGAAAAAGGGGAACAGAGAAGGACGGAGAGGCAATTCGGCCTCCCCTTCCTTCCTTCCTCTCCCCCTTCCTTTCCTCTCCAGAAAAGATGGTAAGGGAGGGCGAATTGGACAAGGCCCCCAAGTAGGATTCCTCCTACTTGGGGCGCCCCATAGCTCTCCCCCCCCCCTCTCACCTATATATATGTGGGGAGGGGGCACCTAGAACACACAACTAACATTGTTAGCCGTGTGCGGCAACCCCCTTCACAGTTTACGCCTCCGGTCATATTCATGTAGTTCTTAGGCGAAGCCCTGCGCGGATCACTTCACCATCACCGTCACCACGCTGTCGTGCTGACGAAACTCTCACTCGACACTTTGCTAGATCAAGAGTTTGAGGGACGTCATCGAGCTGAACGTGTGCACAACTCGGAGGTGCCGTACGTTCGGTGCTTGATCGGCCAGATCGAGAAGAAGTTCGACTACATCAAACGCGTTGTCAAACACTTCCGCTTTTGGTCAACGAGGGTACGTGGACACACTCTCCCCCTCTCGTTGCTGTGCATCTCCTAGATAGATCTTGCGTGAGCGTAGGATTTTTTTTGAAATTGCATGCTACATAACCCATCATTAGCGCCATATAGGAGGTCCCTAAACGTAGGGGGTCCTCCTATTCCATGCTGGCGAAGCAGCCATCATGCACCCCATGAATGCCCTTTTGAGCCGGCCCACATGCCCTTTTCGGCCCACTCGCATGGCCTTTTGGGCCGAGCCATGTGCCGGGTGGGACGCCCATGTCTTTTTCCATTTCGTTGTGCCAGCTAACCCAGGGGCGAACCGTTGTGCGTCCCACGCTCTATTTGATGCAGTTCAGTCACGTGTTTTTTTTCTTCTGCAAAAGATCCTCCGATCTATTAATGGTAAGTGAGGGCAACTCCTCCATGTATCAAAATGCATATAAACGTCCCGACAACGCAGTTCAAATACTTGCTTGCCATTCAACATTGTGCATTAAATGTCCGTGGGCTGGTCTGGACGTAGAAAAAGCAAATGTAGTTAGTTGTCTTGTTGTTGTTCGCCGCCTCGACACATTCCCCGACATCGTCCCACACAGAAAGAAAGAGCGTGGAGCCCCTACCCGACCTTATCATAAACGGAAACACGTCGAGTGCAGTTTGCGAGCGTCCAAATGTGTGCCACTTTGGCGTTTGGATACATGGTCCCACCCAAAGCCTTTATCGTGAGTTTTGCTTCAGAACCATCACCGGATATTCATACTACTTTAGAGCGGACGCGAAGGGGCGACCACCTTCAGTGTTCATGTCTGTCAGACCGACGTGACTGTACGACTAACTGGTGCCGCTTCAATGTGAACGGGGTGACCGAGAAGTTTACTCCGACCACTGCACCCTCATTGAAGCAAGTTATCATAACTTTGAGGTCATGAGTTCAATATATAAGCAAGTCGCATTTTTTGAACTTTTACTAGCGTGAGACAAACACAAGTCGCATCGGTGCCTGCTGGCCCAGATGTGCGTCCCACACTCTATTTGATGAAGTTAGCGTCATATAGGAGGTCCCTGAATGTAGGGGGTCCTCCTATTCCGCATTGGCGATGTAGCCAACGAACAACCCCCGCATTGCCCTTTTGGGCCGGCCCATGTGATGGGTGGGACGCCAATGCTTTTTTTCATTTCGTTATGTTGGCTGGCCCAGACGCGAACTGTTGTGTCTCTCGCTCTCTATTTGACGCAATTAGCATCATACCATTGTCTTTCATTTTTATTTTCTGTCTTTTCTTCTTCTTCAAAATAATTCGGGATTACAAAAAAGTTCTATTTTCTTTTCAAATATTCAAGAAAAACAAATTTTTATTGTGAATAAAAAACAATGTTCAGGAAATCATAAAATGTTTGCAGATGTGAAATACTTCACAGAGTAAATTTGTTTTGGGAAATAAAAGTGTTCATGATTTTGAAAAATAGTTTAGGTAGTCAAAATATGTTCGTGAATTTGACCAAATTTTCGTGAAATAAAAAAAGTTCATCAATTTTAGAGAAATGCTAAAAAAATTAAAAAATGTTCCCAAAATTTATAAGTTTTTTAACTTCAAAAAATGTTTGCTGATTCAAAAAATCTTCATACTTCAAAACATGTTTGTGAAAAAATGTTCATGAACTATAAAATTTGTTCCCAAATTTCAAAAAATGTTTGTCAATCCAAAAAATGCGACCCAAATGAAAAATTCTTCGCAATTTTAAGAAAACGTTAACTAATCAATAAAAGGTTCAAGAATATGAAAAATAAATGTTCATGGTCTTTGAAATGTGAATGAGTTGAAAAGAATGTCCGTGAGTTTGTATAAAATGTTCACAATTGCAAAACAGTTCACGATCTCAAAAAATGTTTGCGAATTCAGAACATGTTCATGATTTTAACAATATTCATAATTTTTAGAAAATTCGACGAATTTGAAAGATTATCACAAAATTAAAAAAGGAATAAAAAAGAACAAGAATAAAGCGAAACAGAAAAAGAAAAAGAATAGGATAAACAAATGTAAAATAAAATAAATAAAAATAAAAAATAAAATGAAATGAAAAATGAAATAAAGAAAAAGAAAAAAAGAACAAAACATACACAAAAAGAAAAACCGGTCTGGAAAGGTTCAAGAACTCCCTAGAACTGGAAAAAGTATTTACTTGGGCCGGCCTATTTGTACGCAGGGAGCTGGGGGTGCGTGCTAGGTAACTATTTGGCGACGTATGCACCAAATATGATATGTCGTCACCAAATAGGGACCTTTTTCAGATAAATAAATATTTTTAATATTAACGAGCAATTTTTGTATTCGATAGCATTTGAATGTGTGTACTTTTTTGAATTCACATACAGTTTTGGGATTTTTTGGACTTTTGAAAATTCATGTACATTATGGAAATTCGCAAAATAAATTAAAATCCTTGAAATTTTGAAAATTTTGTAAACATAAACAAATACCGTCCGGTTTTTTACTTGGACAACTGACCAGCCATTGCAGATAACGAGCGGAAAAAAATCAACGAGTGAGCGAGCTCGCTGAAGGAGCGAAGGGATGCTTAGTGGGCTTGTCCATTCTTGCGGCGCGTGAGCGGGCTCTTCAACGGGTTCTATAGGTGTTGGTTTGATTCTTTGTGGAGGTGAAATATTTCATCGACACCATGATGAAGATATTGTGATTCGACGGCCCTCACTTTTAGGGGATCATCCCCGGTCCAAGTACGTTCATCGATCAAGGTTTTCTATCTTTTTGGATGGGCGACTCAAAACGGTTTCAAAAATCATTATTGCTAATGTTCGTGCAGGTGAAAGAGGGACAAATCGTTGCTTCAGTTCAATTGCAGCCTCTTTACTAAAGTCTTTGAAGTGTTTTTTCCAGCAGAAATTGATACCACGAAGAAGGTGTTTCCAAGGGATTTCATTGTAATTCTTACCTTCAGGAGTTACTTTGTATTTTCTTGGATCTTAGATCTATACATGTCATGTTACGAGTAAGAATAAAATTACAGGTGGCAAATTATAGACGTACTGAATCGTGTATTGCGGTATGGATGAGTAGATGTTCTCCATGTTGTGAGTATATATAGCCACTAGATTGTAACCCTATGATCATAAAACTCCACTAGTTGCCCAAAAAGAAGAATAAAGAAAGGAGGTCTTAAATTATTGGGAAATGTTTCCACCCGCTGCGCCGGCGGAAACATTGGGCCGGTCCTGTCGCTTGCGTTCGATCGCACAGATCCAGCCTACGAGCGTGGCCCCGCATGCCTCGCGCCCCTTCCATATGCGCTCCATCCCCTACCTCCAGCCATACGCGCGCGCATCTCTCCTCCCCCCCTCCCCTCGGGCTACGACTAGGCCACCACGAGCTCCATCGCCGGCGGCCAGGCGCTCCCTCGCCGGCAGCCATGGGCTGCCTGCTGCCATGGCTAGATCCATCCCCTACCTACAGCCTTCACGTGCGCGCATCCCTTCCCCCCTCCTCCCAGGCTACGACTAGACCACCACAAGCTCCATCGCCGACGGCCAGGGCGCTCCCTCACCGGCCGCCATGGCTGCCTGCCGCCATGTCCGAATCCACCCGCGTATACAAGTGTTGCAACCGTCATCTAGAAAAGCTTCAACAACTGTTGAGAAAAGCTTCAACCATAGACATAGAAAGCTTCAATGGCACTGCACAACAAAGGGAAGCTGCAACCGTAGTTAGAGTTTGCTACTACCGACGAAGCTTTTTGCTACATCCATCAGGCGGAGCTGCGACCTCGCGACGACGGCAAACGTCGTTTTTGCTGCAAGCCTGCAAACGCAGCGGGATTTTTGCTACATCCATGTAAGGCGCAGCTATAACCGGTGTCAAAATTTGCTACAACCTTTCTGCAACGCCGTTTGGAGTTTTTTGCTACATCCATGTAAGGCGGAGCTACAACCGGTGTCAAAATTTGCTACAACCTTTGTCGATTTTTGCTACAACCAGCGTATTTGCATTTTGCTACTTTTGCACAAGCCAACGTCTGAATTTTTTGCTACAACCCTTGCTCGATTTTGCTGGAACGTGCGCTCGTTTTTGCTACAACAGGCGACCGAGATGTTACGACGGTGAGATGTGACCGACGAGCTGCGGCAGCAGGTGTGAGCAGCGATGAGCACGACGGTGAGCTATGGCCCTCGCCATCGAAGCTGCAATCACCGCCACCGGAGCTACAACCACGGGGTGCCGATGTTACATGCGTGGAGCTGGCCACCGGCGGCGGCAATCATCGGCGACCATCGGCGAGGGGCGGCGACCGGCAGTGCCCATCGGCGGGGGGCCGCGACCGGTGATGGCCGGGAGGGACGAGCAACACGGGGCGGCCTGGGGACGCCAGGGGATCCGCGCGAGAGAGGAAGAAGGGGATGGGGAAGTCAACACGCCCAGATCGAACGGCTGAGGATAGTCACATCGACGGCCCGGACGCGACCGGCCGAACTATTGGCCTGGTGCGCCGGCGCAGATCACTGCCCTAAATTATTTCACCTTAAGAAAAGGTCTCAAACTCTTGCTTGGTCGGAGACATAGTTAGTTGTACGTCCAAACTTGCCCAAGTCGACTCGGACCGGGATTAAGGCGTGGCCGGTTCCCATATAACGACGGGCCAGGGGCGGCCTACCCAAAAACCTTGGTAATTAGTATCGTCGGAACCTATACGCACACCGTCGTTTCTTGGTGAAGCCATGGAATACTACTTTGCAGGTACAAGCCAGCCAGCATGGGTTGGTCTGAAGAGAGACCGGTCGGACGGCAAGCTCGACGCCACGGTGACGGACAAGCGGCACAAGTGCGATGACAACAGTTGGAAGGCGGTCGCTGCGTATGCACCGACGGCGGGTTCGAAGCGAGCCTACCAGCGATCCGAGGACGAGATTGACCCAGTGTTCATCGACAAGCGGTACAAGGGCAACTACTGGGAGGACCCTGCTTACGCGGCGGTGGTACGGTTCGGCGGGAGAATGAGAGCCATGGACGATGCTTTCGACAACGAGAGCGAGCGGATGCGGAAGGATTACGCCGAGCAGCGCGCCGCCAGGCTGCGTGAGCTAGTGCGTAAGAACTTGATGTAACTAGATTAGCCCCCCGTGCCGAAGCGCCGTCGGCTTATTAATTGTACTCTTTTGGCGTTCTTCCGTAAGATCGTATTTGTATGGATTTGTATCCTCTTTTGACGTGACTTTGCTATTTGTCAGACATATTTTTCTTGTGTGGGCGTTTTTTCCATGATAATACGTGTCTCATTAATAAAATAAAAATTTAGTTACAAGCCACGTAAATATCGACATTACAGGACTGAAAATATAGGATAATCATATGCAAAAAACCAGCGCCTGTTCCTCTCCGCTAAAGAAAAAGAGACATATCACCTTTTCACCCGAGTTCGACGCGGCTCCATCGCTGATCAACAGCTTTACTGACCTTCAAAGTAGTTTGCATGAAGCGAAACTATTGCCGTTGGAAGAATCAGAACAGGGCAACATTTCCCTGGACACGCCATCGAGCTATAGAACTGACACCCCCGCACAACTACGACGCCGGAGGAGGAAATCAGAACTATCAGCCTCCAACCACAAACCCAACATAAGATGCATCATCTTCCAGCTGTCACTTGTGTAGACAACCGTCTGCGCGTACTCCTGGACGACAAAAGCTCACTGCTCCACCATGACGTCGGAGACAACGCCGCAGTAACAGGGACAGAGCAGAAGGAGAGACACACTTGATGGAGTCGTCGCCGCCGCCTCACCGACAACATCCATGAACCCTAACGCCGCCGGTCTGAAGGATCGTCAAATACACGATGCCATCAACTCCGAGACGCCGCCATAAAGGGCACCGTGGGTGTGGGAGTGGAGTTGAGGCAGATTTATTCGCCCGGGCACCGCTTCCACCACCCCAACGACACACCACGACCTACAAATCCAATCCCTAACTACAGGACGGAGAAAGGGGCCCCCCTCTCTCTCCAGCCGTCAGAGCAGTAGCCAGAGGGAGAGGGGCTAGCGCCCTAGCTGGTGGAGATCGATGGAAGAAGATAGCCTCCCTAGTCGTCTGGCTCGTGGTGGCGGCTAGGGTAGGGAAAACGACAGATTTGTACGATTCTTCTTGTGTCCGTGTTGGTGTTGATTATGTGCGTTGTGGATATGTAGAGATCGGGTATATGCTCATTGTATTTGTATTTTTTTATGCTTCATATTGAGTCCATAAAATTCACCTTTTGTCAAAAAAAAAGAGCGTATTTGTTTACGTAAACTACTACAATATTTTGTCACTCGTCCCCAGAGAACCAATATGTAGTTGGATGATTAGGTGGACAATAATACCCCGCAGTCCATAAGGGATTTGTGGGTGTGCTGATGAGACTGCTCAAGGGATACGATAGCCTAGACCTGCGGCGGTTAGCCATAGAGCGCTGGCGAGCATGCACGACCTCACTTGGAGCCAAAGTTTCCTGCTTGCTGGCGCCATGCACGCTTTCCACCGCATGCGTGCCACTTGCCGGCCCATGCAATAGTGGCAGACGCAAAGTCAACAAATACGTCTGAGGCTGGTTGTAATGGGAGTATCATAGCTAGTATCATGCATGCCAACTAGGCAACTTTGATGAGGTGGCATAGAATTAAATGAAGTAAGAGAGGGTTGAGTATCATATCATGACACCGTATCATAATAAATGATACACTAGTATGTGTCATGCATGACAATAAATAAAGTCATCTATGATACTATCATATGATACTATGCACTAGGGAGGTAGTATTATACACTAGTATCATATGCATGATACTAACTTATGATACTACCCATTACAACCAGCCTGACGGGACGCGCATATACTCTCGGCAACACGTCTCGTCACCGCGTGCCTGTTTGCGGGGCTTAGGGAGCCTGTCGGGAGGTTGGCCGTGGGGCAGACATCCCCGGGAGGAAAATCGTCCATGTGGAGATCTTGGCCTTGACGCTGTTGTTGGTGCCGAGTAACTTCTCTCCAACATGGATCAAACCCTAGATTATTTTTTTTGTGGGTATCAAACCCTAGATTTAGCACGGCGACATTCCGTCAATAGCAAGACACTTGTGCTGACTCATGCGTGTGTGCCTTTATATAGGTGAGAGTATGCATGTGTTTGTGAACGTCGGCATCGATACCGTCTTTCAAAAAAAGTCGCTCAGCCCTAAGATTTTTTTGCCTGATGTGCGTAATTTCCCAAGAGAAGAGTTCACACGCGTCGAGGCGTTTGCTGAGGAGAGATCCACACGTCACGAGGGGTCCGAGAGAAAATCCGTGACTATCACTCCCTCGCAACTGGCGTGGCTGAATGCATTGCAGCTTGCAGTGAACCCATTACCGCAGCTCTAGACCTGACATGGTTGAAGCCCTTGCACTTCGTGGTGCAGTCTATCTGGCACGAGAAGAACAATTTCTGGATGTGATCTTCGCTACTGATTGCTTATCTCTTGTGCACCAGCTCCATTCGAGGTCTAAGATCGCTCCTCATTGTTAGCTCTGTTTCTTTAAGCACGCTCATCGACACCCAGTGGCGAAGGCAGGAATAATTTTGAGGTGTGGCGGAGTTTATGAACCAAAAAAACCATGTACAACTCAACTATGAAGAGTTCACCAGAATAAAAGATATGTATTACTTGGTGTTCAACAAATACAACCCAAAATCCAAAAGTGAAGTATCAGCACTCTAAATACCTCACTTGATGAAGATTATATGGTTGATCGATTGCCAATGTATCATCTATATTAACTAGATTGGCATAAAGATGACCTATAAAATATAAAACCAATGGATAAAACATGAATTAGTAACTATAGTAGGATATAATGGTAGAAAACACATTATGCAATTGAAGATAGTAAGAAAGAATACATAACCGTAATGAAGGTTTAATTTCATTAAATAGAACGTGACAATGGCACTCTTCTAACTTAATTTCGAAATTCTTTCTTAATTTCAGCAAGATCAATTCCTTTTAAATATCTCTCTCTCGATGTAGCACACCATTAAGTCATCAAGCCAACAATTGGACATCGAGAGGTGAGTTTCTGAATCATGGTCCACCCGAACCTATAGTGGGTGTCGTAGGATATATTATTGTTTCACATGTGGATCTGTTCCCTCTTCGAATTCAAAAAATTTCATTCGCCTTAACCTTCCCGAACCAGCGTTAACCATTGAACATACTAGTAAGCATGTGCGAGCTTATTTTTTCTTTCGAACGAGATGGGCTGGCACACGTACCTACGAACTGTAGCACTTTTTGAAAAATAGCTCGTGAAAATCGAAGTTTTGTCCTAGCAATTTCTAATAAAATCTGAAATAGAATGAAGCCCTCCGGTATTTTAATTCATACGAAGAATAAAGAATTCTGTAAGGATAAGTAAAGTTGTAAATCTGCAGACATACTGCAGCTCATGAAAATCGAAGTTTTGTCCTCACAATTTCTAATAAAACTTGAAATAGACTGAAGCCCTCCGGTATTTTAATTCATACGAAGAATAAAGAATTTTGCAAGGATAACTAAAGTTATAAATCTGTACTAACATACTCATGAAAATTGAAGTTTTGTCCTGACATTTTTTAATAAAATCTGAATAAAATGAAGCCCTCTGGTATTTAAATTAAATTTATACGAAGAATAAAGAATTTTGCAAGGATAAGTAAAGTTGTAAATCTGCACCGACACACTGCAGGTAGTCTTTTATATCCATAAGAGTACAGAATGATTTGAAATGCTCAGTTAAGTCTAACAGCCTAAAAAATGTTCAAAATAAATAAATATGTACTAACACACTGTAAATCTAAAAAAAATATGTCACGTCCACAAATATGGTTGAGTTTTACAGCTTATAAAGAAGCATGCGCCAAAATCAGACTACAACGGGAATAAACAATAAAAATAAAACAAGAAATCTCCCTTTTGATGACGCCCGCCATAGTTTATCTTGCCCGCTGTGCACACATCCCAGTAAATTGTGTCTAGAGATGAGTGGCCCTGAGCATAGGTTCGGGTAGACCATGGTTCTATCCAACATTTTCGATTGGACATCTTGGTAAGCAACTCAGTCTTGATGATCTTCATTGCTGAGAAGGTCCTTTCAACCAATGCCGTTGCCACTGATAGAAGCAACCCCAACTCAATAAGGCGATAAACCAGAGGGAACATAATATGTCTTTCAGTTTAAACTTTTTTTTGGCTAGGCTTGCAAAATCAGAACAAACTCATCATGTCTTCTCTATGGTTGATGAACACATGGAAGTCCTACACGCTAACCATCATCGTTGGAGAAATCTGCATCATAGATGTCTGTAAGCTTGGACAAAACTACTCTTTAAATCTGCAAAAAGAACACAAGAAAAACTAACAGGAGCAATATCACTAGAATAATTAAATAAATGTTCAAGCAAGTAACATGAGTGCATGACACAATTGAACTGATGCGCTCAAGCGGTAGAAGTACAACGAAATTAATACCTTTCATTACATAATTATTAATTCTCTTCTTTGGCGGTGGCTTCATCTGCAAACCCTCGCCGACTTGCCAGCACCGTCGAGTTGCCGGTAGCTGCCTCGCGGCGTCCCTGTCGCTGCCTCGCCGGTGGCCGGTGGCCGGCTGCGCGCCCACAGCTTACCCGTGGCTGACTGCCGGCTGCCGTGCGTCCGTGCGGTGCGGCCGTGCCCTAGCAGCCGCCTCTCGGTCTGACGATCTCAAACCAGAACGACTCGTGCTCATGTCTCGTCAGAGGCAGTCTCGATCGTGCGCTGGTTTACAGCCTACGGGCATGGCCACATGGCCCATCACTCAATCGGCAGTAACTACCAAGCCCAACAGGAGGCACATCTCACATCTTCTCAGCCCAAAACCTAAAACTTATGCTGGCTAATAGTAGTGTATATACGTATTTGGATGTCAGTTTAGGTATGGCGTTGGCCAAACCACGCCAGATAGCTAGCTTCGCCCCTGTCGACACCTTAATGTAGTAGTAGTTGTTTTAGCTAAGTTTTCGTATTCAGAACGGAGGCACATGTCCGGTCTTACAAGGTTCCAAACAGGCCGCTGAGGCTAAGTTGTCTTGTACTTTTCATTATGCTCTGAAGTGTATTATGGAGATTTTGCGTGACTTTGTTGCTTAATCAATAAAATGTGGATGTTGCTAGAAATGGCATGAACACACTATGAAGTTGGTGACCTGTTTCGTGAAGCCTGGCGGTCGGATTTGTACTATAAAAATATAACCAAAAAAAGTACAGTGTGAAGCCCGTGATAGTGGAGGCCCACCTGTCAGAGAGACATGAGGCCTGGCTGTAAGGTTTGTACTGTAAAAATATCGCTAAAAACTAGTGTGAAGCCCATGGCAGTGGGCCCCACCTGTCATAGAGAGAGAGAGGAGGGGGAAATAGAAAACACAGTCGAGGACGGACTGCAAGGCCCAGTTCGATTCAGAACGGGATTAAGCGCGTGCCGGGTTCGTATATACTCCAACGAAAGACCGACCTCGGCGTCATCATCAGAGCTAAAACAACCTTAAGCACGTACGCACACCATCGTTTGCTTGGGGAAGCCATGGACTACTACTCTGCAGAAGTGCAGATGCATGCGAGCCAGTATGGGTTGGGCTGAAGAGAGGCCACGAGCGGTCGGACGGCAAGCTCGACGCGGCGGTGATGGAGAAACGGCACAAGTGCGATGACAGCAGCTGGAAGGCCGTCGCTGCATATGCACCGGCGGTGGGGGCGAAGCGATCCTACCAGCGATCCGAGGATGAGCTTGACCCAGTGCTCATCGACAAGCGGTACAAGGGCAACTACTGGGAGGACCCTGCTTACGCGGTGATCCTACGGCTTCGTGGGGGACGTAAAGCCATGGACGACGCTCTCGACAACCGCGTCGAGCGTCTTATCAAGGAGTTGGAAGACGAGCGCGCCGCCACACTGCGTGAGCTAGCCCGTAGTAACTTGATGTAACCAGATTCTCCCAGCGAAGAAAAAAACTACTTAGATGAGCCCCGTGGCGGAGCCCTGCCGCATTGTTGAACCTGGATATCCAACGAATTTAGGACTTTAAGCATGGCAAAACAAACGTTTTTCGAGGCAAGTAATGTTCGTTGAGGATGATAAGTTTAGTCCGCGATCATGACAAATCTGTTTTATACTATGTTTGCTAGAAAATTATGGTGCTTCCAAACTAAATTTACCATCCTTGTGCCAATATAAATTGTCTAAAAAAACGTTCATTTACCATGTTTAAAAACCTGACATCAAATATTTAGCCTTTCCAGTTCTTTTGTACTCTTTTGGCGTTCTTCTATAAAATTGTATTTGTTCAAGTAAATTTCTAGGTTGGACAACTACAAAGATTTTCATTTTTCTCTGAGAATTTTGTGACTACAAGGTTGAAGTTCTAAGAGGATCCCCTTATATTGCCTCTATACGTGCATGTCCGGGCGAGCGGTTGGTCATTGACCGATAAAGAAATCGCAACCTAGCCGCCTCCCTCATATCAACTCTATAAGTCCGGGCTGACCGGCACCTTCATATGCAATCCATATCTAGAACAGAAATAAGGAGGCCCGAATGCGTTCGAGCACGTCCATTACGTCTGTTCCGGCAAACGTTGGTCCACCCTGACCCTATCCACATTTGGGCAAAACCCTAGCCACTTTCCACTTCACTCCACTTCGAGTTTGTGTCGCTTCACTCCCTCCCCCCAGCTCCTCTCCGACAATCTCTGACCCCCTCCGGTATGCAGGCAGCGGTTCCGATTCGAGCAACTCTGAATACATCGACTGTGGTGTCGTCCCATGAGGGGACGAGGATGAGTTCCTCGTCCCCCTGGCTCTCCACCGGTCCCGGGAGGAATCCACCTGAACACCGCAAACCGAGTTGCTTCGACGAGAATCCATTGTGTCCGCGCAAGCAACGCTTGGATCCGCCCGTGTCGGGTCCCTCCGGGGCCAAGTATTGTCTGTCCGCCCGTGTTAGGAAAGCAATAAAATGTCAACATGCGGACGCTGAAGTTGAACTACGTTGCTTTTTCTTCAATTTTCGTTGGCTGACAAAACTGCATATCTCTACAAAGGAAAATGATCCCTCCGGGGCCAAGTATTGTCTGTCCCGAGGTTTCCTTGTTTGTAACTAGAGCTGCACAATCTGAGTCCGGGTAGAACTGCTCATTGCTTAGGGCATCTCCAGCCGCGCCCCCAAGAAGGCCTCCCAAGGCGATTTTTTCGCGCCGGCGCCGAAAAAACGTCCCAGTCGCGCCCCCAGGATGCCGAAAATCGCCGGTTCGGGCCTTTTTTCCGCCCGGCGGTCACAGGCCGAACCCGGCGCGCTGGGGAGCCGTTGGGGGCTCCGGCGCTAGCGAAAAGCGCGCCTGGCCCAGGCCGACAGGGGAAAAGTCAAGTTTTCCTTCCCCGACTCGCCTCGCACCCCCCGCGCCCTCGGCCACCACTAGCTGTATCCCGGCGACGGTCGCCGGCCTACTCCGCCTAGATAGCCATTCCCCGCCTGAAAATAGCAGCGCTTCGCCGCGGCAACCCCTCCCCGCAACACTAGGCGGTGCCGGCCGCCGTTTTCGGCCGCGGAGGCGCGGTTTAACGGCGGGTACACGCCCACGAGCGCAAGGTGTTCGGCGTTTTGACTGACTCGGCGATGGACTCCGATGAGGAGGAAGAGCTCGCCGCGCTGCTGGAGGAGGAAGCCGCGGCCGACGTCCAGGAAGAAGAGCATCTGATGGTGCTCGCCGCCCTCGCCCAGCTGCTGGCGAGCAATGAAAAGCCGCGTCGAGGTGGCTCGGCACCGGGGCGGGTGAAAGCAAAGAACCGGCATCGTCTGCAAGGCTACTGCATGCTCTACTCCGACTACTTCGCCGATGCTCCACTTCATGGCGAGAGAACATTTCGGCGCCGTTATCGGATGAGCCGAAAGCTCTTCCTCAGGATTGTGAATTCCATCCGGGAGTTCGACAACTACTTCAAGTGCAAGATGGATTGCACTGGCGCTCTTGGATTCACCTCCATCCAGAAGTGCACGACAGCGATGAGGATGCTTGCATATGGAGCTCCCAGTGATTCACTCGACGACTATGGGCGCATGGCCGAGTCCACCAGCATAGAGTGTTTCTACAAGTTCTGTCGGGCAGTGGTGGTAGTGTTTGGGCCACAATACTTGAGAGCACCCAATGCGGAAGACGCTGCTCGGATCCTAGCCCAGAATGCAGCAAGAGGATTTCCTGGGATGCTTGGAAGCACCGACTGCATGCATTGGAAATGGAAGAACTGCCCATTTGGTTGGCAGGGGATGTACAAAGGCGCCAAAGGCGTTTGCAGTGTGGTGCTTGAGGCGGTAGCCACACAGGACCTCTGGATTTGGCACTCCTTCTTTGGTATGCCAGGAACTCACAATGACATCAACGTGTTGCAGTGCTCTCCTGTTTTTGCCAAGCTCGTTGAGGGCCATTCTCCTCCGGTGAACTTCGAGATCAATGGGCACCAATACAACAAGGGGTACTATCTAGCTGACAGCATCTATCCGCGATGGTCGACATTTGTGAAGACGATCTCAAACCTTGTGCCAGGAGGCAAGAACGCCTGGTTTGCGAAGGTTCAGGAGGCTTGCAGGAAGGATGTCGAGCGGGCATTTGGTGTGCTCCAATCTCGATTCGCTGTTGTTCGGTACCCCGCTCAGACCTGGTCGAAAGATCAAATGTGGGAGATCATGACTTGCTGTGTCATCTTGCACAACATGATCATCGAGAGCGAGCAAGAAGACCCAGTGTTTGACACTGAACCATACTACAGGCAGGGTCCTCTAGCCGAAGTTGATCACCAGCTACCGGCAACTTGGACTGCCTATCTCAGTATGCGTCAAGAGATCCGAGACCCACAGGTGCATCATCAACTGCAGAAAGATCTGATTGAGCACCTATGGAGGCTCAAGGGGGACGCCGCGTGATGAAATATGAGTTTTTATTTGTTGAACTATATAATTTGTTGAACTATTTGTTGTTGTACTATTTTGTTGAAGTATTTGATTTTTCTGTGATGAAATATGTGATAAGGAATAATTATGTTGATAAATGAACGCCGAGAAAGGGCGAAACCACGCCGAATATGGGCCTATTCTCGCCCATATGGGCCGTTTATTCGCCGAAATTGGGCTGCCAAGTGGGCCAATTTCGGCGCCTGGGGGCGAGCTGGGGGCGGCGACTGGGCGAAAAACCGCCCCCAGCGCCGAGTGTCTCGCCGGCTCGCCCCCAGGGGGCGATTTTTGTGCGTCCTGGGGGGGGCAACGGCTGGAGATGCCCTTAGCTGCAGGAAAAGGTTTAGTGGACATGCATACAAGCACGTGACGGCGCCCGTGCCGATCAAGCGGGGTCGGATCATGCGTCGTGTCGCACTCGCACGGGATGATGTGCATTGTGCAGTACACCTGGCTGGCGCCGGCGACCTCAAGGGTAGTTCGGGATGATGCGAGTATTTAAAAAAAACTACCACGTGACCGTGCCTACAAACTACAACTTTACAAATTTGTGCCAAAAGCTATCACTTTTTGTTTAATCTTTGACTAAAAACTACCGTGTCAGGAAAGTGCCCGATTCGCCTCTTCTAAACATCTTTCTGACAGGATGGGTCCACCTGTCAGCATCAATCTTCTTCCTCCTGTCTCTCTGGCATTTCCTCAAACACCTCACGTGCACTCCGCCGCTCTGCCCCCGCCGGCCGGCAAGCCCCGCCACCTGCGCCACCTTTCTATGACAGCCTGCGGCGTCCGTCTGGCCGTGCGACGGCGCCATGGGTGGCTGCTACTCTGTCATCGCGGCCTCCAGGATGCTGACCCGAAGGCGCGCCGCCGCCGCCATCATGCCTGTGGCCAGCTCCGACGACTGCCCCCCGACAGCGACGCCAACACAGCAGCTGCTGCAAGAAGAAGCGCAGGTCGACCAAGTGGAGGCAGAGCGCGCCGATCCTGGGCGACGACGACCAGTGCGCGCCGGGCGGCGAGGGCTTCGCCAAGCGGTATCGGCTGGGCGCGGAGCTGGGGCGCAGGGCGTTCGGGATGACACGCCATTGCGAGCACGCGGCCACGGGCGAGGCACTGACCTGCAAGACCACCCGCCGCAAGCGGCTGCGTCGCGCCGCCAACGCCGAGGACGTGCAGCGGGAGGTGGAGATCCTGCGGCGCATGTCGGCGCGGGCGGCGCCGTGGTGCGGCTCCGCGAGGCCTGCAAGGACGCCGAGGGCGTGCACCTGGTGATGGAGCTGTGCGAGGGCGGCGAGCTCTTCGACCGCATCTTCGCCCGAGCTCTTCGCCGGCAAGGAGGAGGACTCGCCGCTCAAGGCCATCGACTTCGTTCTCTCCGTCTACTTCGAGCCCGGGGAGCGGTTCACCAAGGTGGTCGGCAGGTGGCGGGGAGACGGACGCCATCCTAGGACGGAGGGCAGCGCAGGTGGTGGGACTCGCCGGCCGGCGGGGGCAGAGCGGCGGAGTGCACTTAAGGTGTTCGTGGAAATGAGAGAGAGAGAGAGAGAGCAGGAAGAAGATTGATGCTGACGGGTGGGCCATCCTGTCAAAAAGGCGTTTAGCGGCCGCCTTCTGCATTCACCTAACCCACGTGACCGTACGGCAGTGCGTGTGGGGTGACCGAGAAGCCTACTCCAACCACTGCACCGTCATTGAAGCAACTCATCATGACTTGAAGGTCGTGAGTTCAATACATAAGCTAGTTGCATTTTTTGAATTTTTACTCGCACGAGACAAACACAAGTCACATCGGTGCCGGCTGGCCTAGATGTGCATCCCACACTTTATTTGACGAAGTTCATGTAGGAAGTCTATGACTCCTAGGGGGTCCTCCTATTCCTAGGGATGGCACCCGCCGGGTTTGGGTACGGGTGGAGTTACCCCATACCCTTACCCATCCCCTTTGAGCTTACCCATCACCCGTACCCATACCCGTCAACGGGTACAATTTTTCCCCATACCCATCACCCGACAGGGTAAATGGGTACCCACGGGTATAAATACCCACGTGTGCGGACATCAACTTGAGCAAGAAATAATCATAAACGACAACATATCAACATAATTTATAGACATCACATACTAATAAACAACAACACATCATAAAGAAAACACAATCCCATAAACAACACCACTTATTTGTATGCAGCAACACATAGTCATTTATTTTAAGTTCACAAAATCACGACAAAGTATGGAGGTAATTTGACCGTACATAAGGCCACAAAATAAGCATCCCAATAAAGTTTCGACATTGTAACTAGTTCAATTAAAATAAACTCGACCAATCCGATAGTAGCATAACGAAGACCTTGGCACAATAAGTCGTCAATCTTGAGCATAACTCGCCGAGACCATGTCTCTACATCTCAAAGGGCCAAGTCCTGGTTGGAAACATGAATGTAGTCATTTTATTAGAATTTTTCTTATAGCATATGCACTCAAATAATCTATCGGCAAAGGAAATGTGTTGGTGAATACTAACCTGCATCCCCTCTTGAATGTCTTGAAGGCAAGTCCAAAAGCTAGCATCTCCTTTATGAGCATCTAAAACACACAATTTGTAGAGATGACAAGACATGATTAGAAATAGTTAAATAAAGAGTAAGTTTGAAAAAAAATACATTATTTGCTCACCTTTGCATTTGTTTCTAAGCCAATCTTGGGAGCACATCAAAACTTCCACCATATCAGGAGTTAGGCGGCTCCTATGTTCACTAAGTATTCTGCCACTTGTACTAAAGGCCGACTCTGAAGCAACTGTTGTCACGGGAATGGCAAAAATATCTCTGGCAACCTTCCTTAATGTTGGATATCTTGTTCCAGCTACTTTCCACCAATCCAACACACTAAATACTTCTGTGTATGGCACTAGGCCATCTGCCAAGTACATATCTATTTCACCTTGCAACCGAGCTGTAGCAGGACTTTGTTTGGCGACAATGTCATTGAAAATATTCATGATGGCTGGAGCTTTCATTGAAGAAATCAATTCTTCACATGGTTTATATTCATCTACTTCCACTTCATACTCCTCTATCAGTGAATGTAATCTAGCAACTAATGCATCAACCAACTCCACACACTCATAAGAAGATGGCTCAATGCCATGAAGCATGGCAAAGCAAGCAGTCAACATGTGCCTCTTGTACCGAGGATCAAGAAGTGTAGCCATCCCCATGAGATCTTGAATGTCCGTCCAATACTTATCAAATTTAGTTGTCATTTCCTCAGAGAGTTTTTTGATAATTGGGTTGCTACAAGTGGCCCACTGTCTCATTTTCATTTTAATCTCACAGATTCTAGGGAAGTAAACATTAGCGGTCACATAATTAGTTCCGGAGAACAACTTAGTTATCTCATAGAATAAGCCAAGTCTCTCCACCATCTCTGCAGCAAACTCCCATTCTTTATCACTAGGTAAATGCTCATATTGTTTGTCAACTTGTTTTGCACGTTCAAAAACAACTCTATATGGTAAAGCTGCTTCTAGCATCATGAAAGTGGAATTCCACCTAGTTTTGCAATCAAGAATCAACTTTCTTGTTATTTTTACTTTCTTAAACTTAGCCATCTCCTCAAACTTCTCTATCCTTTTTCCTGTCGCGGTCCAATATGCCACACTTTCCCTAATGTTTTCTATAGCTGACTTCATAACATGCAATCCATCCTTAACTATAAGATTTAAGATGTGTGCACTATAACGCATATGCAGCAGAGTACCTTCCAAAGGGAGCTTCTCCTTCCCTATCTTCCCCACAATCATCTCAATTGCCTTGTCATTGGTGGTGCAGTTATCCACAGTCACTGCCATCAATTTTTCATCAATATTCCATTGAAGCAGGGAGTCATAGAGCACCTCACATATCACTTCACTTGTATGAGGAGCTGGAACATATACAAACCTGCAGTATTCAGCAACATATAGTCATAAACAACAGCATATAATAAATAACAACACATAAAAACAGCAGCACTTCATAGACAGCAACACATATTAAACAGCAGCACATCTTAGTCAGCAATACATCATAAACAGCAGCACATCATAAACAGCAGCATATGATCAGCAACACATAATATACAGCAGCACATAGTAGTACCTCATGATAACATTTCGAAGCTTCCAAGATTCATCAATGAAATGAGCTGTAATAGCCATATATCCCTTCTTTTGGTGGTCAGCAGTCCACATATCTGTAGTGATAGCAACCCTAGATTGGTTCATAGTCATGTAATCAATTGCCTTCTTTTTTTCTTCTTCATAATTTTCCACAATATCTTGCCTAAAAGACAAAAGAAGAGGATACCATATGTTACCTCCTCATTTCATAGAAGAAGGTAGACAGAAATAAATCAAATAAAACCATAGCAAGGTATACCTAAAAGTATTTCTTGTATGTAGCTTGAATAGTGGCTGAAGTGCATGAACAAACTTCCTAAAACCAGCATGTTCCACTATAGACAGTGGGTACTCATGCAACACCAACATGTTACCAAGCTCTCTTCTAGCAACCTCTTGATCAAAGGTATAGCTCTCCAAAAAAACGTTACCGTCGTCCTTAGCATTCATCCTCAATGATGGCTGACTCAATGTTTTGCCTCCCTTCGTCTTCAACATCTTCAGAGTACAAATCTTTAGGTGAGTAGCAAGATGCTTCGTGCCTGCTCTGGGTCCTGAAACAAGTTCCTTGTGACAATAGTTGCACTTTGCTTTCCATTGCCCATTGATCTTGATCTTCTTCATTTCCAACCAAACTTTAGAAGTTAGCTTCCGTTTGCCTGCTTCATTGACCTCTTCCACCTCCTGCTCCTGTCCATCTTCATCATCTGAAAGAATGACATGATCTCCATCTTCATCCATTGGGGCAGATGCATCACAAGGAACATCTACTTGGTTGCTTGAACTTGTACCACTGCAAAATGAGCATAAATGAAAAAATACATCAAATTCTTGAAGTCTTCTTAATATAATACTTGATTCTACATGTGAACTGAAAGTATGATGCTCATATATGCATCATAACATCTGTAGATATCATCTATATACAAAAAAATGTATTCATCACAGCAACTATAAATAGTTAATTTTTTGTTTTCAGCATTCTTTCTTTTCAGTCCAACGATTATATTTCCAGGAAGAGTTAATTTCGAATCGTAGAGCACTTCGCATTTTTATTAACTGCAAGTCATCATTTTTCTGACCAAAACGTGCAGCTGTAGTGCTGTCTTAAATGGGCCTGAATCTTACTGTATTTTGTTTACTATAAGTAGTCTGAAACAAGTTACAATGTCTCTCCATTTTTACCCCTGGAAACTGGGAAGGTAGATGTTTACAAAATGATCTTGTACAAAAGCAGAGACGATCAGTTACCACGCCACATTAAATAGATCTAAAATATTCTGCCACCGGCCACTGCCGATTCTATCTATGTTGTTACAATGCTAAAAAATCACACAACGAGTGATGTACTAGAACACAATTTGCTACACTTATCTCATCTCAGTAACAAATACTTCTTTTCTCAGATATACAAAAACCTCATTCATCACAGCAGCTATATACATCATGCATAGGTAGAAAATCAATACTTATTTTAACTTATATATGCACGAAAAAAACATCATATCATCACATCATCTATACATCTATGTATCATCTACGAATGCACAAAATCATACATAAAATTGAAACTCACCAAGCCAATATAGCCTTGCTCTTGTTCTTGTGCTTGATGACAGTAGAGGATCGACTAAGCGGGCTAGGGCGACGTGGCCGGCTTGAAGTGTCGTAACGCTGCTGCACCTTCGACGCCGAGACAAGAGGTCCCTTACGTCGGCCGGGGGCTTGCCCCTTTCCTGGCGGATGGAGACGGATGGCACCATCCAACGACGGTGTTAGGCTTGGGATCAGGGAAGCCGTGCCATGCCCATGCTCCTGGCCGTGGTGGTCGCCGCCGTCCGACTCAGTCCGCTTGAGCGTGAGCTGCATCTCCTTCTCCCGGTCGCCGTCCTCGCGTAGGCTATGGTCCTCCCCAAGGTCCATGGCGTCTGAGTGGCTGGAAGCACTGGCGACGGCGAGGTAGCCAGCAGCTGGACGCATTGGCAGCGGCGACTAGCAAAGTAGCGATGCCCGAGGAGGCGAGGAGCCCCGAGATGATCAGATGAGATGAGAGACGAGGTCACGAGGAGACGAGGAGGATATCAATCTCTGTCTCTCTCAATATGGGACGTGATCACGTATTCCTTATTCGCCGAAGCCAAATCACGCTAATCACGTAGATTCTTTCCATGTACGTGCGTATGTGGGCTACAATGCTACATGTATCTCGTGGAATATATAGACTAATTTTGTGGGAAGTTAGATTGATATATGAATAGTGAAGCTGTGAAGGTCCATTAACAGATTTTACTGGGTATATGGGTACACGGGTATGGGTTATGCTATCCCATGCCCATACCCACTGTACCCAATGGGTTTAGTATTTTTCTATTTACATACCCATGGGTATTTTTTTATCTCATACCCTTACCCTAATAGGGTTTTTACCCGCCGGGTACGCGGGTAATGGGTACCCATTGCCATCCCTACCTATTCCGCGTTGGCGAAGTAGCCACCGCATTGTCCTTTTGGGCCAGCCCATGTGATGGGTGGGACGCCCATGCCTTTTCATTTCGTTGTGCATGCTGGCCCAGACGCGAACTGTTGTGCATCTCTCTCTCTCTGCCCATCTCTCTCTCTCTCTCTCTCTCTCTGACGCAGTTAGTGTCATATTGGAGGTCCCTAAACGTAGGGGGCCCTTCAGTTCCGCGCTCACGAAGCAGCCATCGCGCACCCCCCGCATGCCCTTTTGGGCTGGCCCATGTGCCGAGTGGGACGCCCATGTATTTTTTCATATCATTGTGCAGGCTGGCCTAGAGGCGAACTACTGTGCATCCCACGCTCTAGTTGACGCAATTAGCGCCATATAGGAAGTCTCTGAACGTACATGGTCCTCCTATTCCATGCTGGCGAAGCAGCCAAGCGCACACCCCACATGCCATTTTGGGCCAGCCCATGTGCCCGGTGCTACGCCCATTTTTCTTTCATTTTGCCTTTTTTTGTTTTTTCTTCTTTTTCAAAATAATCCAGGATCACAAAAAGTTCTAATTTTTAAAAACACATATTTGAAAATCTTTGGGAAAATAAAAATGTTCATGATTTTAGAAAATAGTTTTCGTATTCAAAATATGTTCGTGATTTGAATAAATATTTGTGAAGTCAAAAAAGTTCAGGAATTTTTGAAAAATGATCACAAAATTAAAAAAACTGTTCCCAAAAATCTATTTTTCTTATCACTTAAAGATGTTAGATGATTCAGAAAATGTTCATACTTCAAAAAATGTTTGTAAAAAATATGTTCACGAACTCTAAAAATTGTTCGCAATTTCAGAAAATATTTGTTTGAAAAATGCGATCCAAATCAAAACATGTTCATGATTTTGAAAAAAAATTAGAGTTTCAAAAAAATCATTCACGGACTCGCAAAATAAATGTTATTCATTGTTGAAATGTGAATGATTTGAAAAAAATGTCCGCAAATTGTATACATGTTCACGATTTTAAAACAATTCACAATTAAAAAAATGTTTGTGTATTCAAAACATGTTCATGATTAAAAATGTGCACAATTTCAAAAAACTGTCCACGATTTTGAAAGATGATCACAAAATTTAAAAAGGAGGATAAAAAAAGAATCAAGAACAATAATAATGGGAAATGGAAAAAGAACTAGAAAAGGAAAAATGAACATGAAATAAAAGAAACAAAAACCAAATTGAAGAACTAAAAATAAAAAAATAAAAGAAAGAAAATAAAGAAGCATAAACAATTAGACGAAAACACACACACAAAAAACCCTTCTGGAACAGGATCTATTTGGGCCGGCCCAAGTATACCAAGCGGGGAGCTGGGGGTGCGCGCTGGGTCACTATTTGGCGACATACACACCAAACATGGAGCAGTTAACCGAGGAGCGCTCGATAGGAGCCTCCCCAAGGGTCACTTGGGGTGGACTGGGAGCGTGCCACTTGGTGTGCTCTCAGCCACCGCCACGTGTTGCGCTCTAGGCACTCTTTTTGATTTTTTTTCTCCGCTCGCATTTTTGGCTTTTTAGATTTTTTTTTGTTTTTTTGGCTTTTCGGTTTTTCATCGACCGTTCCTAGCTTTTTGATATTTATTTTTCGCGAAAAACACAATTTTTTTGCTTTCGTGAGAGGCACTGCCGTGCCTCTCGAAAACGAAAAAAAGCACGTTTTTTTTGCTTCCGCAGAGGCATGGTTTTGCTTTCGCGAGAGGCACGACCATGCCTCTCGAAAACAAAAAAACGCCTTTTTATTTTTGCTTCCGTGAGAGGCACAGCCGTACCTCTCGGAAGCGGAAAAATGCTTTTTTTTTGCTTCCGTGGAGGCACGGTTTTTTGCTTTCACGAGAGGCATGGTTTGCTTCCGCGAGCATACCTCTCGGAAACAAAACAAACATGTTTTCTTTGTTTTTTCCTTCCGTGAGAGGCACAAATTTGCTTCCGAGAGAGCGACGGATTTGCTTCCGCGAGAGGCATGGACGTGACTCTCGGAAAGGAAAAAAAATTGCTTCCTGTGTGGTTTTTTTGTTTGGTTGTTTTTTTGTAAAAGGTTCGTCAAAATCTATCGACATGTGATCTACTTTTGAAGACCCGACACGAGGTAAATCCAACGATGAAAATGGTTCGAGATTTGAACGCAAGCTTTAAGAGATAAAATGTTTTGAATAAACGAATCTAGAAAAAAGGGAAAATTCTTAGGTTATGACAAGTGGCGAACATGCAACATGACACTTCTCACAACCTGGAAGGTGAAAGTAATCTTTGGAAAGAATACTCCTTAATTAGTGATTTGACATCAAATAGGATCAGCCGTCGCTCAATAGGGACCTTTTTTACATAAAGATTTTTTTAATATTCACGAGCAATTTTTGTATAGCATTTTGTTTAACATGTGAACTTTTTTTGAATTCACATACAAATTTTGGAATTTGTTGAATTTTTTTAAAGTCACGCATTATGGAAATTCTCAACATAAATTAACAAAACATTAAAATATTGCAATCATAAACAAAGACCGTCCGTTTTTCTACCTGGACAGCCGACCAGCCGTCGCAAATGGGTGCTCCTATATGGCGCATGACGCGCTGGCGAACATGCCAGCGCGCACCCCTCTGCTCCCTTGCGCCCCTAGTAGGCCGGCCCATGAGCAGGGCAGAACGCCCCAGTTTTTTTAATTCGTTTTTTTATTACTATTCTTGCTTTTCGTTTTTCTTCAAAATAATTCGTAATTTAGAAAAGTTCCAAATTTCAACAAAAGCGAATTTTATGAAACAAGTTTTCGTGATTTCAAAATAACAAACATTTTTTGAATTTTAATGAAAATTTCTTTATTTTGACGAACAAATTTATATGAGCATTTTTTTTAATAGTGATGAACATTTTTGTAATATTTGATGAACAAATTTGAATACTATTAACATTTTTTTAAAATTGATGAACAAAATTTGTATTCAAGATTTGTTTTTGTAAACGAAATATGTATTTGGCAACTCTGTGCCCGATTGCAAAACTGCCACACCACTCGGTGTCCCTTCGATCGGCATCGCAGCATGATCCACTTTTTTCGGTTCTTCCACTCCTTCCCCGCGCTCGTCCTCTCCTTCAGGCGATGTTGCGTCGCGGCTCACATATAGTGGTCGCCCCCCCCCCCGCCGTCGCCGCCCGTCCGACGGCAAGCCATGGCGTCGCTGCTGCTGCGCAAGATGTCGGGCTCCGTGCCGCGCCGCACGACCCGGACGCCTCCTCATCGTCCTACCACAGCGCCATGGGAGCTCCGCCGGTGCTCGCCTGTGTGCGCTGCCGCCCTGGACGCCGGCGAGTGTGCGTACGTGCAGCAGCACATGCACCTTTCGACGACGAGTCTCGGAGGAGGATGGGGTTGTGACGCCCCCGATTCAATCGTACACTAATCATACACGCAAACGTGTACGATCAAGATCAGGGACTCACGGGAAGATATCACAACACAACTCTAAAAATAAAATAAGTCATACACGCATCATAATACAAGCCAGGGGCCTCGAGGGCTCGAATACAAGTGCTCGATCATAGACGAGTCAGCGGAAGCAACAATATCTGAGTACAGACATAAGTTAAACAAGTTTGCCTTAAGAAGGCTAGCACAAACTGGGATACAGATCAAAAGAGGCGCAGGCCTCCTGCCTGGGATCCTCCTAACTACTCCTGATCGTCGTCAGCGGCCTGCACGTAGTAGTAGGCACCTCCGGGGTAGTAGGAGTAGTCGCCGTCGGTGGCGTCTGGCTCCTGGGCTTCGACATCTGGTTGCGGCAACCAGGTAGAAGGGAAAGGGGGAAAAGAGGGAGAAAAGCAACCGTGAGTACTCATCCAAAGTACTCGCAAGTAAGGAGCTATACTACATATGCATGGATATATGTGTAAAGGGCCATATTAGTGGACTGAACTGCAGAATGCCAGAATAAGAGGGGGATAGCTAATCCTGGCGAAGACTACGCTTCTGGCAGCCTCCGTCTTTTAGCATATAGAAGAGAGTAGACTGAAGTCCTCCAAGTAGCATCGTATAGCATAATCCTACCCGGCGATCCCCTCATCGTAACCCTGATAGAGAGCGACCACCGGGTTGTATCTGGCACTTGGAAGGGTGTGTTTTATTAAGTATCCGGTTCCAGTTGTCATAAGGTCAAGGTACAACTCCGGGTCGTCCTTTTACCAAGGGACACGGCTATTCGAATAGATTAAACTTCCCTGCAGGGGTGCACCACATAACCCAACACGCTTGATCCCATTTGGCCGGACACACTTTTCTGGGTCATGCCCGGCCGCGGAAGATCAACACGTCGTAGCCCCACCTAGGCACAACAGAGAGGTCAGCACGCCGGTCTAAACCTATGCGCACAGGGGTCTGGGCCCATCGCCCTTAGCACACCTGCACGTTGCGAGGGCGGCCGGAAGCAGACCTAGCAACCTCCAGTACAACGGAAGTCACGTCACGCGGTCCAATCTGGCGCGCGTCGCTCAGTCGCTGACGTCACGAAGGCTTCGGCTGATACCACGACGCCGGGATACCCATAACTATTCCCGCGTAGATGGTTAGTGCGTATAGACCAAATGGCCAGACTCAGATCAAATACCTAGATCTCGTTAAGCGTGTTAAGTATCCGCGAACGCCGACCAGGGCCAGGCCCACCTCTCACCCAGGTAGTCTCAACCTGCCCTGTCGCTCCGCCACAAAGTTCCATCCAGAGGGCCGTCGGGACAAAGGTCCTTTCAGCCCCCAATCTGTGAATCACTCGCGGGTACTCCTCGAGCCGACCCGACTTTAATCACCACATGTATCATGTATAAAGTATGTAGTATATACCCGTGATCACCTCCCGAGTGATCACGGCCCGATAGTATAGCACAGCAGACGGACAAGAATGTAGGGCCACTGATGGAAAACTAGCATCCTATACTAGGCATGTAGGATTGCAGGTAAAGGTAACAACAGTAGTAACAAGGACAGGTTATGCATCAGGATAGGTATAACGGAAAGCAGTAACATGCTACACTACTCTAATGCAAGCAGTATAGAGGAGAGTAGGTGATATCTGGTGATCAAGGGGGGGGGGCTTGCCTGGTTGCTCTGGCAAGAGAGAGGGGTCGTCAACTCCGTAGTCGTACTGGGTAGCAGCGGCGTCGGTCTCGGTGTCTAGAGCGAGAAGAGGGGGAAGAAACAATAAGTATTTAAGCAAACAGATGCATAGCGATGCATGACATGACAAGTATCAGTGCTAGGGGTGCCCTAACGCGGTAGGAGGTGATACCGGTGAAGGGGGGAAACAACCGGGAAAGTATCCCCGATGTTTCGCGTTTTCGGGCAGAGGAGCCGGAGGGGCAAAGTTGCGAGTTTGATATGTTAGGGGTGTGTGGTGGACGAACGGGCTGCGTATCCGGGTTCGCCGGATTTTTCTAAGCAACTTTCATATAGAAAACATTTTCATCTGATTTACGATTTAATTTCTATGAATTTTCAAAGTTTTAAACATTTTCTGAAATCCCTATTAACTCAAAAATAAATAGACAAAATTGCTATGTGCACCCAAAATTGTACCCAGCCAGCACACACAAGGGCTGACTGGTGGGCCCTGTTGACGGGGTCAACAGACTAGTCAACCAAAGGCTGACTGGTGGGCCCCGGTGCTGAGTCAGCATGTTGACTCAGCGGATCTTATCCAATTGAACAGTAAAACATGGGCCCCACTTGTCAGTTGTTTATTTAATAAAAACGTTTTTATTAGCAAAAAAAATTAAACGTGCAGGGCCCGGCTGTCATTGGGGAATAAGGGCTGGGTTAGTGCTTATTAATCCGGCCACGTCGGCGGCTAACTCCAGCACGACGGGGAAGGAACTCCGGCCGGCGCATTCCGGCAGCCATTCGCTGCACGGGCAGGCGCGTTCGATCGGGCTAGGTGTGGCGCGTCAACCGGGGGCAACTGCGCGAGTGGGGAAGGTCGGTGAGGAGCAGAACATCGGCACGGCGGCGACGGAGCTCGGTGGTCGCACGGGGAGGCGCGCAGGCGCGCGGCCGTGGGTGCGAGGGCGCGCGGGCAGAGAGGGCGACACGAGCCGGGGCGTGGCGAGGGATGCGGACGAAGCCGCGCATTGAGCTAAGGTGACTGGGGACACAGGGATGCACAGGGTCAACGGCAGCGGCGAACGCTCGCGACGGCGGCGGCTCAGACATGACAAGCCTGAGAAAAATGTCCACGAATCGACCAAATGGAGGTGGTAGGCGGCATCTACGCAGCTCCTAAAGCACGCACGCATCCTCAGACGAGGCTAAGTGGCACGGCAGCGACGTGCTCGTCGGCCATGGCGGACGGCGGCGTCGGCCTCGAGCAGGGGAGGTGGCTACGGCGCACGGGGCAACAAGGAGAGGGGGAAAAGGTGCGGGGCTCACAGAGAGGCACACGGTGGCCGGCGATGGGCTTAGCAGCGCAGGAGGGCGGTGAATCGGGGCGACGGAGTTTGTCGGTGTCGGGGAGGAAGACGAAGGCGATCCGACGACGGAGTGCTCCCCGGCTCGCGTTCCTGGGCGTAGAGGAAGTAGCGGACGGCGGCGCGTCTTCTGAGCAGGGTCTCGAGGTGTGCGGAGGACGGTGGCCGCGGCTCCTACGGCGGCGAGGCCCTGACTGCGCTCGGCGAGGTGAGGCAGGCGGAGCGAGCGAGGTGGAGAGGGGGAGGAGCGAGTGGAGGGGAGGCGTCCCGAGGCGCGCTCGTGGCGGCCTTATCCCCTCCGCGGCGCGCTGTAGCGACGGAGCCGGCGAGGTGGTCCGGTGGGAACGGGCGCTCGTCTCGGGTCTGGGGAACAGGGGAGGAGAGAGTTGACCGGGGAGGAGTGGGCCACTAGGCCAGCTAGGGTGGGCCGAGGCCTAGAGGGCAGGAGGCTTTCTTATTTTTATTTTTTTGTTGTTTTTTCTTTTGTTTTCTGGTTAGATTTGTTTTTCCTTTTTCTTTTATTTATTTCCCTTTTCTGTTTTAATTCAATTTAAAATATTTATGCATTTTATAAAAATGTGTTTACTACACCATATTTACCTATGTAATATTTAGTACAAACCAAACATTTTTATTTTAATGTTTGAAAACTTTTATTATTTACCAAACTTTGAATTTGAATTTTGGACCGGTTTTGATCTAACAATAGATTAGCAGCAGTAACCGTGGTGACGTGGCACCATTAGCGTGGGATCACTGTAGCTTAATTATTCGGGCGTCACAATTCTCCTCCACTACAAGAAATCTCGTCCCGAGATTTAAGAGGGGGTCTAAGGGGAAAATTCTGGTTACGAAATTCTAACGGGTCTTCTCGATCTTGGTTTTTCTTCTCGAAGAGGTCGATCCATTACGTTGAAGTCTTTATTCCTCTGCTTTAGGTAGTTGTGATGAAATCGTCATCCTTTTCTTCGGAAACTCCAATGTACTTACGAATAGGTAAGGGGCAGCTCGACTACGACAGAATGCTTAGGAGGGAAACAATCTGGGGCTAGCCCATGAATGAGCATAAGATTATCTCTCGAGTTGAACATATAAAATACATCGAGTGTAAGGTACAAAGGTACAATAAGAAGTTTCAAGCGGATACATAGTTGCTCGAAGTCTGGACCAGAGTGAGAAAGGGGTTCAAAGTAGCGAGAGTAAGTATTGCGTCTGATACCAGAATAGAGCACTAGGAAGGTGGCACGTGAATTAAATACGAAGCCAAGCCTGAGGAATAACCATTAGAAACAGGGTTGAACAGGAGAGTCAGGTTTCGATCCTGTGGAACTGTGGGTTATGGGCCCACCATGTGGGTTAAAAGTAGGAAGGGCGGAGACGTCTTGTGTGATCATGTAAGCAAGGCATGTCAGAGGATGGCCTGTCATTTATGTCGGCAACAACATCGGTACCAAGGGCGAGGGACGAAGAGAACCATTTTCCTGCTCGTTGAACGAGGCGGACCAATAGGCAAAGTTCTCCATCGGTGGCTACCGGAATGTCATCAACAGTGGTAACAGGGTCTTACCGACATGATTGTACACCGAGGTGTTTACATAAGCAGAAGAATATTACTGCTTAGATCATATGGGTCACAAGGAAGATTAAACAAATCAATGGAAAGGCAAATGTGATCATCAGGTTAAACAGAACAATGGAAAGGAAAAATGTGTTTAAACACATATTTCAGGGGTATATCCTTCCCAAGGACAAGCAGAGCATGATATCCATGACAGGATATTATGTAGAAAACTCCTTAGGTAGGGGAGAGAAATTTCATGACATTACCCATACAACGGTGTTTGGATAATTGATAAAGAAAATTTAGCATTGTGCTTCAAATATTCTTGTTGAAAATTGGAGTACCACGGACATGCTTCAAGATAGCATTGACATGGTCTTCAAACAAAGGTCGATTTTTAGATACTCAATGGATCCATCAGGAACAGCTTATAACATAGGTCTTACAATTTCCTCCAGGAAGAATGGTTATCCTTGCAAATAAACCATAATGATAGGTCCTCCGGCCGGGGGGGGGGTGCTAGGCATGACATCCTATTACCAGGTCATCAAAGGGCCAACCACATAACTCTTGAAAAGTTATCCCAACCATCATATCTGACCGAGATTCAGATCCGATTGGTGTCATGATACCTCAGACTCAGGATGTCCGAGAAGAAAAGGTGCAACACAAATAGACGAAATGACATTTCAAGATTCTCAGGAAATGAACTATGGGCGTGGGTTCCTGAAACAATAGTTCATCATCAAACCAAGGAGAGGAGGAGGAGGTGGCTGATGGGCTCGGCGATAATCCATCGAGATTTCTGACAAGATGGATTTCCATAATTATGTGAACAAGGAGATACCATTTGTTAGATCAAATGGTATAATGATGTATGCTCGAGGAAACATACTCAATTAAACATTGGTTGAAAGGTGCACCCGAATATGGGTTGGGTTGCACGATCAATGTTAGAATGGTGACTTGACGAACAAAAGAATTAGAATGAAACTCGACCATTCACTTCAAAGCAATAGGGTTGCTAGAAGTTTTGAATTCACACATCATAGTTCAATTGTCGGTATTCCAGTTAGAAACAACACGGGTACCAAGAAAGAATGGTGAGGGTGAGAAGTATCACCATACCAAAAATTCTTAAGAGGTGGAGTAATCCTCACGACATTCTTGACGTAAAAGGTGGTAATACTCCATGGTAAAGAAGAACAAATGCTAGATAGCAAGGAACTCGAGGTATAACTGAAGGAAATATGCCCTAGAGGCAATAATAAAGTTATTATTTATTTCCTTATTTCATGATAATTGTTTATTATTCATCCTAGAATTGTATTAATCGGAAACATGATACATGTGTGAATACATAGACAAAAAGAGTGCCACTAGTATGCCTCTACTTGACTAGCTCGTTAATCAAAGATGGTTATGTTTCCTAGCCATAGACATGAGTTGTCATTTGATTAACGGGATCACATCATTAGGAGAATGATGCGATTGACATGACCCATTCAGTTAGCTTAGCACCCAATCGTTTAGTATGTTGCTATTGCTTTCTTCATGACTTATACATGTTCCTATGACTATGAGATTATGCAACTCCCGTTTACCGGAGGAACACTTTGTGTGCTACCAAATGTCACAACGTAACTGGGTGATTATAAAGGTGCTCTACAGGTGTCTCCGAAGGTACTTGTTGGGTTGGCATATTTCGAGATTAGGATTTGTCACTCCGAATGTCGGAGAGGTATCTCTGGGCCCTCTCGGTAATGCACATCACATAAGCCTTGCAAGCAATGCAACTAATGAGTTAGTTGCGATATGATGTATTACGGAATGAGTAAAGAGACTTGCCGGTAACGAGATTGAACTAGGTATTGGATACCGACGATCGAATCTTGGGCAAGTAACATACCGATGACAAAGGGAACAACGTATGATTTTATGCGGTTTGACCGATAAAGATCTTCGTAGAATATGTGGGAGCCAATATGAGCATCCAGGTTCCGCTATTGGTTATTGACCGAGAATAGTTATAGGTCATGTCTACATTGTTCTCGAACCCGTAGGGTCCGCACGCTTAAGGTTTCGATGACAGTTATATTATGAGTTTTGATGCACCGAAGGAGTTCGGAGTCCCTGATGAGATCGGGCCATGACGAGGAGTCTCGAAATGGTCGAGATGTAAAGATCGATATATTGGACGACTATATTCGGAGTTCGGAAAGGTTCCGAGTGATTCGGGTATTTTTCGGAGTACCGGAGAGTTACGGGAATTCGCCGGGGAGTATATGGGCCTTATTGGGCCATACGGGAATAGAGGAGAGAGGCTGAAAGGAAGGAGGGGCGCAGCCCCCCTCTGGTCCGAATTGGACAAGGGGTGCGGCCCCCTTTTCCTTCCTCCTCTCCCCTTCTTTCCCCCTTCTCCTACTCCAACAAGGAAGGAGGGAGTCCTACTCCCGGTGGGAGTAGGACTCCCCTTGGCGCGCCCATTCTAGGCCGGCCGCCCCCTCCCCCCTTGCTCCTTTATGTACGGGTGCAGGGGGGCACCTCTAGACACAACAACAATTGATCCCTTGGATCTCTTAGCCGTGTGCGGTGCCCCCTCTACCATAGTCCTCCTCGATAATATTGTAGCGGTGCTTAGGCGAAGCCCTGCGACGGTAGAACATCAAGATCATCACCACGCCGTCGTGCTGACGGAACTCATCCCCGACACTTTGCTGGATCGGAGTCCGGGGATCGTCATCGAGCTGAACGTGTGCTAGAACTCGGAGGTGCCGTAGTTTCGGTGCTTGATCGGTCGGACCGTGAAGACGTACGACTACATCAACCGCGTTGTTATAACGCTTCCGCTTTCGGTCTACGAGGGTACGTAGACAACACTCTCCCCTCTCGTTGCTATGCATCACCATGATCTTGCGTGTGCGTAGGAATTTTTTTGAAATTACTACGTTCCCCAACAGTGGCATCCGAGCCTAGGTTTTATGCGTTGATGTTATATGCACGAGTAGAACACAAGTGAGTTGTGGGCGATACAAGTCATACTGCTTACCAGCATGTCATACTTTGTTTCGGCGGTATTGTTGGATGAAGCGGCCCGGACCGACATTAGCGTACGCTTACGCGAGACTGGTTCTACCGACGTGCTTTGCACACAGGTGGCTGGCGGGTGTCAGTTTCTCCAACTTTAGTTGAACCGAGTGTGGCTACGCCCGGTCCTTGCGAAGGTTAAAACAACACTAACTTGACGAACTATCGTTGTGGTTTTGATGCGTAGGTAAGAACGGTTCTTGCTCAGCCCGTAGCAGCCACGTAAAACTTCCAACAACAAAGTAGAGGACGTCTAACTTGTTTTTGCAGGGCATGTTGTGATGTGATATGGTCAAGACGTGATGAGATATAAGTTGTTGTATGAGATGATCATGTTTTGTTGAAGTTATCGGCAACTGGCAGAAGCCCTATGGTTGTTTCTTTGTTGCATAAGATGCAAGTGCCAAATAATTGCTTTACTTTATGGCTATGCGATAGCAATAGTTAGCGAGACGACCATGTGACGACACATCGATATAGATCAAGATGATGAAGATCATGGTGTCGTGCCGGTGATGATAGAGATCATGACAGTATTTTGGAGATGGAGATCAAAGGCGCAAGATGATCATGGCCATATCATGTCACATATTTTGATTGCATGTGATGTTTATCTTTTATACATCTTATTTTGCTTAGTTAGACGGTAGCTTTATAAGATGATCTCTCACTAAATTATCAAGAAGTGTTCTCCCTGAGTATGCACCGTTGCCAAAGTTCGTCGTGCCCAGACACCACGTGATGATCGGGTGTGATAAGCTCTACGTCCATCTACAACGGGTGCAAGCCAGTTTTGCATACGCAGAATACTCAGGTTAAACTTGACGAGCCTAGCATATGCAGATATGGCCTCGGAACACGGAGACCGAAAGGTCGAGCGTGAATCATATAGTAGATATGATCAACATAGTGATGTTCACCATTGAAAACTACTCCATCTCACGTGATGATCGGTTATGGTTTAGTTGATTTGGATCACGTGATCACTTAGATGACTAGAGAGATGTCTGTCTAAGTGGGAGTTCTTAAGTAATATGATTAATTGAACTTTAATTTATCATGGACTTAGTCCTGGTAGTATTAGCATATCTATGTTGTAGATCAATAGCTCGCGTTGTTGCTTTTATATGTTTATTTTGATATGTTCCTAGAGAAAATTGTGTTGAAAGATGTTAGTAGCAATGATGCGGATTGGATCCGTGATCTGAGGTTTATCCTCATTGCTGCACAGAAGAATTATGTCCTTGATGCACCGCTAGGTGACAGACCTATTGCAGGAGTAGATGCAGACGTTATGAAGGTTTGGCTAGCTCAATATGATGACTACTTGATAGTTTAGTGCACCATGCTTAACGGCTTAGAATCGGGACTTCAAAGACGTTTTGAACGTCATGGACCATATGAGATGTTCCAGGAGTTGAAGTTAATATTTCAAGCAAATACCCGAGTTGAGAGATATGAAGTCTCCAACAAGTTCTATAGCTAAAAGATGGAGGAGAATCGCTCAACTAGTGAGCATGTGCTCAGATTGTCTGGGTACTACAATCGCTTGAATCAAGTGGGAGTTAATCTTCCAGATAAAATAGTGATTGACAGAATTCTCTAGTCACCATCATCAAGTTAGTAGAACTTCGTGATGAACTATAATATGCAAGGGATAACGGAAACGATTCCCAAGCTCTTCGTGATGCTAAAATCGACGAAGGTAAAAATCAAGAAAAACATCAAGTGTTGATGGTAGACAAGACCACCAGTTTCAAGAAAAAGGCAAAAGGAAGAAGGGGAACTTCAAGAAGAACGACAAGCAAGTTGCTGCTCAGGTGAAGAAACCCAAGTCTGGTCCTAAGCCTGAGACTAAGTGCTTCTACTGCAAAGGGATTGGTCACTGGAAGCGGAACTACCCCAAATATTTGGCGGATAAGAAGGATGGAAAAGTGAACAAAAGTATATTTGATATACACGTTATTGATGTGTACTTTACTAGTGTTTATAGCAACCCCTCAGTATTTGATACTAGTTCAGTTGCTAAGATTAGTAACTCGAAATGGGAGTTGCAGAATGAATAGAGACTAATTAAGGGTGAAGTGACGATGAAAGTTGGAAGTAGTTCCAAGATTAATATGATCATCACACACTCCCTATACTTTCGGGATTAGTGTTAAACCTAAATAAGTGTTATTTGGTGTTTATATTGAGCATGAATATGATTTGATCATGTTTATTGCAATACGGTTATTCATTTAAGTAAGAGAATAAATTGTTGTTCTGTTTACATGAATAAAACCTTGTATGGTTACACACCCAATGAAAATAGTTCATTGGATCTCGATCGTAGTAATACACATATTCATAATATTGAAGCCAAAAGATGCAAAGTTAATAATGATAGTGCAACTTATTTATGGCACTGCCGTTTAGGTCATATTGGTGTAAAGCGCATGAAGAAACTCCATGCTGATGGGATTTTGGAATCACTTGATTATGAATCACTTGATGCTTGCGAACCGTGCCTCATAGGCAAGATGACTAAAACGCCGTTCTCCGGTACTATGGAGAGAGCAACAGATTTGTTGGAAATCATATATACAGATGTATGTGGTCCGATGAATGTTGAGGCTCGCAGCGGGTATCATTATTTTCTGATCTTCATAGATGTTTTGAGCAAATATGAGTATATCTACTTGATGAAACATAAGTCTGAAATAGTTGAAAGGTTCAAAGAATTTCAAAGTGAAGTGGAAAATCATCGTAACAAGAAAATAAAGTTTCTGCGATCTGATCGTGGAGATGAATATTTGAGTTATGAGTTTGGTCTTCAATTAAAACAATGTGGAATAGTTTCACAGCTCACGCCACCTGGAACACCACAACGTTATGGTGTGTCCGAACGTTGTAACCGCACTTTATTTGATATGGTGCGATCAATGATGTCTCTTACCGATTTACTAATACCGTTTTGGGGTTATGCATTAGAGACAGCTGCATTCACGTTAAATAGGGCACCATCTAAATCCATTGAGATGACACCTTATGAACTGTGGTTTGGCAAGAAACTCAAGTTGTCGTTTCTTAAAGTTTGGGGTTACGATGCTTATGTGAAAAAGTTTCACCCGCTAAGCTCAAACCCAAATCGGAGAAGTGCGTCTTCATAGAATACCCAAAGGAAACTATTGGGTACACCTTCTATCACAGATCCAAAGGCAAGATATTCGTTGCTAAAAATGGATCCTTTCTAGAGAAGGAGTTTCTCTCGAAAGAAGTGAGTGGGAGGAAAGTGGAACTTGATAAGGTAATTGTACCTTCTCCCGAATTGGAAAATAGTTCATCACAGAAATCAGTTCCAGTGATGTCTACACCAATTAGTGAGGAAGTTAATGATGATGATCATGAAACTTCAGATCAAGTTGTTACTGAACCTTGTAGGTCAACCAGAGTAAGATCCGCACTAGACTGGTACGGTAATCCTGTTCTGGAAGTTATGTTACTAGACCATGACGAACCTACGAACTATGAAGAAGCGATGGTGAGCCCAGATTCCACGAAATGGCTTGAGGCCATGAAATCTGAGGTAGGATCCATGTATGAGAACAAAGTATGGACTTTGATTGACTTGCCCGATGATCGGTGAGTCATTAAGAATAAATGGATCTTCAAGAGGAAGACATATGCTGATAGTAGTGTTACTATCTACAAAGCTAGACTTGTCGAAAAAGGTTTTTGACAAAGTTCAAGGTGTTGACTACGATGAAATTTTCTCACTCGTAGCGATGCTTAAGTCTGTCCAAATCATGTTAGCAATTGCCACATTTTTATGAAATCTGGCAAATGGATAAACAAAACTACATTCCTTAATGGATTTAAAGAAGAGTTGTATATGATGCAACCAGAAGGTTTTGTCAATCCTAAAGGTGCTGACAAAATACACAAGCTCCAGCGATCCATCTATGGACTGGTGCAAGCATCTCGGAGTTGGAATATACGCTTTGATAAGTTGATCAAAGCATATAGTTTTATACAGACTTGCGATGAAGCCTGTATTTACTAGAAAGTGAGTGGGAGCACTACAACATTTCTGATAAGTATATGTGAATGACATATTGTAGATTGGAAATAATGTAGAATTATTCTGCAAAGCATAAAGGAGTGTTTGAAAGGAGTTTTTCAAAGAAAGACCTCGGTGAAGCTGCTTACATATTGAGCATCAAGATCTATAGAGATAGATCAAGACGCTTGATAAGTTTTTTCAATGAGTACATACCTTGACAAGATTTTGAAGTAGTTCAAAATGGAACAGTCAAAGAAAGAGTTCTTGCCTGTGTTACAAGGTGTGAAATTGAGTAAGACTCAAAACCCGACCACGGCAGAAGATAGAAAGAGAATGAAAGTCATTCCCTATGCCTTGGCCATAGGTTCTATAAAGTATGCCATGCTGTGTACCAGATCTATTGTATACCCTACACTGAGTTTGGCATGGGAATACAATAGTGATCTAGGAGTAGATCACTGGACAGCGGTCAAAATTATCCTTAGTGGAATAAGGATATGTTTCTCGATTATGGAAGTGACAAAAGGTTCATCGTAAAGGGTTACGTCGATGCAAGTTTTGACACCGATCTGGATGACTCTAAGTCTCGATCTAGATACATATTGAAAGTGGGAGCAATTAGCTAGAGTAGCTCCGTGCAGAGCATTGTAGACATAGAAAATTGCAAAATACATAACGGATCTGAATGTGAAAGACCCGTTGACTAAGATTCTCTCACAAGCAAAACATGATCACACCTTAGCACTCTTTGGTGTTAATCACATAACGATGTGAACTAGATTACTGAATCTAGTAAACCCTTTGGGTGTTGGTCACATGGCGATGTGAACTATGGGTGTTAATCACATGATGATGTGAACTATCGATGTTAATCACATAGTGATGTGATCTAGATTATTGACTCTAGTGCAAGTGGGAGACTGAAGGAAATATGCCCTAGAGGCAATAATAAAGTTATTATTTATTTCCTTATTTCATGATAATTGTTTATTATTCATTCTAGAATTGTATTAATCGGAAACATGATACATGTGTGAATACATAGACAAACAGAGTGTCACTAGTATGCCTCTACTTGACTAGCTCGTTAATCAAAGATGGTTATGTTTCCTAGCCATAGACATGAGTTGTCATTTGATTAACGGGATCACATCATTAGGAGAATGATGTGATTGACATGACCCATTCAGTTAGCTTAGCACCCGATCGTTTAGTATGTTGCTATTGCTTTCTTCATGACTTATACATGTTCCTATGACTATGAGATTATGCAACTCCCGTTTACCGGAGGAACACTTTGTGTGCTACCAAACGTCACAACGTAACTGGGTGATTATAAAGGTGCTCTACAGGTGTCTCCGAAGGTACTTGTTGGGTTGGAATATTTTGAGATTAGGATTTGTCACTCCGAATGTCGGAGAGGTATCTCTGGGCCCTCTCGGTAATGCACATCACATAAGCCTTGCAAGCAATGCAACTAATGAGTTAGTTGCGAGATGATGTATTACGGAACGAGTAAAGAGACTTGCTGGTAACAAGATTGAACTAGGTATTGGATACCGACGATCGAATCTCGGGCAAGTAACATACCGATGACAAAGGGAACAACGTATGATGTTATGCGGTTTGACCGATAAAGATCTTCGTAGAATATGTGGGAGCCAATATGAGCATCCAGGTTCCGCTATTGGTTATTGACCGAGAATAGTTCTAGGTCATGTCTACATTGTTCTCGAACCCGTAGGGTCCGCAAGCTTAAGGTTTCGATGACAGTTATATTATGAGTTTATGAGTTTTAATGTACCGAAGGAGTTCGGAGTCCCTGATGAGATCGGGGACATGACGAGGAGTCTCGAAATGGTCGAGACGTAAAGATCGATATATTGGACGATTATATTCGGAGTTCGGAAAGGTTCCGAGTGATTCGGGTATTTTTTGGAGTACCGGAGAGTCACGGGAATTCGCCGGGGAGTATGTGGGCCTTATTGGGCCATACGGGAATAGAGGAGAGAGGCCGAAAGGAAGGAGGCGCGCAGCCCCCCTCTGGTCCGAATTGGACAAGGGGCGCGGCCCCCTTTTCCTTCCTCCTCTCCCCCTCTTTCCCCCTTCTCCTACTCCAACAAGGAAGGAGGGAGTCCTACTCCCGGTGGGAGTAGGACTCCCCTTGGCGCGCCCCTTCTAGGCCGGCCGCCCCTCCCCCCTTGCTCCTTTATATACGGGGGCAGGGGGGCACCTCTAGACACAACAACAATTGATCCCTTGGATCTCGCCGTGTGCGGTGCCCCCTCTACCATAGTCCTCCTCGATAATATTGTAGCGGTGCTTAGGCGAAGCCCTGCGACGGTAGAACATCAAGATCATCACCACGCCGTCGTGCTGACGGAACTCATCCCCGACACTTTGCTGGATCGGAGTCCGGGGATCGTCATCGAGCTGAACGTGTGCTAGAACTCGGAGGTGCCGTAGTTTCGGTGCTTGATCGGTCGGACCGTGAAGACGTACGACTACATCAACCGCGTTGTTATAACGCTTCCGCTTTCGGTCTACGAGGGTACGTAGACAACACTCTCCCCTCTCGTTGCTATGCATCACCATGATCTTGCGTGTGCGTAGGAAATTTTTTGAAATTACTACGTGCCCCAACAATAACACAGAACACAAACAAGTTTTTGTTGGAGGGAACGCAATAAAGAGGCCGATGACAACACAAATCATCAAGGGCAAGGATGGTATTTCTCATCATTAATTCAATTGATATCCTGGAAGAGCATCAGAATGTAGATGATGATCATGACACATTTGTCGAGAGATTTCACGAAGATGTAATCGATCGACGATGACATCAAGTCAAACGAATGATGAAGCGAAAGGTTGTTGGAACCATGAGTAGGACATAGACCCGAGAGCAAGTTTGTTGTTCAAGATGGAACGATAAGACAAGGAAACCGACGTAAGCTTAGCTCAATCTTCGAATGTTGTGCTCCGGAATTAAGGACCCGATAGCACAGTTAAAATTAGCACGATAATGATGTAGCCGATCAGGCTAGGAGTGACGGGATGGAGTATTAAACTTCTCAACCACAAAGTACTGGGGGTACCGAATCTCAGTGTTGATTTGATTCACAAATCGGGGTTCTCGGTTGACGACAACCCATAACCCGTGGAGTGACTGTGATGGGGAAACGTACTACTTCATCAGAAATTCATAAGATGAAGTGCAATGGGTTGATATCCTCGAGATACCAGGGGGTAATACTCGAAGGTAGAACAAAATAGAGGTTGGGAAGGCGTACTGATCTGCAGAAGGCAAGTATTTTAACTTGTCCGAGAAATAGAATCAAAGGAGAACAATCATGGTCGGAACCCACGATCATAAAGGATCAAACCATGGATACAAGATGAACTTATAACAAGGGGTAATTATTTTTACGAGCAGCTTCCATGATAAGTTATACATCGTGTCCATGGGCATGAACGCAAGGTTCAAGGCCGACTCCCGCTTCTTCAATGTATAACCTTCCATTCACTTCTCGCTTTGATAAAGGCATTAGTGTTGAAAGTTTTACCTGGTGAAATACCAGATGAGTATGACTCGTGAAAACTCCCGAGGTCACACTTATAAAGGAAGGCATAGGTTCAACCCGTCAGGGTATCGTGGAAACATATACCACAACCTTCAATAGTAAATACCACTAGCTCGAAAGCAGAGCATGGTTGGTCAAGCAGAGGATACAATGTACCAAAGGCATTATGTATTAGGGGAAAGAACTCACAAGGTGATTAATTATGAAGGACACTGTCGGATAATAATCCAAGAGTGGATATGGCGAACCACAATGGAGCTGATGTGAGTATCGATACCCAATCAGAGGAAGAAAGAATGCAAATGCATCGGTTTATAGAACATCTGAATAATTCAACATTTAAATAACAAAGGGATTATGATTTTCAAATCAAGGGATCAGAAGCAACCGCTCTGATTTAAGGATGGATAAGTTGAGTAGGCTTAGGGATACCATCGATGGTAATTTGATTGGTCGAGATCCAGCTCATGCTCAAAATGAAATCTGAGCCGGAAAGACAATTTAAAAGGATCAACCGATGATTGTGAACATTCACAATGTATTGAATCAACGGACTCAAAAATGATGGTGACAAAGGATGCCAATATGATTACTATACTTATGGGATTAATCATAATGAAAGCCAACAAGAAATTCCAGAGCAATAGGTTGCTGAGGATTTTCAGAATATCGAATGGTATTTCGAAGACTTTTGTGTAACACATGATCAACTGGGGGATGAGCGGATACTCGATAAGTGCGAGAATTAACCGTAGGGGTATTCAGGTGACAAAGAACAGCAATGCAGTAAGCTCAAAGGATTATCGAAACAACGACGAATTTTTCAGGGTATCTTGTAATAACAAGACCAATTGGGGATGAATGTAAGAATAACAACTGCAAGTAGTTATCCATAAGGGTTTGCGGTGGAAGGGGAATTGCAAACGCGATGAACACAAGTTCTCGGGTTAACCGCGGAGAGTATCTTTAGGGTCTTCTGGTGCAGCAGACGATCATCAGTAATAAGGGGCTCTCTGGGTGAAAGTGATAACGAGATCCTAATGTTAGATTTAGTAAACTTCATTTAACCCGAATAGGAGAGAGTTCAGAGTCCCGGAGTAAAGATCGAGGAGTAAAAGATCCTAACACCACCCAAAAGGCGACGTGGGCCCATGGGCCGCACAGCCATGTTAGTAAAACAGTTTTCATCGACTAGACTCGACTTCGGCCAAGGAGTGTGGAAGGGGGATTCCTACAGGCAGTCGGCTCTGATACCAATTTGTGACGCCCCCGATTCAATCGTACACTAATCATACATGCAAACGTGTACGATCAAGATCATGGACTCACGGGAAGATATCACAACACAACTCTAAAAATAAAATAAGTCATACAAGCATCATAATACAAGCCAGGGGCCTCGAGGGCTCGAATACAGGTGCTCGATCATAGACGAGTCAGCGGAAGCAACAATATCTGAGTACAAACATAAGTTAAACAAGTTTGTCTTAAGAAGGCTAGCACAAACTGGGATACAGATTGAAAGAGGCGCAGGCCTCCTGCCTGGGATCCTCCTAACTACTCCTGGTCGTCGTCAGCGGCCTGCACATAGTAGTAGGCACCTCCGGGGTAGTAGGAGTCGTCGTCGACGGTGGCGTCTGGCTCCTGGGCTTCGACATCTGGTTGCGGCAACTAGGTAGAAGGGAAAGGGGGAAAAGAGGGAGAAAAGAAACCGTGAGTACTCATCCAAAGTACTCGCAAGCAAGGAGCTACACTACATATGCATGGATATATGTGTAAAGGGCCATATTAGTGGATTGAACTGTAGAATGCCAGAATAAGAGGGGGATAGCTAATCCTGGCGAAGACTACACTTCTGGCAGCCTCCGTCTTTCAGCATATAGAAGAGAGTAGACTGAAGTCCTCCAACTAGCATCGTATAACATAATCCTACCCGGCGATCCCCTCATCGTAACCCTGATAGAGAGCGACCACCGGGTTGTATCTGGCACTTGGAAGGGTGTGTTTTATTAAGTATCCGGTTCTAGTTGTCATAAGGTCAAGGTACAACTATGGGTCGTCCTTTTACAGAGGGACACGGCTATTCGAATAGATTAAACTTCCCTGCAGGGGTACACCACATAACCCAACACGCTTGATCCCATTTGGCCGGACACACTTTTTGTTGGAAATATGCCCTAGAGGCAATAATAAAAGTATTATTATTATATTTCCTTGTTCATGATAATTGTCTTTTATTCATGCTATAACTGTATTATCCGGAAATCGTAATACACGTGTGAATACATAGACCACAATATGTCCCTAGTGAGCCTCTAGTTGACTAGCTCGTTGAGATCAATAGATAGTCATGGTTTCCTGGCTATGGACATTGGATGTCGTTGATAATGGGATCACATCATTAGGAGAATGATGTGATGGACAAGACCCAATCCTAAGCATAGCACAAAGATCGTGTAGTTCGTTTGCTAGAGCTTTTCCAATGTCAAGTATCTCTTCCTTAGACCATGAGATCGTGTAACTCCCGGATACCGTAGGAGTGCTTTGGGTGTATCAAACGTCACAACGTAACTGGGTGACTATAAAGGTGCACTACAGGTATCTCCGAAAGTGTCTGTTGGGTTGACACGGATCGAGACTGGGATTTGTCACTCCGTGCAAACGGAGAGGTATCTCTGGGCCCACTCGGTAGGACATCATCATAATGTGCACAATGTGACCAAGGGGTTGATCACGGGATGATGTGTTGCGGAACGAGTAAAGAGACTTGCCGGTAACGAGATTGAACAAGGTATCGGTATACCGACGATCGAATCTCGGGCAAGTAAAATACCGCTAGACAAAGGGAATTGTATACGGGATCGACTGAGTCCTTGACATCGTGGTTCATCCGATGAGATCATCGTGGAACATGTGGGAGCCAACATGGGTATCCAGATCCCGCTGTTGGTTATTGACCGGAGAACGTCTCGGTCATGTCTACATGTCTCCCGAACCCGTAGGGTCTACACACTTAAGGTTCGATGACGCTAGGGTTATAAAGGAAGCTTGTATGTGGTTACCGAATGTTGTTCGGAGTCCCGGATGAGATCCCGGACGTCACGAGGAGTTCCGGAATGGTCCGGAGGTAAAGATTTATATATGGGAAGTCCTGTTTTGGTCACCGGAAAAGTTTCGGGTTTTATCGGTAACGTACCGGGACCACCGGGAGGGTCCCGGGGGTCCACCAAGTGGGGCCACCTACCCCGGAGGGCTGCATGGGCCATGTGTGGGAGGGAACCAGCCCTAGGTGGGCTGGTGCGCCCCCCACAAGGGGCCCAAGGCGCAGGAAGTGGGGAAGGGGGGCAAACCCTAGGGCAGATGGGCCCTAAGGCCCACCCTGGGTGCGCCTCCCCCCTCTCCCCTTCTGGCCGCCACCCAGATGGGATCTGGGGGTTGCTGCCACCCCTGGGGAGGGAACCTAGATGGTGGCACAGCCCTCCCCTCCCCTATATATACTTGAGGTTGGGGCTGCTATCAACACATGAGTTCCTCCTCCTGTTGGCGCAGCCATACCTCTCTCCCTTCTCCTCATATCTTGCGGTGCTTGGCGAAGCCCTGCTGGACTACCACGCTCCTCCATCACCACCACGCCGTTGTGCTGCTGCTGGATGGAGTCTTCCTCAACCTCTCCCTCTCTCCTTGCTGGATCAAGGCGTGGGAGACGTCACCGGGCTGTACGTGTGTTGAACGCGGAGGTGCCGTCCGTTCGGCACTAGGATCTCCGGTGATTTGGATCACGACGAGTACGACTCCTTCAACCCCGTTCTCTTGAACGCTTCCGCTTAGCGATCTACAAGGGTATGTAGATGCACTCTCCTTCCCCTCGTTGCTGGTTTCTCCATAGATAGATCTTGGTGACACGTAGGAAAATTTTGAATTTCTGCTACGTTCCCCAACAGTGGCATCATGAGCTAGGTCTATTGCGTAGATTCTTTGCACGAGTAGAACACAAAGTAGTTGTGGGCGTTGATTTTGTTCAATATGCTTACCGTTACTAGTCCAATCTTGTTTCGACGGTATTGTGGGATGAAGCGGCCCGGACCGACCTTACACGTACTCTTACGTGAGACAGGTTCCACCGATTGACATGCACTTCGTGCATAAGGTGGCTAGCGGGTGCCAGTCTCTCCCACTTTAGTCGGAACGGATTCGATGAAAAGGGTCCTTATGAAGGGTAAATAGCAATTGGCATATCACGTTGTGGTTTTGCGTAGGTAAGAAACGTTCTTGCTAGAAACCCATAGCAGCCACGTAAAACATGCAAACAACAATTAGAGGACGTCTAACTTGTTTTTGCAGGGTATGCTATGTGATGTGATATGGCCAAGAAGAATGTGATGAATGATATGTGATGTATGAGATTGATCATGTTCTTGTAATAGGAATCACGACTTGCATGTCGATGAGTATGACAACCGGCAGGAGCCATAGGAGTTGTCTTAATTTATTGTATGACCTGCGTGTCATTGAACAACGCCATGTAATTACTTTACTTTATTGCTAACCGGTAGCCATAGTAGTAGAAGTAATAGTTGGCGAGACAACTTCATGAAGACACGATGATGGAGATCATGATGATGGAGATCATGGTGTCATGCCGGTGACGATGATGATCATGGAGCCCCGAAGATGGAGATCAAAAGGAGCAAAATGATATTGGCCATATCATGTCACTATTTGATTGCATGTGATGTTTATCATGTTTATGCATCTTGTTTACTTAGGACGACGGTAGTAAATAAGATGATCCCTTACAAAATTTCAAGAAGTGTTCTCCCCTAACTGTGCACCGTTGCTACAGTTCGTCGCTTCTAAGCACCACGTGATGATCGGGTGTGATGGATTCTTACGTTCACATACAACGGGTGTAAGACAGTTTTACACAGCGAAAACACTTAGGGTTAACTTGACGAGCCTAGCATGTACAGACATGGCCTCGGAACACGGAGACCGAAAGGTCGAGCATGAGTCGTATAGTAGATACGATCAACATGAAGATGTTCACCGATGATGACTAGTCCGTCTCACGTGATGATCGGACACGGCCTAGTTGACTTGGATCATGTAATCACTTAGATGACCAGAGGGATGTCTATCTGAGTGGGAGTTCATAAGATGAACTTAATTATCCTGAACATAGTCAAAAGATCTTTGCAAATTATGTCGTAAGCTCGCGCTTTAGTTCCACTGTTTAGATATGTTCCTAGAGAAAATATAGTTGAAAGTTGACAGTAGCGATTATGCGGACAGTAGAAAGCTCATGTCCTTAATGCACCGCTCAGTGTGCTGAACCCCAAACGTCGTTTGTGGATGTTGCGAACATCGGACATACACGTTTTGATAACTACGTGATAGTTCAGTTAAACGGTTTAGAGTTGAGGCACCAAAGACGTTTTCGAAACGTCGCGGAACATATGAGATGTTTCGAGGGCTGAAATTGAGATTTCAGGCTCGTGCCCACGTCAAGAGGTATGAGACCTCCGACGATTTTCTTAGCCTGCAAACTAAGGGAGAAAAGCTCAATCGTTGAGCTTGTGCTCAGATTGTCTGAGTGCAACAATCACTTGAATCGAGTGGGAGTTAATCTTCCAGATGAGATAGTGACGTTTCTCCAAAGTCATTGCCACCAAGCTGCTAGAGCTTCGTGATGAACTATAACATATCAGGGATAGATATGATGATCCTTGAGGTATTCGCGATGTTTGACACCGCGAAAGTAGAAATCAAGAAGGAGCATCAATTGTTGATGGTTGGTGAAACCACTAGTTTCAAGAAGGGCAAGGGCAAGAAGGGATACTTCATGAAACGGCAAATCAGCTGCTGCTCTAGTGAAGAAACCCAAGGTTGAACCCAAACCCGAGACTAAGTGCTTCTGTAATAAGGGGAACAGGCACTGGAGCGGAATTACCCTAGATACTTGGTAGATGAGAAGGCTGGCAAGGTCGATAGAAGTATATTGGATATACATTATGTTAATGTGTACTTTACTAGTACTCCTAGTAGCACCAGGGTATTAGATACCGGTTCGGTTGCTAAGTGTTAGTAACTCGAAATAAAAGCTACGGAATAAACGGAGACTAGCTAAAGGTGAGCTGACGATATGTGTTGGAAGTGTTTCCAAGGTTGATGTGATCAAGCATCGCACGCTCCCTCTACCATCGAGATTTGGTGTTTGCGTTGAGCATAGACATGATTGGATTATGTCTATCGCAATACGGTTATTCATTTAAGGAGAATAATGGTTACTCTATTTATTTGAATAATACCTTCAATGGTCTTGCACCTGAAAGGAATGGTTTATTGAATCTCGATCGTAGTGATACACATTTTCATGCCAAAAGATATAAGATAGTAATGATAGTACCACTTACTTGTGGCACTGCCATGTAAGTCATATTGGTATAAAACGCATGAAGAAGCTCCATGTTGATGGATCTTTGGACTCACTCGTTTTTGAAAAGTTTGAGACATGCGAACCATGTCTATTGGTGTATACGCATGAAGAAACTCCATGCAGATGGATCGTTTGGACTCACTTGATTTTGAATCACTTGAGATATGCAAATCATACCACATGGGCAAGATGACTGAAAAGCCTCGTTTTCAGTAAAATGGAACAAGATAGCAACTTGTTGGAAGTAACACATTTTGATGTGTGCAGTCCAATGAGTGCTGAGGCATGCAGTGAATATCGTTATGTTCTTACTTCACAGATGATTCGAGTAGATGTAGAGTATATTTACTTGATGAAACACAAGTCTGAATTATTGAATGGTTCAAGTAATTTCAGAGTGAAGTTGAAGATCATCGTGACAAGAGGATGAAATGTCTATGATATGATCATAGAGATGAGTATCTGAGTTACGAGCTTTGGCACGCAATTAAGACATTGTGGAAATTGTTTCACAATTAATACCGCCTGGAACACCATAGTTTGATGGTGTGTCCGAACATCATAGTTGCACCCTATTGGATATGGTGCGTACCATGATGTCTCTTATCGAATTACCACTATCGTTTATGGGTTAGGCATTAGAGACAACCACATTCACTTTAAATAGGGCACCACGTAATTCCGTTGAGATGACACCGTATGAACTATGGTTTAGAGAAACCTAAGCTGTCATTTCTTAAAGGTTTGGGGCTGCGACGCTTATGTGAAAAAGTTTCAGGTTGATAAGCTCGAACCCAAAGCGGATAAAATGCATCTTCATAGGACACCCAAAACAGTTGGGTATACCTCCTAATTCAGATCCGAAAGCAATAGGGATTGTTTCTTGAATCGGGTCCTTTCTCGAGGAAAAGTTTGTCTCGAAAAGTTGAGTGGGAGGATGGTGGAGACTTGATATGGTTATTGAACCGTCACTACAACTAGTGTGTAGCAGGGCACAGGAAGTTGTTCCTGTGGCACCTACACCAATTGAAGTAGAAGCTTATGATAGTGATCATGAAACTTCGGATCAAGTCACTACCGTACCTCGTAGGGTGACAAGGATGCGTACTGCTTCAGAGTGGTACAGTAATCCTGTCTTGAAGGTCATGTTGCTAGACAACAATGAACCTACGAGCTATGGAGAAGCAATGGTGGGCCCAAATTCCGACAAATGGTTAGAAGCCATGAAATCCGAGATAGGATCCATGTATCAGAACAAAGCATGGACTTTGGTGGACTTGCCCGATGATCGGCAAGCCATTGAGATAAATGGATCTTTAAGAAGAAGACGGACGTGGACGGTAATGTCACCGTCTATGAAGCTCGACTTGTGGCGAAGAGTTTTTCACAAGTTCAAGGAGTTGACTACGATGAGATTTTCTCATCCGTAGCGATGCTTAAGTCCGTCGGAATCATGTTAGCATTAGCTGCATTTATGAAATCTGGCAGATGGATGTCAAAACGAGTTTCCTTACCAGTCTTCGTAAGGAAAGGTTGTATGTGATACAATCAGAAAGTTTTGTCGATCCTAAGGATGCTAAAAGGTATGCTAGCTCCAGCGATCCTTCTAAGGACTGGAGTAAGCATCTCGGAGTTGGAATGTGCGTTTTGATGAGATGATCAAAGATTTTGGGTTTATACAAAGTTTATGAGAAACTTGTATTTCCAAAGAAGTGAGTGGGAGCACTATAGAATTTCTGATGAGTATATGTTATTGACATATTGTTGATCAGAAATGATGTAGAATTTCTGGAAAGCATATAGGGTTATTGGAAAAGTGTTTTTCAATGGAAAACCTGGATTAAGCTGCTTGAACATTGAGCATCAAGATCTATAAGGATAGATCAAAACGCTTAATGGTACTTTCAAATGAGCACATACCTTGACATGATCTTGAAGGTGTTCAAGATGGATCAGTCAAAGAAGGAGTTCTTGCCTGAGATGTAAGGTATGAAGTTAAGACTTAAAAGCTCGACCACGGCAGAATAGAGAGAAAGGACGAAGGTCGTCCCCTATGTTTCAGACGTAGGCTCTATAGTATGCTATGCTGTGTACTGCACCGGAAGTGTGCCTTGCCATGAGTCAGTCAAGGGGTACAAGAATGATCCAGGAATGGATCATTGGACAGCGGTCAAAATTGTCCTTGGAGTAAATAAGGACATGTTTCTCGATTATGGAGGTGATAAAGAGTTCGGCGTAAAGGGTTACGTCGATGCAAGCTTTAACACCTATCCGAGTGACTCTGAGTAGCAAACCGGATACGTATAGTGGAGCAACCATTTGGAATAGCTCCAAGTGGAGCGTGGAACTAGCATTTACAATATGACCTAGAAATTTGCAAAGCACACACGGATCTGAAAGGTTCAGACCCGTTGACTAAAACCTCTCTCACAAGCAAAACATGATCAAACCCCAGAACTCATTTGATGATGTTGGTCACATGGCGATGTGACCTGTGAGTGTTAATCACATGGTGATGTGAACTAGATTATTGACTCTAGTGCAAGTGGGAGACTGTTGGAAATATGCCCTAGAGGCAATAATAAAAGTATTATTATTATATTTCCTTGTTCATGATAATTGTCTTTTATTCATGCTATAACTGTATTATCCGGAAATCGTAATACACGTGTGAATACATAGACCACAATATGTCCCTAGTGAGCCTCTAGTTGACTAGCTCGTTGAGATCAACAGATAGTCATGGTTTCCTGGCTATGGACATTGGATGTCGTTGATAACGGGATCACATCATTAGGAGAATGATGTGATGGACAAGACCCAATCCTAAGCATAGCACAAAGATCGTGTAGTTCGTTTGCTAGAGCTTTTCCAATGTCAAGTATCTCTTCCTTAGACCATGAGATCGTGTAACTCCCGGATACTGTAGGAGTGCTTTGGGTGTATCAAACGTCACAACGTAACTGGGTGACTATAAAGGTGCACTACAGGTATCTCCGAAAGTGTCTGTTGGGTTGACACGGATCGAGACTGGGATTTGTCACTCCGTGCAAACGGAGAGGTATCTCTGGGCCCACTCGGTAGGACATCATCATAATGTGCACAGTGTGACCAAGGGGTTGATCATGGGATGATGTGTTGCGGAACGAGTAAAGAGACTTGCCGGTAACGAGATTTAACAAGGTATCGGTATACCGACGATCGAATCTTGGGCAAGTAAAATACCGCTAGACAAAGGGAATTGTATACGGGATCGACTGAGTCCTTGACATCGTGGTTCATCCGATGAGATCATCGTGGAACATGTGGGAGCCAACATGGGTATACAGATCCCGCTGTTGGTTATTGACCGGAGAACGTTTCGGTCATGTCTACATGTCTCCCGAACCCGTAGGGTCTACACACTTAAGGTTCGATGACGCTAGGGTTATAAAGGAAGCTTGTATGTGGTTACCGAATGTTGTTCGGAGTCCCGGATGAGATCCCGGACGTCACGAGGAGTTCCGGAATGGTCCGGAGGTAAAGATTTATATATGGGAAGTCCTGTTTTGGTCACCGGAAAGGTTTCGGGTTTTATCGGTAACGTACCGGGACCACCGGGAGGGTCCCGGGGGTCCACCAAGTGGGGCCACCTACCCCGGAGGGCTGCATGGGCCATGTGTGGGAGGGAACCAGCCCTAGGTGGGCTGGTGCGCCCCCCACAAGGGGCCCAAGGCGCAGGAAGTGGGGAAGGGGGGCAAACCCTAGGGCAGATGGGCCCTAAGGCCCACCCTGGGTGCGCCTCCCCCTCTCTCCCCCTCTGGCCGCCACCCAGATGGGATCTGAGGGCTGGCCGCCGCCCCCTAGGGGTGGAAACCTAGGTGGGGGCGCAGCCCCCTCTCCCCTATATATAGTGAGGCATAGGAGCAGCCCAACACATGAGTTTCTTCTCCTGTTGGCGCATCCATACCTCTCTCCCTTCTCCTCAGATCTCGCGGTGCTTGGCGAAGCCCTGCTGGACTACCACGCTCCTCCATCACCACCACGCCGTTGTGCTGCTGCTGGATGGAGTCTTCCTCAACCTCTCCCTCTCTCCTTGCTGGATCAAGGCGCGGGAGACGTCACCGGGCTGTACGTGTGTTGAACGCGGAGGTGCCGTCCGTTCGGCACTAGGATCTCCGGTGATTTGGATCACGACGAGTACGACTCCTTCAACCCCGTTCTCTTGAACGCTTCCGCTTAGCGATCTACAAGGGTATGTAGATGCACTCTCCTTCCCCTCGTTGCTGGTTTCTCCATAGATAGATCTTGGTGACACGTAGGAAATTTTTTGAATTTCTGCTACGTTCCCCAACACTTTTCTGGGTCATGCCCGGCCGCGGAAGATCAACACGTCGCAGCCCCACCTAGGCACAACAGAGAGGTCAGCACGCCGGTCTAAACCTATGCGCACAGGGGTCTGGGCCCATCGCCCTTTGCACACCTGCATGTTGCGAGGGCGGCCGGAAGCAGACCTAGCAACCTCTAGTACAACGGAAGTCACGTCACGCGGTCCAATCTGGCGCGCGTCGCTCAGTCGCTGACGTCACGAAGGCTTCGGCTGATACCACGACGCCGGGATACCCATAACTATTCCCGCGTAGATGGTTAGTGCGTATAGACCAAATGGCCAGACTCAGATCAAATACCCAGATCTCGTTAAGCGTGTTAAGTATCCGTGAACGCCGACCAGGGCCAGGCCCACCTCTCACCCAGGTAGTCTCAACCTGCCCTGTCGCTCCGCCACAAAGTTCCATCCAGAGGGCCATCGGGACAAAGGTCCTTTCAGCCCCCAATCCGTGAATCACTCGCGGGTACTCCTCGAGCCGACCCGACTTTAATCACCACATGTATCATGTATAAAGTATGTAGTATATACCCGTGATCACCTCCCAAGTGATCACGGCCCGATAGTATAGCACAGCAGATGGACAAGAATGTAGGGCCACTGATGGAAAACTAGCATCCTATACTAGGCATGTAGGATTGCAGGTAAAGGTAACAACAGTATTAACAAGGACAGGCTATGCATCAGGATAGGTATAACGGAAAGCAGTAACATGCTACACTACTCTAATGCAAGTAGTATAGAGGAGAGTAGGCGATATCTGGTGATCAAGGGGGGGGGCTTGCCTGGTTGCTCTGGCAAGAGAGAGGGGTCGTCAACTCCGTAGTCGTACTGGGTAGCAGCGGCATCGGTCTCGGTGTCTAGATCAAGAAGAGGGGGAAGAAACAATAAGTATTTAAGCAAATAGATGCATAGCGATGCATGACATGACAAGTATCGGTGCTAGGGGTGCCCTAACGCGGTAGGAGGTGATACCGGTGAAGGGGGAAACAACCGGGAAAGTATCCCCGGTGTTTCGCGTTTTCGGGCAGAGGAGCCGGAGGGGGAAAGTTGCGAGTTTGATATGTTAGGGGTGTGTGGTGGACGAACGGGCTGCGTATCCGGGTTCGCCGGATTTTTCTGAGCAACTTTCATATAGAAAACATTTTCATCTAATTTACGGTTTAATTTCTATGAATTTTCAAAGTTTTAAACATTTTCTGAAATCCCTATTAACTCGAAAATAAATAGACAAAATTGCTATGTGCACCCAGAATTGTACCCAGCCAGCACACACAAGGGCTGACTGGTGGGCCCTGTTGACGGGGTCAACAGACTAGTCAACCAGAGGCTGACTGGTGGGCCCCGATGCTGAGTCAGCATGCTGACTCAGCGGATCTTATCCAATTGAACAGTAAAACACGGGCCCCACTTGTCAGTTGTTTATTTAATAAAAACATTTTTATTAGCAAAAAAATTAAACGTGCAGGGCCCGGCTGTCATTGGGGAATAAGGGCTTGGTTAGTGCTTATTAATCCGGCCACGTCGGCGACTAACTCCAGCGCGACGGGGGAGGAACTCTGGCCGGCGCATTCCGGCAGCCGTTCGCTGCGCGGGCAGGCGCATTCGATCGGGCTAGGTGTGGCGCGTCAACCGGGGGAAACTGCGCGAGCGGGGGTCGGTGAGGAGCAGAACATCGGCACGGCGGTGACGGAGCTCGGTGGTCGCACGGCGAGGCGCGCAGGCGCGCGGCCGTGGGCGCGAGGGCGCGCGGGCAGAGAGGGCGACACGAGCCAGGGCGTGGCGAGGGATGCGGACGAAGCTGCGCATCGAGCTAAGGTGACTGGGGACACGGGGATGCACAGGGTCAACGGCAGCGGCGAACGCTCGCGACGGCGGCGGCTCAGACATGACAAGCCTGAGAAAAATGTCCACGAATCGACCAAATGGAGGTGGTAGGCGGCATCTACGCAGCTCCTAAAGCACACACGCATCCTCAGACGAGGCTAAGTGGCACGGCAGCGACGTGCTCGTCGGCCATGGCGGACGGCGGCGTCGGCCTCGAGCAGGGGAAGTGGCTACGGCGCACGGGGCAACGAGGAGAGGGGGAAAAGGTGCGGGGCTTACAGTGAGGCACACGGTGGCCGACGACGGGCTTAGCAGCGCAGGAGGGTGGTGAATCGGGGCGACAGAGTTTGTCGGTGTCGGGGAGGAAGACGAAGGCGATCCGACGATGGAGTGCTCCCCGGCTCGCATTCCTGGGCGTAGAGGAAGTAGCGGACGACGGCGCGTCTTCTGAGCAGGGTCTCGAGGTGTGCGGAGGACGGTGGCCGCGGCTCCTACGGCGGCGAGGCCCTGACTGCGCTCGGCGAGGTGAGGCAGGCGGAGCGAGCGAGGTGGAGAGGGGGAGGAGCGAGTGGGAGGGGTGGCGTCCCGAGGCGCGCTCGTGGCGGCCTTATCCCCTCCGCGGCGCGCTGTAGCGACGGAGCCGGCGAGGTGGTCCGGTGGGAACGGGCGCTCGTCTCGGGTCTGGGGAACAGGGGAGGAGAGAGTTGACCGAGGAGGAGGAGTGGGCCACTAGGCCAGCTCGGGTGGGCCGAGGCCTAGAGGGCAGGAGGCTTTCTTATTTTTATTTTTTTGTTGTTTTTTTCTTTTGTTTTCTGGTTAGATTTGTTTTTCCTTTTTCTTTTATTTATTTCCCTTTTTTGTTATAATTCAATTTAAAATATTTATGCATTTTATAAAAATGTGTTTACTACACCATATTTACCTATGTAATATTTAGTACAAACCAAACATTTTTATTTTAATGTTTGAAAACTTTTATTATTTACCAAACTTTGAATTTGAATTTTGGACCGGTTTTGATCTAACGATAGATTAGCAGCAGTAACCGTGGTGACGTGGCACCATTAGTGTGGGATCACTGTAGCTTAATTATCCGGGCGTCACAGGTGTACTCCCAATTCCAACCGTGACGGCAATCAATCGGTGGCACCGATGGAACGCCGGACGTAGAGGCCGGTAGAGGCGAGCTCACGAGGTCGGCCGCTCCTCCTCTTGCAGTCATACAGGTCAGGGGCTGCTCCTGCCGCCCAACACATGGTCCCGGCTCCCCTTGCGTCCTTGTCGCTGCCGACTCGATCTGCGCTCGCCGGCGTGGCTTGGTAAGAAAAGGAAGGATGAGAGAGATCAGGATTGACTTGCACCCCCTTGTGAGCTCGATTCGCCGGTGCAGTTAACGAGAAGAAAAGGGAGAGGAGAGATTCATGGAATGGATTCGCCGGTGCCTTCAAATCAAATCAAAGGGGAAAACGGCCGGGATTC